>NC_053451.1:72296777-72896777 GCF_015227805.2 Hirundo rustica | reverse complement strand
GATGCAAGAATGCAAGTACATGCACACAGTACATTTCATAAAACATTTACCAAAGTTTCATGTTCTAAGATATTAACTTCAAAACATTAACAGTACTACTGTGTTACTACTGGAAGGACTACTTCTACTTAATTTTTACTTATAGTTTATTAAATGAAATTTTGGAATACAGAAAAGAAGAAACAATATGGTTACATGTTTCAAGGAGAAACGTTATTGTAACTTCAGCTCTTTGTTTTTGTTGAAAATTTCATCCAGATTATTTACTTTTCAGGGGTTTTTTTAAGTGAGAATTTTTAAAATTGTGATTTAAGTGAGAATTTTTAAAGTTGTGTTTATTTAAAAAATAAACTACAGAAGAGTAGATAATTCGTTTTTCAAACAGAAAGAAATATAAAACCTTTTTTATATGAAGAAATCCTATAGCATGCTAGCTTAAACTTACTTTTTAAAAGAAACTATGAAATTTGTTTTGTCAGGTCATAAAAGTTAGTATTATTTTTAGTTTCAAAATAAGAGACAGATCAATGTTTTTGCATTTTTCAAAATTCAAAATTCAAAGCCAACATAACTTTTCCATAATGACACATATTTGGGTTGAATGCATATTAAATGGTTCCATTCTATGACATATTAACAAAAAAATGCTTTCAAATATAATCTGATACTTTCCCTCATTTTCCCTACTGAAATGGTGTAGTGTACTGTGCAAAAAAGGAAAAAAAGGGAAAAAAAAATATATATATATCCTGGACAAAGGAGACCAAACTAAACAAATTCTTTTGTGTTTTGTTAAATATACTTTTTGGAGAGTAGACTATAATGGATTCCCATTCCTGCAGCACAGTATGTTTACACAGTTCATATGCCGTGCAAAATAGAGGGATTTGGCCTTACTAGTAGTCTGCAAGCATGCACTTTTGTAAGTGGAAGGCTGTTGCCACTGCATTTTAAAAATATCTTGTGTGTCAAATACTCTTTAGATATACCTGTTAGATCAGACCCCATGAATATCCTATATCTATGAAACTTGATACAAGTTTCAAACTTGATATAAACAAAATTCCAGGATGACAGTTCTAGGCTTGTTTATTGGAATCCGGACACCCTGGAATTTTGGGTACTTAGAGGAGAGTGAAAAACATCCATCATATTTTACAAAGGAAATGTTCTTGAGCAACAGTTAAAGTCTTAGGTTGCTTTTCTCATCTTGCTAATCTTGAGGTGTTCAATGCTCCACAATGATGTATCACATTACTTAAGGATGAACGTAAAGCATCACTAAATCAGAAATGTATCATTTAGATGTCATTGTTCAAAAAAGGTAAATGTTTCCATGGAATAATAATGAAATGAACAATAATATTTGGAGAACTTAATTGTCTCATGTTACACAAGTGTCTTTAAGTGATATATCACTGCAGGAGAGATGGGGGGAGGTGGCATTGCTGGCTATTGATCGCTCACACGTTCAGATTTCCTCAAGGAAATGTTGTGCAGAGGATAGCTAGTTTCATGCTGCTGTACATGATAGTATGAAGGCTGAATCATATTTTATAGATTCTAAAATAACTGTTTATTATAGTCTCTAAGAATTGAAATGTTGTCTGAAGTCGGACTTTTTGCAATCTCAGATTCCATGATTATTTTTATCCATAAAAATGACTACGGAATATACAGAAGTTTCATTATATTCCCATATAAAAGCAACCATGTAAATTAAAAAAAAAAAAAAAAAAATCCCTCTGAATTTTTGATCAATTCCCTGATCCAAGGGCCATTAAAGCTAAGGAATTATGTTTTTCATATACAAAGTGATGCAGAAACATTTTAGAAGTCTACGGTTTTGTTTGCACAGATACCTATAGAAAAAAAGTACTTACAAAAACATTGGGGTGTTGTTGCATCCAATTGTTTTCCAAAGAGTCTAGGTTGGAACTAGAAAGGACCAGTGCCTGTTCTTAACTATAAGGCCTGACCATATCCTAAAAAATACCTCAGAAAATTTAGTCTGAAGACTCCCATGACACGGTCTCCTGAAAAACTAAAAGGTATGTGTCTGTTTCTTCCCCTCATTTTTTCTAATACCTAAGTATGCTAAGAAAGTCACAGTGTAGGTTATAAAGGCAGATGTGAATAGTAAGTAATTTGAATAATAAGAAAACCTTCTTCACTAGTGCAGCACTGAGATACAGTACCTAAAAGTACCCATGGAACCTCAGCCCCTTCAAGCAGGAGGATGGACTAGACAGCCTTCAGAGGTCCCTTCCAGGGACAATATGTGTGGTTCTAATATGATTCTGCAACAGATATTTAGGGCAAAATAGTCTACAGTCTTTCTTTTCTATACACAGGCTTGCTGAATATGAAGTTAAGGAAAAAGGCAATATTCACCAAACACTGTAATGGAATAAAAGCTTTTCACATAACTCTTGTAAGATATGATGCAGTAATATGCATGCTGCATCAAATAAGCAGTACTTCTCTGATAGTGGTATATTGATGGTGGTAAATTGTGGCTACCTAAGCTTAACAGCACTTTCTTTCAGAAGAGATGACTTCAGATTTCTAAATAAAATACTGAAACTATGTCAAACACTTGAAGAGTGATCCATTTCTGTACTGGTTGTCTTAATGAACCTTGTTTTCTTGACATATTGCTGGTGTAATTCTTCACTCATTTTGAAGGTAAGAGTCTTAGTTTTTCAAAGGATCTTCCAGGTTTTAAAAGCATTTAATATATTCTGTTTGTCAAAAGGACAAATTACTAAGAAGTATATGTGTCATGTATGTTTTAAATTATTATTTTTTAATATAAAAATTCTACTTTAAATCTTTAAACTTATGAAGCAGCACTTGGAACAAGACTCTTTGGCCTATGTACAAGTGCTTTGTGCTAACAAGCAATCTGCCTTTTCCAAATCCTTCTATGATATGTTAGCTGTTATCTGAAACCCATACAGATCTAGGGCAGATATTTATGCAATTATATTTCCATATTTCTTACAGTCTTTAGGTATATAAGTTAGCTACTTTTGAAGACTGGATATTAATGGATCTTTGATTTGTCCTAGGATGGCTGTTAGTGAGTTAATTATATGTATATGTATATGTATATGTATATGTATATGTATACGTATAACATACTTGTATATCTTTGTAGAAAAGAAATTTCTCAGACCTACTTAGACCTATATCTGGAAGTGGTTTCCTAACTTTGCTACCTAGAGTATTTTTTAATAAAAATGCCTATAATTTGTATGCTTTTGATAGGTCTGTTTTATATTAATCTTGTAAATTAAACCTCTGAAATGTAGTACAGACACGGATATGTTCTTACCAGACCAATTATATAGTTGCACGTGGAGGAAGCAAAGGATTGAAATAATCACAGATAGTCATCCACAAAAATTCAATGGAAGAAATGTTAACTTGAGATCAAACATGAACATAAGAGTGCAAACTTTTTTTAGAAATAGACAAAATATGCCTGTTATTCCCACAATTTAAAAGCAGATTAGACACAAATCATGCAATCCTTTGACAATGAACATCAATTAAAAATGAAGTTGTTTTCTGTCTAAATATGTAAATACACTGCCATAAATTTTGAAAATTTTATTCCTATATTTTTTTTTTCAGGCAATAAATATCCAAAAAAGACTATGGAATATAGATGCTTTAATACAGAGTTGTATTCTCTTGGTACTGCAGTGAATCTTCAGTCTTACTTCTAAGTGGTAGATCCAAGAGATAACTGAAAAACATTGTGTTTTAATTAAAAAAAAAAAAAAAGTAAAAGACCCACAACAAAAGAAAAAACTAAAATGTCATTAATTTAAAAAAGGGCAAAAAAAAAAATTAAATTATTTATCCATTGTTCTCTGCATAACTTATCACATATTTCTCTTTATTATCCATCTCTTCTTTCTTTTCTTTCTATTTCTTTTTTTTTAAACTTTCTTTTTTTTTTTCATGGATGTAAAATTTTGTAGCCTGGATAAATTTAAGTTGTGGGGTTTTAGGCAGCAACTGTCTAGGTGTTTGTTGTTCACCACTGGCCAATGGTCTCTGTAGTGGGCTTTTAAAACAACACGAATACTTAAGGTCCTAATAAACTTACTAGTGTATAACTCATTATTTTTGTTCCTTCTCTCTTTTGGAGTAAAAAGATCACAATGCAAACAAGCAAATAAATATTTATATGAGGAGAGGAAGAAAAAGAATTGCATCTCAAGTTGATTTGGAATTTTCCATCAAAGTAGAGCTTGATGGGATAATATTCAATCAAAACCCTCAGTATTTCACATGGGAAGATTTTTTCCCAAAACTAGCACCTATTTTTTGAACACGGTTGTCAATGATTAAACATTTTAGTTTGTCAGAGCATTGTGTTTTGATATTACTAACTTTTAGTCTTTCCTAGAAGCGTATAGAAATTTTATGAGGCAAGCTTATTTTTTTTTTCCCACCTTGAAAAAGGTTTATTCAACACCTTCCATTAGTTCTTTAAAATTTTCCATCTAGCTTGATTTCTGGAAGGCCTGGTTACATAGAAGTTATAAGAGAATAGGAACTACAGATTGCAAGATAATTATCGATGTCCTGGTATGAGTTTCAGTATCTCTTACAGAATAAATTTGGTCAACAAAATTAAATGGAATGTTTTGCTTTAGGAATAATATGCTCTTCTATTCCTCAAAATTTAATGGATTTATGAACAACTTTTAATAAATATTTTGTTATTTTACTTCTGTTTTCTTACAATTCTTAGCAAATTTGAAGTTCTGACTTTTTTATTTGACCTAATGAGTATAAAATACAACAACTGATTTGCATAGCATGCTAAGATTATCAGTCCTCATTACCCTAGTATAAGAATACAAATTGCTAGGTTTGTGTGCCAGGCTCTTGAAATGCATTCCTGGATAGGATCTCTCATACCAACTGACTGCCAGCCCTGCAAGCCTCTGTGGGAGCTGCTTTTGGATTAGTTGCTGATGATTATTCCAACCTTCCAAAAAAGATTGTGAAGGAGATAAATTGCACCATGTACTTAATGTTCACATGGTAGATGAAAGACCTAAGGAACTTATTACCACAGCCTGTTACAGCTTCTACTGGTGGGTCAAAATATTTTTCTGCATTTCCCTTCTAACTAGTTTAGAGACATGAAATGGTAACTACTGAGAAAAGATTGGGGGGGGGGGGGTGGGGGGGTGGGTTGTTTTTGTTTTGGTTTGGTTTGGTTTTTTTGGTTTTTTTGGGTGGTTTTTTTTTTTTTTTGTGTGTGTTTTGTTTTTGTTTTTTTTTTGGTTAATATATTTAGGAAAATATAAAGTCATCCTCTGTGCAAGATCTTGTCATTCTTCGGGTTTTCATGGATTTGATTTTTTTTGCTTCTTATTTTTTTCATTTTCTTTTCCTCTTCTTAAGTATCTAAGTCATAAAAAACTACTTAATTTTCCTTGATATGCAGGAATAAGTATATTTTAAGACTAATTGCTGTGTAGCAAGAGAAAGCTGTGTAATAATTTAATATTACATGAATATTTCTTCTTTTTTATCTAAACATCATCCTCTGACTGAATCTTCTTTATCTGTGAGACTTTTCCTAAAGAGAATTTTTTTTTGTTTCCACCAGCAGAAGAGGAACAAAAATTTGAGAGGAAAAGAAAAAATTCACTGCTAACCTATCTGTGGCTTTTCTACCCCTTTACCTACTAATCTTTGTTAAGCTGTTGGTGATGGATCAGTTTTTCCACTCCAGCAACTATTACATGCGTTTGTCAATCATTCCTATTAAACATGCATTGTAATACACAACTCAGCTGGCCCATCAACAGATTAAGCTTCAAATTCAGGAAGTTCAATAAGTAATTCCATCTTTGATAAAAGATTTGAATTGTTTTTATTTAAAAAACAAAACAAAACCAAACCAAAAACAAAACCAAAAAAAAAAAAAAACAAAAAAAAAAAAAAAAACCAACACCCAACAAAAAACCACCACAAAAAACACCAAGCTTGGCATATCAAGTACATCCTTTATGGTTTGTAGTGAATATTTGGTGTATTATCAAAGAAAAAATCCTGGCACATAAAAAAATTACAAGGTCCAATGGCAATGTAACCTTACTAGACACACTAGATACAGAGAGCTAGGGTCTCTCCAACTATTGATGCTGGGACTTCTACCTGCTTTGAAAACAAACCTGAGCTATTAGCATGGATATTTTGTATTAGTTTATTTGGAGAGCTAAAATATTAATAGAAATAGCAATTTTTTTTTTTTGCTTTATGCATATAACGTGCTCCTTCTTGCCTATAACAAAGTTTGAGTAGACACTTCCACAAAAATTTCTGGTGAAGTAGACAGCCAGGTATGGCATCAATAGGATTGAGTAATACATATAAAGCAGAAAAAAAAGGCTAAGGCTTAAACACCGATAAAATATTTAGGCAGACTGACTTTTACATAATACTTTTAACAATCTCTGATCAGCAGAAAGTGAATGAGGATAGAACATGTCATATTCTGCACCAATTTAATTCAAAGAACACAATTTACAATAATCTTTCTGAAAGAACACTTGTTCATAAGGCATACAGCTTTTTCTTTTTTGCATTTTCATTAGTTGTTTCATTTAGTTTAAAATGTGTTTTTTCTATGATGGTATTTCTTCGTGAATCAGAATTTAATGGTTCCCAATTTTTTTTTCCAGAGGAAGAATATTTTCCCTATTACACATCCTGCTTTTTAAATTATCAAGATTATTTTTTAAAAAGAAATAAAAGATCTGTATTTCCCTATAAAGTAGTTTATGGTGTTTATCTAGATTTGCTCCTAGAATTCTATTTTCAGAGCAAGACTCTGCCATGCATTATTCAAATGAAGAGCTGCCTCTTTCCACATATATAAGATGGAGTACAGTGGAAAGAAAGGTAATGCTTCTTAGAGGAGTCTGTGCAAGTGTTAGAACACAAGAAAGAAAAAAAATACCTAAGGGACCTCTGTTCTGAAAATTCAAATTTCCAAACCATTTTAAACAAAAGTTAGAAATTAAATAGGGTACTAGACTTGTGAAAGTGTGGGACCACTGCATATAATTCTTTATAGTAATGGAAGTATTAAAGATTTTCTATTTCTGAAGTAGTTATGGAGAGCTTAAGTAATACATATAATAATTTTCCATAATTATTAATATTTTGCTCTAACCGTAGTCATATTCATACTGGCAAAGACATTGTAGAGATTGGATAGCCCTCCAATAAATATTTTATCAAAGACTGACGTAATGTAAAATGGACTTTTAAAAATAGATGAAATAAAAAAGTCCCTGAAATGATAGGATAAACCCTTTGTTTACCTTCATCTCAGTATAGTGGTTCTGTCCACACAAACATGTTAGTGAGAAATAAACAAAAGGTATTTATCTTTGGTGCTTGTCCCTTTTGACTTGTAGAGATGAATAGCACAAGAAAAAAGCAGCTGAAAACCTACACTGGGTTCTTCTTTATTTTGCCAAGGCCCTCTGATGAAACTCACCTAAATGAACAAAGCTGCAAATGTTCATTCACTTTTTCTAAATGTCTCCAGAGAAATTTCCTTATAGTTATATAGTTATATATAAGTAAATATCTTAACTGCCATCTTTGTTAGCTTACTGTGGAATCTAACAGCAAATTATATTTTCTCTGGTTTCTGGAAAAGAATCCCATTGTAAAGTTTGAATTCAGAGTTCTAATAACAAGAATTTAACTCAGGCTCCCAGAGACATGTCACCTGTGCAGTTTCCATTAAAAAAACTGCAACTTCATGGTCTTTGGAAGTAATAAGTCATTATATTACATAGTAATTTGTAGACAGAAAATTAAACAGTCTAACTCCAGGATGTGTTAATTTGTTTTTCTCAGTAAAAAAACCCAGGAATTCCAAAAGTTCACTTTCATTGCATAAAAGTTTATGTTTGTATTTGCTCATGTATATCGTCACATAACATATTATTTGTGTTAACATATCCTTTAGAGTCATGAAAAAGAAAGAGATTCATTCTCTGTGATAGAGTCTGGATTCTTCAGCAATGAATCACAAGTCTTTTTCACCTTAGCTGAAGAGAGGTTGAGGTAGGACAAAGCAGCTGTACAGTGCTGAACCATTTCTTTTAGTGTGATCACATGTACTCTCTAGTAACAATGAGGAAAATATTTTTTCAGATATTAAGGGTAAAAGAACCAGATTTTTGAAAGAAATAAAACATCATGGTCAAAATCACAGTCTAAAATATGCATATATGCATTTATAAGATATCTGTGTTCTAAAGCATGCATATATGGTAATGCAGAAGCATGTATGCATTCATAAACCTCACATCTAAACCAAAAAAAGAAAAAAAAAAAAAATTCAAGCCACTTGGTGAAATATTAGAGGTGAACTGACTGTGATTAAAGACTTCTGGGAAAAAAAAAAAAAAAAAAAAAAAAGGGTAACAAATAGAAATATTTCCTGTTTATTCAAAATCACAAAGGGTTCAGCTAAATACCTAATGTCAGGTTTGTGCCATACTCAAAGAGATATTTGGAAGAGCTGGAAAAAGACAAGACACCAGAACGATTATCTGTGTCTAGGAAATATGATTTCTATGAAAAGATTGAATGAACTGGAACTGGTCATCCTAATGAAAACCATGAAAGAAGCAAGATGATAATCTTTTAAATATCTAAAATTAAGGTATAAGGATAAAAGGATCACAAAAATAAATAATGGTCCTTAAAATTTAGTGGGAGAAATTTAGATTAGATTAGATAAAACTAAGAAACCCCAATGAAACTTTATCAGAAAAGCAGCAGAGCATTAAATACACCAAGATGCTGTTAAGCCTCTGAGTGTTTTTAAATGAAGATGGACAATAATCTGAAGAATATTACAATTATTCCATCTTTGGAACATGAACTCTAGGCTGAAGATTCTAAGGTTGATGGTGAGATTTTTGGTTTTGCATAGCTAGCAATTATACTCATTGTTGTATTTTAAGACACAAAAGACCAGGAAAAAGGGGTAAATCTTTTTTTCTTACAGTCATTGTGACTAAATGTATGTAGAGAATACAACTTCAATTCTGTAGACTGGACAGAGACAGAGTATTGTGGGTCAAGTACCATAAATCATTGAGTCATAGAATGGTTTGGGTTGGAAGCAGCACTAAAGATCATCTACTTCCAACCCTCTGCCATGGGCATGGACATGTTAATCAGAGCCCCATCCAGCCTGGCCTCAAATGTCTCCAGGGATGGAGCAGCCTCAGCTTCTCTGGGCAATCTGTTTCAGTGTCTCACCACTCTCACAAGAATTTTTTTTCCTAATACTTAATCTAAACCTACTCTCTTTCAGTTTGATTCCATTCCCCCTTGCTCTTTCACTACACACTCTTTTAAAAAGTTTCTCCATCTATCTTGCAGGCTCCTTTCTGGTCCCGGAAGGCCACAGTTAGGTCACACCTAAGCTGGTTTTTTTCGGGCTGAACAAACCCAATTCTATTAGCCTTTCCTAGTAGGAAATAAAAAAGTGTACATGATTGTCCTAGGGTAACTTTATGATGCTTGTATCCCCAATCGTCTGTTCTGTTTGTGCTGTATATTGAGTCCTGTGCCTTTAAGACTGGTTCTAAGAGCAAGGAGAAGTGCGGAGTTTGATTTGAGAAAACTGCCTGACTCCTCCACATTCTTCTGCGGACGGGGTGTTCGGCAGAGGCTTGGAGAGACTGCAGGACAGAGAGGTTTTTTTGCTTTTAGTTTCAGCTAGCTAGGGCAGAGAAGTTCCCTGGACTGTTTTTTTTCCTTTTTCTTGGAACTGTTTAAACCTGCTCTGGACTGAAAAAACCCAGGGGAGCACTGGGGGCTGCACCTGCGGCCCACCGGGGCCTGGACCTCGGCATTTTCCAGCAGCGCCGGAGGGACTGGGACTGAGGAGACGCTGAGAGAGAGAGCCGAGCTACATCCACGGCAAGGACTTTCTCAATTTGCCATCTCACTTCAGAAGGAGAGGTTTTATTGTTTCATATTATTCATTCTTTATACTTGTATGCACTTTATTTGTTTAGTAAAATAGTTTTTTCCACTTTTCTCCAAAGAGGTTTTTTTTCGGACTGGTTGGAGGGAGGGGCCACTTGGGTTTTCTTCCCAGAGGGATCCTATACAGGGGTTTTTCCCCCAAATTTGTCTCCAAACCAGGACATACACCTAATTGGCACCCACTGCAGGGCTCGAGAGAGTGGAAAAAACTTGTATTGATTATTATTAACTACATTTTTTTGGTTGTCCTTTGGGTGGGGATTAAACAGACAGTGGCCATGTTGCTTCTTGAAGTCCTAATGTCTCTTAGAATGGAGTCTTTTCTGCATTTGTGTTCCCTAGGCTTTTTTGAGGTCTTAATACCTTTCTGGTCCCTAGGTTTGTTTTCCTAGCCAGAAATAGCTCCAATATTGTCCCTAACATACAGCTTTTACACTAGGGATGCACAAATTAGAATAGTTATTTTGCTGGGTTCAGTGATTATGGTTTACAAGAAGCTTATAAAGATACTGGAGTTTGTTCTGGGTATGTTCGGTTTATGGTTTTTTCGCCCTACCCTGCGTCCTAGTTCCAGCAGCATGATTTGGGTATTTATCAACAATTGCACCCAGTTTGTTAGAGGAGGAGTAGGAGATGAGGCTCTTCAGCCTCTTCTTTCCTTCTCTTTTGAGTCAAGTCACATCACTTTTGGAAAATGTTCAGGGTCTCCTGAATGTTAAAGACACCACCTTCCTGGTATTTCACCTGGTGACTTTCCTCTATATGGTTTATAGCTTTTCTAGAATGAGTCACACATTGCTAAACACTGTAGGGCAGCAGATAGAGGCAAGGGAGCAGGGAGATAAATCAGTCACTCAGGCTGCAGCTAAACCAGACAGTGAGGCTAAGACACCGGCAGTTGCTGCAGTAAAGAAGGGAAAGAAGCACACAGACAAAACCAATCAACCAGTAGACGATGATTCAGGTGAAGGATCCTCAATGCCTCCTGACACCCAGTCAGGAGTCAAACCAACTGACACACAATCAGAAGCTGAAGCAACTGAGGATACACACTCAGAAGCTGAACCAACTGATACAAAATCGGAAGCCCAACCAACTGGTGCAAGATCGGGAGTCCAACCATCTAGCACACGATCAGAAGCCCAAGCAGCTGCTACAAGATCAGGAGCCCAACCAACTGCTACAACATCAGGAGCCCCACAAGACAGGTTGCACAAGCCACTGAAGGAGAAGGTGGGTCAAGCCAGCTTGCTGAACTCAAAGCTGTTCAACTGGCCCTGGACATTGCTGAAAGAGAGAAATGGCCAAAGCTCTACCTCTATACTGATTCGTGGATGGTAGCCAATGCTCTGTGGGGATGGCTGGAGAGGTGGAAAAAGGCCAATTGGCAGCATAGGGGAAAACCAATCTGGGCTGTTGATGAGGGGAAAGACATTGCCACTCGGGTAGAGAAGCTACCTGTCAAAGTCCGTCATGTAGATGCCCATGTCCCCAAGAGTCTGGCTAATGAGGAGCACCGAAACAACGAGCAGGTAGATCAAGCTGCAAAGATAGAGGTGTCGAAGATAGACTTAGATTGGGAACACAAGGGAGAGTTGTTTCTAGCTCGATGGGCCCATGATGCCTCAGGTCACCAGGGTAGAGATGCCACCTATAAGTGGGCACAAGACCGAGGGGTGGATCTAACCATGGACAGTATTTCTCAGGTTATCCATGACTGTGAGACGTGTGCTGCCATCAAGCAGGCCAAGCGGGTGAAGCCCCTGTGGTATGGCGGGCGATGGTCCAAGTATAAGTACGGGGAAGCTTGGCAGGTTGACTACATCACCCTTCCCCAAACCCGCCGAGGCAAGCGCTACGTGCTCACAATGGTAGAGGCCACCACAGGATGGCTGGAGACCTACCCTGTGCCTCACGCTACGTCCCGTAACACCATTCTAGGCCTTGAAAAACAAGTTCTTTGGAGGCATGGTACCCCTGAGAGGATTGAGTCAGACAATGGAAGTCATTTCAAGAACAGCCTCATCAACAACTGGGCTAGGGAACACGGCATTGAGTGGGTGTACCATATCCCCTATCATGCACCAGCTTCAGGGAAAATAGAAAGATATAATGGACTGCTAAAAACCACCCTGAAAGCACTGGGTGGGGGATCATTCAAAAACTGGGAGCAGCATCTAGCAAAGGTCACCTGGTTAGTTAACACCCGAGGTTCCACCAACAGAGCAGGCCCTGCCCAATCTGAGCCCCTACATACAGTAGATGGAGAGAAAGTCCCAGTAGTACATGTAAGAGGTTTGTTAGGGAAGACAGTTTAGATCAATTCTGCTTCAAGTACAGAGGATCCCATCCGTGGGATTGTCTTTGCTCAGGGACCAGGCTGCACATAGTGGGTAATGCAGAAAGATGGAACCACACGATGTGTACCCCAGGGAGATTTGATTGTTGGGTGAGAACTGTGTGTAATTATCACTGTGTGCTAAATGGTACTGCCACTGTATGTAGCTGTATATTGCATATTGTTTTTATATAGATGTATGTGTGTGTAGAGCTGGAGTATATATTAGTTTTAGTAAATTGACAATATGGGGATAAGGGGTGGAATGTCCTAGGGTAACTTTATGATGCCTGTATCCCCAATCGTCTGTTCTGTTTGTGCTGTATATTGAGTCCTGTGCCTTTAAGACTGGTTCTAAGAGCAAGGAGAAGCGCGGAGTTTGTTTTGAGAAAACTGCCTGACTCCTCCACATTCTTCTGCTACAGACAGTGTGTTCGGCAGAGGCTTGGAGAGACTGCAGGACAGAGATCTTTTTTTTGCTTTTAGTTAGTTTCAGCTAGCTAGGGCAGAGAATTTCCCTGGACTGTTTTTTTCCCTTTCTCTTGGAACTGTTTAAACCTGCTCTGGACTGAAAACCCAGGGGAGCACTGGGGGCTGCACCTGCGGCCCACCGGGGCCTGGACCTCGGCATTTTCCAGCAGCGCCGGAGGGACTGGGACTGAGGAGAGACTGAGAGAGAGAGCCGAGCTACACCCACGGCAAGGACTTTCTCAATTTGCCATCTCACTTCAGAAGGAGAGGTTTTATTGTTTCATATTATTCATTCTTTATACTTGTATGCACTTTATTTGTTTAGTAAAATAGTTTTTTCCACTTTTCTCCAAAGAGGTTTTTTTTCGGACTGGTTGGAGGGAGGGGCCACTTGGGTTTTCTTCCCAGAGGGATCCTATACAGGGGCTTTTCCCCAAAATTTGTCTCCAAACCAGGACAATGATACATCATTATCACTACTGCAGGAGGAGAAAATTCACATCTTTCTCTTGGGAGCAGATTTTTAACCCCCAACTCAGGACATTGCTGACTCTTTAAATCACTTCCAAAAGCATGAGAAAATTAATTGGGAGGTAGCTTTTATTCTGTTAAACATTGTATTTTCATAGAACTGTTAAACAACCTGTTCAGTGGCTGTGAGGTTTTAATAAGGTTCAGATACTGACAAATAACAAGTTGGAGCTAGAATGTGTGCTTTTGAGAAACATACATGTGCACAGAAACATTTATACTGTAATTACCATCTCTTTTAAATTTAACACACATCTGCTTCAGAAGTTGTGGGGTTTTGTACATGATGACATTGCCTTTCCACTTCTACTCAGAGGAGCACTCACTAATTTCTTGTCAGATCAGGCATCATGGTAATTTCTGATTCATAAAGAATTAATTGAAATAATCTATTATAGGAATGGAATATCAAGGGTAAATAAAAGAAATGCCTAAATCCATTTTTAAAAGTAACTGAGATATCTTCCTTTGAGGACTTTTTTGAGTACTGGGACTTATCCTTTTGGAATGTAAGTTCTTTTTTTACTTCAGTCACAGTCATTCCCTGACTGTTTTGAAAACATTTTAGAAACTGTAGTGGTGCAGAACTGTTTTATTAGATTTTTGTAAGAAGTTTATGTTATGGTTCGTTTCACTGTATCCCCAATTCTGTATCCCTTTTGTGTTGTCTGTATAATAAGGTGTTTTGTGTCAATCATCCCATACCTCACATGACATGTAACATCCCTTCTGCCCCAACCCCCCTCTCTGGGGCAGCTTGCCTATCACTCCCGGGGTCCCTCCCAGATTGTGAAATCTCCGGCAGAGGGCTTCATGTGATAGGTAGCCTGGGGGAAATTCCTTTGGCTCTGGATTTTAGTGGTCTGAAGCTTGGGGGTGGGCACACCTTGTTACCCCCTGAAACGCCTGATTTGTTGTCTTTTTGTATCCTCCCTGGGACCCTCCCCCGCTTATAGGGGGTGGGAGGGAGGAGCAAACTCTCTCAGCCGCGGGGCTCTCAGCCGCTGGGTTCTCAGCCTGGAAGCTCCGAGCCGCTCGCCTCGGAGCTTGGAGATCTCTGCTAATAAACATCCTTTTACCTGCTAAGCTGAGAGCCAGCCTTTTCTCTTCTGCTGCTGTTGACTGTCACCTTTGGGTCCAGCTGCCAAGACGAGAAGCCAAAAAGAACTGGAAACTTTGTGTCTGTGTTGACCCGAGCCAGCTGGGGGTCAGCTCCCACCCGGAGCGGGGACACAACCGGACAAGAAACCACAACTGTCAAGTTCAAAATGTGCCATACCTATTTTTGTGATACTGGGTTCATTAAGTTTGTGATATTTGACTATAATCATTAGATACTTTTGCCATCATATTAAGAGTTTTCCTGGAAATTTGCGTGTGTGCAAATGGTTTGGTTTCTGCTGCATATAAATATGGAGAAGTTCATCATCATTAAGAACGCTTGGACTTTGCCTCACTAACATATTCTTCTCCTTTTAAAGGAAAAAATAATATATAAAAATGATGGATGCTAAGGCTATGTATTCAACGTGGAATAAATTTTGTGATAATCAGCATTATTTTGTCCAGAAAGAAAACCCTTGTATAGAGCATATTTATTGGAATGGAAATATAAACTTTGTTGTAAGTTTCTTTAAAAAGTGGAAAAGAAGCTGAACTAGACCCAGTGGTTTGTACAGACTGTGTTTTCAAATCTTTTTGACATGCTGTCCAGAAGAATCAACCAGATTACCAAGGGGCTTGAAAGGAGACTTCCTAAGTGATTTTAAAAAGTAATACAGTTTCTTAATTCATCAACTGTTATTAAATTAGTGTGTTCCCTTAACTGTCACCTTGGCTTTCATCTAAACACAATTCTACAGTTATGTCTAACCATGGGGCATGTATTCACAAAACCATTTAAAATGTATCTTTTTTTTACAGATGTTCTCTGTGTATCATTCCACACCACATTTTCTTTGTAATGATTGCAGAACAGCAATACCGTAAAGAAAATAAAGTTTAATAGCAAGTCACATCTTCAGCTTAGGAATCATTTAGTGTAACAAACGGATGTTGTTCTCCTTCAAAGCAAGTGCTGTTGTAAAAACTTTCCCTCTGAATGAAAATGTGTTAGACATTGTGTGTAAAATGTGTAAAATACACACAAGTATCATCATTCAAGGTTCCTAAAACTTGGTAAAAGACCTTTTTCTGGGACACAGACAGCCTAGCACCCATTTTTTGGCTCAGATATTAAGATTCTGCATCTCCCTTGTCTGCAACTGGGAAACTGAGAGAAAAAAAAAACAACACAGGAGGAGAAACCTTTACCTCCCCACCCAGGGGCTGTGCGGCCTAAACTGATTTGCTTTTAAAAGCAACCCTGAAGGTCTGCCATTCGACTACAACCTTCCCCCAAAGGAAAAACCTTTCCCTGAGGTTTGAAGCCTCTGAAAGATTTTTTCTTAAGATTCCCTTGTGGGAATACTTACCGAGCTTCAGCGTGGTGATGAAAAACTTCCCAGTCTCTGTCCTCTGCCTGAAAGTTAGTCTTTTGGTGCAAAAAGGGCTTCCACTTTCGGTTCCCAGTGTCTGCAGGCCATGAACACGTGGTCTGCTTTCTCTGGGAGCAGCCTGCCATTCGGGAGACTTCTTTGCAACAGTCTGATGGGTTTTTTAAGTCCACAGGAAAACCGCAGCCTCGCTCTGTAGAATCCAGTGTTTCAGGGACTCCAAGCGAACGCCAAGTCTGACAGGTCTGTCTCTCTGCATGGATTGGGCCATGTTTTTGGACTCATGTGCCTGCGTGAAGTCCGGGCCCCATGCCACACGTTCCATGCTGCTTCTTTGGGCCTCACTCTTGGGAGCCACGTCAGTGGCTTTGGGCCCCAGGTTGCATGTGCCACACATGTGGCTTGTCTCTCTCATGGAGCCCCCGGCTCCATTTTCACCCTGGCTAGCTCGAGAGACAAACTGCAGTTGGAAGGATCTCCTCAGGGTCGCCAAACCCAGGAGCAGCTGAGAACCTTTCCCTTAGCAGAGAGAGTGAGACCCCGTCGATGGCAAAGGAAGGTCTTCACTTGATCCGAGGGTGAAACCAGGGCTTTATTCAGTCTTTCTTCTGTGGTCTTGCCCCAGCCTGAGTCAGGAACCCCATCCCACTCCCAGAACCAAGAGGAAGCCCCAGCCACATGGTCTGGGACTTATATCCAGGGAAGGAGCTAAAGATGGGGACAAGCCAATACCCAACCAGAGATAAGGTGGGAGTGAAACAGGGTGGGATTACATTCCAGGAAGGGAACAATGTGGGAGATGGGCTGGGGGAAGAGCAGGGACAAACTTTGGGATATTACTTTTTCCAGGGGAACACAGAGGGTATGGAACAAACCATTATAAAACCCAATATAAAAATGGAATACAATATGAAACCAAATGATATACGGCAACAAATCTTCACAGATCAGGTATCATCTTAAAAACAATTAGTCATTCAGTAAAAATAGAATAGACATTCAGAGGATAGAGAAGCTCAGGTTTGTGACCACCTGTGGAACTTGGCCATACATAAGTCTATGGGACCTTATGAAATGCATCCCAGAGTCATGAGGGGATTAGTTGATGTAGCTGCCAAGCCACTCTCCATCATACTTTAAAAGTCATGGCAGTCAGGTAAGGTTCCTGACTGGAAAAAGGGAAACAATGCACCTATATTTAAAAAGGGCAGAAAAGAGAAGATCCTGGGGGGATCATGGAGATCCCCTTAGAAGATGTGATAAGGTAAATGAAGGACAGGGAAAGGGTTTGAAACAGGCAGCATTGCTTCACCAAGTGCAAGCGCTGATTGACAAAACCATTGGCCTATGATGGAATGATTACATCAGTAGATGAGGGAAGGACTATGGATATCATCCATCTGAACTTCTGTCAGGCCTTGACATAGTTCCCCACAACATCCTTCCCTCTATATTGGAGAGAGATGGGTGGACTGTTTGGTGGATGAGGAATTGGTTGGATGGTCAGATGTAGAAGGTAATGGTAAATGGCTCAATGTTGAGATAGAGATCTGTGGCAAATGGTGTCCCTCAGGGGTCCATATTTGGATCAGTCTCAGTGAGAGTACCTGTGACAAACCTTTAGATCCCCTGACTTCCGGACTAGAAAATAATTAGGAGCAGGAATGATGGTTGGCACCAGAAAAATAACACTTTAATAACAGATAAAAGAAAATAGGGATCATGCCCCTAAACCATGTGCAGTACCCAAGAGAACTCTGTGCAGGTAACCAACCAAAGACCCAGAACAAAGGAAAATATGACAATATATAAGGAAGGTCTTAGAGAAAGGGTCTGATCAGAAACTCGAACTGGGAACATAATCATATTTGTACAACATAACTGACCAATCATAAAAACATAACCTTATATGGAAAAAACTTCATTAACATGCAAACTCTCATGAATCTTTACTACTCTCCACAACTAGAAAGGGGTTTCCCATGACTTTAGGTTTAGAGTTGCTTCAGCTTGGCCAACTCCCAGAGATCAATATTTTTTCATGTCTTCATCAGTGACAGAAAATTGGATTGAGTGCACTCTCAGCCAGTTTGCAAATGACATTAAGTTTAGTGGTTCAGATGACACACCTGAAGGACGGGATGCCATTCAAGAGGGGACAAGTGGGCTCAGGTGAACCATATGATGCAAGTTGCTATATCTGGGTCAGGACAACCTTCCGTGTCAAAACAAACTTGGGTTTGAAGGGGCTGGGAGTAGCCCTTCTGAGAAGGACTTTGGGATGCTGGTAAGTGGATATTGGAAAGAAAGACAAGAGAACTGTGGCCAGCAGGACAATAGAGGTGGTTGTCCTCCTCTGCTCTGCTCTTTTGAGACATCACCTGTACTACATCCAGCTCTGGGTTCTTCAGCTCAGGAAAAAAGTGGACCTTTTGGAGTGGGTCCAGAGGAGAGCAACAGAAATTATCAGAGGCCTAAAGCATCACTCCTATGAGAAAAATCTGAGATGGTTTGGGTTGATCAGCCTGGAGAAGACTCCAGGAAGACCTCATTGTGAGCTTGCAGTATATAAAGGGAGCCTGTAAAAAACATGGAGACTAACCTCTTTCATGGACTTGTTGAGATAGGACAAGGAGTAAAGAGTTTTAATTAAAGTAGAGCAGACTTAGACTAGGTGTAAGGACGAATTTTTTTTACAATGAGGGTGATGAAGCACCAGAAGAGTGTCCCATCCCAGTAAGGATTCAGTCAGGCTAGATAGGGCTCTGAGCAACCTAATCTAGTTTAAGATATCTCTGCTTATTACAGGAAGGATGAATTAGATGTTCTTTGACATCCCTTCTACCCTAAACTGTTCTATGACTCTGTGATCTTGAGAACTTGGCTTAATCTTGTATACTTACTTCAAATTCCTTTGTAGAAGAACAAGAACAGACCCGATCCTAGGACATACTTACTTTTGGGACTGAGTTTCAGGTTCCTTTTATTTATGGTCTTATAAATCTGGCATTTCTCTCTCTCTTTTAAGCTACATAAGTCATCATGTCATGGCTCATTCATTAGTAGATGGATATATCAGAATTATTTGTTGATAATTGGATCTATCAATTCTTTTTTCTACATCCAGATCATCTTATTATATCTTATTTAAATCTAGTGCAAATCACAATGCTTCAGGCTTCTGCATTCTTCATTTTACAATTCTCAGAAGGAAAACATGTAAAATGGGATTCATCCCGGGTGTGGTTTTTTTTGTGTTTTTCTTTTTTTTTTTTTTTTTTTTTTTGGTGGCTGAGAGAAAGACACATTGTCTCTTCACAATGTAGATATTTTAAGTAAATCAGATTAATCTGCTCTAAAAAAAAGTTTTTCTCTCATGATGACAATGGGTGACCAGGTGATGTAAACACCTATATCATAGCTCCCTAAAGATGTATGAGATGGAATCCACACAAAGATCTGTTAGAACTTTTCCAAGTTCACAGAAAATATCTTGCAAAGGCAATTCAGTTCAGGTCCCTTGGGTCTCATTTTTAGAAATTCTTTCCTATCTAAAAGAATTGTACTCATAGTTTAAAAATATCACATTTATGTGGTTTCGAGGGGAATTACTGAAGGCATATTGCTGGGAGGTAAAAAGGCTTTCCATGATTTTATGGTCACTTCAATTTAATTCTTTCCCTCTTGTAATTATTTTCATGTCTCTAATTTGTCACTAAGTCCTTGGTTTCCTGATTAATTGATGAAATTAATTTCCATAGTGATTATCTATAATTTTTACCATTTGCTCAAACAATTTCCATTTATTATGTTTCTAAACTATACTTGTAAAATTTTGAATGTGAATATCTATGTTAAGCCTGCATTTGCCTCTCATCCTTTCAGTGCAAATAGAAGAAAATAAGTTGTTCATCAAAATGCAAATGTTACTTTGGCTTAATTCTCTTGAGATTTTTCATCAAGAGTAATTATTTTTAAGTATGTACACAGAGTAGAAAATAATTTTAAACAAATATTTAACATCCAATTTGCATGACTGCCCAATGGCCTGGCAAACAAAGAGTTTTATGATTTTATGAGATACCTCTTCAAATATAAAGCATATTGGAAGGCTGACTTTTCATATTACTGGGTGGTTTTTTTCTTTATAGTACTTCATGTGCTGAACCAAGACTTTAAATATTGAGTATAATATATTGCAACTTATGATAAATGAATTCAGGCAAAATATCTTTTGAGAATATACTCTAGCATATATTGCTTCAGCGTTATAATCTGACTTGAGCAGTTAAAGACGGCTTGATGTATAAACGATATTACATCGATACATCACAACAATATTACAAAGCTTGTCCTGAGTCATGAGACTTTTAAAGGTAATGACACCCAGTAGTTTATATTAAAGCTTTGAGTGTCTTAATATAGTCATCCAAGGCTGACTGCATCTTTGAAGGGAAGGGATATATATATATTTATACACACACACACATATACACACACACATACATGTGCATATAAAAATGTACATATCTCTAAGCTTTCATAGATGTATATTATAGCTATGTCCAAATTTATCTTCTGTCTCTTCATATGCTACATCACTGCATTTCATATAGCTGTATATTTGGTAACATTTGATTTGAGTTTAAACATTATGAAAAATGGAAAATAGAAAACAGGTATTTTGATAGGGAAAAAAAAAAAACAAAAAAAACACAACAAAACAAAACAAAACAAACAAACAAACAAACAAAAAAACAACCTGTAGCACAGAAACAGGATAAATAATACCAATGAAGGATAAATGGAGCCTAGGACCATATATTTAAGTGGATTTGCCATACCAGGAGGGCAAAAATAGCAAATTATTAAAACATGTATATTTATTAGAAATTGTGTACTGTTTTCTCTTTTCACATATTATTATCCAAACTACTTTTGCAGTGAATATGTAATCTATCACATTTGCCTAACATGCAAATCATGCATTTATACAATTTATACAAACAATTTTGTAATTGTTTTGACTAATTCAGACAAGATTAAGAATCAAAACCACACACAGAAATAAGGTGAGGCCACACAGAGAAAAAAGGTGTATAATGGATCTGTTTCCCTCTCCTCATGCAGGAATACATTTCTTACTTTTCGGAACAGTTCCCCAGCACATGACAGGAAAACTGAGCCAGCCAAAGCTGAAAGGAACAAACTACACCAAATGAATTTGCATTCTCCTAAAGCCATGACTGATCCATGGGCAAATCATCACATAGAACTTGATATGCGAAGTACACACACAATACATTTCTATTAAATTATCTGAAATTCTCCTCTAAGTGAAAACACAGATCAAAAACTAGGGGTTTTGAGTCAATAACCACTAAGTTACTGATGCTTTGGTGGCTGAAGGTGGGTGACAGTACACCATACAGGGATGTTCATATGTCAGAGCATTGTCTATGCTTCAGTAGGCAAGGCATGTGTAACTTTGAAATGCAGTTTGATATGTTTTACAGTATTATGCAATGTTATTTAATCCATATGCATTCAGCCTTAAAATCTGTCATTGTTTTAGCTTTTTCTCACATCTATCAAAATTTCCAGCTCTTTCCTCCAGACTTCACCAGATGCCAAGACTTACAGAATCAAAATCCTGTTTTTAAATACAAAAGAAAAAAATAATAATAAGGGGGTTTTTTTATGTTTTTTTATCTAAATAAGATTACTTGAAAGTCAAAATAAGGGACAATAGACATCAACAATAATAGGTGTATAAAATGTTTGTAAGAAACTTCTTTATACAAGCACTAGATGTGTCTATTACTGACAATATAAACTTTAAGCAAAAGAACTCCAGTCTTTAAAATTTTTTGATTCTGTACAATTTTATCCATTGACAAAGGAAATATTTATTTTTTATCTGGAGGAATTGCCAAATACATTCAGTTCTGAATATGTTGCAACATAGTGACAGTGGAGATTACTTCAGACTTTGAAAGAAAACGTGTATCATACTCCATTCAATAGATACACACTCTCACTATATACACACAAATACCACAAGCAGAGTGGTATTTCTGGTAAACTCACTTGGGGTTGAGGCTGCTGACAAGAGAAATATTGTAATCATTCTCTACAATAACATGCATGCTGAATATTCAGGAATAGCATGTATGTTTTGTTCTTCAGTTTTCTGTAATTTAAAGATTGTAGAAATATGGAAAACTCTTAATGGTTTTATGGCCACAGTATTCTAAAAAAATAATTTCAGGAGGGTGTTCCTCTTTCATCTGATTCTCTTCTACCAGTTCACCATATTGTGGTATTTTGTTGTTGTTGGTGGTGGTGGTTTTGTGTTTTTTGGGGTGTTTTTTTTGCTTTTTTCCTTTTTTTTTTTAAATAATCAATGAAAATTTATGCAGCATGAGACTAGAGACACTAATTTAAATGTCTAAATGTAGTTGTTTAACCATCTGTCAAGGTCAGTGAAAAGCTAGGTAAGAAAGCCCTTGAAACCAAGAGACTAGTCTGTTGATCAAATGTAGGTGCTTATCTTTACCTGCCGCGTCGCTCTAGCCTCTCTTGCCTGAATTGTCTGATTATCCCCAGACCGTAAAGTAGCCTTTGACAGGTCTCAAGGCTGCACATCTTCAGTGTCACAGACTTTCTCTTTCCCTGGTACAAGGCATTTCAACTTCTCTTCTGCCCATAGAACAAGCTCAATAGCAAGTGTGGAGACACTGTGTTTTGATTTTTTCATGACAAGGGTCACAAAATTTACATCGTTCTTTAGAAAAGATGAGAAATAATTGCAGAAAACCTAAAGATCTGATCCAGAAAAGGAGATGTGATTGCTTGGGCTTGTTTAGATTGAAGATCAGTATGTCTTCCAGGCTGATGTGGAGAAAGCAGGAAAGAATTAAGGTGAAGCAAGATTGACCAGTTCAGCTTTAAATTATTACTCTGGCCAGTGGCTCGAATAGCTTGAATTTAAGCTTAGTATTATGTGTCTTTTGAATCACCTGAATTTTTTTGGATGGGCTGTGTTTTAGCCTCTTCATTGATTATACTCACCTGTATTAATGACAATATGTTCTTCAAACAACGTTCTATATTCATTACCCTTTAACAACTTATTAATGAGTATAAATGACAAACTACATCTGCTGCTTTCTCTCTGTCTGTTATGTTTCATCCTTCCTATATTCATAACCTCTCTTATTAGGATATTTTATTCAATATTGTTCCCAATGCAGCCAGAACAAATAACATTTCACAGAATATGGGAATATATGCTAGGATCTTACCTGATTGTATTGAAATATTCTGATTCATCGTGTGCTTTACAAGTTACAGTTGTTTTGTCTGTACAGACACAATCTGTCTCTTGAATTATATAATTTAGAAACAGTTGTTCCATTATTTCAGAGACATAAGTATTGCTAAATAGGTTTTGTCATCTTATTTAAATCATTTTATATAAGCATTTGCTGTCAAATGCATGCTTGAGATTTTCTAAATGATTCTAGACTACAGAACAACTGTCAGCATTGACAAAGTTATCTGTGCTAAAACATAGATGCCTATATTAAAAGTAAATGTCTTTCTTATTCCGTGGAATATGAAAAAAAAAAAAAAAAAAAAAAAAAAACAAAAAAAAAAAAAAAACCAAAAAACCCAAACAAAAAAAACAAACAAACAAAAACCACAAAAACGACCACCACTCAAAAAACACATCCCACCATATTAACTGATGAAAAATGATACATTTTTCTCCACAGTGTTCACTGGAATACTGGTTCTGGTTTAGAAGTAAAAACTGTATTTTATTTATGGAAAGAATCTATTCATTACAGTTTTACATATGCAGACACAATAATGACATTCGCAATAGTTTTGCTATAGTCATTAGGAAATACTGTAGACATTGCATCACAATACAGTTAACTTGCAAGTCTAAATTTTACATACATATGTTTAATATGACATTGAATTAGCATATAATCCATGAAGCATATAAATTAACCTTTTAAATGGGTAAGTTTTGTAAGCAGCTGTATTTCAAGTTCTGGAATCCTCAGCAAAGTTACTAACAGAAGCTTCCTTTTTGATCAGTGTTAATGATAAAATTGAAACAGAATAGAGTATCTATATTTAGAGTATCTAAACAGAAAAGGTATCTAAATGAGAAAGTTTTCTGATTTTAATATTGGCTAAAATTGCATAGCACATGTTTCAGAAAAAGCCATCTAAATTTAAACTAAATTTCTGAATCTGCATAATAACCTGAGTTTACTTTCAAATGATTGAACAAAGGTAAAATATGTATGGATTGTGGTAGTCAATGACGGTCATTATGAGCATTTATATTGCACTTTGATATTGTATCTTTTTGTTGTATGCAACATGTAACAAAATTCCCTCACAGGAGTCTCGTAATAATTTCCAGGCTTTCATGTTGTATCTTTCACTGGTGAACCTGAAATGCGTAACACATTATATCAAATATCTCTTTATTGGTAGGCATGACTACACCATTTTTATTTTATAGCTACATGATGTGATTTGCCTAAGGGGCCTCAAAAAGCCAGCAGCCATTCTGCTTTAACAATCACTGGATGACTGAATAAAATAGAAAAAACAAAAACAAACAAAAACCCCCCCACAAACAAACAAACAAAAAACCTAATTATGGATTGAAGTTCTGTATTTGAAATTGAATTAATGTATTCAGAAAATTTCTGCTCTGGACACAGTTTTAAAAGATTAAAAGGCCAAACCATTACAAGGTTGAGTACTTTGAAGGCTGATTTAAATGGTAAGGCTTAATCATTGTGTAGGTATGGAGACACAATTCAAAATGGATTAACAGTTTGGCATTTTAGTCTACATAAATTTTGCTGGATATTTTTCAAAGTCAATGAAGAGTGATGAGCCCTCTAGCACATTCTTTAACAGTGCAATGAGTTACGCCTAAATATTATGCCTGTCTTTTGAAGGCTTATGTCTGGGAAAATGAAGTTTACTTTTTTGATCCACCACTCAGCTGTATCCAACTCCTGAACATATACCCGGGTGATTATGTGTTTGTATGGCACACATAAACTATTAGATGTAAAAAGGAGCATGGGTGCCTCTGTGCTCAGAGTTATCCATGCAATGGGACTGAGGACCCTGTGTTAGAAACCAAAGTCTCCTACACAGTGCACAAGAAGAGGTACTTTTGTCAAGGTCTTGTAGTGATTGGACAAGGGTGAATGGATTCAAACAGAAAATAAATTTAGGTTAGATATTAGGAAAGAATCTTTACTGTGAGGATGGTGAGACCCTGGAACAGGTTGCCCAGAGAAGTGGTGTCCCATCCCTGGAGGTGTTCAGGGCCACATTGGACAGAGCTCTGAGCAACTTACGAAAGGTGTCCCTGCCCAGGACGGGGGGGGTTGGAACTGCATGATCTTTAAGTTCCTTTCACTACAAACCATCCTATATTTCTATGAAAGTATTACTACTGTTTCTTTTACCTAACTGACAGCCTCCTATTTAGTGCTTAAGCGATTGTCATGAGGATAAGAAGTGCACACTTGAAATCCTTCATGCATGCAGGGAAACTGAAGCACAGATTTTCATTGTACAAAAAGATACTTCAGCCTGTCAGGTTTGTTTAAAGGCATTTCACAATCTTTCATCAAAAGCATTGTAGAAGTATATAGGAGACCCAACTACATTTTGTGTGCTCTATCATTTCTTAAACTAGGATTTTCAGGAACAATTGGGCAGATGATATGATGTTCAGGATTTCTTACCTGGAAATGTTTGGTAATACTGTGTGTAAAGTCTGTTTTAGTATAAACTCCTTTCACTTCAGTGACAGATGAGTAGACATGACAATTTTCAATTTAGGTATCTACTTCCTGTTTAAGTGCTTTGGTATTTTCTCCTTCTGTTATTTCAAAATACATGTATAAGACACATAAATTGCCCACAAGAGTTGTAAAGTTCTCTTCAAAACTTTACTGACCTTTGATTGAACCTGATCTGTGCTGTTAAGCAAGACTCTTAAACATCACATCCTATATGATTTCTTTTGGCAATTTAGTAACTATACCACAATAAAAATATTTGCTGTCAGATTGCTGTTATATTCTTACTTTTGCTACTGATAAACTCCTTAAAAATGGTACAAATTGCTAAGATTTCTCAATGTTAGAAAAAAAGACATTATTAAAAAAACAAACAAAAAACAAACAAACAAAAGAGTCCCACCACATTTCAGATAAACCTGCAAAATGCAGAAGTCCAATTTTGACATAAGTACATTAAAATAACATCCAGCACAGTCTTTATTCTGAACATACTCTAAATGAACATCACTTTTTCTGATCAATGAGAAATAGGGAAGATTCAATTGTACTTCTTTCTAACCACTGCTCAGCTACTGCCCAGAGCTACTTTAACTTCTTTGCATGAGAGACTGGTAGAGCTGTGCTATGCTGCCCCAGGGCTTCCTGA
Source organism: Hirundo rustica (assembly GCF_015227805.2). NCBI lineage: Eukaryota > Metazoa > Chordata > Aves > Passeriformes > Hirundinidae > Hirundo > Hirundo rustica. The sequence goes on along the minus strand of NC_053451.1, from coordinate 72,870,365 downwards.
GTATCGGAAGACATCTCTGCATCAGCCTGGGCTCCTCACATTTTGACCTCCTGCAGCCATCGTCCTACACCACAGAACCAGATGGGTTTCCTGCAAACAGGGACTTACTTGCCTGAGGAAAATGAAAAAAACATGGACATTTGAGCCTGATTCAAAGCCTGCTGAACTCAAGTTATGTCCATGTTTTTGGCATTGGCTGAGCTGTTAAGATTCAATTTTGATCTACCCACTGTCAGTGAAAGCTGTGTCTGGTTAGAAAGACAGGTATTGCTTTGTGCTGCCAACTCTACATGTCCAGAAACTTACTTCTGCTAGCCACAATAGAGACAAAAAATAAAGATAAAAACCATCAATGATGTCAAATATAAATGATGTAATCATTGCCAACATGAGCATAAAAATTTCCTGATCTGTATAAAAATAGAAACTTTTTTTATAGCAACAATAAAATATTGACTACAAGAAGTGAAAATAAGCAATACTTTTATATGCAAATACAACAGAAAATCTGAAGCATTTAGCAAAAAAAGTATTTCATATGTAACTATGAAAATTGCTCCTGTTTAAAGTTAGGTGTAAATTCTTCTTGGTTTCTTCTATACTAACAGCTTCTTAAATATTCTGTGATACAGTCGACAAAATAAATCAGATTGTGAACACATTAAAGTTAAACAGATCTATTTCTTACCCTAGAAATGTTTAATTTATGTTGACAGTCTTGCCCTGAGTGGTTATGGGTGGAAAAATAAGGCAAATTACAGTCTGATCTTGGAGCATATCTGCTTCCAGTTTTCAAGATGTGTGCATTTAGTTCAAAAAACTGCTATTTGTTACATTGAATTTAAAAGCTGAAATTTGTTGCTAAAGAAGTTTTAATGAGAAATCATTAATAGAGATTATTAAATTAAACTCATAGAAACATGTCCAAACCTTATGGAGACTTTACCTAGCTTATTTTACTACAGAAAATTTCATATTTGTTTTTAATGAGAAATACAATGATATGATGGAAAAGTGGCAATTGTTGTTGTCTTGGTTTGAAAAGACAGGTATCTGCTAGGGAGAGACAGGACTCTCTAGGAATCCCTTCAGTGTTATTACAATTTGGAAGATTAAAAAACCCCCAACTTTTCAGTCAGAGCTATGGGGAAAGGAATAACAGTCCTTTACTAGTAAATATAACAGGACAGACAAACAACAACAGCAATTATAATAATAACAAACAGAACCAAGAACCCTGAGGGGCTTTGTCTCACAAGTCCCGGGCAGTCTGATCTCTCGGGACCCCGAGAGCACCAAACCTAAACAGTGGAAACTCCGGGGCTGATGGATGGAAACGGTGGGGTGTCCCCAGCAGGCAGGAGGGTGTCCTGGCAGGTGAAGTGAGCAGTGCTGAAAGAAGCCGCAGCAGCTGGACCCGGCCTGACCCAAAATCCAGCAGGGCAGGTGAAAAAACTCCGAATTCCTGGGTGCTCCAACAGATGATAGAATTCTCAGGACTGAACCCCTCCATTAACCATGGACTCCACACAGGTACCCATCACTCAACTGTCCTCCCCGGAAAACTGAGAGCTGAAAAAAAGAACCAACCCCCCTCAGCTCCCAGGAGCCCTTTCCTCCCACTAAACTAAATGATCCACACCTTTTGTATGGGTTAAGCACCCTTTAACTATCAGTATTTAGTCTCCTAGCAACTTATGGGGGGAAAAATTCCACAGGAAAACTTAACTCCCAACAGTTGTGTACCCACAGAGGCCTTGAAAATTTACATAAGATGAAGTAGATTTAATATAACTCCTGGAAGCAGGAGAAAAAAAAAAGGCATTTTGGGCCAAGGCCATGATACTGATATTGTTTAATGAGGAAAAAAAAATATATAAATATACATATATATACCTTTGGTGCAGCTACTGCACTTCCCAATTTCAGGATGAACAGAGAGCATCAAAAAGGAACTTTCATGGACTAACTGCAAGCTCCATTCCCCATCCCTGTGCAACACACAAACTGTGTCTTTATCTAATGAACTATTCCACCTGTCCTGTTGAGGAGAGGGATTATGAGAACAGCTGTGTGGGTGTGAGGGGCTGGGTGAAAGTCTGGCATCCCTCCAAGGTCAGACCACCACACAGATCACAGCTTAAAACGACAAAAACCCAGACATAACTACAAGTTACCCAAGTGTTAGATTCAAGCTTGTACTTGAACATATCTCTGCATAAATTCTGCATGTATGACAGCTGAGTGAAGAATCTTGTTTTCCATGGGTATCTGTATACCACTTTCAATTTCAAAACAGAAAAAATAAAATCATGCCGTGGTGTTATAGGGATATATATCAGATTAAAATCTGCCTCTCTGAAGGGTCTGCTCTGAATGAGCATGTTTAAAACACAGGAACTACGTACTGGCTTTAGCAGATTCAGAAGCTGAATTCAATTTTATTCCATTCCATGATGATTCACCACTCCAGATTGTATTAGTACAGGGAAAAAAAAACCACAAAAAAACCCAAAACCAGCCAACCAACAAATAAACAACTCTACCAAATACAAAAAAACCCCAAAACCAACATACTCTGTTTTCAGTGCTCAAGCCCCTTGAAGACTATTACAGACCTAAAGTAATCAATGAAGCCAGGCTGCTGAGCCAAGCATAAATAATTTGCTAGAAGAGAGGTGCAGAGAAGAGCTGAAGGCCTTATGCTTAATTTCTTAAAGAGAGAAACTTTATTCTGGTCTGGCAAAAAGCTCTGTCGCCATTTGGGATTCATGATCCATCTCCTGACTTTAAGGGCCTTTATCATACATTGAGTAATTTCTCAGAAGTTGTGATAGATTTGGTGTTCTTGTCCTTTCTAGTTTAATGGTTGAAGTGCATATTTTTATGCGTATTTTGTTGAAATCCATCTTTTGCCTGAGGGTATTTAACCTGTATAATCTATTATGTTAGAGACAGGATATTTTCTCTCTTTGTTGTTACTATAATATAGTTTGGATAACATTCTCATTATTATTGACAATAGTTTGAATGCAAAGTATTGAGATGTGTGTCTTGCATCTCAGAAGTCTAAAACAGGTTTCTGTTTCTATTTGTAGTCTGATATTCCTACCCTAAAGTATGTATCTACTTTATTTTCTCCAGGAATGCATAGAAGGAAGAGTTAAACAGTAAGTAATTGTAAACTGATTATGGAACCTATTATTGAGCATTATATATGGAAATGTTAAATATTTTTTATGTTTGACACTTGAATTATGTCAAGTTCAATGGATCTGGTAATGACTCACTGAGGATAGTGAGATTAGGAAATAAATGCATAAATGCTTTTTGGAGTGCTTTTCAATTTGCAGAATGAGCTCTGCAGTACATAAAGGCAACTGGCATGATGCCCATGCACTGGAGTGATAAGGGTGAAAGTGCTAATAATTACCATAGTTAGATGCCAATTCACCTAGATACCTTGTAATGCATACCCCTTGCACTTTGCTTGTATATCATGCTGATTTGATCTTGCTACTGACAAAAAACCAAAAAACCAAAAAAAACCCCAAAACCAAAATAAAAAAAAAAACCAACAAAGCCCTCTTTTTATATATATATATAAAATTTGGTTTGTGACATACTTACCTAGAAATATCATTAAAAGAAATATCTCTTACACCAAAATATTCTTAATTAAAGAAGACTTGTATTTAAAAGCCAGACAAAATACCTGTCTAATTACACATAGAGCAGAATATCATATTATCAAACCCATTCCTTTTGGTTACGTCCTTTTTGTTTGTTTGTTATTTACTTATTGTTTGATTTTTTCTTCATTATATATATATATTTTTTTTTAACCAGAAGATATCACTGCTTACTGGCTAACTATTTTCTCTAGTTAAGAACACAAAACAAAACCTTGAGTGAAAAATAAGAGTGTATCTGAAGTGAATGCAGGCATGTAATGAGATCCAGAAATAACATTTTATTTTACTGTGTAAAAATATAAGCCAAAGGTGTGATGCCTTTTGACTTCTAAGCCAGGCAGGATTAAGTCAGTTCAACATCTAGTAGGATGACCTCAGAATGGTGCTTAGGGAAGGTTTAGTCTACCTGAGTTTTAGAAAACTTAAAGTGGAATGTCTTCTTCTAAGATGATTGCCAGAGTCTACTTTATAAATAATGATGTCTTGGTTTTGAAAGACAGTTGTCTGCGAAAGAAAACTAGAGCCTCCCTTGGAATGGAGAATGTAAATGCCCCTTCCCTCCAAATTATTACAATTTTGCAATTAGGGGCTTTCAGGCAAAGATATGGGAATAGGAGTAACAGTTCTTTACTAGGAATATTAACAAAAAGGCAAATACAAATGTAGCAGTACAAAAACAAACAAACAAACAAACGAGCAAGGAAACAAAAAAATCCTGAAAAAAATCCTAATAGAGTCAGGGGTATGACCTGGCACCCTGTTGGTCAGGATGTTGGAAGCAGTCCAAATAAGTCCTCCTGGAGTAACAGATGTGCTTCTGTGGAGTAGAGACGGTCCCGTAGAAAGTCCAGTGGTGATGAGATCGGTCCAGTCTTCCTCTGGGAATCCAGTAGAAAAACCAGATACATTGTGTCCTTCAGTCCCAGTTTTTATCTAGCTAGGAACAGTTGGCTCCTCCAGCACTGGGTGGAGCATCTCACAATGGGATGTTGGAATGTGTCATGTCATTGGTGGGCCCTAATGGCCCATCATCAGAAGATGTCCCCCTGGAGGATGGAGGGGTGGTGAAAGAGATAAGAAACACTGCCCCACCTGGTTTTAAATGCTGGGCCATTATCAGAAGGCTTCTCCCCTCCTCTCCCCTAGAGTTACAAGAGAAGGATAAAACATCTCCCAAAAACAGCTTTCCACAGATGAAATAGCATACACATCTTTAGGTTACATAATCCAGTACAGATGAAAAGAGAAGGACATATTTGGATCATGGATTATCTAGTCATGAAAAAAATGTGTCTAATATTACCAGAATGATTGAACTCTGTCTTCTTACATTAATGTAATGAAAGCGAGAGATGACTTGGCTATGGCCTAATGAGAGAAGCTAATAACTAATTTTAATATTTTAATATTTTAATAATTTAATATTTTAATAATAATAATTTAATAAAACTATGTATTTTTTTCTTTTTCTCAAGATTTCTTAATTTAAAGGAAACAAAAATTATTTCCAAAATTCTGCTTGTCTAATATTTTTTTCAATGTTCTTCTGTCACATGTGCTAGAAATGTGGATGTGTTTTTATAATGTCCTGTCAAAGAGAGTTGTCTTTTATCTTTAATGTGTTTGGAGTGATCATAGAATCAGAGAACATGCCAAGCTGGAAAAGACACATCAGGGTCATTGCATCCAATTCCAGGTCCTTCACAGGACACCCCAAAAATGACACCTTGTGCCTGAAACTATTGTCCAAATGCTTCTTGAAATCTCTCAGGCTTTCTGCTATGATGTCTTCCCTTGGGAGCCTGTCCCACTGCTCAATTACACTTTGGGTGGAAAACTTCCTCAGGATTCATTTTCATACTCTTAAAGATTATCTTCTGGATGAAAGATGATATATGAAAAATCATTACAGATATGTACTTTTCACTAAAAAAAAGTCAATATAATTACAATTAGCACAAATTTGAAACATATATTCTATATTCTATCTTATATTAGATATGACTGCCTGCATTTAGTTGACATTTGATTAAATAATTAATTGCGAACTTAAGCTTCAGCAAAACAAGGCTCATCTAAAATGCTATTTCCTAATATCTTGCAGTCAAAAAAGCCTTTGTCTTTTAAATGTATGTAATGTGGTTTTACTGAAAAGTAGTTTTTTATTATTGCAACTTCACCTGTTGTGATTCATATAGTGCCTTGTGTAGTTCTATTTTGAAAAATAAGATACAACCCAATCATGGTTACTCCTGTGGTGAACTGCACTTGTCAGCATGCCTTTAAAGTGTAAGTGAAAAATTTTCTATGTAGATGGCAAAGTTAAGAATAGCTTCTATTTATAAGCAGCATTTATTCTTGCAGCACTTAGGTACAAGCACTTAGCACAAAGGTATTTAATCTCTGACAAAAATGTCTACTGAAAAATAAGCAATATATGTATAAAAATACATGTACCATATTGACTATACTATCAAACATTAAATCTTAGGGAGTGGGTAAAGACTTCTATCTTTTGTCTTGAATATTTTCCCAAATAATAAATTATTTATTCACTTATTTATTCATTTAAAGGACATTGGTTCTTTTTTCTGCAGTATTTTCATCTTTCATTTAGAAAGGAAGGCTACATGTGTAAGCCTTTAGACTACTTTCAGAATTCCAGGAAAAAAAAAAAAAAAAACCAAAAAAAACCCAAAAAAACCAAAAAAACCCCAAACAACAAAAACAAACAGTCCTGGTCTTAAAAGAGAGCCATGGAATCTTTGTCCTTGTTCTTCACATTGACATAGGTGTCAGCTTGTAGCCACCTCTATTTAGTTTTAACAAGTTGTGCCTCTTATTTGGGGGAGGGGAGTATTGGAAGAAACCAGAAGCTGATTCACAGCCATTAAAAAAAATCTAGCACACAATTGAAATCAGTTAGGAAAGATCTCACTGAGCGAAGATTTTTTTTTTTTTCTTTTTTTTTTTTTTTTTCCATGAAGGAAAGATAATGCAAAGATTTAATCTTTATAAAGCCTTTCTATGGATAGGAAAGTGTGTTACATTTTTGTGTTAGTTTTTGTACTGAGACTGGCAGGTGGCTGGAAAAGGACTCAGGAGAGGTTAACACCTGTCTTTTCATAGCTTGAAAAATTCAGGTTTCATCTTTAACTCATCTGAAATCTCAAAATGCTGAAAGCACTAGAATTTTCCCTGTCATTTTTCTCACCACAGCATTATGATGGATTTATATGAACTATGGCCCTTATCTGAGACCCATTTCTCTAATGAGAATTATATATACACATACATATGCTTTATTCCATTGAATGTTTTCAATTCTAGTTAATTATTGATGTAAATGATATAAAGGCAGAACATAACTATCAGTTCACATGGTAACATTTTCCTCATATCTGTCATGGTTTCTGAAATTTTTTTTGGTGTGTGTTTTTTTGTTGTTGTTTTGTTTTGTGTTTTTGTTTGTTTGTTTGTTTGTTTCTTTGTCTTTTTTTTGGTGAGTTTTTATTATTATTATTATTATTATTATTATTTGTTTGTTTCTTTTGTGTGAAGTATAAATGAAACAGAAGTGAAAGCCCCAGACAAGTGTCAAGCAACTTTTTCACATCGCTGTTAAGGATATCCCAGAGCCTTATAATGGTTTGGATAGAAAGGAACAATTAAAGATTATCTAGTTCAACCATATTGCCCTGGTGGTTTTCATTGGGTCAGGTTGCTCAATCCAGTATGACTGTGAACATTTCCAGAGTTGGAGGATCTACAATTTCTTTGGACAACTTGTTCCTACTTCTCACCAACTTCCTTCTAAAGAATTCCTTCCTTACATCCAAACAAAACCTACCCTCCTAAAGTTTAAAAGCATTGGCCCTTCTACTGACACAATTGGCCTTTCTAGAAAGTCTCTCTTTTTTTGTAAGCCCCTTTTGACTATTGAAAGGCAAACAGATATTTCAAGAGCCTTCACTTCTCTGTGCTAAACAGCCCCAACCCTCTCAGCTTTTCTTCATAAGAGAAGTGTTCAAGACCTCTGAACACTGTGGTGGCCTTTCTCTGGGCCCACTAAAACCTACTGTCTGGTTATAGTGTGTCTTGGGTTGTAATATGTTACCAAAAATGTGTATTCTATTTTCCATCTGTTGAAACTGGTTGGGGAGATGTTTTCTTTATCCCTTGTATAACCCATTCCTCAACTCCAGGGGGGACGGGGTGGGTGCCTTCTGTTTGTTAATGGGCCAGTGCTCTTATCTCTTCCACGGCCCATCCTCCCTCCAGGGGCATGTCTTCTGTTAATGGGCCATTAAGGCTCACCACATGACTGATAAAATTATATCATCCCATTGTGAGATCCTCCACCCAGTGGGAGGAACCAACCATTCCTACCTAGATAAAAACTGAGAGTCAGAAACACCAGAGCAGCTTGTTTTTCCACTGGATTTGCTGGAGGAAGACTGGACCCTATCCTCTACCACTGGACCCTTCAATAGGATCATCTCTGCTCCAACAGAATAACATCTGTTACTCCAGGAGGACTTATTTGGACTGCTACCAACACCCTGACCAACAGGGTATCAGGTCACATCCCTGACTCTGTCAGTGTTTCTAGGATTTTGTTTGGGTTTTTTTTTTTGTTTGTTTGTTTGGGCTTTTTGTACTACTACAATACTTCTGTATTTTTAATATTCCTGGTAAAAAACTATTATTCCTATATCTTTGTCTGAAAGCCCTTCATTGCAAAATTATGACAATTTAGAGGGTGGGGTTTACATTCTCCATTCCAGGGGAAGCTCCAGCTTTCCCTGGTGCACATCTGTCTTTCCAAACCAAGACACTGCTGTATCTCAGGATGGCTGCCAGGGCACACATCTGGCCCACACTGAACCTGTCACATTCCTTTCTACAGTGTTACTCTCCAGATATTCCTCTCCTGATTTGTACCTGTGCTTGGAATGAGTCCATCCTTGGTGAAGTTGGATGGCATTTCAATTTTTTAAATTACTACTAATTGTCCAATGCTCCAAGAGATCTAAATCCCTCTAGAAGGCACTTTCCCCCACCTCTTGTAGACCATAGAAAGGTTTGCGTTGGCAGGGACCCCAAATACCATCCCATCCTATGTCCACCACCATGTGCAGGGACAGCACCCAATTATCAGCAGCAATTTTTTATCAGAGCATCCAGCTCCTGCACCCAGATTATTGATAAAAATCCTGAAGAGAACTAGGCCTAGAACTGAACCCTGAGGAATGCTGCTGCAGACCAGTTGGTAATCAGGTGTAGTCCCTTTCCCTACATTTTGAGCCCTGACCATAAGGCATTCCTTCACCCAGTGTGGCTTGTAGAATAGAACATAGAGTAAGTAATGTGTTACTGGTATAGAGACAGTGTGTACAGTATAGCTAATAGTAGATAGGTATGCAGTGTGTAAATAGGATAAATATCCTATATCTATCTGTATGTGTAGTGTATATGGTATATCAAACACAACTTCACCAGCCAGTCAAAAGGTGATTATCTTGTTGTTTACAATGTTGCTGCAACCTTATCTTCAGTGCTGTGTGCTGTTCCAAGACACACAACTTGGAAAATTTCTTAAGGCAGTCAAATGCATCCATAGAATGGCAACAAAGCTGGTGAATTGGCTGCAAAGAATGTCCCATAAGCAGCATTTGAGGACTTTGGAATTGTCTAATTTGGAGAAAAGCAGGCTGAGGGATGCCTACCTTGCTCTCTACAGCTTCCTGGGAAAGGAGTAGAGAGGGAGGTCCTTCTCCCTGGCTTCTGGTGTCAGGACATGAGAATGTTTTAATGATGTGTCACAGTTGTTCATAGTGGATATTATGAAACATTTCTTTACCTCAGGGGTGGTGGTTAAGCACTGGAACAGGCTTCCTAAAGAAGTGACCCATGCCCCAAGCTTGTCAGAGGTATTTGCACAATGCCCTTAATAACATGCTTTAACTTTTGTCAGCTCTGAAATGTTCAGGCAATTGAATGGCATGATCATTGTAGGTTTATCCTTAAAATGGAATATTCTATGCTACGCTTTATGTGCACTATATGCATGGTTTATTTACTATATATACTAGATATGTATATGTTCTATAGTAAAAGTTATGTTATATATGTGTATGTGTGAATTTTAGAAGATGAAAGAATATGCTGCAAAATGGGACAGAAGGCCGTCATTATAGTTTTAGACTGAATCAAATGATGCAAAGAAAAATTCCTCCTAACTTCCAATTTGCTGCTTTTTGCATGGTATTTAAATCTTTGTTATGGAGTGGATAACACTGGCCATAAATAAATGTTGAAGGTCACCAGCAGAAGTGTATGTTTCAATTTCCTCAGTCCAAGACTACATGGGTGGAAGAAAAAAGGACTGCAGAAGCGCTGCTCTTTCCTATAGCCACTTGTACTGCAGTAACAGGAACCACAATGCTGAGCTGCACAGACCGCTGATTTAGGACAATAGTCGTCATTTCTTCTGTTCTTCTGTTTTTGTTACACTTCTTCCAAAGATGACTAATCGAGTCCATAAGTGAATTACTAAATTAAACTTTTTGACCATATTTTCAGGAAAGCATATGGTCATGTGTTTTTTCCTTTTCCCCACAAAGTATATATATGCCCAAATCCCAAATTACAATTAACCTGTCTCACTATAACTTTTCATATGTCACATAGAATAAAAATAAATAGTAAAATGCTTATTTACATCTCCACATTGCAAAAAATGTGTGATGAATACCACTAATTTTCTGCTTTTCACCTTAGCCTTGAATTTTATTTATGTTTTATTATTACTCTAGTGTGTACAAAACTAAGCACATGTGTACTCTACCATGCGAGCGAAAACAAAACAAAACAAACAAAAACAAACAAACAAACAAACAAAACCACACACCCAAAAACCAAACCCAAACCATACTAAAACAAAAACACCCAAACCAAAACAAAGAAACAAAAAAACCCCCACCCTGAAGGGACCCATCTATGGTTAAATGACATCACAATCTCACACTTTTTCTCTCATATTCCTTAGAGAAATTCTAAGCAGTATGTTCTATAGACATACCTGATTTGTAAAAGCACTTAGTCAAAGGGGCTGCGACACATACGAAACCAGTGAATCAGTGAAGATGATGAGATGACCAGTGTCTCAGCTTGTTTTCTGCTATGTATTAGTTTCTACTGAAGATGTAGACCAAGGTATTTGTTATTTCACAGCCCTTCAGGGATACAGGGAAGGAAGGCGTTGTATGAAAGACTGTTTCCAGGCCAGATGTAATGAGGTATTTGGGTATTGACACTGAAGCAGTGAAATCTAAACTCCTATCCTAGTCACCAGACTGTACACCATTCTTCCTGTATAAAATTATCATCATTTCCTGTTTCTTGTCTTATTTTGTTTTTTCTCAGCTTCTAACCAACAACTCTGTATCTTTACTTCTGCCTTAGCCTGTTTTCAATCCCTGTTTTATGACACCTTATGTGAAAAATTGTGTAAAGAAACTTTGTTCCTTTTAGATATTCTGCAAGGCAAATAAATTGTACGTAGATTTTAATATTCAGTCACTTCTTAACTTCATCTCAGACAAGGTGGTAACTTACCCCTACAACTGTTAAGTTTCTAAAACTCCCAGCAATGGATGTCACAGACAGGAAGATGGAGTTTCTATGTGAGCACAACAAAACTAATTAATGACAATTCCATGGAAGATTTTGTGGGAATTAAAAGAATACTTCTCCTCTGTACTGATGAAAATTGAGATCCCATTAGTTATGAATTCTCCCCATCATTTAGATACAGAGGATGTTCTCTTCACTAACACAGAAAGGAAAGAAATATTCAATGTGAGCTTCCAGAAGCTACAGTTTACACACATTGGGCTTTCATAGCTGTCCAGTAAATCCAATATAGAATCTCTTAGCACTTTTTCACATTTCACTTCAACTAGGTGACAAGCATGAACAGTCTTAGCCTAAATCTGTAAAACATAAAGCAGCTTTCTTGCCACAAGTGGAAGTGTTAATGAAAACATATAAACTGGGAATGTGAGATTGCCTGGAACAGTTTACACAGAAAAAGAGACATGGCTATTGTATCTGTTTTATATCTCTCTCCACTACATAAACACTCACAATCTGCTTATACACAGACATAAATAAAGGGGAGAGAGGGGAAAAAAAAAAAAAAAAAAAAAAAAAAAAAAAAAAAAAAAAAAAAAAAGAGCTGGCCTGCATTTTCAAGTGCTACTAATAAGTGAATATAACTTGAGCACCCTGAACAAAGCTTTTAGCAGCTGCTGACAACATTATTTGACTATGATTAGATTTATGACTAGGTATGTGGAAAAATCCTAGTTTAGTCACAAAGGCAGAGAGAAATAAGATTATTTAAGGCTGAATTAGTTAAGAAGAGTAAATTAGAATAGACCCATCTAAAGCAAATAGGAATTCAGTGGAAAATTATCCCTTACAACTTATACCATTCCACTTTATATTTTACAGTTACTAGCTGCTAGCCAATATAAGAAATCTTATGCATGAAAAACATACTCATCATCCTCTATTTCACTCTCCTTAACTGCCATGTCCAAATTATCTTTGTTTTCACTTTTCCTCCATTATTTTTTCTTTCAATAAAAATAACTGCATTCTTTAAGTGTACAATGTCAAGTGTAAAGGACTTGCAGTACATAGCATGTATTCATTTCAGTCCAGCCCTTTGTAGGTAATCTACAGATTGCAGAAACATACTGCCTGCATTACCTATGAAAACCACAATAAAGAAAATACTTAATGTTGCAAAGCTATAGATATCTCTATACAAAAAGTATAACATTCAGCAATAGAAGGAGAGGCAAAAGTGCAAAAACTCAGGGGCTGACATAAAGACAATTTAACAGGTGGAGCAACTACTGGCACAACCTAGAAAACAAAAACATAGAATTAACCCACTGGTTCCTGTGGGCAGGTAAGTGTTCGGCCATCTCCAGGAAAACAGGGCTTCATCATGCATAACAGTGACTTGGAGGAATAAACACAATTCTCTCATTCTCCTTATTTCCCCTAGCTTTTATTTCTAGGTCTTTTGGGGTCAGCTGTCCCAGGTGTGTCCCCTCCCAACTTCTGCACCCTCAGCCTACTCACTGGCAGGATGGAAAGAAGAAAATTAAATCTATTCCAGCCCAAATCAATGTAAGTTGGTTTTAAGTTGGACCTAAAACCTCTTTGAAACAAAGAAACTTCTTTTGTTGTCTTTGAAACAAAAGAGGCATCTTATTTCCAAGCCAGTTCTACCCTGCCATACACCATCAGTATTGGTTTAAAGAGCTTCGGACAGATTTCAGCACAAACACTGGTCCTAACAAGAGAAGAAAATGAGAAATTTTGGAGATCCATATGTTTCTGTCACTTATGTCAATGAAAAATTAACAATGAACTATGAAATAATTTCTCTGAGTTATAATAAAAACTTAATTTTACAATTCCATTCATTAACCTTTTAGCAGTACAAATCCCTAGGACACTATTATATAAAACATCTTTAGTTTTGTAAAAACGTTTTGTTAGATCTGTAAGAAAACCTGTCAAAAGAAGCAAAGCGTGTTTGTTCCTCTACCTGCCTTTAATATTTCCATACAAACTTCAATGGAATGTGAAATATTGGCCATTACTGGCATATGGTGGGAATATAATTAGTGCATTTTTGGTTTCTTCCAGATGTGCAGCTTGTTAGAAAATAAATAAATAAATAAATAAAAATTAAAAAAAAAAAAAAAAAAAAGAAGAAGAAGTGTGTAACTAAGAAAGATAAATTTTGTTCTCTTATCATGAAAGGAATCTTGTTCCTGTTTCAAATAACCAAATCTGTTAAAGTTTTAATTTTATTTTATTTCCAGTGGATTTGGGAAATCAAAATTACATGCTACCATGTAGTATTGAGTACTTGAAAAATATATTCGACAATGTAATATTGTAATAATAACAAATCCTCACAGATATGTCTCTGTTAATGATCTCCAAAAAAGACAACTATGACATGATTAATTTTGCTCCATGGCTTTGTAAAAAAAGTCACATACTCAACATTTGAGAGTGCAAATGCAGCCCTAAAGCAATGAGAACAAGAAATAAATCCAAGGTCTTATATACATATTGTTCCCATTAGTTTATTGAAATAAATGACCCAGATCATGATGTAAGGAAAACCTGTGAAGCCATCCCTATTCTATACCATCATAATCATCATAAAAACCAAACAAATAATCAGAGAACTTTTTTTCCCTTGAACTATCTCTTGCTGAATTAATTTTTCTACATTCCTTTTAAAACTTTTGTAACATAATTTCTGACAATTGCATGATGTAAAATGTTTCCTGTATACTTTTGCATTTTTGAACTGTTTATGATTGTTCTACCCCATGATATGTACTTTAGGGTTTTCCTTCCTGCTTTTGTTTTTTAGTCAAGGTATGAATATTTAATTCTAGAAGCCCTCATATCATAATGTCTTCTATCAAAATCTAAATATAATCTAAAGCTTTGTCCAGTTATTTAAATATTTCCTCCACACAGATAATCTGATATTGCATTATTTTTTCTTCCCCTCATAAGAGGGTGTGGTTTTAATCCTAAAAAAGCTGATTATGTCTCCTCTTTCTCTGGAAATATTTGCTGCACAATTTTACTGCATGATTAGTTGTGATTTAGAAATTATAACTGCCAACAGAGAAGAAACTTTCAGTGTCTGGTTAGATGACATTAACAGACAATAAGGCTAAAACTTTCTCTTAACTATTCTAAAAAAGATTATGATCCTATATTGGTCCTTGCTCATCCATGTACACAGAAGGCATGACCATGGAGAGGAATTTTTTAAAACCAGAATGATTTATATCTTCATCAACAGAAAGTGAAGTGACATTTTTCTTTGTATATTAAACCTGTAAGGTACTAAATAATTAATTCTTAACTACACCATATATGTTTTGGAGTGCATCGTATGTGTTACCTCTGAATTTTACTTCAAGAGGACAGACTGCATATGTGAGTTGCAACTTGTAGAGAATCTTTTGTTTTGAATTTTATATAACATGACATTAATGTCTATTTGGGGTTTTTTTTTGAGCATGAAATTAAAATCATGTCCAGAAAGATATCAGACCAGCAGGATGGGAACAATGGCAAGGGAAGAAATTAATAAAACATATGTCATTTCTGAAATATTTAATTCTATCTTCTAAAGCATGAAACAAAATTGGAGTACCAAATGCATGCAAATGCTGCAGTTTCTTTATATGCTATTGTCTAAAATATACTGGACTTTGTGTCCACTGAGACTGGAAGCAGTTGTGTAACTTCTAATGGGTAATTGGAAACAAATGAAAAGGAGTTAGACTGTAATAAGTAGAAAGATACAAACAAACCTAAAGGCAATGAAAAAGGAACCATCATTACAAATACTACAAACCCTGCAGGGAAGAACTTGAAATATTATCAGTGTTTTGCACAACAGACTACCTTTCTACTGAGAAAAAATGGCTATCATCATGTTAGGACCCCTGGAAACAACATGAGTGCAGCACCAATGAGAAGGGTAAATATTAGTTTTACCTATTCCAAAGTGACACTTTGTTTTAGAATATTAATTTCTGTATAAAGTTTATTATTAGGTTATATTTTTGTAACTGGACTCAAGATAACTGTTTTAGTTACAGTTGATTTATAAAATTCTGGCTGAGCTAACAATAAATTGCATGTACGTGTATAAAGTGTGTTAATTTTTTTGCTCATATAAAATTATAAATGTACAAGGGACAGTGAGTTTCATTGTGAGAAAGCATTAAAAGTAAATAGTTCCATGAACAACATCTCTTCCACCAAGGTCTAAAACATCTCAATTTAAAAATGTAAACTGTCTGGAACGGAGATTAGTCACTCTTTCTGTAAAGAGACTTCAAGAGTTTTCTTCCTCTGAGTTGTTCCTGATCTTTTTGGCTTTTGTTTACTTCCTTGCATATTCATTCTTTGGAAATGATAGGTTGCTGCAATCACAGTAAAATCAGAAGCTTGGAGCCTTTCTTTACTAATCTCATTTCCTACAGAAACACAATATATGACATACCCCTGTTTGCATGTCTTTGTGATCATTCCCCTCACCAGCAAAATAAATGCTGGCCACCTTTGTGAAATCCGTAAAGATCTCAAATACATTAAATATAGTGCAAGTTTCCTAAAACTTGATGAAATTTTGCAAAATTTTGCTGCCTGCCCTAGTCAACACTTTATAATGTTTAGTACTAGGGTGCAATTTTTTTCCCCCAATTTATGTATTTAAGCAGAGATACCGAATTTAAATCCTACAGTGGTGGTATAACCACAGCAGACAAGGGGAATGGATTCAAACTGAAAGAGAATAGGTTTAGAATAGACATTAAGAGGAAGTTCTTTGTCAGAGAGGTGAGGCACTGGCACAGGTTGCCCAAAGAAGCTGTGGATGTCCCACCCCTGGAGGTGCTCAAGAAGAGGGGTTGGAACTAGATGATCTTTAAGGTCTCTTCTGACCCTGGACAGCCTATGATTCTAGGATCTGGCTCTCAGTAGGCCATCTCTCAGAGCAAGCCAATTCTCAAGTTTACAATACTCGTAGGACAACTGACAACAGAGACCAGCTTGATATCCCCAGTCCTTCAACCATTAAGAAAATGCAAAAACATTTGATGTGAGTATTTCAGCGAACTCAAGGGGAAATTTTCACAAATATATACCTTGTACATGCTCCTTTGGGTCTGTGTGGGTCCAAATGTGAATATACTAAGAATGTTGCCCTGTTAGACTCTTAAGAAAGCTTTGTAAGTTAGGTCTGCAAGTGAGTTACTACTATGCTACACTAAATTCTATAGAATCTTTTGTTAAATTGCCTAATTTAGGCTATAGATTAAGTGCTCTTAAGTTTAAGTATTATAAAACCCTTTAGGCTTAAACCATTAATCAAGCCTGGAGATAGGTTTGTCAAGGGGGGTCACTCTGAACCTAGTGACTCAACAGGTGGCCTTATTCCTTTCTATAATTACCCTTTCCCATCTGTGCCTTTCTTCCATCCCCAGCATCCACACAGACCATTACATTAAATTTACATTAATTTTAATTATAGATTATTTTATTTTAGATTTTAGTCTGATTTTTTTTCTTTGCTTTTACCATCTAGTAAGTAGTAGAATGGCTCTTGCCAATGAACTTCGTCACATTCTCACTTTTATATTAAACTGCTTCTGCAAATACCTTTGCTGAACATTTTTTGAATGAACTAAAACATTCATTCACAACAGCTGCCCAAGAGAATGTCAAGGCTTCCCCAGTCTCTGTATATAATCTTTGGTACTACTCCTCTTTAGAGTACTTTGGTTTTTCCTATTTGTTTTCTAACTTGATTCTTTGGTGAAAATCTAGGATTTTTTACAGGATTTAGTCTTATTACAAAGATATTCTGTGCCTGCCGACGTCCAGTGAATGACATATTTTTTTTTTACTTTCCCTCTTTAGACGGGTCTGAATGAATAGAGCATTGCATATTTAGGTATATGTAATATAGCATTAACCAAAGGAACTGACTGTACTGCTAGAACATATGTTAAGAAAATGCAAAATGTGTATTTAACACAAGAAATCCATGTGGAAATGTTATTGTTGTTTCTGACAAAAGTTAACTTTACAGATAAATGACAGAAAACAGACATTCATCTTGCATTCTTTCGCCCTCCATAACACCCAGCAATCACAGAGATATTTAATTCTGAGGATGGGAATAGCTCAGTCTTTAAATGTTTTTATTTCATCTTACGTCACTGAAGAAAATGCAAATCTTGGCTTTGATTTTGCTTAGCACAGATGTGCTCCAAACTGTCGAGAAATAA
Source organism: Hirundo rustica (assembly GCF_015227805.2). Taxonomy (NCBI): domain Eukaryota; kingdom Metazoa; phylum Chordata; class Aves; order Passeriformes; family Hirundinidae; genus Hirundo; species Hirundo rustica. The sequence continues at coordinate 72,852,742 of NC_053451.1, read as the reverse complement.
ATTAGTTGTTTTTAATCTAATGCAGATGTGTCACCTTCCTAATTCTGCCACCAAAACACTTGTCCACTTTGTATGTATCAGAAGCAGCTAGAAAAAGGCTACAGAGGCTGATTGTTTCTGAAGTGTTAAAAAGTAAAAACACCTCACTTACAGCTTATTCACAGCCTGTGATGTTAAAATTCTCTTTTATATGCAATAGGATTTTTTATTTTTGGCATAAGCTCCAAATAAGCAAAAGTATGAATAAAACCAAAATAATATTAGTAATATTTTGTAACTAGTAACATACATGCACTATGTAATTGATAACTTATTATATACTACTGGTCATAAAACCATCAAAAGTTAGGCTTGTGTCTCGGTTTTGAAAGACAGTTGTCTGCCAAAGAAAGCTAAAGCCTCCCTTGGAATGGAGAATGTAAACCCCTTTCCTTCCAAATTATTATAATTTTGCATTTAGGGGTTTTCAGGCAAGGATATGGGAATAGGAGTAACAGTTCTTTACTAGGAATATTAACAAAAAGGCAAATACAAATGTAGCAGTAAAAAAAAACCCAACCCACAAACACAAAACGAAAAACCAACCCCCCTAAAAAAACCCACAAACAAACAAACAAACAAACAAACAAAAAAAAACCCAAAAAAACCCCAAAAAAAGAAACCCCAACCAACCAACCAAAAAACCCCAACAATAACAAAAACCACACCCGAGCAAAGAAAAAAACAAAAATCCTGGAAAAAACCCTGATAGAGTCAGGGATACGACCTGGCACCCTGTTGGTCAAGGTGTTGGAAGCAGTCCAAATAAGTCCTCCTGGGGTAACAGATGTGCTTCTGTGGAGTAGAGATGGTCTTGTAGAAAGTCCAGTGGTGATGAGATGGGTCCAGTCTTCCTCCAGGAATCCAGTGGAAAAACGAGATACTGTGTGTCCTTCAGTCCCAGTTTTTATCTAGCTAGGAACAGTTGGCTCCTCCCCCACTGGGTGGAGCATCTCACAATGGGATGTTGGAATGTGTCATGTCATTGGTGGGCCCTAATGGCCCATCATCAGAAGATGTCCCCCTGGAGGATGGAGGGGTGGTGAAAGAGATAAGAAACACCGGCCCACCTGGTTTTAATGGCTGGGCCATTATCAGAAGGCTTCTGTCCCCTCACCCCTGGAGTTATAAGGGAAGGATAAAATATCTCCCAAAAACCAGCTTTCAACAGATGAAATAGAACACACATTTTAAGGTTACATAATCCAAGACACCTTGTCCTATAAAGCATGAGTCAATAAAATTATATTTTCATTAGAGGCTCTATTCTGATGACTTAGGATAGTGCTTTCCACTACTTTATTCAAGCAATTATCTGAAGATTTTCAATACAAGTGTTTCTGTTTCTAAAGGGATGATGAAATTTGAATTAATCCTGATTTGTGCTTTCATATCAGAGAAAAAAAAAAAAAAAACGAATCTTTGAAACAAATGTATAAAAAAATCATTGACTTTATTTAGAAGTATTTATGATCAGCTTTTCTTTGTCTCATCTGCCTGTTTTATCTCATTTTTGCTTTGTATTTTTTATGCAAAATATATTTTCATTACATCCATTGCAAAAATATCAAGATGATTGACCGAGTTATGGTGATTTCATATCAAAAATGAAAGCCAGTTTTAGTAGTGGTAGAGTAGTGAACAGTATGTGCAATTTGGTTATCATTTTTGTGTTGAGTGTATTTGTTTTCAGACATTTCACTTCTCAATATTCCTTCTTATTTCAGTGCTGACAGCCGAACACAGAATTTGTCCTCTCACTTCTGTCTCCTAATTAGATTAGCTAAGTCTCTCAGAAAAAAACTGGCAGTGTGCCATATTCTGAGATTTTAATATTAATTCACTATAGGGTGTCCTGCTTTATCTTGAGCCCTGCTGCTCTGTGCAGCTCATCTCACCTTGGACCATCACCGGAGGTAGCTAATGAAATTTCTTTAAGACTTTCCATCATACCAATGTCATTTTTACTTGTCATTTATTTGAAAACCATTCAACAATTTGATGCCTGATTGCTTCTCTGGATGTGAAGTCCTAGACTGCTGATATAATTAACTTTCTATAAGCCTCTTCAGACAGATCTACTTCCCTGGAAGTGCCTGTGCTTTACAAAACAGCCACAAACCTTAAGAGGTGACCCTTTCTTGAGAAATCAAAAGTAGATAGTTATCACTCTACAGTCTTAGATTTTTATTGTCTTCTGTAAAATTTGGGACACACTTTGGTGTAAGTTTAGTATTACTTAAATATTGCTATGTTACCTAGAGATCTGAAATTTCATTAGATGCCAGAGCTGTTGTTCCATGTTCATTTGATGCGAAGGTTATTATGAGCTGAATTAGAAACACTACTGCGTTGGGTTTGCTTATGTGTCGAGGCTGTCAGGGTTAGGAGGATGGTCTCTGGTCTGCCACAGAGAGATCCAGTTCCGGCTGGCCCCAACTGAGCCATCACAGGGAGCAGCTGAGCTCCTCAACCAAGACTGTGGCATCTCATGGAAAGCATTTTTTTAATGAAGGTCAGAAAATGCCATACAAACAGAAGAGGAGGGAAAACAAAAGCAAGGAACTGTTCTGTGAACACACACGTCAGAAAACAGAGTGGGAGCTGCAGTCTGTGGTGAAATGTCTGAGGGACGGGATATTCCCCTTTACCCTGTTGTCATGGGTTGGCACAATTTAGTTTTTAGTTATGGAGAAATGTGGAATGCATTTCCTGGTCAGGACCTGGGAATTGCTTTAGAAAGGACAGGGACCTATCAGAAGGTTAGTTGGGGTATTGGCATCTGTTTTGACCACTGAGAATGTCAGTGACTGAGTTGTGACTTTGGGAAGAACTCATATTAAAAACCTCTGATTTCCTGCAGGTCAGCACCTTTTCCCTTTGGCTAGAGAGAGAAACATAACATCACACGGCAGCCAGGTGTCAGCTGGGTGGCTGGGGCTGGGCTGACCCAGGCCCCGAGGAGCGGCCCTGGCCGGGCTGTGCCTCCAGCCCCATCTGCTGCCAGCAAGGGCGGCTGAGCAGGCCAGCCGAGACCTTGATACCAACTACGGGCCTGGCTGGGCTGGGGATCACCCTGATTTGAACTGAGGGGTGGGCAAAAAAGGCATTTATGATCCTGCCTGGTTTAATTTTTGATTCCAGACTGCCTAGGTCCTCTGATCTCTGATGTTTCTGCATGAGTTCTTTCCTTCCCTCACCAGTGTGGCCTTGAAAATCTTAACACCACAAGCTGCAGGGAGAGAGAAAAAGACTCTGGGCAGATTTAACCCTTTCCCAGCAAAATGAAACTTCCAAGGCTTAACCCTTGCCTGAGAGAGAAAAGGACAGAGTGAAGAAACAGCATTAGTCGGTGGGGCAAAAGTTGTAGGACTATTGGGACAAGGGTTGGGGAGTATGTCATTCCGTTTTAGGCTGGTTTTCTTACTGAGCCACGGAAATGAACTCTATATTTAGATTATCCCTTTAAATCATGGGAAAGATATGCATTTGGGAAGATGATTGTTTAGATTTGTGTGTGGATTTGAGCAAAGGTGTTTGTGATGGACTAAGGGATATTATTCCCTTAAGATGCTTGAACAGAGATAGACATGAGAAGCCCTCTGCGCCAGTGAAGGAGTGAGAAGATAATCTGTTTCTTGAGATGAAGAATCCCTTGCCTTTGGAATTATTCAACTTCAAAAGCTAACACCCCAATATGCAAAAGTCAAAGACCTATGATACATGAACATCTTGGGAAACTGCTAGTGGGAGGGGTCACAAAGGCAGGTTTCCCCGTGTGGCTGTTTTTGTGGCAGTTAAAAAACCCACAAGAGAACTGTTCTAGGCTGTTAGTGGGATCCATGACTCTAAGAGAGACTCTTCTCCTAAAGAATTTATGAAAGATCGTTTTCAAATAGTGAAACAGACTGAAAATCACAGGTTTTGTCTCTTTATGTTGTTTTGTAGGAAAGTTAACAGTTTGTAGGGGGAGGGAAGAGTGTTTGTGGAGTTTCATTCTGTTTTGTTTTAGGTTTTTTTTTCCCCAACTTTCTTTTTCCATTCTTTTAGTGTGTGTTAATAAAACTATTTGTTGATTTTTAAGCTTGAGCCTGCTTTGCTTTTCTCCTAATCTTTCTCCCACAGAAAGAGAATAATACTAAGATCACTACACTAAATCTGGCAACCAGAATTTGGCAAGCATGAAACCACTATACCTTTGAAGAAGAATGTTAGAGCTGGTATTTTCTTGGAAGAGCACACCGAGAAGAAAGTCACTGCAGCCTGTGGAGGACTGCACACAGGAGCAGTTTGAGGTTTCCAAAAGGAGATAACTGTAGAGACCTGACACGGGAGCAGATTCTTCTTCTGAAGAAGCTTACTCAATGGGAAGAGCCTGTACCAGAGTAGGATAGTAGAAGAGCGAAACTGCTATGTTCCAACCATTCTGTTCCCTTCCTGTGCTGCTCGAGGTGGGGAGAGGATTTGGCAATAACAGAGTGAAGTGCCTGGGAGAGGATGGAAGACAGGTGGGGGTTTGATGTTTGTCTTTCTCACTACCCAAATCTATATTAACTGGCAATAAAGTAAACTAAGTCTGTCAAGCTGAGACTGCTAAGATATCTCACTACCTTTATCTCAATCCTTTTTCTCAATTTAGCTTTCTCATCCTATTCTCTCCTCCTGTCCTACTAAAGAGGGTGAGTAAGCAAGTAGCTGGCTAGGAGTTTGGCTCTTAGCTCTCCATAATTGTTTTTTGTTAACTGTATAATTACTTGAGTCAAAATACAGAGCATTAATATGTTATCTATCTTCACTGGCTAGTTCCAGATATCTACAATTTAGAAATCTATCAGAGCAGGCAATATTAGGTCTCCTTAGCCATAGAAAAGCCATAGAGAAAAACAACCATGTTATGATGTTCTTTCTCTGACTTATTATGGTAATCTTATTCCTAATAGATAAATCACACCATCCTTTCTATTGATTTTAAGAAATGCTTGCAAACCCTAATTCAGATTCTAGAGATACTACTGGACCTTGCATCTCTCAAAATTTGTTTATTTTTTTCATGTAATTTCTATTAAATACTGTCTGAGTTGCATCAAGGTATTTTTAACAGGCATAAATAATTCTGAATTTTTCACACAGCTCTCCTGATCTGAATTTCAGCAAAGACTTGCACTTCTGGTTAACTAATATCTGGATTTTCTCAACTGAGATGCCATAAAAGGCTGCTAGATGAAACATGTCTGAAATATGCATGAAGCTCAAAATGCTGACACTCTCCATTTGTGGAGATAAAATCATCTAATCATCATGTTCCTTCTCTTTGGTATGTATCAAAGTAGGTCTAGAGTAAGAGGAGGCTAGTGATTAAACACATTAGGCAACATATAATGTGAAACCAAACAGTGTTGATCTATGCAGACTTGGCTCATTGCATTATCCCATTAGCTGTACTAATAATTATAGGGACATTATAGCTGTAAAATAATATGAAAAAACTCAAAAAGTTATTTTTAATTTTTAAGAACTTTAAGATACAGCTCCATAGCTCAACTAAATCCCTATGACAGATGAGTTCATGTTAGGGTAGAGCTACTGAGAAGGAGGTGATGTATATCCCCAGAGAAGCGCGAGAGAAACAGAAACATCAGGCACATCTGTCCAGACAGAAGTGCACATCTGCGGACCTACAAACACCATGAGAGAGCATGCTGTGGTTGAAGGCAAACCTGGTGTCAAATTCCTGTTCATCTGTCATCCTGTATTTTCTGGAAAGCGCTTTCAGACATGCTGTCATACAGGACACATGCCTATCCCTCCCAGATATTCCCCTGAACTGCTTTCCTTAAGATCTTTTCTGTCCATGCAATAAATCTGTCCATCCTCCTTTAGTTGACAGCATTGCCATTTAGTACTAAATGGGAGGTTTCTTTAATGTGTTGGAATCTATTAAACATAAATGGTAAAGATATTCTGGCTACCTCTTATGTATGACAGCTAGCACTTTACCATCTAATATGTTTGACTTCAGAAAACTCTTTTTCAACCACTATTTTTTAGAATTGAAACTGTGTTTAGGTTCTCACATCTTAAATATCTCTATTTTTTAAGGAGTATCAGGTAATGCCAGCATTTGCAACCAATCTTTTGACAATTTACTAAATACAATGCTCTTAAATGACCATAAAAAAACCCACTCAACCAAATAAAATTATAAAATGAGTTGATTTCCTTCAAAATCTGCTGTTGTCTGCAAAATAATTCAGGATTTTATTATCAAAGAATGTTCTCCTATAAAATCTGGAGGTACTTTTTAAAATTATCTCTTTTTCACCTGAAGTTACTATGAATATGAAAATCTCATGTATCAGCTTCACTTCCTTATATGGGCCTTGAAAATATCTTCTTCATTCATTCAAAGGTCTAAGATTGAAGTCAACACTTCAGTTATGTTATTCTCTGTCTGGAAAGTTCTTCAGAACTTACAACTCTTCAGAAAAGATGAACCAATATTTTTCCCCTAGCTTCATTCAGCTCAGTGTCCTAATACAGATGACATTGTCCCTCTTCTTGAAGCCCTGTACTGCAGTTACATGAACAAACAGGGATAAGCTGACTATTCAGCAGTTAGTTTGTGTCTCAGTTTCCTAGTATATGTTGTGTATCTTGAACTATGATTCTAAGATTTACACGCAGCTAAGAAACTCCCAAACTGTCTCCACGACTATTCTATTTTCCGGAAAAAATGGTGGAGAAAAAGAATTACCTCTTTTACTTATTCAGGGTAATTAATACTTTTTTATATTTCACTTTATACATAATCCAGACTGAAAACACAATGTTTATTAGGTTCTTATCTGATCATAAACAACACGGTGGCTTCCCAAGAAATAAACATGCCAAGTTTGGCCTTTCTTTACTTTAAGGCAAATTTCATATCAGTTTAAAATATTGGGGAAGGCAAAAACAAACAAACAAACAAACAAACAAACAAACAAACAAACAAAATATGTATCAGGGGAGGGGGAACCTATCCCCCCCAATTTTTACAAAAGAAATACTTAGTTGAGAAAAAAAATAATTTCTGAAATTAAAAAAAAAAAAAAAATAGGTCAAGGCTGAGGCTCTAAAGTTGAAAAATTGGTTCAGCATATTATAACAATAAATTCTAGAGAGGATGTAAATGTATAACTTCATTTCCAAAATGCCAGTTTATCCTACCTTGTGGGTGAAGGCTTAATTTATACAATAGCTATAACAACAATTATATATACACATATTCTTTGTAGCATAACAGCCTCAAATTATATGAAATTCAAATCAAAAGATAGCCTGAATGAAATATAATTCTGTACATAGAATTCATAGAAGTCAATTATTTCTGTTTCTCTACAGATAATGGCAGAAATAAGCAAAAATATAAAAAGTGTACTAGAGAGATGTATCAAAGAGCTATCATTGAGATTAAATAATTGCAGATAATTAAATTTTAAAAACTGCACAAACATAAAATTTAATTGAATTCAAATAACAAAAAATTTCAACATTTTGAATGACAACTTCCTTGAGCTGTACCCTTTGGATTACAATTCAAATAACTTCATTTAGTAATCTAATTTACTGGTGATTAAACCTATTGGCTTTAGAAAACATTGAGCTTTTGACTGAAGGACACATCTTTATACATTTGTTTTAACTAAATATAATAATGATGACAAATGGTAATCATGAAGGAAGAAAAAAAAAAAGAAAGTTTATGATTGACAGCATTTGGAGCTGGAATGGAAATATTTATGTCTGATACACCCTTTTGTTACAATTGCTGACTAGGTTTTTGTCAGAAGTAAACAGCAGAGTGCCAAGTTTTTAATCAATAGGAAAAATGGTGCAAGAAATTGTTAAAATTAGAAACAGAGTAAATAATGTATAGTCTAAACTCTCTCTGCTCTGTTTTGACACAGTAAATTTCAGGAGTCACTTATATCTGTTGTCTTGTATTTCAGAACTCCTTATTTCCTGCTCTGGACATCAGAAAAAGTATGTATGCCTCCAGAATTAATTCCTGTTTTCATAAATCTCTCTGCCCTTGTGATGTATAACTGAGTAGTGATACTCCTCCTTACTGCTAAGACAATACAGCAAATGCACAGCTAGACAAACTCGTTTTTCTATGTACTGAAAGTCTCAAAGTTAAAAAAAGTACTTTCATTACCACACCCACATTGTGCAATCCACTTTGTACAGTTCCAGGGAACCATTGGGAAAAAAAAAAAAAAAAAAAAAAAAAAGGTACATGTACTGAACCTGGTAAGGATTGCAGCTTAGTGAATTCCATTAAAAACCTCTTTAGCTGACTCACAACATTAATGTACAATTCCTCTGTTATACTGTATTTTCAAAATTTATCTATTATGATGATTACTGGAGCCACCTAACTTTTGCTTGTAATGAAATATTTAGTCATTCAAGACGCTGAAAAAAATATGCAAATAATTTTCATAGGATATCACTATTTTTTAGTTTTGGTAGTGAAGACTAATATATATGTCTATACATTTTCAATCTATTTATGTTTTAGCAGTGGATAAGGGTTGCATGTATCTGTAGCAAGCAGCAGTAAGTGAGCTGTGCTTTTGTTCTACAGACGGAAGACAGAAAACAGATGAGAAAATAAATACTACATAAATACAAATAAATGGAAAACACAGCAGTGGTGTATTTCTTACCAAAACAAATTTCCTGCCTCTTGGTTTTTTCTTTTGTGGAAAGTACAGTAATTTGAATGAGCAAGATCAAAGCTTGTAGTAGGGCTCTGCTGCAATGTTTAATGCAGTCTAATGATTTAAGACTGAGCAATAATTATGAAAATGGAGCTTTCAGGGAATTTCCTTTTAAGGAATTAAACTGCTAAAACTTTCAGATGAGAAATTTAAAGCACATGAAAATACAAAATCAGAATGACATATTAGCTGATCACAACCTTATTTCTAAAGTAGGCTATCTAGACCAGCAACCATGGTTACCATAATAAATGACAGCTTTTCGACTGTAATAGGTATCTAAAAAATAATTTTCTAAATGTAAAGATTACTATTTTTACTTAGTATAAGAAAAAGCCAGAAATTCTAATAGAACTGCTCCTCAGAGCTGTTCCTGACCACATGAAAAATTCCTTGTTCTGTAAGACAGACATGGATCTGTGGTCTCAATTTTTTCAAGCTGTATACCCCTTAGCAAGTTACCATTACATCAGAAAAGAACATTTTAACTGGGGGAAATGAATGTCCTGTCTTTTGGCCAATACTACAATGATAAGGAAATACCAAAGTTCTTTATTGTCTTGTTTGTTCAGTAGCAGAGCTTTTGTATCATATTGCCACACTTCCAGGTTTACACCAGACTTTCACAATTGCATTGTGTCAGGGACTCTATGGAACCTTTCTCTAGACTAGAGTGGTCTGGTCTCAGCTGGAATTGATGATTTTGCAGCCAGTTATAAAAATATTTAGAAACCTGAGGGCATCAGAACAGTGCCTGCATGTAAGCCAGACACATAAACAGGATTCATGGATAAGCAAGGTAGACATTCAGATATTTAAATAAGATGACTCCTAAATAGATATTATAAGCTTCTTTTTGTTTGCCGGTGTGTTTGGTGTTTTTTTTTTTTTTTTGTTTTGTTTTGTTTTGTTTTGTTTGTTTGTTTGTTTGTTTGTTTGGTTTGGTTTGGTTTTTTATTTTTTTATTTTTTTATTGTTTGGTTTGGTTTGGTTTGGTTTTTTTGTTGCTGTTGTTTTTTTAAGTTTGTTTCTGAGGATGAATGAAAATATGCTGAGCAAGACAGGTAGCATTCCTGTTAGCAGTTCTGAATGTCTCACTTGGAGAATGCACATTCTGCTGAAAATTCACCACCTATCCACTGCCAGGAAAACACGAGCATTGAATGTCATAATAAAAGTATTGTTAGGAGAACAAAAGCCTCAAGGAAGTTAATGAACTGACAACTTATATATCCATTATTTTCACACCAGAACTGAAGTACTTAAGAATTCTTTTTAAAGCTTCAGAATCAAGTGACTGTTTAAACTTAGGAGATCCAATTAATTAACTATTAAAGTAAATATTAAGAGGTTTTTTGTTCTCTAAATGGGTAACCTCTAAAAAAGCCTATAAATACTAAAATGAAAGAAAGAACAGAGGTCAAGCTACAGCCTGAATATGAAATTTAATAGCTTCCTGCAAAATGACTTTTTTGTAGATGTTAAACTGGAGGAGCCTTTAGAGATATATATAGCCAATAGTTTTGCACATCACAGTAATAAACTTGTCTGAGTTGGAAGGAACACACAAAGATCATAAAATCCTGCTCAAACTCACTACTGGGGCATTATTAGCATCATGCTCTGACCAGGGTTTCTTCATGTCTTTGTGGCACTGTTAAATCAGAGTGGATAACAGAGTGAATTTTTTTCATTCATCAATCCTGTAAAAAAAAAAAAAAAAAGTCAAATGAAAGTTAGAATAAATTAGCTGAACACTAAAAGAGCAACCTATGCAAGGGAAAAAAGCAACTCCCAACCACCAAATCCTGTCTTCTGTTGTGAGACTTTTCCAAGATAATATTTTTAGATAACTCTCTCAATTCGGGAGTATTTTCAAAATATTTGCAACTACACTTTCCCCACCCCCCCAAAAGAAACATTTGTTGAATAAATGAGGCAAGAAACTTTCCTTTTATCTCAATGCAACAGTGACTGCCTTCAAGTGTGTAATCAGGATGAGTTGTAGTCCTTCTGTAATTTCAACCTGGCTTTTTTCCATAGAAATAACTGACATTCCTTCAAGTCATTCAAGATATAAAATAGTAGATTGTGACAGCTCATGCTGAGATCCATTGATTTATGTATTTGGACACAGCTAGACCTTTGTGACTTTGTTTTCCATCAGTTTGAGGTGGAATAAAACAAGGAGCACTTATATTACTCACTTCGTTTTAAGGGCAAAACCCCTAGATTTATCCTAAAGACAGGCAACTTCCTGAATATTTTAAATTCCTAAACAATGTTTTAAAATGATAGCTCCTATAAAGACTACTGACAAATTTTGCTAAGATAAAGTCCTGGGATCAGGTATGATCAGATATTATTCCAAGTACTGAAAAGATGATATAGAGTCATGGTTCTCTAAAAAAGTACGGATGATATTTTTTATCCCCCATCAAATTAATAAACTCAACTTTATTGCTGTTTTCTGTTAATTCAAAAGCACTTTATCTTTACAGGAAAAATGAATGACAATTATGTCAAAGATTACATGTCAGGAAAGGTATAGTGATGAATAGGATGCTGATTATATGGAATCAGCTTTAGAAAGTTATCTTGTGAGCTTTGGCCATAGATAATGATAATTTTATAGTCTTGCCAGATAGAGATGTTCTCTTATGAAGAATGATTAATGTTTTCATGCTCCAAATTTCACCATTTTCCATTCCTTCAAGATCACATGGTTAAATTTGGAAATGGGGACTAAAAATATAGACATTGTATTCAGCGCATTGATGGAATGTTAAAGCCTCCTGGAAACTTCCCTCTGGATCTAGGCATTAAGGCAAAGTAACTTTTATAAATGTCTAGATTCTAATATTATGGCAAAATGTCTGCAGGGATTTAAATTTGGGCCATATACTTTTGACTCAAAATTTTCTAGAAACCAGTCTAGAAAGAAGAAAAGATTGTTTTAATAAGTCCTTGAAATCTGTGACATGACTTCCAGTCACTCTACTAATTTTAATTTTTAAATAATGATTGAGTTTCAGTGATGAGGCAAGTTTAATCTAGAAAAAGGGAAGTAAGGAAAAAGACAGCCAAGGTGATTCTGATACATCTGAATGAACATTACAGAAGATTTAACAAGAGCAGCAATTTAAAGGGCAAGGAATAGATGGATGCTACCTCACTTAATATTCTGAAATGCTGAAGCGCATTAAACAGCAGAAAGATGCATTGCTTCTATAATGCGGCTGTCACAAAATGTATTATAAATGCTGCTCTTAACTGCAGGGAATGCTAACTGCTGGAGAAGATGCAGCCACACAAACTGGATGGTCTCTTGACATGTGACAATTTCCAGGAGAGTTTTCATGCCATATGTAATTGTTCTCCAAAGAGAGGAAGCTGAAAACAGCCTAAGCAGAATGCAGGTTTTAAAGATACTAAGGAATGGAATACAGTCCTCTTTTGTGTCTAGAGTTTTACCCTGTCCCTTAACTCCAATAGTGTGTCTATGGTGCCTTACATTAATTTGTGAGTTTAGCTAGGATGTTGTGGAGATGTAATGATAGACAAAACAGTAGTTAAAAAGAACTATTTTTTCTGTCTATGTAATTTTGGGGACAGAATTTGATTTTCCAGCAAATATTATCCATTATCAGATGTACCAAATAAATCTTTCATTATAAAACCTCTTTTATCTCTCATTTGATATGACACACCTGGGACAAAAACATAAAATTACATTATTTTATTGTTAAGTATCTTTTTTTTTTTTTTTACTTTAGGGAATAAAGTGATGTGGTGCTGTGTCTCTCTCCCTCTCAGAGCCGTGGCTCTGTTTTTGCCTTGGCTAGCTTGAGAGAGAAACCACAGCTGGATGGATTTTTTCCTCAGGGCCTTAAAGGTCCCAGAGAGGCTACAAACCTTTTCCTTTAGAGAGAGCAGACCTCTGCCGATGGAAAAAACAAAGAGTCTGCCCTTGGTCTGGGGGTAAATCATGGCTTTATTCTGGGGTCCTGCCCTTGCAGAATCCAGAGCTCAGTCTGGTCCCCACCCCTGCCCCCATCCCAAGAGCCAAGCGAGTCTTTTCCAGGTGGCCTCATTGCTTTTATCCAGGGGGAAGGGGCTAGAGGCAGGGACAAGCCACTACCCAATCAGGGACAAGGTGGGAGTGGAACAGAGTTGGGTTACATTCCAGTGTAGGAGGATGCACGGGGAAAAGGAGCAGGGACAATCCTCGTGATACATGGTGGTACAGAAGAAACCATTACAAAACCCAATATAAAAATGAAATACAATATAAACCCAAATAATGCACAACAACAATGTGGTAAGATTATCTTACTGATGTACTTTAAACTGAGACTGTTTGTAACAAGAAAAAGTATTTTTATTAACTAAAAGAGAACAGCAACTTGAGAGGAGGAAAATTAAAACTGTACAAGTCATCCTTATGCCATAAGGTCTACCAAAAAGAAAAAGAAAAGTTTCTGAAAGTTGATGTCTGAAAACTGAAAATGCTTTTTTCAAGCATGAAAGTAACAATGTGCAGCTTCAGAAAGTTTTTACTTTTGGAAAAGAAACAGAAAATTATTTTCCCTTCTCACGATAAGAAAATAGAATCTCTGTATGGATAAAAAAACTAATTTGCCTTTTTCCTGTGGTGAGTGAAGCTGAATTCAAAATTCATTACATCCACCATTAATACATACTAATATATATATATCAATATTTTATACCATAATATATACTGATATGAATATTCCAAAACAATATGATTAATATAAAAATCTGGGTCTTGTTTTTATTAGTTTGAGAACTCCTTTTCATGGTGCTGGTCATCACTTCTGCTAACATTGGTAAAATTGTACCACATTATGCCACATTCTCCTCAGCACATCACAAGCACTTTTAAAATTGATTTTTCATTCCTTTGCAGAGGGATGTAATAAACTGTGGAATTTGGAATAGTGCATTAAAATTTTGCTTTTTCTGTTCAGAGCAAATTATTATAAAATTCAGTCTTTCTCAGTAGGAGACTTAACACATTACAATTGACAAACAACATAAAAAAAAAAAAAATCCCGAACTTTACCTGTAACAATTCTAAGTAAAAACATACTATTAAAAGAAGTTAAATAATTTGTTATTTCAAGGTTTAAATTGCAATTTGAATGATATTAATATCCAGATATACTCTTCCTACTGCTGCTGTTGCTGACTGTAATAAAAAGTGACCAGGAATAATTTCTCCATGTAAGTAAAATATCCAGACCTCTAGCCTGTGTATGTCTGGTTTATTCTGAAATCTGTATGACACAGAAAAAGAAGTCTGTGAAAAGCAAGAGAGTAACTGATTTTCTAACTTGGTATTTATATAAAAAACAAGGGTGGTTTGACTGTTACATAGACACCATATTTGCTGAGGTATAATAGATGTAGGCCTGTTTTTTTGTTGTGTGTTTTTTTTTTTTTTTTTTCAGAGACATGGACCTCTAAATGTGTTTCATGAGTCATATATTATGCAGGCTTTTCAAGCCCGAAGTACAAGCTCCAATAGACCAGATATGTATCACTCAAGGTCACTAACTCCTCAAATGCAGTTGCTTCCTCAAGATTTTAATAAAATCTCATTGCTTGCATTGATGATTTTATAAAGATCAGGACTTGCAGGCTTATATTCAAAGTGTTAACTTCACTGTTTTTGAAGATTTGTAGCTCTTAATGCTAGATTTGGGGATGAATGGTTGGCCTAATGTAAATTTCGGTTAACAAAATCAGTGAGTCTGTCAGAAAGGTAGAACTTTCTTTCGTAAGTTAAGTCTCATGAAATGCCTGTGTCTCTGAAAGTGGAAAAAGTTTAACTAAAAAAGTGAAGCAATATTGATGCCCAGTTCTGTTTATGTCTCTCTGCTTAATGATTCAACTGCTATTCTTGTTCTTCTATGAACAATGAAATAATAAATCTGTCCACATAATGGAATCCAGACTAACAAACTTCTGTTCTAAGAAATGCTAAGACTTTGTTAACTTCAGACCATTTTCAGGCATCTGCTTACTATTTGTAATTCTGTCTGTGGAAAAAAAAAAAAAAAAAAAAAGAAACTGGTAGACATCTGAGTCTCTGGTTTTGTTGTTGGTTTTGTTGTTGGATGATTGGTTGCTTGGGTTGGTTTGGGTTTTTTTGGAGGGTTTTTGTTTGTTCTTTTTTGGGGTTTTTGTTTTGGTTTTTCATTTGCTTTGTTTTGTTCATTAAAAAATCATAGAAATATAGGTAATGTAGAAGAGCTGCCCACTCATGCAGGAACTACTGCCACCACAGGACCAGGTCAGCTTTAGCTTTGTCTAGCTGGCTCCTGAAAAGCTCCAAGGATCAAAGTTCTGCAGCTTCTTTAGGCAACATGCTCAGATATCATCTAAACTCTTAGTACAAAAGTTTCTTTCTACTGTCCAAATGTCTGTAGGAGTTATACATCATTGTATCATCTGCTACCACCAAGAAGCGTTTGCTGACACTATCTTAGCAGCTTCTTCAAGCTGTGGTAGGAACTACTAGATTATTTTCAGCCTCCAGTGCTTGCAAAATATGTCAGGTATTCAAGGCCTCTGACAGTGTGCACGATCTGCTGACGATAACCATTGAAACGTGGTCCAATCTGTGGTATTCCATGTTCCTAATTAGAATGTTTTATTACTTTATAGTAAGTGTGGTATGCAGTGACAGAACTAGGGGCAGTGGTTTGAAACTGAAAGACAGCAGGCTTAGATTAGATATTAGGAAGAAATTCTTTACACAGAGGGGGGTAAAGCATTTGAACAAATTGCCTAGAGAAGTTGCAGATGCCCCATCCTTGGAAGTTCAAGACCAGGTTAGACAGGGTCTTGAGGAAACAGTTCTAGTGTCTGGCATCCCTGTCCACAGCAGGAGGATTGTAAATAGATGATCTTTTAAGGTCAATTTCAAACCATTCTGTGATTCTATGACATTTTCATAGAAATAAATTCTGGTGCTGAATTATTTGCTTGAACCAAATTCATACACACAGAATATAGAAATACGCATTGCAGTAGCACTAACGGCCAAAACCAAAATTGAACTTTATCTAACAGTGTATGATAGCTTGTCAGTGTTCTGTGGCTATTTATGTTAGCCAAGAACAAATCTGTAAGAATTCTTTTGTATCTTTACTACAGGTTTTAATGTATGCCTTCATATAATAGTGCAAAGGGTAGTTACACACTGACATACAAAATAAGGTAAAGTCAAACAATTTAACAGAATTTAATAACATGAATTAATGAACTGTAATTTAAATTACAAATGTACAGTAAATATCTGGATCAAACACCATTTTCTATTGGACTCTTTCTATAGCTAAAGAATCTACAACTAAAAAAAAAAAAACCCAAACCAACAAAAACTCAACAGATCTTTGTTCAAAAGAAACATTTTTTTTTTTAAACCACTCAAACTATTTTAGAAGATTGATCTTGTTCTGTGGCCTTTCAGCACCATGCACAAAATTCAGGTTTCTGGCATTACATTTCTGCTAAATTTCTTCCTACTGTCTTAACAGCCAAATACTACAGTGTGTATTCTGGAAAGATTTTGGTTTCAATGGTATTTGCTCTTATTTAAAGTGAAATACATGCACTCAAGGAAGCTCTCTGAATGCAAGGGATCTGGAAAATATTAAAATTAAAACAAATATGTTATGAAACAGTTTTTAATCAAATATTTAATTGAACAACCATTACCATGCCTGATAGAAATCAGATGTAGTTGTGATGTGTATGTATTTTTGATTTGTGCATATGTGGTTGATGACCCACTGAAAAGCCAATGGAATGCAGCCTTGGTAAGAAGTTAATCTCATTTGACACACTTGCTTCTGTCAGCCTACCCTAGTGTTTCTGTACATTAATTACCCATATATAAAAGAGAAATAACGAAATATCTTTAGCTTCTAGGACATCAAGTACATTAATATTAATTTTTTTTTAAAGAGCATTGTTTGCAAAATAGAATCAACATCTATTTGTGGTGAAAAACAAAAACAAAACAAACAAAAACAAACAAACAAACCCCACAAAAAATGAAAAAAACAACCAACCAACCAAACAGAAACCACTTTTATAGGGAGGTAAGAATTTATTGACAGCCAAAAAATATTTTAACAGAGTGATTAAAATGCAGCAATTACAATAAATCCTGTTACAATAACACTATCCTTCACAGTCCTAATCAATACAGAAAAGTCACAATAATAATACTCTTCTATTATTATAAACACTAATATCAATTGCCCAATTAGGCCAAAGCATGCTTAAGAAAGCCATGACTGCCTGCACTGTCAGGCCAATACAAAACTCATGGGTTTTGGCCTATTAATGGCAGACTTATTTACTTGTATATAACAAAATTTATGTGGACCTATTTTTATACCAGTCCTTGCAAGCTTGTTTACTTCCTCATGTGTCTGGGCAATCACCTATCCAATTTTAATGTGCAGATGCCCATTTTTGCTGATATATTCAGCTTTCTTTCAGCAGAATTTGCATCTCAAGTCTTTATTTATTAATAGTAAAGTCAAGCTTAGATGAAAAAAATTTGAGAGAAATCTAATTACTTTGAAAGAAAAGGAACTCTAGGGGAAGTTGAAAGACAGCAACATTTCAGTAATGCAAAGGAATATAAATAATTTTGTTGTTTAGACAATTAATTTTGACAGAGTACGTAGACTGTTTTCCCTTGTGCAAGTCAATAATATTATATTCCTTTGCAAAAAAACTCTTTGCTAGACTTTTTGACGCAGACCATAATGGAGAAAACAGCTTAGTATTATTTTAGGAAGATATATTCTCTACACAAATTTTCCCAACTTATCTTCCCCAAGAAGACACCAAACAATTGACTCTGGAAAAAGAGATGTCTTTTCACAGTTAAATCTTTCTCTTTGCTAATGAGAATCTCATCTATTTTAAACAACTGTAATTATAAGGTAGCTTTTAATGGAAAAAAAAGCCAAATCATTTAAGGAACCTCTTTATTTTGTTATAAGTGAGTGGCAAGCAGCTGTATTGTCAGGTTTATCCATGTATTGGCCCTATATCTGTCTTGGTTTAGAATATGAAACGGAACAAACTTTGCACATGCTGGTCAAGAATATAGTACAGGAACAGGCTCATCTCTTTTCTTAGGAGGGTCTCCCTGTTTCTATGTATTCTTGTTGAAATTGTTCTACATTTATGACCAGCTGAGCACCAGCTGGATGAAGACATGAATCTATTTCCTAGAACATGACTGAGAGCTCTAACAAAAAGCTACAGATTTGATGCTTTTCCTAGACCCTCTCCAGTGATATGAAAATTTCATTAAATAACTGGAGCAGAGCCAAAGTCACAGTACCAGATTTATTTGCGCTGCAAACTTAAAAGGATGCTTTACTGGTTTATAGGAAGCCTTAATTCATTACAAACTGAAAATCAAATAGGAGGGATTCTTCTTTGGCCAATATTCAAAATAGACAAACTTTGTATATAATAGTGTCTGAGATGGGTTGAATGAGATCATACATGACCTGATGCTTTTTAATGTTTAGGATCTATTTATTGAAAGGTTTAGTTTCTAACTAATGCAACAAATATATGCTTATGGCAAAGAACTCAAATCCAAAGATTTATTTGTGCCACCAAAAACCTTAACTATCCATCCCAGATCACCTTATTACTCATACTCTACAAGTGTTAATTTAATCCCACACTACATATTTAAGCTAAAGAACAGGTTTCCAGCTGAAAAAACAAACAAACAAAAAAACAACAAAAAACACCCCCACCAAGAAGAGTAGGAACAAACAAACAAACAAAACCAAAAAAAAAACCACAAAAAATTCTTATTACTGGAACTCTACATATTCTTTAAATCTACACAATCCTCCAGTGCCATCCTGGCACCCTTAAACAACACACTTTGTCATATGAGATACGCGCTTAATTTTCTGCTATGAAAACAACACTTAATGTTTGCTCAGTACTATAATTTCAGACATTCTGCAGTGAAAGAAACCCTTAAGATATTATAATTACATCTTAGAGCTGTACCACACCACTGTAACATGAATGTGACCTGTTTCCCCCAGAAGTTGTTACTAGCCCTAGGGGCTTGCAGGTGTGAAGAAATAGCCAGTAGAGTTCATGCACCTGGAAGTGTAATTTAAGTTTTAAATTTAATTTAAGAAAGAAGTGGGACCAATTAAAAGGCATTCAAAAGAGGAAAGAAGTGCAGAACATACTTTAATGCAAAAGTATGTTACTGACATTAATTTCAATATCTTAAATGGTCACATATTTGCAGAAATATTTACAGAACAAACCACAAAATGATCAAACTCATTTTGGGGATAATGCTACAGGTTCTTTGATGGATGTTTGTGCTTATAGAGTGACTTCCATATGACTTGACTGCCACTGTTAGTAAATCAAATAATTTCTTTCAGAAATGACATCAAAGGCATTCAGGTCCTCTTAAGCTCAATTGAATGTGCAGCCTCTTATTCATTAATTTATTCCCTGATATTTTCCTCATTATTTTCCTCATTTTTAAAGGTCTCATTGATTTGAATTAAAGTGTCCTCAGGCTCAGTTTGGGAAAAATTATTTCTTTTTGTTGTTGTTGTTGTTGTTGTTGCTGTTGTTGTTGGTTTTTGTTTGTTTGTTTGTTTGTTTAGGGTTTGGTTGTAGTTTTTTTCCTCTTTTCATTGGCAGCATGTTTGCTTCAGCTTTTTTTTTTTTTCTGTAATGTTTCACAGTTCCACTCACACATCCCTTTCTGTTAATGATGGTGAAACTATAACAGCAATTAAAGGACTGTTCATCTTTTAAATAATATGAGCTCCTGGTCATTAAAATGACTTCTCAATTTTTAGATTTAAAATTAATTTTAATGTACTTAGAGCTTTTCTATTTGTTACCTTCTGCTCTGAATGTGGACTTATCCTTCAAACAAAATATTCTCTCCCATTTTAATACTCCAGAAAAGACCAGGAAAATGCTGGACATTCCAAATATCTGTATTGTACTTTTTACAATGACAGAATCTTGAAGTACAAAGGGCTGTGATTTATTTTCTATTTCTTATTCTTTTTTTAGTTTACCAGATGCAAGAGAATGTAATAAAAAGTATAAAGAAACAACAGGTTTCTAAATGCTTCTTACATTCTGCTTTTTTTCTTTTTTTTACCTTAATATGATTTTATTAATATTTAGCATATTTGGTACAAAAGTGTTTCCTTGATATAAGAAACCATTATGTTTTTGTAACCAAAGATTATGGGATTTTCTGTTTGTTTGTTTGTTTTTACATTGCATAAACAGACATCAGAATATTGATCTGTGTGTTTATGTTTAATACTTTAGGTGGTATGTTTGAGAAGTTCACAAAATCAGACCTTATTGATAGAATAAAATGGTATTACTTTTCCAATTTCACTCATCTAGATCATGTCATTTATTTATCAGTAGTTTGTAACAGCTGCCCTTGCACTTGCAAGTAGGACATAAAGTGACTCACACCACATATTCGAGACTGTAGTCCATCACTGCCCCTGCTCAATTTGTTCTGTTGTTGGAAAGATTAATTTTCCAGTATTATGATTCTAAGAGCTTTCACAAGTATTATATTAATTTTTGAAAGAAAACCAGTAGTGTAATACTGAGCTACAACTCTAACACAGAATTAAGGCTTGAGTATGTGTTCTTGATTGCCAGAAACCCAACAGGCTTTGTTTTAATTACAATCATTCATGTATGTTGATATTCTTACATAAGGGCTAGTCCACAAATCAAAATATTCAATGCAATATATGCTTATTCTCTTTATCTAGCAAAATAGCAATGTCCACATCATGCAACTATTAATTAGAAAGCACAGCAATGTGAACATTCGTAGAAGGGAGGTTTCAGTAAATCAGCTAGAGACAAACTTTTCAAATATTATGTCATCATTTTAGTCCTAGAGTTTTCTAGAAAAAAGCATAAGAAACATTGAAAAAGTAATTGATTTCATTTATGTATTTAGAAGATGAATTTTAAAATACACTAATATAATGTGTCTATAAAGGGAAGTGTGTTGTGGTTTAACTGAGTTGTCTAAAAATATATAATTTCCTTAAGCATCTTTTTTTTTTTCACAGACTACAAATTTAAAGCATCTATTTCTACTTGATTGTGAAGATAGGTACTTCAAATTTAAAGAATTAATTTTTTAGATGGTTGCAGATAGCTGAAATGAATTCTTCCTGCTCTGCGTCAATATCATCATTCATGGGGTAAATAGGAAAACTCATGATGTGTAAACACATGATTGTAATGCACAGTAAAAATAAAAATATTTAATTCAGTGGTAGAGATTTGCTCTCATTCTTGAACTCATCTTGATATTTTGTAATAGAACTTCAATTACTTGATTTTCATGATCTGAAAAACACTTATAGTGAAGAAACTTTAAGCGATGGTCAAGGTTTGGAAGTTGTCTAAAACCTGAACATGGAGTGCACAGAGATATCCTGTGTCCTTCAGGAGCTTGTGCTTGAAATGGATTAAATGTTCTAGCTACAAATCTAAGATTCCTTACCACCTCTGCATTTGAAGAATGGATTGTCAACATCCTTGTAAGCAGCAGAAATTACATTTTCATTATGCAAGTAGAATAGAAACCTAAGTCCCAATTTACAGTTATCTAAATTTGGATATGAGTAAAACTGTACCAAATGATTGAAACACCAAGGAAGTTTAACTATAGTTAAACTGTAGTTAAACTATCAAAACTACTGATAAGTAAGTTTAATATCAACAAAATGGTAAAAAATTGTGGTAAATAAATGCTGTATTTGAAGGTAATGAAAACGTATAGGGAAGAAAGCACAAAAAATGCAAATGTTAAGAAGTAATTTGAAATTCATGTCTTTTCTATCCACAGGATGAAAACCTGAATTTTTTATACTTAGCTTTTCTTAATTCAAGACACATGTCCATCCTGTCTCTGCACACTGGCTACTACATTGCCTAAGTCATATTTCAATGGTACTTCAAAAGCACTTTAATTGCCTTTTTTTTCCTAGTCTGATTTTTGAAGAATTTCACAAGTATAATAACCCCACTGCATCAGCAATTCAACAGGAAAAGGGCTGAGGTTTGCAAGGATGTTTTATTTTTATTATTTTTTAATCTTACAGATACTGTCACAATTTTAGACTGCGGCCATACTTGTGAATCCATTGCAGACTGAATTTTTCTATAAAACCCATCCACAGTAGTGTTCTCAAAATCTGATTCTAAGCATTGACAGAAACAGAAAGCTATGGGGAAAAAAAAAAGAAAAAAAAAAGAAAAAAAAAAAAAAAGTGGCTATTGTGAAAGATATTACCCTTTACACTGTAATAGGTTTTCCTATCCCAACCATTTGTTCTCTACTATAGCAAAAGATTTTTTCCTACCAGTCAAAAAACCCATTTTATCTTTAATGTTTCAAAGTGACAAATCAGCTTGTCAGTAGCTATAATATCTTTTCCTCATGATATTATTTTCCCATTGCTAGCATTAATTAATAGTTTTCAAATGTTATTTTATGTTTTTATATTTTTAGACTTTAAAACATGCATATTCATTGGGTATATCCACTTTCTATAATATTCCCAGACTTGTATAACCTCTACTAATCTGCCTCATTTATTAATAATAATAGGAAACAGATCAGTTCTACCTTAGGTCTCAGCTGCCTGTGAGAACTGAGAACATTAGGAACATTCACAACAGGCATGTGCTGTAATCCATCTGCCACAAGCTTATGCTGTCAGTGCTAGATGAGAGGGGATGTGACACATCATATGAGCTTCCAACAGTTTCTCAGTCACTGTGATAATAGGGGAAAAAAAAAAAAAAAAAAAAAAAAAAAAAAAAAAAAAAAAAAAAAAAAAAAAAAAAAAAAAGTGGAGTGCATTGTCTCTTCCAGATTTACTCACCACCTTAAAAATGCAGCATCATCTGTTTTGCATGATTTCACTTGCAGAGTTAATATTTCTTTGGAAGAAAAAATAGTGTAAAAATATAATTGCTTGTCTGATTTTTCATGACTTCTAATTGCTTTGTATACTCCCATATTTGAAATAATAAAGTTGAAAATTCATGCTTCCCTGAATTACCTAAACTAATATCCATTATTAGCATAATGTGATAAGAAGAATTTTATAGTTAAATTTATGTTCTGTGGAAAATGTCTTCTGAATTATGTGTCCTGGGAAAAGCTTTATGTCAGTGACATTTTATAAAACTTTTCAGTGTATCTTTTAGGATAAGAGTGGAAACAATCAAAAAAATCTACAGTCTCAAACCTCCCTATATTGCATTCAAGTGCATACAGTACACACAGCACAGATATCTGTGTGTGAATTTGTGTGTGTTTCTGTGCACATGAAAGCATGTCAATAGCAATAGCATCTGAAAAATATTTTTTCTCAGATGGTAATTATCTGGTAGATAGCATGGGACTTATTTTTTATAATTTTAACTTAACATTAATGTTATATTCAAGTAAAAAATATTAAGTACTAAATCATAATTAATTAAATTTATAGATCTAAAAATGGACTGACAACACACAAGCACACTGAGCAGCTGATATACATCTGTTTGTGCACTTAACTTTTACCTGTGTCAAAAAGGTTAGATCATGTAATAAGAGGAGTGCAATTCTGATGTAAGAGGAAATAGTCAATTCACACACTGAATTTTTTTTAGTTTTTAATAAAAATAGCAGATATCCATTTACTTGGATTGCATTCTCTTCCTTTGAATTTTCTGTTCATAATATGGACTCCATCTCCTTTCATTATTTTTATTTCTTTCAAATATTAAAAAAAAATATTTTTAGTCCACTGGTGTGATTCTGATTTAAAGAACATCTATATATTTTTTTTCTATGTGGCTTCATAATCCTTTGTAGTTTATTTGTAGAAATATAAAGCCTTACCAGCTTCAAAAGTAAAAGGATGTAATTTTGAGTGACATTTGACTTTTTAATTGATCTTTTACTAAGTCATACTGTGTGAAAAATATTAGTGTAAGGGTCAAATCCTCAGATAAGACCGAAGCTCAAATTTTTTGTCTCTTTTTTTTTCATCCCTTCACAACACATTTAGAGTGTGATGGTGATGCTTTTGATGTTACATATCCTGGTAGAAGTGTTAGAAAATAAAAGTCTCCTTTCATCTATAAACCTGACTTTATGTATTTTTTTTTTTTTTCCATTGTGAAATTGTCTGGCAATTGTGAAGATTATGACAGTGGTACTTATTTAATCTATAACATATTCCATATTTCCCAGTTTAGACATTTCATTTGCATTTGTCTTTTAACGTTTGGAATTGGAGATTTCTCATGTTTAGCTCATAAACAAGCAAAAAAAAAAAAAAATTGTATAAGAAAAGCAAACTATTTTTAAATTCCATGCATATAAAAGAATAAAACTATCAGGGAATTCAAGGAAAAAATCAAACTGCATCATTCTTTTGTGTCACACATGCACACAGCTGGCATTATGATGTTTGTACAGTGCCTGACCCGCCTGATATTTTTTCAGCATACTCCAATAAATTTAATATTTTCTATAAATATTTTAACCATTTTTTTAGATAAAAAAATATTAATAATGCTTTTGAACTTCAGTATTCCAAAAGGAATTTTAAAGTTTTTGATGGGCTTTGGGTGCAGGCAGTGTGTGGCCAATGGCCTTTTCACCCTATAAAATGACTTATTGTTTCAAAAAGTCCAAATCAGTGAGCAAGTCACAGTCAGCAATTCACATTTTCTTCAGTTATAAATAAGTATGCTACAACAGGGCCCTTATTACTTATATAAAATAACTGAATATCTTTTACCTCTTTTATCCTTCTGGTTCATCTTTCCATTTCCACAATTGCCTGAAAAGCACTATCATGATCTTGTGGATTTGTTCTTAACATTTATACTGCTAAGTGTTAAAAAACTGAGCTTATTCACCAAAGCAAATACCTAACATCATGACTAATACCTTCTCACTGCTTCTTTGTATTCTGATTGAGACTTCTTATATCAGTCTGCAGTATTTTCCTTTATATTTACCTTGTGAAATGTCTGGGATAAGTTCACCTTTTTGTTCAGTGTTTGTTCTGCTCAAGGGAGACTTAGACTGTGACAAGGGCCCCTAGGCAACACAGTCATATAAACGGTCATGCAGGAAAGGGAGCATATTTCAATATGACACATCTAAGAAAATCGAAATTCTACAAAATAATAGAGGAGACATCACTACCTATAAAATTGTTAACTCTTCAGAGAATAGAACAACTCAGCTCAGGTCAAATATGAGTACTGCACACCATGGATGTAGCCAAAACCTTGTGTCAGCATAAATGAGTCTCACACCTTTCTATTAAAGATGTATACATATGAGTATTGGTGAAATTTATATTTTGCCTAAATCTTAATTGTGATGGCTGACCCAAGCTGAGAGGTAAGTCCCCACACCGTTGTCCAGTTACTCCCCCCCAGTTTATCGCTAGGCATGATGTTATGTGCTGTGAGATATCTTTTTGGTCAGTTGGGGTCAGGTGGCCCACCTCTGTTGCTGCCCAGATTCTTGCCCACCTCTAGCCAACTTTTTAGGGGCAGGACAAGACCTTAACATTGTGCAGGCACTGTTCAGCGCTAGTTAAAACTTTGGTGCGCTATCAACACTGATTTGGTCACAAATCTAAAACAGCCATATAGTCTGCCATGAAGAAAATAAATTACATCAGAGACAAATCCAGTGCAATACTGGACTTATTTCTTTCCCATTTTTTAATGATATGGTCATTAAAAAGCTACATTTAGTCACCTAGTCTAAATATTCTGCCCCTTTTCTAATTGCATCAAAGAGTCTATAGATTAAGTATATGTTTTATGGTCACCTTTTTATCAACTTTTTGTAAAGGGTGTTTAACAGCACATTTTTAAAATTATTTTATCTTTCTCTAGCTGTTTATTCATCCATGCCCAAAGTGAGATTATTAGGGGGAAATTATCTTCAAACCAGACTATTGAGAAACTGGGATCAATAATTATTTTGGGATCATTTTATGCATGTGAAAATGTGATGCTTTCTCATAGATATTTAGCTAATGGACCTTCTTACTTTTATTTATTCTGAGTGTGCAATGGGTTTCAAACAGTAATTATTTTTTTGGGAAATACTTGCAGATAAATAGCAAACACTTGTACCATTGTGCTGTATTTTGCTAGAAAGATAAGGAAATAAAGCCAATGAATACAAAGCAAAACACATTCAGTTACATATTTCCTTTTCTCACTATTTTAAAAAATAGGAAATTTTATTCAAATAAAGATTCATTTTTTAATAGTTTATTTGGAAGATTTCCATATATTTGGTTTCAGAAAATGTCAGGTTTATGTTGTCACTCGCATATATGAAATCCCACCTCTTTGAGAAAATTCAAGATATGATGACGCATGTTTTGTAATATCAGCCTGAAGTGTGTGTATGCCAAAGTATGCAGCAAAAAGAAAACTATTTAATACACCTTAGAAGAAAAATTCCAAGTTTTGTTTCTTACACAGGTACTTAATACCAGGATGAGAAACCATCTGGATGTAAGAAATGCCTCAGTTAGAGCTACAAAATAGTAAATAATACAGAGAATGATACATAGAGAACATGTGGTGAGAGATCATTGAGGAGAAGCTTTAGTTACACTTCAGTTGAGTCTAACAATTGCACAGCAAATGATTCCTGGCTTTTGTTAAAGCAAATAGACTGGACTCCTTTATTTATCCAAGAATGTAAATAGAGAAGTGCATAGGACAGATGGAAATCCTGCAGCATTTGAAAGACTGGAAAATTCTATAGGGCTTCTAGTGATATACCTGATAATAATAATGGGGCTGGCACTGAGATACAAAATAGCCTGAGTGAAAGAAATTCTAACTGTTCTTGGTATCTTTGACAACAATAAGGTTGAAAGTGTTTGTAGATACATCCAGTACTAGGAGCACAATAATTTAGAAAGAAATCCATACAGCAGTTTCTGTAGGACACAGCCAATGCAGTAGATATGTGAGAGCAGCATGAGTCATCCTACTCACTGTTTGCAAAGGACCACTTTTAGCGTGTCACAGTTGTGACAGGGAATATCACAACAGTATCACTTAATATGTTACTGGAGCTGTTTCTCTCTTTTTATCTTTTCACTTCACTAATTTTCAAAAATATGCTTTTTACTATTCAGATTATCACACTTTAAAACCTCAGCAGTTAAAACAAAGTAAAAAGATGTATACTGCTTTGAGGGGTACCATAACCTCTCTCTTTGGAGATTATTCATTGATGCAAGCTACCCCAAATTTCTGACCAAATTAATATAGAATTTTTAGGCTCTGGAAAGCCTTTTATTTTTGACTCAATTTTTATACATGCTTACCCTTTAAAACACACAAAGCTTTGAAATTTTATCCTTATTTTTCATTTACTTCTAAAAGTAAAATAACCAGGGGGTTTTGTTTGTTTGTTAGTTTTTTTCTTTTTAATTAAGTAGAAGTAATTACAGCAGAAATTACATTTTCTTCTTGTACATTTTCTTCACTACATCTATTTGTTTTCCCTGTCTCTATCAATATTGCCTGCTTTAGTTCTGTGGTACATTAGGTTCTTGCCTCTCAAGTGCTGTCACTTATCTTCCTGTTTCACACATTGCCAAACTCCTGAGGCTTGCAAAACAAATGAAAATGCATGAACAGCTCCTTATTTTCTAAAAAAAAAAAGTAAACAGAAGTAAAAATAACATATCAAATTGCATTTGAACAATGGTTCAAAGGGAAAAATTGAAATGAGATTCAATTCTGACATAAAAAAATAGAAAAAAGTTTTTTTCAAAGCAATATTAATATTTTTTTTCAGTATTTACAATAAGATCCCCTTTTGACAAAGTCTTTATGCTACCTGCCAATACATTATCTAGTATTAACAGAGACAATCACTTCCAGAATTGTATTATTCTTATTTGAAGACAAGTATTTAACATATCTATTTTAATGTAAGGAAAACACATAAAAATTAGATCTTTATAGATATCATAAATATGGAATAAAAATAATTTAACCCATACTTTATTAAAAGTCACAGATACCCTTTCATTGCTATGAACTTGAGGTGTTTCAGTTATGCTAAGATTCTCATGGATCTATATTTTTGTTCTTTAGAAAATATTTTTTGTTATAATTAACTGTGGGGTTTTTTTATTTTTTCTTGCATAATAATTCCAAAGGTTTATTCACATTTGACATAAACTGTTTTGAAAGCTATAAATTTAGTTCCTTTTCTGGAGGGATGCATGCTTTTTACTCCAGAAAAACAGATTCATATTCTGCAGTTTGCAAAGTGACTGTGTGCTTGCTAAAAAAAAACTTATACTGAATTGTCTGTGAGATAAAATGGTGCCTTTTTAACATTTAACACTTTCCCCAGTAGTTGTCTGAAGAATTTAGATATTAATCCCATTCTTATAGCAGTTTTGTGTAACTGTTCAGCAGCAGCCAGCAAATATCAGTTACTAACAACACCTACATTTGAATTTAGGATATTTTGGGTTATGTTTTATTGACAATTGTAAATAAAGATACTATCTGTCCTAGGTTACACTGTAAGATGTGCCCAAAGTATGTATCTATCAACATCTACATGAGATGTTGAAACCAGGCTGGGCAGTGTTTCCCTTGCCCCCTCCCTCCAGACTATCTTCTGTTAGTGGCCCATCAATGCCCTGCTGCATGACTCATAGATAACTCCCTCCAGGAGCTATCTCTGTTTAATGGGCAATCAAGGACCCATTGCAAGGCTCATAGAATGATATCAGCCCATTGTGAGATGCTCCGCCCAGGGGGAGGAGCCAAGCATTCCCACCTGGGTATAATCTGGGATTTGGGACAGCACAGGCAGCCTTACCCACTGGATTCCCAGAGGACAAGAGCTACCAGACCTTTCTGCAAGAACACTGCTTCAACAAGACCACTTCATCTGGACTGCTACCACCACGGTTTCAGGTTGTATTCTGACTCTGTCAGTGATCTTTTGTACTATTGCATGTGTTTTATTTTATTTTGTTTTACCTTTTTTTTCCTCTCCTATTAATTTGGTTTTTTCTGACTTGGAGTCTCTCGCTGGTTTTGCCTTCAAGCCAGCACACTATCCAAAATCTCTACCCCCAAAAAATCCAGTTAATGTGGTATATCTTACTGTTAAAGACACCTCAATTGGAAGCAGAATTAAGAAAAAAAAAAAAATATTAACAAATTCTAACTATTTCTAAGGAATCTGAAAACAGTGATCCAGTATCATTATTAAAATGAACAGATGAGATGTTAGGCTAGCAATCATAAGGTCCAGAAGTAGAAAAATTATTAATATAGATTTTGAAACAAAGAGTAGGAGCTACTTCAAAGTCCAAAACATTTCTTTCCATCCCTTTTCTCCTTTCTTGTTTGACTAAATTCTGTTTCCACTCATGAACATGGAATCAGATTAATTTCTGCCTTTGTAAAAACACATTTGTAATCTTCAGATTACATGATTCAGTTTAGGAACCATGGTAGTCTTCATTCCTGTTTCTTTTTAAAACCTAATTTGCACCTATATTTTCAATATCTAGGATAAGGTATGATAAAAATGAATAAGTTAAACAGTTTTTGTGTCTGGCAGAGAACAAACTAATATGTCTAGGGTTCCTAAACCAATAGACTCACACCAAACACAAATGTAGGCTTCAGCTGTTCAAACATCAGTCTCTAGAATAATTTCAGACTTGATGAAAACCCTTCCTGGTCTCCAGCTTCTCCACTCCAGATGAATGTATGTCTTCCATAAGTCTTATGTCCAATCTGCAATTCTATGCAGATGACTTGGTGTTGTTCTAGAACATCTAATGGCTGTTTCTTCTTCTGTGCAACATGGAATTTGGGTTTATGTCTATGCAGGAGCTTTGTAAGGATCCTGTCAACCTAATTTTCATTTCTCTTGCTGCAGCAGTCTGTTTATCTCCTCCGGAAGTTTGGGTTTTGGTTTGTTTTGTTGTTTTGTTAGTTGGTTTGATTTGGTTTTTGTTGTTGTTGGTTTTGGTAGTGGTGGTGGTGTTTTGTTTGCTTGTTTTGGGCTTTTTTTTTTTTTTTTTTTTGGTTCATTTTTGGTAGTTGTTTGTTTGCTTTTGGTTTTGTTTGATTGTTTGTTTTCTAGGCAGCCCAGCTTTTCAGCCAGAGCACAGTAGCAGTTACACTTGTTTCAGTGGGAGACCTCTGGGTGCCCTGTAGCTCAGACTTTTGAGAGGAAGTCGCTGATGTGCTGGGATGGTAGCTGTTGTTGAGGTTTGTGTTTTGCGCCCTGTGGCACATCACAAGATGTTGAGCAATTCTGTGCTGTCCTCATTTGCTGCTGGATCCGTTCCACATGCCCCTGTGCACAAACTGCTGTACAAACTACTGCATTTGTGCATTTGTATTTGCTGTGCTCCTATTTGTTGGTTACCCTCATTTTAGCCTGCAGGGGTGTTGGCCAAGTGTACTGGGGATGCAGATTTTGCTTTGGCTAGGTTTATCAGTTTATCAATAGCAAAATGACAGGCAGAGGAAAAAGCACTCAAAAATTACTGCAGAGAAAGATATTTTGATTTTTTTAAAGTAAAAATGACAGATTTCACTTTTAACATGCTGGCACGGATCAGCATATTTGCTTTTATGTTTAACTTTGCTGTCTAGCCCCTCATTGCTTAACATCTGGGTTTGGAGATTTCAGATTTCCCCTTTGGAACCACTGAAGACTTGCCTCAGAAAAATCTTTTTGAAAATCTGGCTGCAGAGGGAGACATCAGGGAGTGCTTGAAACCGCAGAATCACAGAATCATAGAATTACTGTAGGTGGAAAAGCCTTCAGCAAATCATGCAATCTAATCCCCTCTTCTCAGAGAAAGGTAAAATACTGCAGATGGCTCAAGAAAATGCCCTGTTGAGTTTCAAAACAGAGACTCCACAACATCTCAAGGCACCTCAGTCTTTGACCACCCTTGTGGTAAAAGTGTTCTTATATTGAAATGTAATTTCATCTCTTTCAGTTTGTCTCGCTTGACTCTTGTCCTGTCACCTGTCAGAAGAGTCTGGCTTTAACTTCTTTGCTGCCACTCATCAAGAATTTTTGCAGACTGATAAGATGGCCCTGAGTCTCCTTCTCTCCAGGCTGAATGCTTCCAACTGTCTTTGTGTTGACTACTGCTCTAAGTCCCCAGTCAACCAGCTCCAGAATGTCCATGTCTCTCTTGTATTGGAGAGCCTGTACCTGGACTCAGCACACTAGATGTGACTTTGATGGGGGAAGGACTACCTCCTCCCTCACAACTTTTGATGAATCACCACCTCAACCTGCTGAAAACGCTTTTGCTAATGCAGGCCAGAAGGCCCTTTGCTGAAAGACCACTTTTCCAGGATTCCACTGCCGTCAGATTGGATAAAGAAGTTAGTCCCTGGGAGAGCTCTGGTGGGCATAAAGCTTATTTTCAGTCTTTGCTGTCAGGAAATATGCAACTATGAGGGGAGATGAAAGAGAACACACATAATCTGGTGTCCCTGCATAACGCAAGCAGGGTGGAGGGACCATTCCAAGAGTAATTCCTCACCTGACAATGTGGTTACTGGGCCCCTTTAAATCCCCTAGGTGTGCACTACATGCCATGTGAGACAGAGAAGAAGGGATGTATTGCATGACATGCTGCTGAGTCATAGCTGTGCATGATTAAAATAAGCAGGGTCCCTGCTGTGTTGGGGCCTGTGCCGTGCAGAGAGGATGCAAGCATGGCAGGGTAAATTGCCAGCCTAGGCACAAGCTGCACCGTGCCAGCTGGCTTCAGTGCCAGGCATTTAATGCACTCATGTAGATGTGGTTGTAGAAACGAAATTCAAGAGAGCATTCAAAACATTTTATTGTTACATTCTTCAATTTAGTTGTATCTTTCTTCAAAGAGTGAAAACTCCTAACATAACATAGTGAAAAGTCCTAACATAACTTCCTTGGTTTAGTAAATAGCAAGTTTTTTTCTAAAAATATGAACACAAATTATTTTAGATGCCAACACGATTTTCTGATTGGAAAGGCAGAAATATTTATTTTAGACAAGATTAGTACTATCTTGAATTAGGTGATCTGTTGTATCCCATGGTACCAAATAAAAGACAATGTTTTTAAGTAAAGTGCATTTCTTTAAATGAAAAGAAAAAAATTGCAATGGATTATTAGAAACATTCCTCTAGGGAGTGTGGTTACCAGGCAGAATATCTAAGAGGCAAACATAACAAACATTTTCAGATAACCAATTAATACATTGTATTTGGCTGAAAGGTACTGGTAAGCTGGAAAAGCTTGAGTTTGTGTATAGTTAGCCATGCTAGCTAAATGCCAGAAGGGAATTCCTGATTGAGTATGCTAATTTCTTCCTAGATGTGATATAATTTATTTCTTATAGAATTGTGGTGGTTTTTTTTTTTGTTTGTTTTTTTTTTTTCTTCCACATAAACAAGCAAAGAATTTTTTTTTTTTTTTTTTAAACTTTCAGTCCCTATGGATTTGTATGGCTAAATTACTTGGCAGGTATCCCATTGCCAATTCAACATGGCTGTGTATTGTACTATTGTTTAAGATCTTGAAAACAAATCTCAAGTCAAAACCATGCAGCATTTAGACAAAATGTAAACCACCTGGTGTGATTTTTGGAAATGCCTTCCACAAGAATAATCCCATAGGAATCCCATAGTGTTTAGAGGGAGCATGCATCTCTCTGTATTAGTCTTAAGTTTATATATTTAATGTGTATTTTTCCATGAGAATTTTCTGACAGCCAGTTCCTACATATGCATTCAGTCTAAGATAAAGGGCTGGGCATTTTTTACAACTATTGCAGTGTATGCAAATTCATGTTAGTGTGTATTAATGAAATGTAGTCTCCATTTGAAGTCCGAAGGAAGAAATTTGCAGGACTATATTTATTTTTGAGTAGTCTGAATCTATGACTAACTTGGCAATATATACATTAACATTAGCTGCTGGCCTTGTGCATGCTGATGGCTGTTCTTATTGAGCATCAGTCTTGCCTACTATGTGACAATACTGAAGATGGATCAACTTTTTTTATTTTAGGAGACTAAAGCACCTTTGTTGGGTTGCCTCTTTGATATTAGCTTGTCCACTTAGTGATGTGTCTTCAAAGCGCTTTTTAGCACAGCTGGAGATGTAGTACATGTTAACACGATTTCTCTGTGTTTGGAAATATGGGACAACCTATCCGAAAAAAATAGATCAGAACACTACAACATTTTTTTAAAGCATGTTTCGGGAGCTGGGGAGGAGATAGCCAAGGTGAAAAAGACTTTCATTAAGCTGGCTGCCTATTTTTTAACATTTCTTATAAAGCAGCTATTATGTGTAGAAAATAACATTTTTGGTTCTACAAATCAAAGTTATTTAATGACTTTATAAGTAAGACAATTGTTTATGAGGTTGCAAAAGTCCTGTCATCTTTGATGAAATGTTAACTGTTTGTTGAAGTAAATAGACTAGTTAATAGACTAGAGGGAAAAAAAAAATCATTTCCAAAGTAAGCAAAGTCTTTGGCATGTTGTTTAAAATTTGGACTTAAAAAGAAACTGACATATGTATTTGGGCATCTAAATGTTCACTTTAGTATACTATACAGCAATCTTTTGAGGCACTGTTTTTTCATAATTAAGAATATATGAGTGTAACAAAACCAAATATTCTGTAATTGCAGACATTTGAAACAGTGTTTATGATGAATAATTAATACTTTACTTCATGCATTTCTAACCATTTTTTTTAATATCTAATAGGATTACATGGTCTGGAAATTTTTCTTAAAAATTAATCCATATAATGCTTTCTAGTCTAAGCTAGATGTGTAGATTGTCTCTATAGATATTTCAAAAAGAAATCAGAGGGAATCATTTGCCTTTGAGACATTTACATCTTTAGACAGACTGGAGTAGATGTTCAATTTTCACATTGCTAAACCTAAGTAAGATAAAGTTTTACATTATTATTATTTTAACTCCACCCCCCCCCCCCCGAGATTAATTTCTTCCCAGTGAAAAATAATGTTCTAAAAAGAAATTACAGTGTCATAGAGAAGGAATTATTTCTAAATATGATTTCTGTCTCACTTACTCAAGAAGTTGTATATTCAGTAGCAAATGTGGTAGGGGACTACAAGAAGAAAATAAAAAAGTGCTAACAATTTCAGGTTTGACAAGTAAACTACCAGCTTGTTTGGAAGTTAGGAAATTCCAAGAACCAAATTGTGTATAACACAGAAAACATGTTTCTTCCACCTTAATATAAAAACTGTTTGATCATCTCTCTAGATTTCACTGCTTGTCTTACAGGAGAGCTCATTGCTGCTGCCAGTACAGGCAGTACATATTATGTGAAACATAATTGGGCTTGGCAGATATTTGGTGTTATTGACACGACATGTACTCTTTGCATGGTTCAGGAGTCTGAGTCTACACTTGATGTGATCTTATCCCAGGAACTGAAAAATTCTGCAGCTGAAGCACAGCAGTGTCCCACATATGGCATATCTTCTGAGTCAGGGTAGTTAAGAGGGATCCAGTTCATGATTCCTGAAATTGCTGCAAAATGGCCAAACGTACAGAAAGAATAGCAAAGTGGAAGATTTGCTTCAGTGGCTTAAGGCAACCCAAATACTCAAATGGATATCACACCCTTATTGTGTGCTGCGTGGTCAATTTGGAGGCTGGGACTGAAAAATGCTGGAAAACTGAAATGCTTGGAAATAACTCTATACAGTTCTATTAGAACATGAAATAATTTCAAGTTGCCTGCCCACAACTGTTTGATGATTTTAACCTTGTTTACTCTGTTACTTGCAACTAAAGAAAGATATTAGGTATAGTAATAGTTCTTGGGCTGACCAGGAAGTATTGAATTATGCATTTATAATTTCTAATGAATTTTTATGTTTAATTATAATATAAAAAATTAAACACTGATATCTTACACCTTAGTCATGGGACCAAATGCAGGACAAATATTCCCTATCTCATTTGAAATTAAATTATAAAACACATTTAAAACTCCTGTGGGAGAATTTCGGATCCCATTGAAGTGAAGATTTGCATTTGTTGGGTTGAATATATATAGAGAGGATAATTTCACTAAGGGATACATAATCCATATATATATACCAGATATAGAAAGAGGAGCACAGTGATATGAATTTCTTTTTTATTTAAAGCTTTTGTTTTCCTAATAGGGTTATTACATAAGGGGCTGACAAAGTTTCAATTCCTGTTTTATGGCTTTTCTACACTGTTTGTTTAATCTATTAGCAAACATATATACAGATGTATATGTTACATTACCTGCTTACAAATATAGACACAGACGTTCAGAAACAACATTTAAAAAATGTCAGTTATTATTTTGGTTAATTAGGCTATATGCAGGCATTTTGTAATATGATTACAAAGATAATTACAGAATAATTTTCTTTTCAACAATAATTAGCTTATATTTCAAGTTAATCATGATACATCTTGCAGAATGTTTACAATGTCAGACATACACTGATAAGCTTCAGATCTATGAACATAGTTAATTGCCCTATGCAAAAATTATGAAATAATTATAAAGAATTATGAAATGCTTCTGTGTTCTTGTTCTTTAATTATAGTTGTTTTTTTTTTTTTTTTTTTTTTGTGTGTGTGTGTGTGTGTGTGTGTATTGGTTAAGATACTTTCCCCTGGAGGGAATTGAACAGTTAAAAAGCTTTGAACTCTGTGTTTTTAAGGCTTTTAATAGGATTTCCCAAATATTCAAAATTAATATGTCCAAAGCAGGCTTACCAGGCAAATTATCTGCAACCCCTGGCAAAAACTCTTGGGGGCTTTGCGTATATTTCATAAACTAGCGTAGACTCAAAAAAGGTCAACCACTTAACATTCTTTGACTGTACAGCAAATTATTCTGCAAGGATTCTCTTGTCACTCAATGTAAAAAGGCCCTCAATTCAATGTTTTTTTTCAGTTTCTCTAGATGTGCATGAAATCTGGGGAAAAAAAAAAAAAAAATTAGTTTGTAGATTCAGGAAGGGGTTTCTAGTGGAAGTTTATGTTTTCAAAGAACGCAGCCCATTTCCTCAGTTAATAAAAAAATAAAACTCCTGAAGCTTATTTCAAGTGATTATTTTTTGTCTTTCTTTTGCAAGCATAAGGAAAAGGAAAATTTCAGGTTTACATATTTCCCATAAATATATGGAATGCCAAAAACCCAGAAAATCAGTGTTTTTTATTCTGTGATAAAAACCCATGGCTTTTACCAGGTTTTTGCAGTCAAACAGAACAACTGAATGTAGATTATCCATAGTACTCTGCAGCAATATTCAGGAGGAAAAAAGCATCGTGCATCACATATGAAATCACAGGCACAGCTCCAAAAAAGGCAAAACCAAGAATTAGAGCTGATGTCTCTTCTAAACAGGAGGCTGTTGTGGTTAACTTGGCTAATACCTAATTTAAACGGTGAGTCATAGAAGGTACATGGCCTTTGCATGCTTCCTGCTGTTCCAGTGGGATCACTCATGCCTGGCTGTGTGACACCAAAAAGTAGTATCAGCAGGAAGACTTACTCACTGGCATTGCACTGTTCCTTGTTCCCTTTGTTATGATGCCTGAGGTCTGTAGCAGCACTGCATAGGAGCCAACACAGTTGTGAAAAAAAGGAGTGATTTTACAAAGCCCATGGATCTATAACCCCTATTACCATGGAGCAGAGCCATGAGCTTTCCCACTACTTTAAATAAAGTTATAATAGAGAATAAGACCCTTCTTTCTCAAGCAGAGGAAAGATTATTTAATTGCCTGGTTGATAGATCTAAGCATTATCCTCCCCCGATAAAGTCTGTACTCCTTCATCTGTCAATTTATTCAATTTTTGTCTTAAATATTCATTAATGAAAACCTTTAACTTATTCTCATAAGGATGAATAATAAGGAAAGAGACAATCATTAAGACACTCTTCTCCCACATGGAACAGTTTTCCACAACTGCTAGACTTGCCAGATTTATTGCTAATATTTATTGCTAATATTGCTAGTATTGTTAATTCCACCTGTATGATCACTGAAATAGTAAACTGGAGATGAGAAAAAAACTTGTCACTAGCTGTTTCTTTTTTTCTCCTACACACAGATAATACAACCATTCTACTCTAAATTCTACTGTGTCAGAGATCTTGTAATGCTGATAATACTCTACCTACTTGCCTCTTAACCCTCTTTAGAGAGAAAAAAGGAAGTATAGGGGTATAAAATGATTTAGAAAAAGTCACCCAGGAGGTCGGTAGCAGACGTGAAGCTGTCTAGTGTCTACTGCAAGTGTCTGCATTAGAGCTTTAGTTCAGAATAAATATGGTCTAGTCCATGAGACTAGATTAGAACTCATCATAAGGGAACCCTCTAAAGCTGCACAGAGTTGACCATAAGCAAAAACCATTTCTCTCCACAGATTCACTTCCATTGCAAATCAGAACATGTTAACATATTTGTTGGTTCCATGCAGGCACACCAAATAAAATCACAAACCTCTCTGTGTAAATGACAAAAACAACAACTATATATATGTGTGTGTGTGTGTGTGTGTGTGTGTATATATATATATCCCTCCCCTCTTTTTGACTTACAGAGCATTCTATATACCAGGTTTGGGCTTTTTATTAACTGCTAGTCAGTTAGAATACATAATCTAGTGTAATCTTACCTTTTTAGACAGGACTGCCTCTGTGAAAAGTCTTGGAAATGTTGTTCTCTGGCCTCCCTTTGTTAGTAGAGAAACAGAAACTTCCACAGAATGATTTCTAAAATTTTAAGAGCTAACTCAAGAATTGTGTTCCATCTTCTTATTTCCAAAGCACAGAGATCTTTCCAGTGATTAAAATATATCTACGAGGGAATAAAGAGAAATGTTAAAATTAAGCATGATCTTTTATCATCTTCAGATTTTGTCTGTGACTTGCAAAGCTTTGAGACATTTGCATGAGATATTTCAGGCTATGCATTATTGTACCCGAAGCAGCTGTTATTCAATCTACATCAATTTGAAATTTTAAAATAAGCTATGCTATTAATATCCAAGCTATACTGAAGTATGAGGTTTGTGTGGTTTTGGTAGTGGCAAGGCTGGGTTACAGGGTGGCTTCCGTGGGAAGCTGATAGAAGCTTGTTCCCCTGTGTCTGACAGAACCAATGCCAGTCGGCTCCAGGACAGACCTGCTGCTAGCCAAGGCTGAGCCAATCAGAAATGACAGCAACACTTCTGTATAATATATCTAAGAGGGAAAAATATGCTATTTGACATATGTAATTGTGGCCAGAGAAGACCAGAGTGAGAATATGGGAGAGGAACCACGCTACAGACAACAAGGTCAGTGGAGAAGGAGGGGTAGGAGGTTATCCAGGCACCAGAGCTGAGATACCCCTGCAGCCCATGATTAAGATAATGGTAAAGCAATTGTGCCCCTGCAGTCCATTAAGTTCCATGGGGATGCAGAGATCCTCCTTCAGCCTGTGGAGGAGGCTCATGGAACAGGCAGATGCCTGAGAGGAGACTGTGAACCATAGGACTCCTGTGCTGGAGCAGGTTCCTGGCAAGGACCTGCAATCTGGTGGAGAGAGGAGCCTGGCACAAGCTTACTGGTAGGCACCCCCCCTGTGGGGGACTCACACTGGAACAGGCTGCTCCTGAAGGACTGTACCTCACAGAAGATTGACTCACATTGGAGCAGTTTGTGGGGAGCTGTTCCCGTGGGATGGACTCATGTTGGAAAGTGCATGGAGAGCTATTTCCCATGGAAGTGACCCCATAGTGGAGTAGGGGAAGGACTCCTCTCCCTGAGCAGAGGCAGAAATGTGTAATGAACAGACCATAAACCCTACTCCCTGTCTCCCTGCACTACCTGGGAGGAGGAGGTAGAGCTTGGAAAGGAGGGAGGGGTGGGAAGAGGTGTTTTTAAGACTTGTTTTACTTCTCATTAGCCTGCTTTGATTTTGTTAGCAACAGATTAATATCCCAAAGCTAAGTCTGTTTTGACCATGATTATCAGTGAGGGATCTCTCCTTGTCCTTATCTCAACCCATGAATCCTTCACTAAATTTTCTGTGTCCCATTCACTTAGAGAGGGGAGAGGTAGAGCAGCATTGGTGAGTGCCTGACATCCAGCCAGGGTCAAACCACTACAACTAAATATTAACTGGTGTCTAAATTAGATATTGACTTTAAGAAAATATAGAATATACATTAATTATTAGTTTGCATAAGTTTGTTATTAAAAATAATAAAAAAAGGGATCTAATATTTAAATATATTTAAGTATCAAGAGTAAATTTCAATGTTACTTTTAGTGGGAAAAAAGGTCCCTTTAAGATAAGTTTTGTTAACTTTGAAAGACACATAAGATCCTAAATGATTTTTTTTAAAAAAACACAAGTTCAT
This sequence comes from Hirundo rustica, assembly GCF_015227805.2. Lineage (NCBI taxonomy): Eukaryota > Metazoa > Chordata > Aves > Passeriformes > Hirundinidae > Hirundo > Hirundo rustica. The sequence continues at coordinate 72,813,292 of NC_053451.1, read as the reverse complement.
TAAATTGAAGTCTTTTATTCTTTATCTTATTCTCCTCGGAAAATAACTTTATTGCAATTAAAAAATTTTAAATATTTGTGCATGAACAACTGTGATGGCTTGATGCTGGCCAAACACCAGTGTACCTATGAAAATAATTTATTCATTCTTTTTGGCTATAGTTAAGAATAAGAGGGGAAAAGAAAAACACTTTAAGGGCAAAACAGGCTCAAAACTTTAAAAGGTAAAAAGAAAAAAAACACAATAGAACTAAAAGAGGATAATGAGAACTAAAATAAACCTGCAGAACATATTTCTCCCCACTCCAGCCTTTCTTTCCTTCTCACTGACATTGCAGGGAGACAAAATATGGGAATTTTGTCAGTTTGCCAGTTTTTAAGATCTTTCTTCACTTTACTTAAGGAGAGGAGTCTCTTTTGTAACGTCATGGGGTCTTCCTTATGGGAAACATAGTAAAAGGATGTCAGATAAAAGTCAAATAAATGCAAGAGAAGAGCTGTATCAGATCACTGAAAAAATGCATTATGAAACTAAGGCTTCATGAAAACAATAGTTACTGAAATCCACACAGAGTGAAAAAGAAGTCAGTGCCAAAAGTGAGTAACATACCTTCAGTGCAAAGGAAAAACACTGGGAAAAAAATAAGGAAAAAATGTGCTAGAGGCTTTACTATTATTTATAGACTGACGTAAATTCTGGTTTTGCAATTCCATCTACACACAAAAATATTTGTCAAAAGACTGACTAATTCACTAAAAGACACTAATAAGTGCAAAGGGAAGAAAGCTATGTCATTTCCTCTTCATTTGCCATTTCATCCTCTGAGAAGGTTATCCTCATCAAAAGACTGTAACAAGATTAAATGCTGTCCCTCTTAGTGTTTGAGACAGATGTGACATATTTTCAGCTTAGAAAGAAAATGGGATGACCATTTCAGCAGGATAGAGATTCCCTGAGGGACAGGATCCATTAAAACAGTTGACAAAATAAAATATTTGATGGCCAGAAGTGGAGGTGCACACAGTACGTGCAATATCTACTGTTTTTCCTATGTGCAGAATCATGTTGGCAGGAGGCAGTGTCAGCCCAGCCTTACCAGTACTGGTATGTTGCAGACAAAAGGAAAGTTATGAGTCTGGGCAAAGCCTGTGCAGCTGAATTTCACATAACTCTGGGTTTTTCTTGTTTCTTCTTTCTAGAGAGGCTAGAATCAGGCATTCCAGAATGAAATTTCTTGTCCAGCAAGGTGAATGTTCTACACACTCAGGCAGAAGTGTATTTTTATCAAGGATAACTAGTAGTTAATAATCAACTAATCAACAAATAGTTGTTTTCTAAATAATTTATTTAAATAATATATGAAATATTGCAAGAGGTGGAGATCTTAGATTACTGATGCACTTAGTTTGCCAGCTTTTTGTGTTCACCAGGGTATGCACACATTTCTTCATAGGAAATATATCTAGGATGAGTATGCAATAAATTTGGAGAATTGGTTTCCTTAAACCTAAATTTAACCATATATTAAATGTGAGTGTACCTGGAAATCTTCATTCCAGTTTGTAAACTAAGAAAATTAGTTAAGATAATTATGATATATTTCTAATTGTTATAATAATATATAATATAAAATTATTATTGTATAAACATATAATCATGTAAATTAACTAAAATTATTCATGTTATTATGCAAATTAGGTACAGAAATGTAGATCCCCAGGAAAGTGAAGCCTAAGCTGTTTACACTTTTAAAGATTTACATATTACTATGAGCATATTCCTGCTCTATGATGCTTTTACCTATTACTCTATTTCAACCCTGCAGCTTCAGCTATGGAGTTTATGCCACTATAATTTTATGACCAAAGTGTTACACTGCCATCCAAAATAAGACCTCTAACCCTTTAACTGAGGCTTTTAATTGTGTGTCTGAAGAGGTAATAAGAGGCAAGGCATAGAACATTGAAAAATAGCAGGAGAGCAGGTGCCTAGGTTTTTATATAGCTTACAGGATGTTTTAGCCATTAGCTAAGAAAAAAATCCTGCCTGTTTAAATTTCCTCTCTGACTGATGGACCATTATTAAAATATTCAGTCCTGCACCTATTGAGATCAGTGAAATGACTACCAGTAATTTCAGAGGCCAGTGAATTAGGACCTAAATTCTCTCCTGCTCTCCTGGGACAAAGGGCCATATGGCAAGCTGACTCCTCGTGCTCACAGTCCTACCTCAGAGAGAGAATAAAAGGCTATGTGATCAGACATGGGTACTCTGCACCTGCTCCTTTCTTTTCCAGCATCACTTCAGAGTGGAAGCTGCTTTCACGGTTGCTGAGTATAGGAAGTGAGAGAAAGAAAGAGAAATAATGGCTAGCTGTAATGGCTAGCTTTTCAGTGTCATCACAATAATTTGCATTTTATTCAGAGATACACAGCTCAGATTTCCTAAAAAAAAAAAAAAAAAAAAAAAAAAAGATAACTCTTTTAGTTTTGCCTTGCTGTTGTTTCTGAAATGTTTTATTTTTTATTTGTTTCTATTGACTTCAAAGATTTTAGATTTTTTCCTAATTTTAATGCTGAGTTATTTGATATTTTCTAATTCTTCAGCTGCATATTTAAAATTCTGAATTTGCTAATGTTTTCTTGCTTTGAAAAATAGCATAATATATCATGATTATGAAGAGTTCTTTAATGGCTAAAATTCTTCAAAAAGTATTTTACTTTATTATACCTGATGATTCAATTTCTTCTTTATATGCAAGATGTAAACAGTGATTAATCATAATTTAAGGAAAATACTAGAGTTTTAATATTTAAATAAAATCTAGTGCTATGAGACTTACTTTATGTAGAGCAAGGCAAATTAGTCACACAGTATTACTTTCTGAAATATATATCCTAAATGCCACAAATTAAATACCGTAGGGCAATATACTCTTAGGATTTTTTTATTCTATCTGTTGAATCAATGTTTTATTTGATTGATATACTACTGGTTTAAATCAGCATAACAGAAATAGCTATTAAAAAAAAAAAAAAAAACCCCAAAAAAACTAGGCCAGCTTTATTTTAGACTAATTTAGTAGCTAAAAGAACCCTTTGCCAATTATTGCAGGGATTCAGATGACTAGTTGAAAGCTGCTAGTGAAAACACACATTTAGTAAGCCAAATATAGTTATGTGGCACAGAAAGTTTAGATGCCTTTATTTCCTTCACAGAGCTATTACTTTTCCTAAGCTTGCATTTTTTTGAAAAAAAACCCCAACAATCCCCCCAGAAAAAATCCAAATCAAACCCCAAATTAAACCATAGAATTATACCTTAACAGTAGGCATAACCATGAAAATATGCAGCAATATGAGTTTAAGAAAGTGACACAAAATCCAAAAGGCAAGAAAATTCTTCTAAAATACTGTAGGGTAAATAGTTCTGTTTAGGTATATCCTTAGTTATGGGAGATGTGTCACCTTTCGGAAGTAATTTTCTTTCAGGGAAATGAAATTCTCCTTTAAGTTTTGAGCTGAGAATAGGAACATACAACTTATTTACCAACTTGATCCTCCCTTCATCTATTTTTTTCTTCAGAGGACCTCATACCAAAAGCAATGAGAAGACTCTCCAAGCTTATTCACATTGTCCATATGAGATGCAAAATGCCTTGAAATTTGTCAAAGACAGTGTATGAATCAAACATGTGAAGTCACCAAAATCTCTGGGGAAGAAGAGAAGAGAAGAGAAGAGAAGAGAAGAGAAGAGAAGAGAAGAGAAGAGAAGAGAAGAGAAGAGAAGAGAAGAGAAGAGAAGAGAAGAGAAGAGAAGAGAAGTGAGAAGAGTGAAAAAGAAAAGAAAAGAAAAGAAAAGAAAAGAAAAGAAAAGAAAAGAAAAGAAAAGAAAAGAAAAGAAAAGAAAAGAAAAGAAAAGAAAAGAAAAGAAAAGAAAAGAAAAGAAAAGAAAAGAAAAAGAGGAAGTAACTATTTCTTCACAATCTCAGTTAAAGTCGATAGAAATCAAGATAAATTAATTAACTTATGCACATTACTATACCAGTCTTCAGTTTTATTTTTGACACACTGCTTCCAGCTCCCAGAAATGACACAATTACAAGACAAATAAACTTGCAATGCAATGGGATTCCTGTAGTAATTGATCTATCTAAATATCAAGCCCAAAAATGTTTTTTACTAATAATTTGCTTATCCTTTTTTTTTTTTTCCTGTAGAAAAGTTGAGAAAAAAATATTTTATGAAACCTTTATTATTAGGTTGTTCAAAATTCAGCTTAGCACTTGAAGCACCTTATGTGTCTTTTGTCCAATTGACATATCAATGTGACTCTAACATATCCTTTCTCCCTCCATCAGAGTATCTGTAGTGAAATTTAGGTCAGCTGTAACAAAAAGTTTCTGCTTTCCTGAGCCATAGGATCTGTTCATTCTAATGCAAATAATGTCATGCTCTCATGAGTTAGAAAGAAAAACCTGTCCTGTTTTTTATCTTTCCTTTTTATTGTGTATTTGTTCTCTGTTTTGCTCTATATACCTGCATTTCATTTTATTGTTCCCAAAACTTTTATGAAGCTAAACAGACATGCAAACTGTCAGTGCAACTCAATGGAAAATTTTTCAAACATTTGAAATAAACTATTAGTAATCCTTGATAAAAATACATTTCTATATAAGTGCATATGACATTCACCTTACCAGACAAAAAAAATTATGCTTCAACTCCTCCTCTCCTTTCTCTGAATGGTCAAACTCTTCTAACTCTGAAATGAGAGTCTGAATCAAGTCCATTATGTATTTTAATAATATTACTTATAACATCCATTTGAAGAGCCAAAAAATATTTATACATGTTTAGACAATCTGTCAAAGATATTAAATTTAGGTCTGTGTGTGTGCAGTTAGATAATAGAATAATGCAGTGAACATATTTCAATCCTAATATGTTCAGTACACCAATAAATTTCTTATATAGCACACAGAGTGCAAATAAATTCTGAAAATAAATATTCATATGCATTCTGAACAAATTTAAAGAAATAATAATTACCAGAATAATGCCACAGTTGTTTTAATTTTAGTGTAATAAAATTGTATTTAAAATTTTACTATTTTAATAAAAGGACCTTGGTTATTAGACTATCTAACCAGTATTAATCCTTAAATTGATATGATTTGTTAATGCTAGCACCCAGTTTAGGAGATCAGAGTTTAGAGGCCATAGGAAAAGGCTCAATTAGGACCTGAGGAAAGAGAAAGTTTATAAAAAATGCATATATGTGCAGCTACAGCTTATAGCTGGCAATACAATTCATTTATTTGTTTTTTCAATCTCAGATGAGATATAAACATTTAAAAATTAATTTCTGAATGCAGTCATGTGATGAGTAAGAAAGCACTATCTCAATTTAGGGATATATTAAAATAATTTTTGGAGGACTCCGATTAACTATGCTGGAAAAGGATTACACAAATTATGCTGTTAAGACACAATACAAAGTTCCTTTGCCTAAAGTCATGTTTTTTCATTTAGAAAGAAATTTGATTTTCTGTTAAAAATTCATAGACGTGTAATATGCAGACAAATCTCAGTGACTACCCAAAGTGTATGTGATAATACTGTCTTTTAAGACCTTAGGAATATAAATAAAATTATCAAAATTTTGGTAATATTTTATAACCTCCTGTTTTTATTCTCCATAAGTTGTCATACTGCTTCAATGTATAAGAGTTCCTGATGACTCCAAAAACCCTAATTAACTGATGGGTATTGTTTACTTTAGTGTCAAACCTATCTGTATTTATTTATGCTACCTGGAGGTTAAATAGCCCCTTCTTGTCACTATTTAAAATAAACTATAACAGGCATAAACCATAATGAACATTAACAAAATTAATTTTAAAACATTTCCATGTTATCTGCATGAATAAATACTTTTTTGTTTACCACCTTGTTACAAAGGAGCTCATATTAATCCCACAAGGAAGTGAATCAGCCCTCAGCATTTTGAAAGTCAGCTTTGCCATCACTCCTTACTATGCTTTATCAATCAAAGTGAAAGAAAGACAAATTCATTTCTCAAAAATGAAAAATCAATGTTGTCTTAATGACATGTTATGGGTCACTTATGGAAATAAATCCCAGTGTTTAATCATACTCAGTCACCTCTATTCAATTACTAAGTCTGTCAGATGTATCTATCAGTGGCAGAAATAGAGACTTGCTGTATGGCAGCCTTAGTGAAGTTATGTAGAAAGGAATATCCAATTTCTAATCAATTTACTCTTTTTTTTTTTTTTCCCCCAGAAATCTTTTTATTCTGCTTCATCCCTTTACTGACACAGCAAATAATCAATATTTATATAGTTAGGGAACCCCTCATATCTCAGCCTCTAAAGACAACAAATAAATTATTCCCATTCTTGATTTGCCGATTTTTCAGGAACTATATGAGAAAATGGGCCATGCCTTCCTCTGTCATAGTTCATTTTATACCACATGTCCAGCTGGTAAAATATGTAAGTTGCACATGTAAATCAATCCTTAAAATACTTAAATTATGGCCCTGTCACTTTTATTTCTATATAATCATTGCATTTCTGCTCTTTTTTTTTTTTTTTAATGACATCTGATTTGTCATATTAATATTAATTATTTAACCTTATGTTCTCTTTGCATGCATGCGCCATAGAAAGAAGGGCACCTGAGATACAAAATAGGGGAATTTTAATATAAAGGTAGAGTTGAAATATTAAAATTTACATGAGGTGATGTGCAAATAAAATGTCAATGGAGATAAACTCATGCGCACTCAGAAACTCCCTGTTGTGAGGGAAGTGACTCCACTGCTGCATTTCAGGAGGTACCTCCAAATTCTATCCAAAATCATAGACTGGATAACTAGAGCACTGTTCAAAAAAAAAAAAAAAAACAACCTGTGAGTCCAGAAAAAGGACTTAGATTAGAGGTTTACACACCTCAGAAGATTCTCTAATCTATTTTGAAAAGAAAAAGCAAACAAACAAAACCCAACCCAACCCAAACCAAACCAAAAACAAAATAAAAACCTCCCAACTAATTAAACAAGCTACTACAACTTTAACTTAGGAGATTCTGGGGTTGTTAGTCTCTCCTCTGAGTTCCCTATTAATAATAGGTTCTTAGAAAATTGCAAAACTTTGTACACTGGGTGGCCTGAGATGTTATGAAAAATTTAGTAGCTAAATTCCACCTCTCTCTCAGGTCAGGTTCTTCATGCTTGAGCTTTAGTTACTATTTGATATATACTAATTTATTTAAAAGTGATTTGAGGACCTGTTTCTCATTTCCGGTATCCACTAGTTGCCTCATTGGTATAAGCTACATAATTGCTGAATACATATAGCTGTAACTGAAAAATCAATGGAATTCAGGATTTAAAAGAATGAGGTGCTACACAGAGTTAATACATATTGCTGTATGCTCCATACGCCACTGGAGCATGTAATTTTATTTGGCTATTCAAAACTGGCAGACAGCTTGACCTTAAATATCAGTCCTTCAGTTCTTCCTTTGTAGAAATGGGATGGCATTAATTTTCTTATAACACTATTGTGAATATAAAGTAGTTGATGCCTGTAAACACTGCTTTTGTGGTGCATTAGTCCATAATTCTCTGTTCATGGCAGTGTTCACAAAATGTGAGCTGAATAAATTGTGAGATTTCAAACTGAACAATGAGTAGAATAACAATCTACAGTCAATCAGAAAAATACAATATAAACTCCATCTAGACAGGAAATGAGACATATAAACAGGTCATTAAAGTCTATATCACAATATACATAAACAAGAAATTCTGCCACACTGTACATTCTAAATGACTGACAGACGCCAATAAAATTAAGCTTAGTATATAGGGGGAGAAGGTTTATAAGAGATGTATTTTAAAGATTTTTCTGAAAATAAATGGAAACTACAGTTGTAGTGGAGTTTGTGTTTAGATTGCATGTAAGCACCTATATGCTACAGTCTGCACATAAGTTAGATATTTATATTTCCACCATAGTCAGCAGAGATCAGAGCCTTGATTCATCTACCTAAGGGTGGAGGTAGTTGAGACATCTAACAGATATGATTGTTGCAGATCTGGCACAGAGCCTATTGGAGACTCTCAGTGTGGCACTGGGATGACAGCCACTCTATCCTTAGGCATCTCAAATGGTATGAGACAGCTGTGACTGGAATGCATTTAAATAAAAGCAAAAGTAGTTTTCCTAACCTGTTTCAGTTGAAAAGAAAGAGTTGATCAAGCAGGCTTGAGCATTAGCATAAAATAAATCTCCTATACTCCTTAAATTTAACATACTCATTTGTATACTCTTGCCCTGTGTATACTTTTTCTGCCAACACTGTGGTGTCAGGATTAAAACATAGGCCAAGGATTCTTCTCAACAGTTGACTTGGATAAGGCCATCCTGTGTTAGGAAATTAATTGACCTTAGTTATTGTATGTCAGTTAGCTCTGGTCTGTATTTTCCAGTTTACATATAATGTTGTGTGTTCTATTCACACTCTCAGTGGTTCTTCAATGAGCATACTTTTAGAAACACCTGCTGTTTCCATGATCAAAAGAAGTAAAGAACCTGGAGATGGACTTTAAATTCCATTCTCTGCTTTCAACACTTAAACATAAATGCTCCTCCTAAGCCTTAGTCACAATTGAAAAGGGATTAGTTAGCAAATACAATCTCAGTAAGTACAATGCACTTTTTTTGTGAGGTCAGTTGAGGCTAATGCTATTCATATTCACTTTGTAAATATTTGCCTAACAAAAATTATTTGGATTCCTCAGTGGCAAATAGTTCACAAGAATAAATGCACTGTACAAACGTGTTTGTATTCATCAAGAGAGGAGGAGTCTATTGACTCTTTTTACTTAAATAACATCTACATTTCTTTCTAACTTCCTTCTGAACATGATACTACAATGCTTTTAACTCTTAGAGGAAAGCATGAAGAAAATGTGCCAGCAGATAAAAGAGCTTAGTTCTCATGAAGGATTTGTACCCTTCTGATACATGAATTTTCTTGAAGCTTGACATAATTCTAGCTTTTCTCACAATACATAGTGCTATTGAGAAGGATAAAAGGCAATCCTAAAATAGGTGTAATTAACATTTGGGGGGCTTGTCTCTTTTTTTGTTTACTGGGGGTCTTTAAGGTGAACTGTTCATGGCTAATATGTGTTAACAAGTTGTGTTCTAATTCGTGCTTAGAAGTTGAATCTTATCTCATGATCCATGTGGATTTCACTGCAGTTCAATACTTATTTTTCATCTCCCTGTGGTGATGAATGGGATGTATCTGTCACTGAAAAACTCATGCATTGAAAGAAAGTTTAATAAGTAAAGCAAAAGATATGTATAGAAGCAGAGTAAAATAAGGAATTAATTCTTGACTTCCCAGGCAAATGTTCAACCATCTCCAGGAAAAGCACAGCTCCATCACATGTAATGGCTACTTGTGAAGGCAAAGACCATTACTGCAAACATTCTCGCCCTTTCTTTTAGACTCACTATCTTCCATCATTAATAATGATGAAGCTGACCTCTTTCAATTCTCTCTTCTGTAAGAGAGGTTCTATATTGTGTTTTTTTCCTCACTAAAGCCTTTCCATATTGTGTAAATGCTTTAATATGTTTATCAGAATTACTGTCATCAGCCTCCACTACTGAAGGAACATTTTCAAAGTTTAGGTTTGTGGTATAATATAATCAAGAAAGCCTAGGTAATTTTGAGATTTCCCATCTGATCCTATTGTGGTTTTGGTTTTGACTTATTGCATGTGAATTACATCTTTGCCTGTGTGCATTCTCCACCAATTTATTGCACTGTGAGTTATGCAATTTATGAGAACAAAAAAGATAAACCTCATACCTAAAGACAAGACTTAATTATCAATCTAATTTTAATCTCAGCTGTTTAATTATCTTTAATCCTGATCTAATTATTAGTGAAAAAGCAAACAAATTGAAGAAATAAACCAAACTGCAAATCTAAAACCAGCCAAAGCCAGACAAAAAAAACCAAAAAACCCAAACCCCAAAAACAAACAAACAAACAAACAAACAAACAAAAAACAAAAAAAAACCAAAACAAAACAAAACAAAAAAAAACCCTCTCGGATGAATGATTTGATTAGAATTACTCTGCTTACATTTCGTACATATACTCCTTCCTTCTGCTGTTGTTATGCTTACCCACTCCCTGTGTGATTTCTAAGTCTGATTCAGAGGGTGCGAGGGTGTGTTACACCAAGCTGTCAGCTTTATTAGCCCTTTCCCATGAGAATATGGTATTATGGGGAATTCTTGTCCATAGATTTCTCTTGGGATTATTTCTGTGCCATTTGTAACACTGCCTATACCTTTATCTCTCTCCATTCCTCCACAATTCCTCATTGTATCTTTATTTACTCTACATGTTGGGGCTTGCTTACTTTGGATATTTGTTCTTTGGATACTTGTTCTCTGTTACTGCTGAAAAAAAAAAGGGCTTAGCCCAGCTTCCAAGGTTCATTTCTAACAACAAATCAATAGCTATTAGTGGTTTGTTTATAGTTCTGGAATCTCTCATGCCTACAGTTTCATGGTAGGTAACATGCCTGCAGTTTCAAGGCATTTGATGTCATCACAAATTTGCCCTTCTGTAAATTGCTTTTAAATTTTAGGATTGCAGAGCACTTATTTTACACATAATAAGTGGCATATGTTAATTTTACTAATATTTCACCATTAAAAAAAAAAAAAAAATAACATTGCTGCAATGGGACTTCATGAAACAACGTTGTACTAAAGTTCAGTAAGAGTCACGGGGTTTAGGAAATAGATGCTGCACCCAAACAAGCTGAAACAAAGTTCCAACCAAGACCAAAGTAGGAGCAGACACAGAACACACACCCGAGCTTAGTCCTGAGGTTTCATAGAGTTATCAAGGATTGTGTCCTGTAGCATGGACAGTATCATATTTGCTGAGTCAGAGGGTCACAGTTCCCTGTGTCCTGGCTTGTTATTCTACCTATTTTTCTTGTGTCAGCTGTTAGTGCCAGAGAGCAGAAGATGCTTTCAGGAAGTTCACTATGATTTCACTGCTTCCAGTCACCTTGATGTTTTAAAAAATCTTTACTGAAGGTCAGCTTTTAGATACCTTTAAGGCTTTCTTCTTAAGACAAGATTTTTCTAGCTTACATTTTCCATCTGGAGGGACCTTGACAGGTGTGAGAGGTGGCCCTTTGCAAAGCTCACAAAGTTCTATAGGGCAAGTGTACAAGATACGGCACATGGGTCAGGGCAACGCCAAGCACAAACACAGGATGATCAGGGTATGGATTGAGAACAGACCTGAGGAGAAGGAAGTGATATTTGACAAGAAGCTCAATATGATCTGGCAATGCGCATTTTCAGCCCAGAAAGCCAACTGCACCCTGGAATGCATCAAAAGAAGAGTGGCCATGAGGAAAAGGCACATGTTTCTGCCCCTCTACTTCCCTTTTGTGAGCCACCCCTGGAGTGCTGCATACAGCTCTGGGGTTCCCAACAGAAGAACTTTTATGTATTGGAGTAAATCCACAGGAGGGACACAAGGATGATCAGAGTGGGCCAGAACATGTCTCCTATGAAGACAGGCTGAGAGAGTTGGGCTTATTCAGCCTGAAGAAGACTCTGAGGAGACTTTATTGCAGCCTTCCGAGTCCAACGAGAAAGATGGATAGGGAATTTTTTCAAGTGCATGTAGTGAGGACAAGAGGTAATGGTTTAAACTGAGAGAGGGTAGGTTTAGATGAGATGTTAAGAGAAAGTTCATTGCTGTAAGAGTGGTGAGACAGTGAAACAGGTTGCCCAGAGAAGCTGTGGATTTTCCATCCCTGGAAGTGTTCAAGGCCAGGTTATAAGGAGGTCTGAGCAACCTGGTCTAGTGGGAGGTGTCCCTGCCTGTGGCAGGATCATTAAAAGTTCATGATCTTTAAAATCCCATTCAACACAAGCTGTTGTATGGTTCTGAGTTTTTATGATTCTATGTCAGTATCTAACTGTGAATGACGCAGATTGTCTTCCACTACAAGTTAGCAATCACCCTCTGTCACAACCCAAAAGCAGGTGTGATGTTCATTATAAATAATTGACAAGCTGAACAAAAACATCAATCCATGTGACAGGGAGCTCCTATGCTTTACTGCAAAATCGTCTTAACTTCAGCAACTACCCTTCTATTTAGTGTCAAAAGTGCTGGCTAACAAGCTCTAAACTTTTAAAATAAATTTTACCAAGCTCCCAACTCTCAGAATAAATTTTAGATATGAAGTAAGGAGTAGAATATGACCACCACAGTTGCTGGGATAAAACAAAAAAGAAGAGAATAAGAAAAAGAAAAGGAGAGAAAGAGGAGGAAAAAGACCCATGTCCTTCTTGCCACGGACGGTCTGGATCTGGAGATATGAAAGAAAGAGAGAGACAGAAAGAGAAAAGAGAGGGACCAATCAGTTTACAGCTTACCTTGTTTATGTGGTATACATCTCTTATGCAAAATAAATTTTTTCACCATTTGAGCCATAGTGTTCATACAGGCACAGCTAGACCTTTAGAGCCCTCCAGGAAATTAGCTGGGGGAAACTGGGAGTCTGTGGTGGTCCTGAAGCCCCTTTTAGTGAGGTACTCGGGACTTGATCCTTCCCTTATGCAGGTACACCGAGCATGGGTCTCAAGGCAAACCTGAGACCCTAGCAACTATAAAGGAATTTAGCTCAGAACAGAACTGCTCAACATCCACAGGAACTCCCTCCTCCAATCAGAAGCCTCTTGTTGCAACAGTCAGAATGCTTCAGATAAATGATGCTGACTTGCTTATGCCTGGTCCTTCAAGCTACCTTCTCTTGAAGTCCACACTATATCTCACCTCTTTCCACTTTCAGTAGGGACTGAAATCTCCCCTCACTTTTAACTGTATTTTCTCACCATATTGTTGTTTTCATTAACTTTTGTGTTGGTTTCTTTGCTGCTTTCTGTGTTCAGTTTTTCAGCTTTTGTTTCCATGTAGCAGTGCCAAGAATTTATAAATGCTGATACAAGCTGCTGAGCATGCCTTTGCAATTTTGGTAGATGACTTGATTTTAAAATTGATGCAAATATAAGTAGTTTGTGCTGGATCTGTTGTTGTCAGTGTTTTGGGGTTTTTTTTGGTTGTTTTGTTTTGTTTTGTTTTAAATTTTTATTTTATTTTGCCTGCCATCTGGCAGGAACAGAATACTCAAAAACTAGGTCAGAAACATTGACAACTATTCTGTGAATGATTGCTCATTGTTTTAGATATTGATTCCTCTCAGACGTTATTGTTGGTCATAATGTGAGGGATCAAAAGGTGGTGGAACTGGTGTTTGCCCCTTTCTTATGCCCTGATGGAACATCCTTCTGTAGAACTGATATTTCAGGAATCTGGTCTACAAATAAGAACAGATCAAATTCCACCAACTCTGGCAGCAGCCAACAGCAAATGCCTAGGGAAAGAGCAGAATAACAGAGTGAACTCAGAGTAACATTGTAGAAAAACATTTTTCACATAAAAGGGCCTTTGTTTACATTTACAAGGGACTGTAGAAGCACAGGATGAATAGGGGTACTTCAATCAGTAATCATACTCCAGGAAATGGAATAGGTAAGCTTCTGGTGATACAAAACCTCAGAAGATTTTATAATCAATAATCAACAAATATAAACTCCTCTCTAGAAATATAATAAGTAGTAGGCAAGATAAATGAAGTATTAGCAGTACTGTTACAGAAAAGAAGGAACAAATTATTACTGCTAGACAAATAGAGACTTCACAAATAAAATCAGGTTTTGCCATTATCTTGAATGTTGATATCCACAGTGTTTTGCCAAGTAAGCTATGTCTTGATATTACCTCTTATTTTTAAACCAATCTTTTGAGTTACCTCCAAGTCCATTTGGGTATTCCACTGTCACCAGAAATCAATACAATTTCTTGCAGAAGAAAACTTTTTTCCACATTGGAGTTGCCATTTTTGCCATGGAAGTTCTTACATAGCCTGAAATAGCAATTGACTGAAGTGTCACGTTACTCTGTCCAAGTAAAAGGAAGAAGACACAAACTCAGTAGCTGCATGTTAGCTCATATTTGGAGACACTGAAGAATACCAAGGGCTTATTTACAGCAACCCACAGTTGCATCAAATGTGTTAATCCCAGCAAGAAAATGTAATGAATGAAAACAAAAGGTAATTTGCTGATCATAACTTGCAATGTTTTTGTATGCCTCTAACCACAAAAGATCTTAAATTAAAAATGAAAATGAGAAGACAGATCTACAGTGGAACAAGCAGTGGTTGAGAGCTCTGTCTATATGTAAGTCTTGGTAGTCCTAGGTGATCGTAGATAGCAGTTGAAAACTTCTGCCATTTCTAAAATTTAACTTCTTTTCTCATCAACTGACTGCTGAAGAACTCTAACATCCAAGCCTCTGTGACGTGGCTCTCCCTCCCTCAGAGCCTGTGCTCCATTTTTGCCTCAGCTAGCTTGACAGAGAATCCATGCCAGAAGGAATTTTCCCTTCAGGGTCCCAAAAGATCACAGAGGCTACAAACCTTTTTCTTTAGAGAGAGCAGGCATCTTTGATGGCAAAAGGAAAGAGTCTGCTCTTTGTCCAGGGGGAATCAAGGCTTTATTCAGTCTCTGCTCCTACCCCTGCAGGGTCAGGAGCCCAGTCCAGTTCCCATCCTTGTCCCGGTCCCAAGAGCTAGCGAGAGATTTCCACAGGGTCCCACGCCTTTTACCTGGGGGGAAGGGGCTAGAGGCAGGGACAAGCCACAACCCAATCAGGGATAAGGTGGGAGTGGAACAGAGTTGGATTACATTCCAGTGTGGGAAGATGGGCAGGGAAAAAGAGCAGGGACAAACCTTATGATACATTTTCCAAGGGAACAGGGTGTTACAGAAGAAACCATTACAAAACCCAATATAAAAATTAAATACAACATAAACCCAAATAATGCACTACAACACCTCTAGGACCAAGAAATATTGTATCTCTTACTGCCCTGATCATATACAGCCTATTTTCATCATTCCCCTATAAACTGGGTGATAGGTTAAGACTAATTGCAGGAAGTAAAAGCCCCAAGTAGCAGTAAACTTCATGATCACAGTGACACCTATAAGGTTGCTTGAATTCATAGAGGAAGCTGTTGAACTTGTTTGCAGTTCACCAAAACAATTCTAGTAGCAATAATGTATTTTTAAGCAAGAAATTTAATTTACCAGAAAAAGTCCCATACTAACTATTGTTTGTTTCTAACATCACCAATGTTCTCACAGACACCCATCAGACACCTATCATTTCAGCAGTAGAAGGAGTCAGACCAGAGGATGCCAGGACTGATGGACACGCTTTTAAAGCCCCTGTGAGGTTAGTATAAAAAGATACAGAAGTATGTTTTAGCTGGTCTTTCTGAAGCTGATGAAGCTGCAAAGAGTTAACATCACCAAGCTTCTGGCATGGGAAAAAAAAAAAAAAAAAAAAAAAAAAAAAAAAAAAAAAAAAAAAAAAAAAAAAAAAAGTAAATACTTAGGAAATCACACAACGAGTAAACAAGGGTGGCATATATGTAAGTGAGTATAGTTGAGTGATTCATCTTATCTTAAAACAGATCTCTAAAATAATTTGGACTAGTTAACTTCAAGAAGTCCCTTATTTTTCCATTAATTATAAAGAAGTCAGGCCAAACAGATCAGAGAAAATATCTATACAACAGTTAATGTTAGGTGACACGGATGTCTCTTCAAGCGTCTGAAATTATTAAAGTGGTTCAAAATATGGTTCCAAAAAACCACAGGGAAGCAGAAAATAAAATTGCATTCTGGCAAACATTTTACTCTTCTGTTCTCCTATTTCTCACTAAGGAAGCCAGGTTATAAGTATTATCAACTGTGAATTAATGACACTCCTCACACAGGCAGGAATATGATGACAAATATTTAGAAAATATCTTTCAACAATCCTTCCTGTAATTATAAAGCTTATTGGTATGTAATGTATACTTACAGTGATACAGTTGCTAGTAAAACTTACATAAACTTCTCAAAGAATCATTAAAAAAAACCCCAACATAAACTAAAACAAACAGAGAAACAAACAAAACATTTATAAGCACAGAATGAAACTTTTTTTAGTATGATAATTAACCCACTCACCTGACAGATGTCTGTTGTAATTCTTAATTAAGATGTATTTTAGACATTATACAATCCTCTCATCAAGTTTTTACCAAAGTTTCTGGTTTCTGGGCTATTACATGAAAGATAGGAGTAAGATCTTGTAATCAGTCCTTTTGAAGAAAAAAAATTATGGACATTCAAAAATGTTCTGTGTTCTTCATCTTAGGTGAAGTTATAGCCTTGCTAATCTGATTGAAGTACGAGAGCTGTGTAAAAAGACACGGATTCAGGCATTTTCTGGAGTATATGTCTTCTAGTGACAAACTTTAGAAAACCTTTTGACCATTTCAGACTGTAAAACCTCCTCCAGAACTAAAAGTGGTAGACATTATGTTTGTATTCTGCTTTAAGGAATAGGCATTAAAACATCAGTACCATCTTTGTAGTATCCCAACCGCTGTTAGTATGACATGTAGAAACAACTCTCCCTGATTTATCCAGTTTAAAAGATAAATGATTGCAGGTTGTAACAGATAAGAAGCAGCACATTTGAACCACATCCAGAAGAGTTTGGGGCCCATCTTCAAAAAGCACTGCAGGAATATCCTGAGTGCTTTTAGTATCTAACAGTAAATTGCCCTTCATAGGAGCATATGTGTGTGTCCTATATAGGCAATTGTGTGTGTGTTAAAGCAGAAAACTTTCTTCTGGGGTTAAAAATAGATACATCAGGTCTTTGAATTTGAAATAATGTGATCTTCACTTTTATTGCAGTGGGGTTTAAGCGGGGTGGGGGGGGGGGAGGGTTCATGGGGTTTTATTTGAGGAGAGCATTGAGGTGGGTTGTTGATTCTGTTTACCTCAAGGTGGTTTTATTGTTTATAGTCAGAGAGCATTTATTACAATAGTCCTGCCTATTGAGCTAGAAAATCAGGTATCACCATGCCTTGGCTTTCAGGCTAAATTTACTCAGTCATAAGTACAAACAAAAAGTGTTTATAAAGATATGGTAGGTATTGCCTACAAATCACCAAGTATCCAAGTAAAGAGTTGTCAAAAACCACCAGTTTTATTACAACTTCACTCACCATCCCTCAATTTTAAAAGAAGGAAAAATAAATGTTAAGACATGTTCTAGAATTTGCAAAAGCCTCATAGCAACAGAATATACAAAAATTTAGGCTAGTCTCAGAGATAATCTCCACCTGGAGAACATCACATAATTTCCAAGAGTTATGGTCACCATATGACTAAGTAATTCTGATGTATAATATGAAACTAATGAAAAAGTAAAAGTACAAAGGATAGAAATTCTCTGAACCAGAAAAGATTAATCTTAACAGTGAGGCAGCTTCACCATATGATTTGAATAAGTATGATGGTAAAAGTATTGAACTGAAAAGGGGTGTGTGGGGGTGTGGTCCTATGAAATCAATTGTATTATACAAAATACAGTGTCTGAGCATTACAGAAATTCAAACATCTTGATATAGATGCTTCTTTAGTAAGACTATACATGATGATAATATATACAAAGATTGTGATTAGGTTATGCCTTCTACATGAATAGCAGAAACAATTCCATAAATGTCAGATGTAAGTATTTAAAATTGGTATCACCTTAAATCAATGGGACAATTTATTTTTTTTTTCAGAAGAATGTTTTCAGATACCTAAGATTTTGGAAATGGAATTGCAGGAAGAGAATTTGAAAATTAGAGTCTCTTTGATACACTCAATAGAGTGTGGTGCAGATGAAAAACATCCTCTCAGGTCATAAAAAGCCTAATATATTTCACAAGATTCAACAAAATATTTTTGCATATTCAGTGTAAAAAACCCTGCATGACATCACATCTCTTAAAACAATGAAGGAATTAGCTCTATCCTACAATACTGTTTAGTAGCATTTAAAGAGTTAAAAATTTAAAAAAAAAAAAAAAAACACTTTAAGATTTAGACAGAGCCCATAAAGAGGATGCTAGATTTTTTTCCCAAAATATAGCCCATTCTACAATAATTTTTCATTAATATCTGAAAGTATCATTTGCTACTAAATAATCTCTTCTAAATTTTATCACTTCTAAAATCAATCGAATTTATTAAGTAATCCCAATGTAGACAACAATAACTTGGAATCGTAATTGTATTTTTTTTTTTAATTTATTTTGTGAAGACTGTTTTCTGGTTTTACTTCTGCTTGGATGTTTTGAACATTCTGTTACTACCAACAATAGTTTCAACTCAAAGATTAAACTGTAATTCTACATTAAATATTATTCATTTTATGTTCTATAAACAGTAATTTTTTCAGTAAGTCATTACAAAGAAGGAGTAAAGGGAGAAGGAAACAAAACACACCATTAAATGCCTGGCACCTTTTAATTCACTATAAGATCAATGGATAATAAATAGTCTAAATAAGCTATTTCAGATCAAAGACCATTTTTGTATAAATCTGAAATTGTACAGCCAAATTTTTCATCAGTCTAGTAATTTGAAATTATTAAAAATTAAAATATTTGTTATATTTATTTTGTTTAAGGTTTTTCATTACACCTGAAGTCAGTAGGGATGACACAACTAAAAAAGTTGAGTATGAAACTGAGAATGACACGTGGGAATGACAAGAGAACAAATAATTTTCTCCATGAAAGAGGTCTGGCCATTAAATAAGATGTGCTGGTAGTGTTTTGTGCTTTTTCACTTAATGATAAAAATACATTATATGTTTCATTAACAGATATTTTGCCCCTTCTTCCAGAAATTAATAATAAACCTTTCTGCAGTGAGAGCGATCACACTTCAAAAATTATCATAGAGATTCAAAAGCAAGGATTGAGGAAAATAGGTTGACTTTAGATTTAATTGCATTCAACAACTATGTAGTGGTTTTATGGTCACCAAATTCTGTTTGCCAAATTTACTGCAGTGGTTTGTGTGTGTTTTCTGCTGTGAGATAGGATTAGGAGAAAAATGCAGGCAGGCCCAACTTAAAGGTACAAAGACAGATTCATTAACACACAATAAAAGGAGGAAAAAAAGGACCAAAATGAAATTTTCAAAACACTCTTCCTTCCCCCCCCCAAGTGTTTACTTTCCCACTAACAACACAAAGAGACAAAACCTGTGATATTCAGTCAGTTTCACCATTTGAAAATAACCTTTCATCAGTTCTTTAGGGAGAGGAGTCTCTTTTAGAACTTCTATGGAGATTCCCCACTGAAAACATAGAACTGTTCTCTTGTGAGTCTCAACTCTCACAAAGACAGCCACCCAGGAAACTACCTTTGTGAAGTCCCTCCCATTAGCAGTTTCCCAAGCTGCTTATGGGTGATGGGATTCATGCATACTGGGGTGTCACTTTTTAAAGATGAACAACTCCAAAGGCAAATGATTCTTCATCTCAGGGAACAGAGAGATCTTCTCACTTCTTCACTGGTGCAAAGGGCTTCTCATCTCTCTCTGTTCATGCATCTCGTGTCACAAGATTCACAACTACTTCACTCAGTCCCTCACAGATACCTTTGCTCAAATCCGAAAAATTAAACAATCACCTCCTCAAATGCACATTTTCCCACAATTTAAAGGGATAATTTACATGTAGAGTTCATTACCATGGCTCAATAAGAGAAGTCCAGCCTAAAATGGCAAACTCCTCAATCCTTTCTCCCAATAGTCCTTTCACTCTCTCTTCATTGACTGTCCATGCTGTGCTTCCTTATAGCTCAATCACTTTGTCCTTTCCATCTCTCTCAGGGATGGGTTAGAGCACTGGAAGTCTCATTTTGTGCCAGAAAAGTTAAAGTTTGCCCACGCCTGCAGTGGTCATGTGACCTCTGCCAGGCGCTAGCCGCTAGGATTTCAAAGGCACGCCGATGGGGGAAGCTCAGAAACAGCAGCCAGGATCTCAGTAGTTAGGTAAGCTGATGGATGCCTCCTCCTCTACCCCTCGGTCTCATCCAGGGTGACCCAGTTCGGAGCTGCTATCAGAGGCTGCAGCCTGCCCTCCCTCTCGCTGGCAGCTGGCGGGGAAAGGGCCCAGCGGCCCGGCCAGGGCCCGACCCGGCTCTCCCGCAGCAGGGGCGAGGTGGCGGGCCGTCGGCAGAGCCAGGCCCTGGGCCGGCTACCCCAGCAGGGGACCTAGCTGGCCTGGGCTTCTCCTTGCAGAAGCTGCTGGGGCCGGTTGTTACCTGCTCCTCTGGCTAGAAGGAAAAGGAAATTTCCCAGGCTTCTCCTGATTTTTAAGCCTGTGTGTTCCCAGAGGCATGTCATCTTTCTAATCAGTCAATCAAGCTGTCAATTCTAAAGTCATTAACTAATTGGCTCTTGCTATCCATGCTAAACCAGCACAAACTACAGTGGTAAACTAAACAGTACAGAGGAAAGTGTCTGATCCCGACTTCTTTTACCACAAATTTATGTAACAAAAGATGCCTTTGCAATAATTACTTGACAACACAACAGAAAACCCTGTAGGTTTCTGAGTCTAATAATTGTTTCCTCAGACAGCCAGCGAGTAAGAGTAGATGATCACATATGTTATAAATAAAATGGACCAAATTAGATAAATCAAAATTTGGAATTTTATTGAGAGACAAAATGACAGTCTCGGACAGCCACAATCAAAAGGACAGCGTCGAGCCCAGGGTCGCTGCTGGGTGAACACTTGATAACATACTCTGTCAGTCTGTTATCCCCCAAGTTCACATTTTTGGTTTGCAGCAGTCTCTTTTTATACACTGGATCGCGGAGAGAGACTCGGGATTTTGACGGTCCTTCCTCCGAGACATCTTCATTAATCATGCAGGTCTCAGTTCCGAGAGTCTGAATAGATCGGCGGAGGAGGACAATACTGTTAATGGTTGGGTCCAGGTGTGGTGTGGAGATGTTAATTTCTGACGGAGACGATCTAGATATTGATCTGAGGTAATCATCTGGTTCTCCGGGCTATCATCTCCGTTTTCCATTGCCTTTTGTTCCCTTTCAAGGATTCCTGGCAGTGGCATTTTCTCGTTCCCCTTTCTGGTAATTCCAATCATGTTTTCCTCGTGTCCCTCCCATGCCTTTTTGGGCTAGAGAAATTCCTTTATTTTGTTGAGCCAGCTTCCCCTGAGTTAATTCACAATATGCTAGTTTGAACAAAACTTAACTTATAACATGCTAGTTTATCCAAAACTTATATTTATATGGCTTGTATTACATTTTATATCCTATTAACACAAATTAACTTTAGAACATATATCACAACACACATTCATTTTGCTTTCTTTTAAAGAATCATGAGACTGGATTCTAAGGCAGAAATCATGCAATAAGTTCAGTAAATAGTCAATCATATATAAATCAATGACATTTTGTAAAATTTTTAGGAAGTGATAAATACAGGAGAAAGAGTGTGGGGAGAAATGAGAGTCTTAAAGTAGTTTGACACTAAATGACAGAAGATGTTCAAATTCTGTTGGCCTCTTCTAGGTAACTATCAACAGGACAAGGGGAAATTACCTCAAGATGCATTGGGAGGGTTGGACACTATGAAGAATTTCTTCAATGAAAATGCGGTTAAGCACTGAAATGGGCTGCCCAGATAAGTGATGTGGTCACTATCCCTGGAAGTGATCAAGAAATGACTGGAAGTGGCACTTAGTGCTATAATACCAAGGAGACATGATGGTGTTTGGTCAAGTGTTGGACAGTGATCTTGGAGGGGTTTACCAATCTTAATGGCCCTATGACTATGATCTACAGGAATCTCCTGCATTTAGGGAGAATTAGCTGTGAGTCATATAGAATACGCAAGGCTGTATTAAATGTTTACAGATTCTTATATTTAGAGAGCTAGATCCAGCCTCAAGTACACATATATATCCTTATTATACTGTGCTTCCTACTCTTAAATGCAAGAAAAATGAAGAAAGAAACGGGCAACTATGATCTGACCTACAGCTATTTACCAACTAGCTGTATGCTTTGGGAGTCTGGAAAATAATTCTCCCCTCCAGGCAGAAGCCTGCAGGACACTGACCCAGACCAGTGAAGTTCTACAGCATTTCTTCATTGGGCTGTGTCTAAGCAGCATGCTAAATTTTCACTAAACTTCTGTTTGTAAAGCAAATTGTGTTTGTCATCTTCATTGCTACTAATTTCTCATGTATTACAGGCCAGATTGATAAAGGAGCGTGGTGTTACACTTCCATCTCTCAACTTTCTTCCATGTTGCAATCTATTTTACAAAAGAAGTATCTTCAACATTTAAATAGATAATACATTTAAAATGTGACATCTTTGTACCGCATGGATTTGAAGATATATTGTCCTATGTTTTGAATAATAAAATATAATATTTTTTATTTTTTAAAATTATTATTGCAGAAAATGTGGCATTGTAATATGACAAGTTTTAGAAGCTTCAAGGGTTCTTCTTTGTCCTCTGAAATAAAGAAGAAAATTGTTTTTTATTTAGAAGATCTTACTTTTCTTTCCTATTTTCTTACCACCTCACTCACCTTTAAAGTGAGCAGAGTTGCTGACAGCTGAGCTTGATGATAAGGTAGTTCTGTTTGTCAGCCAATAGAGGGAACACTCAAACCTGGCCCTCCTGCAAGATAACAGGATGAAGTGTTCCTGCTGAGACACTTGGACAATCAAGGCTTTCTTTCTTGTGCTTTGTTCCTGTAAACTATTACGGGTGACCTACTTTCTTTATCCTCTCCAATAATGTAGAAGAATATCGGATCCAACTAAGCTGCCAGCATGGTCTGTAATTTCCAGTTTAGAAAGTAGCTGTATCCAAAAGGAAAGGTAGTGTATAGGATTACCATCTCAAGCTGCATTATGCTAGAAAGCCAAGGTTAAATAGAACTTTGTAAAAGACTTGAAACCTGACAGCTGATTTCCAGTATAAGGTGTGGTTTTTTTAAGTTTTACATGAATTCTTCATCTTAAAAATTAAGTTCAAGTGCCATAGTTTAAACTTTATGAAACAGACCTTTAAAGCTTAGCTTACAATACCTGCTGTGTGAAAAAATATTTCAGTAAAATTTATTTCTGGAATCTTTTGAGGTAAAGATGTTGGTAAAAGTACATCAAGCATCGTATAAAAATAGAAATCTGGTGTTCCATCTGATGTCTCAATTAATGTGCCACAAAAAGATGTTTCTTCTTTCACTTACGCTGAAATGGATATGAAGGAAACTTCTGACTGCAGCATGAATTGGATGAATTCTGGTGCAAAACTGGTGCAAGAATTCTAGGAAAAAGATTCACAAGATTCACAGGGAAGACTGAAAAGTTTCATACTACAAGAAAACTCAATTTTGTGTTTGTTTTAGTTGAATTCAAATGACTGTAGAGAATCAATTACCTTGTCTGGACACCAGAGAAAAAACTAAAAGAAATTATTATGCTTGGGGGTATGATGTAGGGAGACAGAGTTGCTAATATACCTCACAGCAGACAATTAATATGTTCACTTAAATTCCTCTGGAATGCAAGGACATTGAACTGCAGTCTTGTGTTCCTGAACACAGGTTGCTTCTGTTCAGTAGACTTTCATTTTGAGTATTTCTAAGTAAGAGTTAATGTAACAAAAAATGACAGCTCTTCTAAACAGCTGCAGCATTTCTTTATTAGTACCTAATATCTGTTTTCCTATCTTTGTATCATCATTATTCATACTTTTGAATATTTGGTTATATGTTTTGTGTTTGGTTATATATTTCACCTCAATAATTTTTTTATGTTTTTCCTGGTATTTTCCATTGGTTCACACTTGTAAATCAAGTCAGAAATATGTTGCACATTACTGGCAAATAATGTAGAAATACTTTTAACTCTAGATGCTTAGTAAGAAAAAAATACTAATATTTCTACCATTGTTTTACCAGGGAGTTATTTGTGGAATATTTAATAATAAAGCAAAAAGAAATATATCTATTCTTAGGGTTAAGACTTATTTTAATTATGTAAAATGTCAGAAGACAAAACACTTCATTGCCAGTCCATTTGTCTATTGTTCAAGAGCTGAAAATCAGATCATTCCTATCCTTCCTCTAAATATCTAAATATTCACTTTAACTAGCGCTAGCCTAGAACTTCTGGTTCTTTATGATAGTATTCAATATTTACCTACCTGAAAAGCTATAAAGAATAGAATAATATGCAGGTAGTATTTTTTGCAACTTCTTTTCCCCTCTGTTTATTACATAATCCCTAATGATAAAATTGTGCTGTTACAAAAGTGTTTGTACATTAAATGTTGCTCTAAGTATTAAAAATAATAATAAAAAGTAAGGATCAACAGAAGAAAGTAAAAATGCTTTTTTAAGTAACGTAATAGGTTTTTGCATAAAAGCCAGTTATTCTTCAGATGTATTATCACAATGAAAAAGAAATATGTCTTCATTTCTGTTGTCATGTATATGTTATTATTTTTTCAAGATCTATTATTGTCACCTAGGATTGATTACAGAAACACATGGAAGTTCCTGGGCTATTGCAGATAGATGAAAGTCTCAGCAGATCATTCAATATGAATGAACACATTCAAATTTAATATAATGCATGGCTGAGAATTATCTTCACAGAGATAATTCAGTCTGTTATGCATATTAGTGCCAGGGAGGTCACTGGTTCGTATTTTGTTCAAAAGATAATTCTGGAAGGAATACCACTTTTATAGAAATCCTCTAACAATGGTACTGAAAAAGTAATTCCTTGAAAGCGATGTTGAATTAGGTCATCAGCACAGCCTGCTGTGCTGTCAGTTTTGCCTTTTCCCAAAAGACTAACGCAGCCCATGTGAGGATTTTGTACTTTGCAAAGAAGACTGGAGAGAAGAAAGTGCTATTTAGCACAATTTCAACTTAGCAGGCCTAGAGTTCATTTATTCATGAATGTTTAAGATAGTATATGATGCTTAAGAGACTTTAATGAAGCAGAGCTGTAGTTCTCACAGTACAGAATTTCATGGACACTGAACTTCATACAGAACATAACTGTTTGATAAGCATGATATGGAGGACATCAAAGTTTCCAGACTTTTTTCAGATTTTAACAAAAAGACTATGCCTTATGCACAGGGCTCTTGTAAAAACATATCCCTTAGTAGCTGTGCTCATGGTTGTGTTGTGTATCTATTATATTTTAACAAGAAATAAAAACCCCAGTTATCTAAAGACTAGTCAAATCTTCTTAGAAGCAATTCATATGAAACTCATACATACGGGATTAGCTTCCAAAAGCACCTTTACTATTAATTCATTTATGTTCTATTCTGAAAGTGCTGACAGTGGAAAAATAGAGAAATAACTTCCACTTTGTCAAGAAATTTATTTTATTTACAGCTTGTTTACATTCAATCTTCTTGCATCTTGTGTAACAAGACTGATGATGATATTGGAGTACATTCATAATAAATAGTTCTTCAGAAAATGCCAGTTCTGTGCACCCTTTTTGACATCTAAACCCCCTCAGAAGCAGTCATTCATCCATTAAAAATAATTAACTAAATCCTCAAATGGTGTTGATCAACGTACCTCAAAGTGTAACTAAATTATATCAGCTGGGGATCTGACTTGTTTCAAAATGAACATGAATTACTACATAAGCAATTTTCTTATGGAAAAGGCTGAGGTGATGAATTTTAATAAATCTTAAGTCTTATATTTTGGGATTAATTTTTGAAGGAATATATTATTGTCTTAGAAAACAGACCATTCCAGATGAAAACAGACCATCACACAGAAAAATACATTATGAGAATGAAAACAACAATTTACAAGTTTGTTTAGAGAAGAGGTAGAAGTATAGTACATGAACAAATATAAGGAGTACATTAAATCACAGTGAGCTGATGACATTTCAAACAGGAATGCTGAACATACTTTCCTGGACATTCCTGGCATTCCCTAGGTTTATGATACAACATTCAGCTTCCAGTATTTGTTATACTTCTCAGCCAAGAGAAAATCTGTTCAGATTTATGATTTCTGATTTTTTGCATAAAAATAGAAAGACAAAATATATTAATAATCTGATGTAGACCTATACTTAAATCTACTGATAGAGCACAGTTCTTTTTATTAATGCAGTGCCATTCAGAATAAATCTGAACATTCAATAGATCATTTGAGTTTACCACAAACCTTGAAAGTATTGGCATATACTAGATGCGTTAAGAGTGATGACTTCATAACTTATCAGTCTAGGAAGATTCTTAGAGTCCCTCTTAAAGGTCTTCAGGGTAGATAATTATGGCTGAAATAGACAATCTAGTCTCCCTTTACAAAGAGTGAAGGAGAGCATTTTTTAATGAGTTAACTTGATAAAATATGGATGTAATACTAACATGAATTGCATCCTAAAAATTATTCCTCTTCATTGTCATTTAAAGGAGACTGACTTGAACTGTTTAGTGGAAATATCTGCATCCAATTATCTAAATATCTAATATACAAATATCTAAATATCACCATCTGGGATAGCTCAATGAAATTTCCTTACTAAATCTGAACTTTAAGGTTTTTAGTTCCCTAATTTCTCAGGATCATAAATCTTGTGCATTTTAAGTTACATTGAAATATAAAAGTACAATTTCTCGATTAAACAGAAATCAGTGAGATAGAGGATTTTTTTCTCTGCTATATGGATGTGGGAAAAATAAAAGTGCTTCAATATTTGTGAAAAAATTATCTCCAATTCTATTTCTGTAACATTACCTTGAAGACAGTCTATTAGGTTTTTCAATATTATTGGTTATGATTGGGTACCAAAGTTGATAAAGTGTAGGAAAGTCTAGTCAGAATATAATACAGTCTAACTATATGCACAAGACTATTTCACTTTTTCTTTCTTTACAAGAGTTATATTCTATTAAGTCAATTATGCAGACAAGTGAATTTCTTTCCAGTTAAAAAAAAAATAAAAAATATAATTACTATAAACCTTTTTTCCTGGTCATCCTATAATTCCAAAGCAGAAGAACTGATCTTTTTTCCAGTATGTAAACCTTTTTGGTTCATCTTGAGATCTTGTTTTTATTCATTACTTATTTATTCTTAAAGTATACTTCTGTTAGAAGATGGAAGGAAGGAAGGAAGGAAGGAAGGAAGGAAGGAAGGAAGGAAGGAAGGAAGGAAGGAAGGAAGGAAGGAAGGAAGGAAGGAAGGAAGGAAGGAAGGAAGGAAGGAAGGAAGGAAGGAAGGAAGGGTGATGGGTTGACCCTGGCTGAACACCAGGTGTCTACTAAAGTAATTCTATCATTCACAACAGGACCGAGGAGAGAAAATATAACAAAGGACTCATGGGACAAGATAAGGACATGGAGAAATCACTCCCAATTACAATCATGGGTGAAATAGAATTGACTTGGGGAAATAAATTCACTACCAATCAAATAAGTATAGGATAATAAGAAATGAAATCAACTCTTAAAAGCATCCCACCCTTCCTTTCTTCCTGGGCTCAGTTTTACTCCTGACTTTCTGTACCTCCTTTTCCTTCAGTGGAACCGGGAATGGGGTTTGCAATCAGTTCATCACAGATTGTCACTGTTGCTACTTCCTCCTCAGTACAGGACCCTTCACACTCTTCCTGGGCTACCGAGTGTTTCCTAGTCACAGGTGAAATCACACAGGCTGGCTTGTAGATATTCTGTTGCCCTCAGGAGTACATTAGCCATGTCCATGCTATACAAAAACTTACACTTGGATCTGCATTAGACTCCAATAAGTATAGCTGAAGGTGAAAAATTATTAAGAAAGCAATCTCCCAAACAGTTCAAACACTGTGATTTGTTGGCAGAAAGTTAGTTTATTACATTTGGTGAAAAGGAATTTTCACCAAAATTGCAACCAGTGAAAATTGTTTTTTTCTCTTGGTGAATAAAGAGTGGAAAGAGAAGAGAGTAGACAAAGCAAAAGCCATATTTTGTGTATTTTCTCATGGCCATAGATACCTGATTTCACCACTTCAAGATTGCTTTGGGATTTTTTTAGCATCTGGAACTATTTTTTATGTCCAAGGGAAAAATTCCTTAAGAAGGTCTGATATGTATTTTCTTCTTTGAGCTCTATTTACTCTTTAAATTAGTCTGGTAATTCAGATATTTTAAAAGGATAAATTCAGTACTTAACGTGAAACTTGATCAGCTCAGTAAATACTGCTAATATCTGAGGGTTTTTTTTAAATTTTACTTCCTCCTCTTCTTTCTCACTCCCTCACCAGTATGTGTATTTATCTACACTGTCTGGATTTGTTCATGATTCAGAACAGAAACATTGACATATGATAGGGAAAGTACTGTCAGACTACAAGTGCGCTGAAACTACTGTTGACAATGTAAGTTTTATGAGAAATGTTTTAATTTTTTTTTTTTATTTACAGCTTGATTCATAAATTAAGGAGTTATTATGTTCAGATACATTTAAAAAACAAACAAAATTTCTATGCATATCTGAACCAAGCCTAAAAACATTTTTCATCCTTTACTGATTTTATTATAAATCGTTTTACAATATTTTCAGTTTTCTGGAGACACTGTAAAGCTCTCAAGCAAAGCCCTCCTGAGAAATTTTATGGTTTAAAAATATCCTTTATATGATGTACTATGCAAATTACACTATGAAGAGAACATTTGTTTTTTTCTTTGCTCTTGTTGTGGGATCATAAAACCATAGTAAAATCTACAAAAACAAGATAAATAAAGGGGGGGCGGGAGCGGGGGGGTAGAGGAATTCATCATTCTTCTATACTTTTGTTAAAGTCTGTGTATTTAATATAGAATTTTTAATTTAATAGTATACAAAGTTGGTATGCCTTAAAGTTTAAATGATGTGCAGATGACGACCTTAATTGGATTTTAATACAATATATCAAGACATGTATCCTCCTATATGCATATACATTTTATTTTAATTGAGACTAACAAGAAATTTTCTCCCTCTGTATACTCCCATTTTTCATTACCCTCCCACTGTGAGTCCTGCAGAGCTCTAGTTTTCACTGGATTGTCAGTTCTATGAGCTAGATTAAATTAATGAATGTGACAATCATCTGAAAGTGTCATATAGAAGGTAAGAAGATACTGTACAAAGTTGTATGGTTATTCCCAGGTGCAGCCTTAAGAGATCTGAAACTATGTGATGAGGCCATAATTCCACTTGTGTCATACCTGACACAAGGACAGAACTCAAACTCATATTACAGGACTGTAATGCGCAGTTTCCTACCCACCCTGGCCAAGGTTGCTGCCACTCTTCTTTCTCACGCACATCAATCTGACTTACAGTGCCTTTTAATGGCATAAACAGTGATAAATCACCTAAACCTGACCTGCAAGTACTGTATTATCCCATAAAGGAGAACACATCATTTTGCGGTTTTTTTTGTGACATCTATAGAATTTGTATTAATTTCCCGACTATTTGGGTGTTTAGGGAGGGGGAAGAGTGTAGGGTTATAGAGAGATTTTTTTAAGTGGGGAGTCATTGCCTATTTTTTTCTTTTTTGTTCTAGGAAAATTACTAGGCACCTCTGACCATCTACAAAAATCACAATGTGGTTTATAACCTGAAGCTGATGTACAAGTGTGTCCTAGGTTACAATGTAAGATGTGCCCAAAGTATGTATTCTATCACCATCTACATGAGCTGTTGAAACTAGGTTGGGCAGTGTTTCCCTTGCCCCCTCCCTCCAGACTATCTTCTGTTAATGGCCCATCAGTGCCCTGCTGCATGACTCATAGATAACTCCCTCTGGGAGCTATCTCTGTTTAATGGGCAATCAAGGACCCATTAAAAGACTGATAAAATGAAATCAGCTCATTGTGAGATGCTCCGCCCAGGGGGAGGAGCCAAGCATTCCCACCTGGATATAATCTGGGCTTTAGGACAGCACAGGCAGCCTTACCCACTGGATTCCCAGAGGACAAGAGCTACCAGACCTTTCTGCAAGAACACTGCTTCAACAAGACCACTTCATCTAACTGCTACCACCACGGTTTCAGGTTGTATTCTGATTCTGTCAGTGATCTTTTGGACCATTGCATGTGTTTTATTTTATCTTTTTTTTTCCTCTCCTATTAAATTGTGGTGGGGTTTTTTTCTGACTTGGAGTCTCTCGCTGGTTTTGCCTTCAAGCCAGCACAAAGAGGTATTGTTTTGATTCTACAAGAAGTCCAAGCAGCCAAAGATTTCAAAACTTAGCTGTACCTCAGCATGCATTTTGTTTGTTTGTGTTTTCCTGGTTTTGCTAATAAACCAAACCTCGATCTGCAAGTGCTCAACTTTATTTTCATTTAAAGTAGAATGATTACTCTGTGAAAGAAAATCAGCATAGAAAAGCAGTCAGTTCTTGCTTCTCTTTGTCATGTATATGTATTTACAAATGCATTGTGGAGCCAGTGAACTGCTGGTGGTGGTAACTGGTGAATCTGAACCAATGAGGCAAGAGCATCCTGGTAGCACATTTGAGATCTACTGGTTTGTTACTCATTTTTTTCAATAAAATTGTGCGATATTTTCTTCTGGTTTAGAAAGAAAGCCTTTGACTTTAAACTATTTTAAAATCTGTGATAGGTGGATTATACTTTCTTTACTGCTTTGTGATATTATTATTACAAGAACCTGAAGAGAATTCCCAAATTCTTATGATGCCAAATCCATGTTTCAACTTTATCGTGGTTTGTGAGCATTCTGAACTATTCTTCAGATATAAAAATAAAATAAGTATAAATTATTCACAGCAACAATTTTCTGACCTTCTTTTCTGCCATTAGGGAGGAAGAAAATGAAATTAATGGGTTAATTTTCCATCTGTTCTGGTCATCATTTTTTCAATAGCATAGAAAATGTTGGAATACTACTGTGACAATAGAAATAAAGGTGTCTTTTTATAAACAGAGAAATGGAGATGTGGTTTCTGAGATCATATCACATGACATCTGCTCATGTGGTGAATAAGGGGATCGTAAGAAAAGAGGAAACAATGCAATCTACTTAAACTTTCTTGTAAAGCCATAGAAATTCTTTGGTGTACAAAAGCCTAACTATTTTTCTCAGTTATCCAAGTCAAACAAAATATATTACCTCTCCCTATGAGTCTTACCTCATTTAATTCCAAGTCAAGCAGAACAAAGGGTTTTGCCACTTTGTTCAGGTAAGATAATGATTGAAATAATGACTGATTGTACCTCCTGACACCTGATACCATAAATTGTTAATAAACTGCACAGGTTTGCATGCTTTTATATCTATCATACTGAAAAAACTCCCAGAAGAATAAGTTCTGACTATGTGTGGCTTTCTTTATCTATCTATTTTGTCTAATCTTTGTCAGTATCTGTCTGACATCATGCCACACATGCACAAGTCAGCTTCATTTCATAAGCAGTAATTTTTTAAAAGGAAACAAAAATACCAAAAAAGTAAGTAAGTCTAGTGCTTAAAGTAC
This sequence comes from Hirundo rustica, assembly GCF_015227805.2. NCBI lineage: Eukaryota > Metazoa > Chordata > Aves > Passeriformes > Hirundinidae > Hirundo > Hirundo rustica. Next base: position 72,781,632 of record NC_053451.1, on the reverse strand, counting down.
CAAAAAAAAAAAAAAAGTAAGAGTAATTCTACTGCTCCTACCATTACCAAACAATAATAAAAGAACATATGAAATATCCTACTGGGTCAGACAGTCTGGGTCAATCTATCTAGCTAAATATGCTGTCTCAGACAGTGACAAGAGGGGATGCTGTTAAGGAAAAGAGCATGAGCAAAGATAATGGCTTGCTCCATCCCCTTTTATTTCTTCACTGTCCAGAATCCTTGTAATAGGGGCATTACAAAGTATATCCTTGCATAGTCCTTGTCGTAAGTTAACCTTGGTTGGCTTCCAGATATCCGTCTGCTGCTCTCACTGTTCAGCAACAAAGGCAGAGAAAAAGCTCATGGGTCAAGATAAAGACAGGGAGATCAAAAATTACAGACACAGGAAAAAAATATTTTACTTGGGGAAGAACAATTTTAATATAATAGGAAATAAGAATCAAAATAAAACCCCTTCTTCCCCACGCCTCCTTTCTTCCAGAGATCAGCATCGCTCCTGACTCTTCCACCTACTCATTACCCTTGAGTGGTGCAGTGGGGTGGGCTTGGGGTTGTGGTTAATTCACAATACTTCATCTCAGCTGCTCCTTTCTCTTCATGCTATTCCTGTTGCAGGATGGAGTACTTCCCATGGGAAGTCCTTCCTTAAAGAATCTCTCCCACAGGTTCCAGATTCTTCCAGAAAGTATGTTCCTGCACAGGGTGTCTAAGGAATGCAACTTCCTTTGGGGTACATCCACCACAACATGGTGACCTTCAGGGCTTGCAGAGTGCGTATCTGCTTTGGTGTGATTCTTTTCACAGGCTGCAGTGGGACAACTTGCCTCACCACAGTCTTCTCCATACTGGAGCACCTCTTTCCCCTTCTTCTCCATTCACTTTGGTGACTGCAGGGTTTTTCCTCTCATGTTTTTTGCACACCTCTCTCATACAGATCTAGCCCATTGTGGTTTTTTGTGGTTTTTTGTGGTTTTTTTTTTTTTTTTTTTTTTTTTTTTTTTTTTTTTTTTTTTTCCCTTTCTCAAGTACATTATCATAGAAATGCCACCAAAGTTGATGATTGGCTCAGCTTTGGCCAGTGGCATATCTGTCTTGCAGCCACCTGGGGCTTTCTCACACACAGGGGCAGTTCCTGATCTCGTTCCACAAAATTTGCAGCTGTACTGCTACAAAAATCTTGCCACATAAGCCCAATAAAATCTGCTTGAAATGTGGTTTAGTTGTCCTCCTGGAAGATGTTTGACTGATTTTCTGGATGTGTCTTTTTCATAGACCTTTTCTACACCCACACTTTTTTGTTCTGTGTGGTTTGGATGTTTCCTAACTTCTGTTTAAAAAAAAAAAAACAACAACAACAAAAAAAAAAAACACTACACCCTTTACATACCTGAAACTGATGTCCTTCAAGTTTGCCCTTGAAGGGACAAATTGTCCCTTAGTGACTAACTGTTAATGTTCAACTTACTCCTTTCATGATTTTCTAAGTCTTAACCATATTTCTCCTCAGTCTGCTCTATTCCAAGAATTCCAGCTTTGTTAAGCCCTACTTTTAAGTCTGGTATAATATCCTGATCATCAGTGTATAGCTGTCCTATTCACTTCCTCGTCTACATCCACCTCAAAGTTCTTGAAATTAGGAGAGCAGAAATAAGAGAGCAATTCTCAAGATGCTGGTATTTTATTTGGTAGGAAATAATGTTCTCTGTCTTCATCCTAGTGTCTTTAGTGTTCATTCTGAGTACCTCATTGGCTTCTCTGGCTGCCACAGAACATGGAAATGGTTATTTCAGGAAACAACTGTTTACAACTACAGTATAACTTTCCATAGCTTGCCTTGACATGTCATAGGTTGCAGTATTTATAAAACAGAATATGGTTGGAGATAAGTTCATCTTTTGTATAACAGCTGCATACTTTTTTGGATAAACAAGCAAAAGATCATTCTGGAAACTGTAGTTTTGCTGTCTTTTAACTGATGCATTAACCAGAAAGCTGGTGTTATGAAGAACGATAAATCAAGGTAAAATTATTGCTAAAATATCAAAATGTCAAACAAATGTCTTTAATAGGTATTCTGAGTCTCTATGTTTATGAAAAATGCAGCATGAAATAGTAACAAAGAACTATGTTTGAAGGCACATGGTATTTGTTCTGGGACTTTTGCTTACATGGACATCTTAAACCATTAAAAAGCTGCTATGATAGAACATTTTACTTTATAAGAAAGGGGTAAAACAGATCAAAGGCAACACAGAGAATATTATTTCTCAAAAATTGTAGAAAAAGGTTTTAGGTATTTAGGTCTAAGTGTAGTCCCCTACAATAACAAGCTGATCTATCTGACAGTACAAATTAACAACTGCTCCAGAGTTTAAAACTGTGTACATTTGGAAACAGCAACAAAGAGAGTTTGTAAACAGGAAAAGCAGGGCTATAAAAATAATTCATACTTTTTTTTTGTCAAAAATGCTATAAATCAAAAGCAAGGCTATTTATACAAATTCTTGACACATTTTTGTTTTCCATAGTGTTAATTTTCCAAACAATAATAACTGCAGTAATTCATTGGCCATTGATATTTATTATGTTCTAAAGCATATACATGAAATGTAATGAATTTAAATTAAGTTCTTTCTGGCCTTATATTTTTGCAGGTCACACAAATGAGTTGGTCCTGTTCAGTAATTTTATTAATCACACAAGTCAAGAGACTACCTCTAGGAGAAAGTGAAATTTGTTCTATTATGGAGAAATAAATGTTTATGGGGAAATAAATTAAATCCATCCAGATGTCCAATTTGGTTTACATCTGGAAAATAAAACCATTAGTTAATACCTGGTTGAGTTAATACAATGAAAATAAGTTGGAGCAAATAAAATAGTGCATCACATATTTCCAGAATTATTTTGAAGAACTAAAGATTTTCCAAAGACCTTAGTTTATTTGACTTCAATTAGAGGCAAAATTTTGTATCAGTTAAGTTGTTTGGGACTGTACTTTTTCCCCCTTGTGGGAAAACAAAATGATACACCACTGGACAGTTTTAGGAGTCAGTATGTCCTGGTTCCTCAGAGTAGAAAACAAAATGAACCTCTTGTAATATCACTCATAAATGCTGCAATGACTCATTTTTAAACTATCCAGCTGAACTAGATGAGTTGACAGCCAGAGATGTTTCAGCTGCTTTTGATATGAACAGATTTTTCTCCCTGTCCTTTTCCTTTTATTTTCTATTGTAGTTGTGTAAATCTATACATAAGGCATAATTTAAGCAGCAGCTTTAACCTTTGCTTTAAATGGTTGGAGATTACAAAATTGAACTAGAAATCAAGTTTAATTGATTTAAAATGTAAGACCTCCATCCTTAAAATATAATTGAATTATTTAATGAAATTATTACTAAGCAACTTTATGGTTCAACAATTTTATTCCAAGCAATACTGCTAGTTATCACTGACATAGCAATTATGAAATGTCATCTTCATGAAAGTGCTGCTTCTTAGCTACTCATCTTTTTTCAGATAAATTTGAGCCACAACATCTCACTTTGTTCGGCATTAAACTGACTAGACCTACACTCTTTTTATAGCTGCTTCTGAGAGGCTGTAAGCACAGAACGCCCTGAGTTACCCTGTTTTCCCATCTGAAGGATTCTCTCTAATGAGTTAGTAAGTGAAGGCAGCTAAACCAAATATTACCTACTCTGGAGGGCATATATACCACTCCTATTTCTGAGGGTGTGTTCCAAGCTCACTGTAGGGAATCCTGGCCAAGCTGAAACTGATTGTGGCCCCAAAATTTTTTCAATACTTTGTTTGGAGAATGTCACTGAATTAGATCATCCATGAAAGGAATATATTTTTGCCACAAAACTGAGGGTGCTGAAGAAAGGAGAGCATTTCAAATAAAATATTCTCCTGCAGCTACTGAGGGATAAGTGAATCCAATGCTGAGGGGGCCGTCAGGCCTCATCAACAGTTCCACAGGATCTATGAAGAGTTGGAAGATTTGCCCATCTGTTAAGACTCAGTGTGAGTTATTCTGACCATTTGTGATTTACAGGCTTATTTTTCTCTTCTTTAAAAATAAGATTATGTATTAGAAAAGCAAAACAACAAAATGTCCCTCCCCTTCCCATATTTGCACACGCTTTTTAAGATTGTTTTCTCAGAAACTCGGGTCTCCAGGGCCTTAATCACTTCCCAGTGTTTTCACATTAAATGTTCAGCTCTCTTTAATGTTTCTGTCTACATGTCAAGCACTTTGTGAGACTGATAAATTAGGTAACTTTTTTTCCTTCTGTTTTACAGTCTTCATCCACCTGACACCTATAGCTCATTGGGCTTCTAAGAAAAGGACATTTATCCAAAAACAATGGAAACAAGATTAAGAAATTCACTAATATAATGATAAAGTCCTCAGATATCATCATGTTTTGAACAAAATATATCCACTTCTTTGAGTTTTGTTTTCCCCAGTAAATTTTTTTCTGATATTAACTCAAAGGGATGAGGTGAAATGGAGATAGAGTCTGTTATTATTTTTCCTAACAAAAGGAAAATACTTTTGATACTCCTTTGGAAAGTGATATAAAAATTGAGGGAAGATGCCAAATTTTAGTTTCTATGCTAAAGATTGTGTAGCATAGTGGTGAGAAGTTTAATTAATTTTTTAAATATTATTATGATTTTTCACTCAGAAAAAAAGAAAATCATGTTTATGAAAAACTTCATGACCAAATTTCAGTTTCTGAAAAGAAAATCCTAAAGGTTTCTGTTCAAAAAGGAATGATTTACAAAACCATGGTATTTTTTAAAATCTTCGCAACAGAATTTGGTACAAGTAAGGTAGGTATAACATCTTTTCTGATGTCAGCCCACCCAAGATTCTGTAGTTATAGATGATACATATTTGATAGGGATTTTGAGAACAGTGAAATAATATATTTTCTTGATTTTAGTTTGAAACAGGCTTTCTTAATATTTTTGTTATTTTTTGACTAACATCTGTATGCAAGAATAATAAAGAAGAATTTGGTATATTGAAGAAGAAAATGGATATTTTTCAGTAATCAATTATCTTTATTGAGATCTAACACTTTTCTTTCTATTTCTTCTAAAAATTCCATCTTCAGTCTCCCAAATGAACTTCATCTACATTGAAGAGAATTTTTTGGAGATAGAAAGAAATTGATTACCAAAATCTTTAAAGATGAAGTTCCATTTTGTATGTGGTCACACTGCACTTATATGCATTGATAAAATAATAAACCGCATATTTATATTTTTATGAGTAGACAAAGTATTAATATATTTTACAGTGTTGTGTCATTATAATGTATTTTCTTGATTGAATGTTTCAGAACTGCTTATCTTTTGACTTGTGATTTATCAATTAAGTTAAATGTGATGTTTCCTGAGCTTCCTGGCTGTTCTTCCTCAAGTCAGTTTTTATTCTCTCCCTCTTTTAGAATTCTTAAATGATAGAATGTTTTGATTTCAGATGTTCTTTTACGGAAACTTAATTAAATTTATTTTACCTGCCTTTGTAGTAGCAGATGACTTCCTCATTAGTTAATCAGATTAAATCCAAATTTGAACCTTAATTTAAATAATTCTGCAGTAATAGCCTTTCAAGCCTTCCCTCAACCAGCCACTAAGATTCTTTATTAACTACAGGCTTCAATTTACCTTATTTGGGTCAGCCAGCTGGAACCAGAGAGCTGACCCCTTTTTTCTTCTAAAAGCTAATGAAAATTCACCTATCTGAAAACTCTTTTCTATATCATCCTTGAATATACCTGAAGAAAGGGTGGAAGTTATTGATTGTGCATCTTGTGGGTTAAGGAATGAATTCTGATGTGGAACTTCAATTCCTGCATTCCTTAATCAATAAAGACAAATAGACTTCTCCAACTGGAATTCAGACTACCAGTTTATATCCAAAGACTAAATTATAGTAAGCCTTCTCTAAATAGAAGATGTGAGGAAGTTTTAAACAGGATGATTATTATTTTGCAATTCAAACCAATGAAAATATCACCACAAATAAGTTACTGGCATTTTTATCATGGAATCAGAAGATTTTTGGTGCTCCCACCCACAGCATGTGACACATACTTATTTATTCTCACTCATTTTCGTAACATAGTGCCATATTTTACCTTAATTATTACTTTAAAATATATGGCATTAAATCTTAAGAGTCAGATATATACAATATATATAGACAACTTCAAAGCTGAAGAAAACTGAACCTCATCTCTTTCCCTTATGGGAGGTGAATTACTCTTCAGTCAATGAGAAAGGGAAGCAAAGAGCAATCAACAGAGCTGAAACAAAACAATCTTGAATTTTGCAAAGAGTTTATATTTTTGCAAATGTTACAAATACTGTGAGGCTTAGGACTATTTATCAGAAGGCTCTCCCATTTGTTAAGTAATGTTATATGTAGTGCAAGAGGATAAGATATGTACATATGTAACAGAACAAAACTGCTTTTCCGTTTGGAGAAGTGTTAGTTGTCTACTAACACACTGCTATCTATTCCTGGATTTCTTGTCCATTGAAACACAGAGAATTTAGACATTTAGTTCAGGGTTTTCCTCCAAAACCTAGAATCCAAAAATGTGGTGCATCTGTACTTAATTAGTCACATTAGTAACTGAATATCTAAATACGAATTTAAAATGCATTATAAGAGTTTTAAAATTTAGCAAAATATATGTTTATGTTTTTTCAGATCATGAACATAAAGTTCAGCTACCCTCTGGAAAAGAAATAAATAGATTTCTCTATGAGATGTTTGAATTTCAAAGGATATGTGGGTTTTGTAAGTGCAGAACACATCAAGTCCTGTCATCCCCTCACAGACACAGAGAAGAGAGCAGGGAGTATATAAACAGCATTTTATCTCACTAAAGCTGAGTGCCTTCTAAATGAAATCTATAAAATGATCAGGTAGTGATGATGTAGAAATAAACAAGTCTACCAATAACGCTCCAGAAGAAGGGAGGCAATAAAAAATTGGATTCACTTTAAATAAATATATGTTAGGAATTTTAAGATTCATAGATAATTAAAAATCAATTTATTTTTTTGATTTTTTTACACATACTCATGACTTACGTTGGGTTTAGGTTTAATAGAGATTTTTTTTGGAGGTGAGACTTGCAATGAGAATGTTATGCCAAATAACATTAAGTTGAATAATAGGTTGGCCTGAGAAAGGAAAAAAAAACAAAACCAAAATCCAACTATTTTTCACAGTATTCCTGCAGAAAGTGCAACAATTTCACAACTGAAATAGCATCCTAATAAGTGTGGCCTTTTTCCCATTTCTTGATTAAATTATTTCCTATTCTGCAGTCTTCTGATAGAGCCTAATATTTGCTGGCATGTAAATTGCTTTAGAACGTGAAAACCTGATTATTGGTATGTTTTAATTGTTATATGTGCACAAGCATTCAGGGGTTTCCAGATTGTTTGTGATTTTTTTGTTTTGTTTTTGTTTTCCTCTGCTCAAATTACTTTACATTCTTCTGCCTATAGCTTTCTCTTGGGACAGAAAACAAGGGAGTCTAGAGTTCAACTTAGAATATATGTTCTTCTTCTGGTCAGTGATAAGAATTTGTTGACTAGAGAAAAGTGTCTCTCAAATAGAGAAAGACCAGAAAAACTCATTGCTGGAGAAAATACGCATTAGATTTTACCTAGTCTTTTTCTTTTCTATTGGGAGACTGGCCACAGAAAAAGAAAGAAAGAAAAAACCCCCTTATCATTATAATATGGCCTTAAATTGGGCATGGGCCTTACTTTTCTCTCTTAAGTCATGAACTTTGTGTTTCTTCTTGATATTTGGGAAATAAGACTAATTCTATAAATAATAATAGTTGGAGCACAACTTCCATTTATCAGCTAAAAAGGGTTAAAAGGTGGGATTGATGTGAAATGTCTGTAATTATCTCTCCATTTACTCATAAAACACATACCACTTCATTATAGATTTATTTTTTGTTAAATACATAAAGATCCTTGAATTCTTTATTCTTTAAAAATAACAAATTCTATTTAAGGGTGAGACTGAAAAAAATTATAAACGTTGTTTCACAAAATGATAGATGATTCATCATAATAGAACAGAAAATATTTTAAAATTTTGGTAATAATTTTCATTAGGTGCTCATGGTACACAAAGCGTATTTAAAATAAGGCCATTAAAGGTTGTTTCAAAACCAGTACCCTTCATAATAAATGTTTCTTGACATTTCTGATATGTAACAAATAAACTGTGACAGTTTGCAAATCAGTCAACAAGGCTATCAACATTTTGTTCTGTCACAAAAACGTATGTATCAACACATCATTTCCTCTTAACACCTTCTTTTCTGCTTGCCTGTGTAGGAAAATTTAACAAAAAAAAAAAAAAATTAAAAAAAGTTTATTTATGAGATATTTTGTCAGCCTCAGCAAAGACCAATAATGAATAATACCAGAAGAAACTTACAGACAAATAAGAAGAAAAATTTAGGTGACATTGAACCGCCTTTCTAGTCCTGGATACTCCCTCTTGAAGGATGTTGATTTTTTTGGCTACTGCTGGGTAGTCACAATGAGACAATGAGAAAATGTAAATCATATCAATCTAAACCAGCCTGACACGTGAGGTCATATTAGTTGTGTTTCCAATGAACAGATTTTAGAAAAAGCATCACATTTGCAGAGCATTAAAGGCATTTCAATCAGCTGTTGCCCGTAGCTTTACACCAGCTCTGGGTGTGATCCTGGCAGCCTATTTTAGACAAGATTGCTATTTCACTGCATACATGGTGTAAATTATGCATTTTAATATACATTTTGTGAAAGTAGCCTCAATTCTTCAGACCAAGTCAGTATTACTGAAAACTTCATTTTGAGGAAGTCTCTTACTTTTCTCTTTTCTTTCTTTTTGTCTGTAATAACAATCCAGCAGTCTGTGCAGCTGATGCTAAATTAGGAGCTGGCCTTTGTTTTCAATTCAGTGGGATTACAGTTGATGAATTTAATTTGTGGAGTTCTGTATAGGACATTTTGGGCCAACTGTGTTCATCTTAGTATAGTTTTTCACAGGTTTTTTCCAATCATGACATTTCACTGTATTCTGAAGGATGTATACTTACAACCAAGAGTAAAGTCAGTCAGACTCATTTGAGACAAAATATTTGGACAAAAAAAACCACCACCAAACATACATACATACATACATACATACATACATACATACACACACATATACATATACATATACATATACATATACATATACATATATATATATATAAATGGTGATATAAAAGAAGACTGCTCTCAGACCTCTCAGACTTTCTGCAATACACATGTTCCAAATAGTAAAAAATGTTATTGCCATATGTGATGTATATGTAATTGTTTTTCTTTTGGGACTTCTTGGATACAATCCACATAAGAATTTTGTTCAGATCAGGGGGAATTTCTTAAATCTCATATTTGTGTCCTGTTGCCATTCTTCATTTCATGTCATCATGTGCACAAACTGCTATATTTCCAGACATTGCTGAAATGGGAGATAAAGTCAAGTCAGATCGACGCCTGATGTACTCCAGCTGCAAAAGGACACTCAGTCAACGGGGCAAGGCTATAGATTGTTTAAGGTAAAATAAACATCAGATCCCCAACACCACATGTTTTGGATTTTAGATCTGCTCCTTCTGATCCATGCTACTTGCACTTACAGTCTTTTTTTTGTTAGATAGCAGGAAATTTTTTTGTATACTAGCAAACTGGAGAAGCACTCTTGAAAGGATGCATTCCAAAGAAAGGACACTCCTGAAAGAGTGTCCACAGGTGACAAATGCTGACCTGGGGTGACATCTGAGGAACTGATGCCCATGGGCAGCACATGCCAAGGCAGAAACACTAATGAGCAAAAAGCAGCAGAGAGAAAACACTAAAGCACATGACCCCACACCCCAGTTCTAATTCTGCCCATCACTTCATTGGAGAAAATGGGACAGAATGAGAGTTACCTGGAGTTAAATAAAGGAAAGCTGAGACAATGAATGATAATAGGTGTTTGTTTGAAGTTGAATGTTGAGAAGCAAGAGGAAAGCTATTTAATTAGGTACTTATTTTGTTGTAACATAAGGTTTTTTCCCTCCTGCCCAGTACTGAAATCAATGATCAGAAATCATTGCTAATTTGACTTAAATTTTATTTAGAATATATCCCCTGAGTCAAGACTGTTTTCATTGCAATGGTAGTTCAGTTAGGAGTACTTGTCTTTAAATAATTTTTTGTAATGTAGGATTGCATGCAAAAATGTTTTCATGATGTGGTTTGCTTCTTGCTGTTATTATATACAGATGCATTTTTGTTACAGCACAACATGGGCATAGCACTAGGAGATTTAAGGGGGAAAATATATTCCTATGTTCCTAATCTATGCAGTATATGAAGGGTGATAAATATTACATATGCAATTTTACCTTAACTCCAGAATGTTGTTAGAATTTCAAAAAGCAAATTTTATTTTATTCTTACAGATTTATTTTCTTGAGCTGGTTCCCTTCTCTAAATTACCCATATTTAACATACCACAGGTTTTAGAGGGAAAATAAATCACACATTAGGTAGAGGCAAAGAGAAGCAGTGTCTCTCTATAGATGTGAGTTAAAATTTCGTTTAGTAAGACACAGAAACTCAGAGCTGTGAATCCTTTTGCAGAAATGCTGCATCTACTTTGTTCTGCATTTGTAGCACATGTCAAAATGTAGTTTCATATGAAGAGAAAATGTTTTGAAGCCCTTGGTCTTCTTGTTGGCCATCTTTTTTTTTTTCCATCCCAAGCAATTATTTTGCAAACCATGAAAGCCAGGGCATGATTGCATTTGGGTTGTATTTTTTCTTAAATGCTCATTAATGACAGAACAAAGTATAAGTCTTAACTACAACACATGATATTGATAAATGAGAGCAGAGATATATTTCCATCTGCTTGACACATTTTAAGAACACTTTTTGTCCCCCCAAAATTATGTTACTATTCATCACTGTGGATTTTATCCTTTGGTTTTTTAAATTGTGTTTTCTTACAAAGCTGCTTTTATTTGTACAATATTTATAATATTTCAAATAACTTAGGCACAATGCTGTGTAAATCAGTAAGCTACAGAGGCAGCAGCGGTGACTGGGTAAGTCCAGGGGAGAAAATTGGATCGAGCCACACAGGGGGGCCCAAACTCAGGGACACCCACCAGGACAAAAAAGCATCACAGCCAACCAGAAGCAGAGCTTGAGTAAGCCTGAGCAAACAGGATCATGGCATGTCAGAGAGGGTGTGGCATGTCAGGAAGGGCGCAGCACAGCTGTTTGCAGGGCAATTTGCCTAGGTGGGGCAAGCAAGAAGGGCTCCTCTCTGACTGTCCAGGAGGAACCAATAGATAAACAGACCCAGTATCTGCTGCAGAAGAGCACAAAAAGGTCCTTTCAGTCCCTGTTTCATTAGTACTTTGGTGTAAGCCTTCTCAGTCTGTATAACTAAGTTCCCTGTCTTGTTGAGCAGTGGGTCCACATTTTCCCTACTCTTGCTTTTGTCACCTGAGTAATGATAAAAGCTTTTGTTCTTGCCTCTGCAATTGCAGAAGCAGGTCATGCAAGTCTATCACCTATATTAGGGATAATTAACTCAAACTACCAAACTGATACAGGTACACATCCCAAGGTTCCTATATTGCCTTGCTTAGAACTTACTCTCAAGTATGTCTACATCTTTTTGCATTGCATGCTGTCTTTTCCTTAACACACTACACCTTATAGAGTTCCGTGAATAACTCAGAACTGTCTTTTTAAAACATTTCTTACTGTCATTTTGTATTAGCATAACAAGGAAGAGTTTTCAGCCTTGTTTGACAGAACAGGAAGAGAGGATGAGAAGCAGCTTACACAGATCATGAAAAGGTGAAAGAGCAACTAATTCTGGAAACCATTTCCTGGCACATGGATAATATGAGCTATCTGCATGGCTTCATCAAAGAGAAGCATGCTTGAGCAACTAGATAAACTTCTATAATGAGGTGACTGGCTGGGTAGAAAAGAGAAGAGCAGTAGACACTGCTTGTCTGGAGTTCAGTAAGGCCTTTTAAACTCCTGCAAGATCTTCATAGACAAGCTGTTGATGTATGGGATGGATGAACAGACAGTGAGGTGAATTGAAATTTAGTTAAACAACTGAGCTCATCATCTGCATCATGGGGCAGAGTGTACCCTCAGCAAGTTTACAGATTCTTTTCAAAACTACAGATCTTATCAGGAGATATTGGATTGGCTGTAAAAAAACCCACCCATTAAAAGCAAGAAGTATTTGCTAAAATATTGCTTTAACAATTGAAAAAAACCCCACCAAAACAAAATGAAACATCAAGCAGCACTATGACAACTCATCCTTTTCTTTCCCTTTCCATTAATGACATAATTCCTTTTCTAAAAGCAGAGTTTGTCAACTCTTCCTCTTACCCAGTGACACTGCAGCAGACACCCTTCAGGGGAGACAGTTTAGGAGAGTTGTTTGGATGAATCTTCATCAAGAACTTAACCTTGGCACCCAGTTCAAGTGAGAAGCCTGTCTTGAAAGGAAGTTACTTCTCACAGATGCTCTGCCTCTGGGAATTTGCAAGTGAAAGAGGAACATGGCCAGGTCAGGCTTTCATTTTATATGTTTTGCCAAGTGTCACCCAGCAGAACATATATCCTGGCTCAGACAGAACTTGAACAGCCACAAGCCAAATTCCACACAGTGAAGTTTGGAAGAGAGCAGAGCATGTTCGGTATTTTGTGGTGGGTGTGGGGGTTTTTTTGTTTTGTTTTGTTTTTGTTTTTGTTTTTTTTTAACAAAGGAAAGAAAGGAGCAAAAATGGTAAGAATTTAAGCATGCTCAGAAATATAGGTGGGATCAGACATGACAGCATCACATCCCCACATCTATGCCCAATGCTACTTAAAAAAAAAAAAAAATAGAACGCATGTTTAGATTTATATACCGTAAGCATGAAAAAAAAAAGTATTGCAAAATACGTGACATTTTAAAATTCCCCTAAAGAATTGCCAAAAATATCATTGGAACCCTACTCTGAGAGAATTTGTTTGTACGTATGGCATTTAGGCCTACATTATATGAAAGACTTCCAAAGTGTAAGATTATGAATGGACTGTACTGTTGTGGTTACTCTGATCTGTAAAATTCAGTGGAGTGCCAGAAACTGCCAGCTGGAAAGAAGACAGGGAAATATCAACAGGCTGCATTCAGAAGGAATCCTGATGTGTTGATGTAATAGTCAGATAATGAAATGATTTGCCTGCCTTAAAATTCCTTTTACAAAGAAGTCATTTAGCCTTTGAAGTGAAAGACTTTGGAGATCATATAAACATATCTTAGGTTGAAAACAGTCTCTTTAGGAGCTTTATATCTGGCTTTGTAAACATTAATTCTAATAAATTAGTAGCTAAGGTTAATGGAGGACAGAGAGGTGATTCAAAAGAGCCAGAATGGTTTAATCAAGGGAAATTCCTGCTTTGCTAATGTGTGGTCTTCTATGCTAGAATGATTACATCAGTGGACAAAGGAATATGGATGTCATCTTTCTGGGCTTCTGTAAAGCCTTTGACATGATCCCTCACAACACCCTTCTCCAAGAGTTGGAGAGAGATGGATTTCATGGATGGTCTGTTAGATGGATAAGAAATTGGTTGGATGGTCACATCCAGAGGGTAGTGGCCAATGGCTCAATGTTTATATGAAAATCTCTGACCAGGGGTGTCCCTCAGGGGTCCACATTGGGTCTAGTAATATTTAATATCTTCGTCAGTGACATAGGCAGTGGAATTAAGTGCACCCTCATCACATTTAGAGGTGATAACAATCTCAGTGGTGTGGATGACACACCTGAAGCACAGGATCACATCAAGAGGGACCTGGACAACAAGCTTGATAAGTGGTCCTCTGTGAGCCTCGTGAGGTACAACAAGGACAAGTGAAAGGGGCTGCACTTGGGTCAGGGCAATCCCTGATATCAATACAGGCTGAACAGACCCAGGACAGCCCTGATGACAAGGACTTGGGCGAGCTGGTAGGTGAGAGGCTGGACACGACCCAGAAATTTGCACTTACAACCCAGAAATTTGCACTTACAGCCCAGAAAGCCAAAAGTGTCCTGGGCTACATCCAGAGCAGAGTGGCCAACAGGGCGACAGAGGGGATTCTGCCCCTTGACCCCAGTCTCGTGACACACCACCTGGAGTACTGCATCCAGCTCGAGCACAAGGAAGATGTGGACCTGTTGGAGTGGTTCCAGAGAGGGCCACAAAAGTTATCCAAGGGGTGGAGCACCTCTGCTATGAGGAAAGGCTGAGACACTTGGATTTATTCAGCCTGGACAATAGTAAGCTGCAGAGTGATCTTACTGTGGTCTTTCAGTACATGTTTCAGTACATAGACACGTTAGTTAAAAGAAAAATCGGGACAAAACTTTTATAGGATATTTTCTATTAAATACCTTATTGTCTTGGAATTTAAAATAAATTATACTTTTCAGTCAGTTCTGGGAAAAATCAGATTTTTCTGTCTAGACAATGACAAGAATATTGTCATCACAATATTAGTGTAACAGTAACTGAAAAGTTCACAGACGTTGTAGGAAGCACCCAGCAAGAATGGACAGTTTTCAAAAGGCACTAAAGAGATCTACCCCATAAACAGTTACTTTATACTAACCCCCCATAAATTAAAGTGTACTATCTCAAAATCTCCATATTTTGTTTAAACATTGATGTTTCACTCATAATTCTTAGAAAAATGTACCTTTCTCTTTATATTCTTCATCACTGCACTGAAGCAACTGTGTTAAATACAGCAACAGAATTAACAGACTGTTAACAGACAGTGGAAACCACAATTTCCAGCATGTCATAAAATTTGACAAAGGCCTTCATTATTGCTCCTTTACTCATCAACTAAGTTTGCACTCATCTGAAAAATGAATGTTACATGCCACATTTTTTTCATTGCACGATACTGTTACACAACTCCATTGTTTCTGGATTTTTTCAGGATTATCTTTAGATTAATCCTAAAACATACTGGCAATAAACTTGTGATCGTTCTACAACTGAAAAAATCAAGACATTTAAGTATCTAGGTTTGTGTTTGTTTTCATAAAATCTAGAGAAGAAGACTGTCTTCTGGAAGAAATTTTTATACATTTGGTCACAGTGCAAGAATAATCTTGGGTAGCATCACAACTTTGGGGGGGGGGGGTGGGGTGTGGAAATCCACCAGAAACACCTATATATGTAAGGTGCAATGGTGTTGTTACCAAATCTGTGCAGAAGACAGTGCTGCATACGCTAATAAGCTGATATACTATACCTATGGATATATATGTGTGTGTGTATATATATATAAATATATATATGTATGCAGAGATTGCTGCAGACCTCTATCTTTGTCTTTCTTATATATCTACCTGTATATAAAATTGCATGGATGTATGGATATATGTGTATTTATGCAAACACTAACATATGTTGTAAGGTGTTGTTCTGCAAATGGGAAGAAACACATCCCTATGACATTATTACTGCTTCAGAAATCATGCTGCACTGACAGTTTAATTACTAAGGGTGGGCACTAGAAAGTAAGTCCCTTGGGCTGTCTGGCGACCTTATGCCACTGAAAAAGCAAAACAGATGCTTAAAGCATAATACAGCAGCTAACAGGAGGGGGGGGGGGGGGGGGGGAAATAAACATATCAGAAAAAAAACATAGAAAAGATGGCTGGAGAACAGCATGATCTCCAGAAGAAATTGTTGCATTTTCAATATGTCTGCGAGTGGGATGGCATTAGTGTCCTTCAGCATGAACAGAAATGATTAATCCTTGCTTCCTAGATCATGTTAATAGCCCTGATAAGAACAGAAGCTTGTTTTTCTTAGTGCAAGGATACAGGCTATTGCCAGAAGATTTTTGCACACTTATTTCAGTTGAAAAAGCTAAATTTCTAAATTTAATGTTGTCAGTGACTGCAGATAGTTTGACTTAGTACTCTGGGAAAAAAATACAACAATTCACTGAATCAAATACTTCTTCATTTTAATTTAATTAAAACTACTGTTGTCGCATTGTAGGAATGAATTAATTTTATTTTTTATTTCAGAACACTAGGTATTTTTATGAAAGAGTTTTTTTGCACTAGCTTTTCTCTCATTTGAAATTCTGTTACAATTTAGTAAGTACTATTAATCAATGCTTATGTACAACAACAAAAGGTGATAAAATTGGAAAAAAACTGTTTCCTTTTTTTTCATATTCTCACAAACAAGAACACAAACATAGTTTTTTACATTCTAAGGAATAACTGAATTTACATACTTCTGTATGTAAAATAAAGAAAAAGGTTAAATTTTTCTTCTCAATCGTGCAAGTTATACTGTTCACTGACAATTTTTTCCTTTTTAAGCCCATGAGCATACAGTTTTATATATTAGTAGAAATATAACAAAAATAACCCACTCCCCTCTTATACAGAGCTAGTTGACATGACCAAGGAGTTGTTCTACTGCACAAGCAGGTTGCTCATAGAAATGTATCATGAAAAATATCAGAAGAATGAAAACTTCTGTAGATTTCAATCTAAATTCTAAATATATATACAAGATGAACTTATGGACTGGCAAAATATATGTCTCTTTTTTTCACTGATCTGCAATCTTGTTTATTTTGGAAGAACTTTCAGCTACAGCTAAATTACAAATTCAAGTTACAACTTATACCTGCTCTTGTTAAAAAAGAAACCTGCTTATGAAATGTGAGGGAAAAAAAAGTTTCCTACCTTCCCATTCCTTATTTTATTCAGCTTAGCTTGCAATTCCATTTAGTAGCAATAAGAATATAACTGAAAATGAGCTTTATAGCAATCCAAGTGCTTAAGCCTGATCCAGACTTTCCTGCACTTTCCTTTTTTTTTGGAGAAAAATGCCAATTTTTTGAGAAATGTCTGTTTCCTGGAATAGAAGACATCTGTCACCTGTAATCATGCCAAAGTACCTTAATAGCTATCTTGCTCGAATTACTCATTCCCAACATGACATGAAAATCTGATTGTTAACTGTGTGTAGAGCACTGTGGTTTTGTCAGGCCAGCCATATCTGACATGCAGGCTGTTCTCATCACTGCTCACATGCTCATGAGCCACTGAATGAAATCTCTTTACCTGTGGGGAATTCTCCCTTATTGCACTATGCTCATGACACAAAACAGAAAGAAAAACCTGTGTGTTTAGCTTTCAGTACCATTCGACTGATTTTAATTCATTTTAACTTCCAAATGATACAAATGATCCAGGTTTACAGCACTTTAAAGCAGTAATCAAAGTATACTTCTTACATTATGTAGTGTTAATTTACTTACAGGGAATTTACTTTCCTGTTTTGTATTATAGTGGGTATAGGAATATTGTCTAAGTCTATATCCACATAAAACACACTGAAAAATAGACAAAGAAACAAACAAAGGCAGCATAAACTGCAAAATCTGCATATGAAAAAAAATCATAATTTCTAAGAGAACAAGTGTACCTTTGTGGCTTTTGAACACTTCAGAAAGAAATGTTAAAAAGGGAAATCATTACTTCTTACTTTTTGGACAGGAAAAAAAGAAGTCTATCTTTGAGGCTAATAGTTATTTAATAATACTTCCTGCCATAACAGAATCTAAAGATATAGTACAAAATAGCAAAATACTATTAAAGTGTTGTAATATACACAAACCTTCTGGATTTTAATCCATAACAAGAATGTGCCATGTACATGGGGTTTATTCAGAAATTCCTACAAGGAAATACTGTACCCCTTGATTCAGTTAACTTACCACCACCACCACCCTGAGGTTATCAATACCATTGGGCACTTTGCATTGAGTGCCTGTCACTAGATTTCCTTTCCCAAAGAACTTGATTAATTTAATCTGTGATTAGGAACCAAATAAATGATGCGTGCCTTGTTAGTCCATCTAAGTCATTGGGGGAAAAAAAAGGTTCAGTGAGGTCCTTTGACCCAAGTGATCAGGCACTAAGGTGTGCTTACACATCTAGAATGTGTAAAATATTTAAGAATTTTCTCAAAAAAGCATAGCTCTGTTCTGCTGAATGTTTGTGTTTCTATATCAGAGATAGAGGCAGATGTTACACCTTTTCATTCATGCAAGCTGTTCACACAGGTTTTCTAGTGAAATTTAGTGATCATATCCTTGCCATTTATTTCATGCTTACCCAGAATAGGAGGAATAAATTCTAAATCGAAGTAAGCCCAGTAATATGATTGCAAGGGAGCTGCTTATGTGGAGGAGCTTAGTTTTAGCTGCAGGGGAAAGTTTTCTAGCACTGGTGGTGGGCAAGTTGGAACTGCAAGCTCTATATTGTAGAAGTGTGCCTGCAGAGATCAAAGGTGGCCCCAGCAAGAACCAGCTGAGGATAGTGATTACCATTCCAGGAATGCTCCAGTGGCCATGTATGACCAGATTTTGGATCCCCAAGCCAGAGCAATGCCAAACAAAGTTAGAAAGGCCTGTAACAGGCCACTTGGAGAGCCTGGGGCACCAGATGTACCAGGAGAGGTTGAAGGAGATGAGTTTGTTTAGACTGGAGATCCCACAGGAAGGGATATTACTGTTGACTTCCAGAAATGTTAAAAGATAGATGGAGCCAGACTTTTCTCACTGGTATACACAAAGGGAGCAGAAACAATGCACACGGGAGAAATTCTAATTACCTATAAGGGTAAGAAAAAATTTAATGAGGGTGGTTAGGCCCAGAGTGATTTTAAAAAATTAATTCTTGGAAAAATATTAATGGTTGAGGACTTTCAAGGCCTTGATCTTGATGTAATGCTGAACTTAGTCCTGTATTAGATCTCTAGAGGTCCTTTCCAACTATAAGTTCTATATTTCCTGTAATGCAAACACTGGCATTTTTTATCTTAGGTTTCATTTCTCCATCATTTTTCTTTGAGCTGCCAAGAGTGAGGACACAAATGTCTCTGTTCAATATTGTTTTGTGCAACAAGGCAAGTCTTAGCCTTTGTGATGAATATAATGTGCTATATCTGTTTGCTCCCATTCTATGCTATCATTTCTTAAAAACCTGATGACTGAGGGTCGTGGGAATGCAGGAGAGAACATGAGATTGTGTCTGCCTTTGGCAGTGAATGAGCAAGCTTAGCAGTTTCCAGATTTTATGGAAAGGTAGGAAGACCTGGAAACAAGTATATTAAAGAACAGACTGCTTACAGCATGACCAGTGTTTATGGTAGCAGAGTCTATAGGAATTAGGGGAGTTACTAAGTTGACAAAAACTCTATGTGAATACAACTCCTAATATGGAAGGACACAGTGTACATGGAGATGATTTACTTATAAATTTATTTTGTTTCTATTCTGTCTTATCTGATCACTTTGAGTGGCCCTTGTTTCAAAACATATTCATTATTCTAGTTAGCTTTCTGATAAAACATGGCTTTTTCAGTTCAGAAAAATCTTTTAAGTTTTCTTTGGGGAGATCAATTTAAGGAGAATATTCAGGGAGGCCTATAATAAAACATCTTGTGCCTTTTCTTAATGCTTGGCATTACTTAAAAAAATAAGCCAAAAGTAATCACACAGCTATCAAGAAGACAATAGAAGGACTTTTATGTCAGGTATTATAGAACTTTGAAAACCCTTTTTCCTAATCTGTTCTCCAAATAGATTTCCCAAAACTTATTCTAACATAGAATGGAAAAGGTACCTGGAAAAATAACTCTAGAAAAGGAAACTGATTATTATTAGCCACGCAGCTGGCAAAACACCTAAAGTATTTGTCCATATAGGACATGAAACTGGAATACAACTATCAACTAATCCCCGATTCTGTCTTCTACTGATCTAGGTTATTCATTCCAAAGGGGTAAAGATTAATTTCCAACCAGTTTTCTTCACAGGACTAAACTGCATTAACTAAATCTAAAGCTTAAATAAAATTAATCCTAATTTTTCAATATGAAGATTTCCAGTTTTGTGCTATACTATTGTATACGCATTAAGCAAACACAGACTTTAACTTTTTACTTCAAACATGGCAAGCAATGGGCTATAAAATTTTTGACACAATGAATTAAAGAAATGCATCCCCCTTACTTTTTCAAACAAGTTCATATTGTTTTAGCCAAAGATTTTTTTTTTTTTTTTTTAAGAAAGGAAAGAAAAGGTTTAAATAAAGCATATTAGTTAATAATCTCTTAGCAGCTAAAATGATGGTATGAAATAGCTGTTACATGGGACTATGACAATAAGTTGTATTTTTTCAAGATTTTCAAATTAGAATTGAAATACTAGTGTCTTTTTCTTTTGTTTTTCTTCATATACTGTTGGCTAGTGAAGTCCTTTGAAATAACTTTAAAAGTAAGAAAAAACACTAGAAGAAGATCTTGAATCCAAGACAGTATTTTTTCAGTGAGGTCCACTGAAAGTAAAGCATTGACATACTGTCTAATTAACGTGATCATTCTGCTTTTGTATTTTAAGGTTGTTTCTTCTTGGCAGCATGAGGACAAATACACAATCTGACTTTATTTAACTTTAAAAAACTACACCGAATATATGGCTGACCTACATACTATTGCAGACTTCGACACTGGACAAGCTCATGAATAAAACCCCAAGACTCTTAGTAAACACATGCAGCCTGAACTGAAGATTTCTCTCCTTTACTTTTTTTGCAACGTAGAAATTTATACTAAATTTGCAATAACATAAAACGCGTTTGACCAACTTGTGATAAAAGTTTAACTCTCAATTTCTACTTGGAATTCAAATACAAAGTAATAATAATAATAATAAATCTGCCTATAATTTGCTTCATTGGGAAAATTTCTAACCCTGGTCCTTTTGTATCTTTTAAAACTGGAATCCATACTGTCTTTCAGTTTTGCAAGCAGCCATCTGTTCCACTGTTTCTAATCGCTCAGCTGCATGTAACAGTACTACAGTCTAATTTCATGTCAATTCTTTTACAAATAAAGTGCAAGTTACTAATGAAATATGGTTCTCTAACACAAAGCCAGACATTTAATTTACATTGAACCATTTTCTCAGCTACAAAATTGTTTATACTATGCAATAATATATCTCACCATGGTAAATATTTACAGTTTTTGAGTAAATGTTACAAAGGAGTTTGCCAAATCAAGTAGATCTATAAATTCAAAAATAATTCAAACAGTTTTCAGCTTACAAAGCACATCTATAAATATATGTATGTGTGTGCATGTGTGTTTTACCTTGTTTTTTTCCACCACTTTAATGCCACCTTTATCCATTAAACTACTGTGTAAACACTGTCACAATAATTGTTAGTTCATCACTATTTTGAGCAATTATTTGTCCTCTAGAATTCTACCTACCTCTTTGTCCTCTTCTGAATTCTACCTCAGTTAACCATTTTAGGGTTTTTTTTATTTATTTTTATTAAAAAAAAAAAAAAAAAAAAAAAAAAAAAAAAGAGAGAGAGAGAGAAAACAAACCAAAATGGAAATGTGTTAGTATAAGGGAGTTAATTTGTTAGGGTTTTAAAGAAAACTTTTCCTTGGCTTTTTCTGAACTTAAGAATTTTTGAACTTACATTTGTAATATGAATATTACACTAGGGTGTTTTGCTTGTGTGTGTGAATGAATATAAATTGCTTAAGACTGAAAAAATATACAAACTTACTATTCCACTTTTTTCTTCTCAATTCTCCTGTGTGCTTCACGGATCAGCCCCAAGCATGAACCCAGTAAAGATGTGAGGTGAATGAAATTTGTATCTGGTAGGAGATGGGAACTAGCACCCGCAGAAAAGTACTTTTTTCCACATGGAAGAGACTTCAGAAGCAAATAGTTGTTGAATAGCACTTTGAATTCTAGATTTCCTTCTACCATTTAGTAGTAAGTGTTTTCTCTTGATCTAGGTCCTTTCTGATTGGGGAAAAGCCTTTCAGTTAGCTTTAGGTTATTTCTGTTTGCCTCATTTTGGTTGTGGCTTTGTTCCTTTTCTGTATCTTAACTCCTTTTGATATTTCTGACTGACTTTTATATTTTTGTCAGCTTTGTATGTAATACTTTGATTTCTAATCCAAATTTAAGCATATAGAATCCCTTATGCTGTCATTATTGCAGACAGCTAAAATCACATTAGATAAATGTAATTTCTTGAGTCAGATCCAGTTCTGATTAATCAGTTTTCCCAGCTTTCCATGTATTCTTGCAAATCTACCTCTAATCTACTCTGTTGCTGTTTCCTACTTTTTTGTTTTTAATCTCATTCAAATTTTTACATCTTCCAAACTTAAATGAATATTTTCTTATTGCTCATCTCTAGCTCTCTCCCTTCATTCTGCAAATACCAGTTATTTTTCTGTCAATTTGATTTTTCATATAGGCTTTCTGTTTCTTTGACTGTAATAACTCTTCTCATCTCTATACTTGATTGATGTTTTCCTGTTCCCGAGCTTTCTGGAAGTCTTTTGTCCTAGACAAAAGTTTCTGAATTTGCCTCTCAACCTAAACGTTTATTTATTATCACAAATCTCTGCTCCTACTGTTTTCTCTTCATCTCTTCTATTATACAGGATCCTCAGATGTCTGGAAGATCAACTGACAATTTCATTAGAGTGTCTTTAACTGTGTAGTTATTGACAGCAGCTTCACGTGTCAAGTTTAAGCTTTACTTCCCATTAACTGTTCCTTTGCTTGCAAGTTATGTTTCAGCCATATGAAAAAGACATTTAAAAAATTCTATGCAGGAATTTTATGTTCTTTAAGTAGATATACCTTTAACAGCTTTTTGCTGTTGCTGGTGTTGTAGCTTTGACACCATTATGTTTGTTGGAAAGGACAATGTTTTTAATACTTGTGAAGTAGTTGTACTATTATGAAGTCTGCTTTAACCATTTAATTCTAATATACACCACATTACACATCAGTTAGTTCAACATCAGTTAGAACAACATCAGTTGTTCCACAATTAACTAGTGATATATTGCTTGTGTTTCAAGGGAGTATAGGAAAGGTAAACTAAGAATTGAGTTTAAATTCAAAGCAATACAGAAGAAACTGTTTTTTTCCCCTGAAATAACATTAACTTTTATTGCCAGTTTTAAAAGTTTGTAAATTAATTGCATTCCTCATAAGCCCATGTATATATTTTAAATGCAAATTAATTATTCACAGGTGATCAGAGGAACTTTCTGCAGGTCTAGAATTTCCTCTATTAAAATGTATGCAAACTACAGTTGTGAAAGGAAAACTTCACTATTCATGCATCTTATCATGTTCTTTATCTATTATATCTACTTGAGAAAGAGATACTTAAGATACTGCAGACAGCTCATTTAATGGCTGTGGTCAGAAGAGTGAAGAGTGATTTAAAGTTGAAATGGGAAAAGTGAAAAAGCAATCTCTAAAGCCAAAATAATATTCACAACTTGCCAAAAGGTTTAGGAAAAAAAATAAAAAAAAAGTAGTGGACCAATTAAGGGATCCACAAATGGGAATAGAGAATATTTTCTTGTACAAAAGGCAAAAAAAAAAAAAAAATTGCTTTTCTGAATAAAGAGAGAAAATATGTGACAAAAAAATAGTATGACAAACATATACTATTCAATGGAATAGAAGAAATAAGTAGGGATTACTGTTCCCTGTATTTCAAATTTGAAGCATTTAAAAGCCAATGATGGTTAAAAAAAAAAAAAAAAAAAGTATTTACTGTCAGTAAACTGCTTAAAGCTTGAAGTTCCCTGACAGAAATGTACTTCATTAAGAAAAAGGGATTCTGTAGGAATAAATTGATTTTAGCTAAATGTGAACAGAAATAAGGAGTGAAATGGAAATTCCAGTAAATGGCGATGTAGAAAACAAACCCATTTACTAAGCTGTAGGAAGAATGCCTTGATCACATGCCTAGAGAAGAGGAGACTGAGGGGAGATCTCATTGCCGTCTACAACTTCCACTTGAAGGGAAGGGGAGGGACTGACACTGATCTCTTTTCAGTGGTGATAATGATCCTCTCAGTGAAGGAACCTGAGGCCATATCATAAAGCTGTGTTGTGGGAATTTTAGGCTGGATATTAGGAAAAGGTTCTAAGAAGGTTAGGCACATGGTTAGGCACTGGAATGGGCTTTCCAGGGAAGTGGAAATGAGCACAAAATCTGTCAGTCAGTGAAGTATTTGGACAATGGTCTTGGGCATGTGGTGTTACTCTTTGGGCTGTCCTAAGCAGGACCAGCAGTTGGACTGTGATGATCCTTCTGGGTCCCTTCCAGCTCTGGATATTCTATATGTTGACGTTAGACACCACGTTCAGCTAATCAATTTAAAGTGTTTACCTTAAGTTTGCAACTCTGGGTTATATGTGACTATTTTGACTCTACTGTCAGCACTGGAAGTATGGTCAGTTGCTCACATTTAGATTGTTGGCATTTTAGGTGTTTAAATACAGGTGTATAATTCAAGAGTTGATTCCCACTGCCTTTGATTTAGCTTTGTCATTCCCTTAACTACCAACCAGATCACTTGAGCATTACTTGGGAGATTTGTCTAGTGGGTCCTGAGAAACATCCACAAACTACTGAGAAGTCAGTTTATGAGAACCCAAACACCTAAGAGTTCCTAGGAATCTCAGATGCCAGGTTCTCCAGTTCTTTAACAGCCTCCTGATCAAAAGCTCTTTTGATTCTCCAGATGAAGGATTTCTAGGATTTCTCAAATGAAATATTAGGTTCCTAGTCCTACTTGTTACAGAAGCCTTATGAAGACAAGCCTCTTAACATGGTGTGTAAACATTAAAGAAAAAATAATTTAGAAAGTTTTTCATCTGACATGTTCAAGAATTGTTTTCTTTTGTTTTGATTGTCATTCTTTTTGTGTGACTGAGGATAAATTGTCCACCATTTTAGAACTTAAGCTTCTCAATAGCTTCATTGTTCAGAGGATTCACCACCATGAATTTTTTGATGTCTTAAATTAAAATGAAAATATAAATGTAATAATATGGTCTTAAGCTGTACACGAGTGAATATTTACAGCATCCTGTGTTCTGATATGAGGTAAGAGCTTCTAAAGCTATAATTGATCTACTGTTTGTTACATAGGTTAATTTTGTGAGCTCTTTTAGTACATAAGACATGCAAAAACAATATCTTCATAGTCCCAATTTGATGTTTATTGCATAATATTAGATTTGGTATACTTAAATTATCTGATATAAATTTAGTCCCTCAGAAGCCAATGCATTGAAGCTGAAACAGTAATAATAAAGCAGTCTTTAGACTTTTTATTTAGACCAAATAACTTTTCATGTATTAAATCTGAAAAAAAGTCAAAAAATTACTATGAAAATTGAATCTTATCAAATACATTGGAAAATTGTTAATTTCATCTAGAATATCCAAAAGTAACTAGGAATTTGATATTCCTGTTAAGCACTTTTAGGGGAAACCTTAAGTCTAATGAAAAGAGCCCCTGCCAAATACCAGTCTTGGTAACAAACAAGATGTCTGTGTGCTGAATATCCAATATAAATATCTTATATAAACTCCTGTGTAGAATTTATTAACACCACAATGATGAATTACATCAGTGTCAGCATATTTCACCACATTTTATTCTAGTGTATTGAGTTCATTCACTCATCATTGTTTGATAAGAATACAGAGAAACAATATTTCTCAGGGGAGACTTTCAGCCAATTCAGTAGCATTCAATAGCTATACAATAATATTGATGACAGAAAAAGAAAAGCTATAGTTCTTTTTTATTACTCTGTAATAAAGGAAACATACTTTCAGCACAAAAATCCTTGAAGCTGATCCAAGATCTAATCTAGTTCTACCATAATTATGTTGATTTCAGAGATCTCAGTGTATAAATGCCCATGAAACGCTGCTATCATTCATTGTCTCCTCATTCAAGTTTCCAGACAAAGGTATTTTTACAATATGGCAAAACATCTGTTTTGCCCTGATTAAACAAGGTACTCAGGGAAAAAAAAAAAAATAAAACAACAAAAAAACCAAACCAAAGCAAAAAAAATATTGCTGCAAGAAGATTCTCTGAACATACCAGCTTTCTGGTATGTAAAAACACAACTAGATGTAAACAATAAAGTATGGAATTCCAATTTCTCTAAAGTTATTGATCATTAAGCACTTTGACAACGTATGAAGTTTAACTTTTTTTTTCTCTTATTCTAAATGCATATTTTCCATTTTCACTTCTTCAATATTGTCCTACCAAAATCAATAAACAACTGAATTGAGCCATGCAAAATTAGTCCATCCTTTCCCCTCTCTAGGATGTTTTCTAGGTTAACACTCTTCATTTGCCCAGGCACTGAAATGTGTCAAACAGCATTGCAGACATTTATTAATATTTCCATATTAGACTGGAGATGATAAATGGAAAATCTGTATATACTGGGAAACTTTGGCTTGTCCTTAACAAGGTGTCTCTGATTTATCAAAAAAGAATTGTCACAGCTGTCACAGATCAGAAATCTACTACATTTCTTTGAAATAAGTTAGTAAATCTTGCAATCTCAACCAACTAGCAGAGATTTGTATTAGACTATAATGTACATAAAAATTGTTTTTGATAGTTCAGCTTAACAGGTTTATCCTCAGTTTTCTTCTGGTCTTGTTTGTTTGGGTTGGGTTTTTTGTGTGTTGCATTTTTTCGGGTTTCTTTGGGGGAGATATGGGCCTGTTTTGTGTTTTTATTTTTTTTCCTTTTCCTAAATGTAGTTTAAACTTTTGAGGCACACAGTATTAACTATCATTGCAATAATTCGGCTGCCTTATGAACCCCTCAAGTTATCTTTGAATTCTGCTTTCCATATACCTTCCCCCATAAAGCAATGGGTTTTTTTCCTTCTTTACCTTAGTCTGTACAGAAAATTACTCCTTTGAGGTGCTGTTTCAAGAATTTAAAAGATTAGCTGAAAATGTCACCGATTTTTAAAATTTCTAAGTGCATCATGAGATAATTTTCTCCAAATGGCAAAATCTCTCTCTCAAATGCTTTGAATGATTGTTCTTTCTTTGTTTCCTTAAAAATAATGTAAGACTTAGTATAGCTATATTAATCTATCTATAGTATACCTATATCTTAGTATATCTATATTCTATTCACCCATCTATACCTAAATTTATGCTATATCTGTATTATGTAAAACAGTGCTTCTCTTGATAAATAAAAGGTCACAAAAACCCCAAACCAACCAAGCAACCAAATAAACAAAACAAAACAAAAAAAACCACCAAAACCCACAAAAACCCAAGATAACCCCTAAAAACAAATAAACAAACCCAAAATAAAGCAAAACAACAAACAAAAGAATCCCTGATGTCCCATACTCCTTGGACTCTCTTTTATTCTGCTGCAGCTTCTTTACAAATAAAGCCCAGACACAGTTCTGTGTGCACATCACTGCATCGGCACTGCACAAAATCTTAGTATAGATTAATTTATTGAAGGATTTTTTTTTCCTTCATTTGTTTTTCATTCTTCTTTCACAAATAATTTAGCCATTAATGAAGGTAAATAAGAGAAGATATTCCAGATGGAATTTTAGGATTCTAAAGGACTGTGACACTTCCCTGCTTTCATTTTAAGGTTTAGAATATATGCAGATGCCACTCTGTTAAAAGGTCATATGAAGTCCTGGAGAGATATTTGTGTTTAGAATAAACAGGCCCATCCTTTCTCTTAAAAATCATAGTTTTCATGGATTCATTAAAACTCTTTCATGGTGCTCTGTTTAAGACCTCCTCTATATTTAGGGGATAAAACTGTGTGTTTCTATAGGATGATTTATTATTAAGTATATTATTATACTTAATATTAATTAATAAGTATATTAATATAATTATATTATTATTAAGTATTACATTATTAAGTATATAGGTGAATATGTTTATCTTTCTCTTTTGGCCAGGCTAATTGCAATGAGATAAAATCTCTGAATAAAAAAAAAAAAAGTTCATTAAGCTGAATATTACCCTGAAAACCTAATTAATACCCACCAAAATATCTGTTACTGTCTACACTATAGTAAATCAATAAAGTAGAAGGAATTCTATCAATAGAGTATGAGATTTCACTTTTTATAAGCATTGGTATTTCAAGCCATAGGATTCTTTAACTTAGCTTATGCAGTACATTGAATATACTTAGTTCTTTTGTAAGCAGGTTTCCTCCTGTGTTTCAAAGAGAGTGCTAGAGCTGTTCATGTTAGTTTGAAGGGGACTCAGAAATGTTTAGAAGTCATCAACAAAGCGATTAATAAAGATTTTGCAGGGAAAGTACAAGAAACAGCCTTAGACACCCCATTAAGTCACCAAGGTTATTAAAATTGGCATAGCACATGATCTCTCACCATCAGTCTCTTTATTAGTGTTTCCTTCATTAATAACAAGCATATTAAAACCCAGTTAAATAAAATCTATCAATGGATTCTGGGCATTATACTGCTAGCTTTGAAAAGAGAGATTAAGTACAAATGGAAGACTTTATATGACATAAAATATCTTCTAATTAACAAAAGAATTAAAGGAAAATCAATGAGATGTATATTGAATGGGAAATTCAACAGGTGGTAAGACATTCTGGTAGAGTAAAACAGCAGTGGAAAACACAGTGATATACATCTGATAAAGAGGGAGAAAAGAATCAGGAAACCTTCAGGGAGTTGAAAAAACAAAATAAAAAAGCTTATTAAAAGGCATGAGGAAAGCTGTACCTTATGAATGGTTATGAACAATTGTTCTGCTAATTCAGAGGAAAGGAGACAGGCCAACTTGACAGGGAAAAAGAAAAATAAAGGAAACTATGAAGGTGGTAATACATTATTTTCTTTTATTAGCCAGAACAAAAGTAAAATACTCTTTAGAGGAAGAGTGGGAAGCATTATTTTGATATTAAAGAAAAATCTAATCTGAAATTAAGTTTTTAATGAACTAAATCAAAGAAGGATGTTGGACTCATGCTATCACAGAGAATATTCAAGGTTGACATGTCCCAGATACATAATTCAGACATAATTTAAGACATCTTTTAATAGCAAACAGTATTCCTGAATCTACCAGTTCTATTCAATGGTTACTGCTTCTATATTTTCTGCCTCCAAAGGTGTAATCTTTGTCTGATCAAAGTATTATGTACACTTGTTTTCCACTGAAGTTACCTTTTCTTTAGTAGGTATATAATTTGCCTGGTAGATCTCATTTCAGTAACAAAGTTATGACCTTAGTTAGTCTGTGCTTATCTACTGCCGAAGTCCATGGAGTTCTTCCAAATATGAAACGCTTCACTGAGTAAAAATCTGTTTTCTAACAAGTTTTTCTCAAAAGGTGATACAACATTTCCATTTATTTTATACCAGCATGGTTAGACTGACATTCCTGAAATTATTTGAAATAAAGACAGTTAAATAATTACTAGTAATAAATATGGTAAACACCTACAACCTTTCCAGAATAAGCAGTAGGATGCTGACATATCACTGTTGGATTAAGATTTAACAAATATTAATCCTACAAAAGTTTAATGTTTATCATGGAACGGTTCACTTAACACTACAGTTTTGTGTATTGGGTAAGAATACATACAGAAAATTTAGAAAAATATTCTATTTGTATATCATGCATTAAAATTGTCAGAGAAATCTCTAAATATTTCTGTGGAAAATGAGGAATTAGGTCTATTTGTTTATAATGGTTTCCCTCATCAGCTTTCTGGTTTTTATCCCTCAACATAAGACCTATGGGACCACTTAAATCTCATTAATATCAGAGCTTTCATGGTGGATATGAGTTGTACTCTCTATTTTGTCCTGAGGATAGTGTTTTATTATATATTACAGCAGCTACTTTCAGAATTTAGCAACTTTCAGTTGTGTTAGCGCATTTGCGTTAACACTATAGAAATAAGTATGAGTAAATAATTGCATTTTTGATCTCTCTGGTGAGTTGATCTAAATTCTTTAAGTACAGGTAAATGTGAAAATTTACTCTCCTGGTCTCCATTCTCATTTCAAAATCCTCTGGTTTTAAATAACAACTCCTTAAACCTCCGATATGTATGTGCATGCATATAAGGTTAAAAAAAAAAACCAAAAAAACCCAAAAAACATATAAAAAGGTATCTTATTTCTTCATGCGTTCTGGATTGTGAAAGAGTACACTGATTATTAAGTCACTTAAAAAACTATGAGCTTTTCTCATGATCAGCATGTTCCTTAGAAAATAATATAATACCTTCGGTAATGACTTCAGTGGCCAGAACAAGCATCTGTCTGGCAAAAAAACCCCCAAAAACAGACAAGCTGAAAGTCTTTTAACATTTAATTTTTAAATTACTTGTGCCTTCACATGTCATACCTTATAATCCATATATTTAGATTTTAACAAAATACCTATGCTACAGATTTACAGCAACTCTTCAACTCTAGCATCATAACTCCTTCTTGCTTCAAATAACTTGGTGTTTACAAGATATATTCTACTTCTGTCCACTTCCAGAAAGCGGTAAGTTGTTCTGTGCTTTAGAGGTGACCAGGATAAAATTGAAGTTTCAAATAGCAATTGTTTTTTCTTCATTACTAAAGGTTATTTCTCTGAGATAGGTATTGTGATATTGTACAAGAATTCAGAGGTTACTGCTAACATTCAGTGTGAGAATTAAACGGCTCATTTCATATCTGAACTTCTTACAGAGAGATTTTAATAACCCCACATCCAAGTGCAAAAGACAGAAGAATTTGTGCAATATACAATTTCCCAGAGGCTGATTATTCTTCATTTCACAAGGCATTTAAAAACAATCTGTAAAGTCTCACAATATAGCAGTGTTTACTGAGAATGTATCATTAAAGATAAACAACTTGAAAAGAGGCACCATACTTCATTGAAATACTAGAATTTTTCGTTCGGTTTTTCAAGCAAGCAAGGTAGTTCACGTATAGTTTAACAAATTCAGAGCCATTGTCTGCTTCTACTAGCAAAATGTTAATTGACTCCACGAACTGAAGCCAGGACCATAATAATTCTTTCTTTTTTCCATTAATTCATGTTTTGTTTTGTTTTCTGTTAAATGCAGATTTAACACCAGAGAGTAGACATGCCATGTATTTGTATTAAGAGAAACTGAAGGAAGGTACATTGAATTCATTTGTGGTTTCTGTGACCTACTCAGAGATGACTTAGAGAAATTGCCTCCCTTAAGGTACGGAGCAACATTGTGTGTGTGGTATTTTGGAGCTATTCTGGAAGGTAAGGAGTTTTTAATGAAATTAAATAACTCCTGGGGAAGAGAAGGAACTACGTGAAGATAGGCACATAAAGACCTGTAGTCAAGCAAAGAGATTTGAGAACAGTAACCTCCTCAGTTCTTTCAAGAAACCCAGTGTCATCAGGTGATCACATCACCTTTTCTGGTAGCTGAGAAACAGGGAAAGCATAGGCTGGATAATAAGTCCTATCGGTCAGCACACCCCCACAGCAGTCTTGGGGAACGTGGCAAGAAAGCAAGGACAAGGTAAGTCTCCTTTGCTGAAATCCTACTATAAGCGTAGTCCTAGAAAAGGAAACAAGATCCTGTATTCCCCATCTACAAGACTGTGATCAGGATACGCAAAGCAACCACACGGAGATGACAGATTTTCACAGGGCAGAGTTCCTCTGAGCGAGCCCCAAGGCTGAGCCAAGTCTGAGAGCCCCTCTGCCTGTTTATTTCTCACTTTTTATACATTTGTGGGTCTGGCTGTGGACTGGCTTCTGGAGTTTTCACCTCCTAGCCAAATGGCCAGAGCAACTGTCAGTTACAATTGTTTTCAGGTTAGAAATATGCAAACAAAGGACAGGGAATGAAAAACAAAGGATTTGTTTATGTTACATGGGTGGGAAAAGGTAGAAACCGCTCCTAATATTGTACAGTAGCTAAAAAGTCTGACTACATTTTATGAACAATCAAAAGGCTTTAAAAAGCTCAGAAAAAACAGGGTGACACAAGAGGAGTGTTTCCAGTATGTTTTGAAAACACTTGAACATTGCACTAATGACTCCAGGTGAAGCCACACTAATGACATAAAATACCTATGCATCAGCTGTCTAACCTACCCAACCTTCACTATTGCTGACAAAAGTAGGTGTCTCGTGTATCAGAGTAGATACCTGAAACAGACCAAAGAAACGACACCACAAAAGCCTATCTCTTAAACTACTAGGATGGTTACTAAAATAAATAGTCTGCCTTAAAGAGTTAGGGTAAGATTCTAAGATAGGTAAATAGTTAGGTTTCAAACAAGTTTCCTACCTGTTTGAAAGTATTTAATATCAGAAGAAAATAGTGTAATTCCCTTTCATCTCATTAATAATTAAGGCAATTCTAATAAAACCTATAGTTCTGAATACAGAGTGTGCTCCTTGGGACATGAATACAGTGTATTCAGAATTACAAGATGGACATGAACATTAACATTTTGAATTCTTCATTATCTTAAAAATTGCATTTTATCTAGGAGTCTGCTTTGAATTTACAGTGGTTACAACACACACACAAAAAGCTGCAAAGCATTAAGGAGAGTTTTGATGCTTGACTAATATATTAATTGCACATCATAACTCTGTATCCCTGGAGCATGAGAACTGATAAAAAATATTTTTCATGTTCATACTTGAATGATGCTTGAAGCTGCAGATGCATAAATCAGTCAATTACAGTAATAGCAGGGGTTTTAGTAATGACTTAATGAGAAGTAAAAATAGGCATTATGGATAATATCACTCTTCTCTCCTTTTTAGTAGAAAATTTGTAATAACTGATCACATAACTTTGAGAAAGGATAACAGACAAGCAGACAGATATGAAATAAAATGCAGTATAAAGGGGTAGAGATAATAGGCTTTTGTAAACAGGAAATTAGGATAGTTTAATACTTACGATCGGACAGTATTTTTATTTTTAAAAAAGCAACTTATTGTCTTTGTCTTTCTCAATGAATTTGGGAGGTCCGTGGTCTTGGAAAAACATCAACTTTCTTCTTCCTTCTCTCACTACCACATATGTATTTTTTTATGTTGCAAATGTACTTCACCCGAATTCTGGTCAGAAAAAAGTTCTGCTATT
This sequence comes from Hirundo rustica, assembly GCF_015227805.2. NCBI lineage: Eukaryota > Metazoa > Chordata > Aves > Passeriformes > Hirundinidae > Hirundo > Hirundo rustica. The sequence continues at coordinate 72,748,366 of NC_053451.1, read as the reverse complement.
TTATCAATATTACTTATAAATATATATCAGTGATGTGCATGTTTTGCAGGTATTCTTAGAGAGGTTAAGCAAATTTCAATTGGTGACATTGCAAAGGCTCTTTGTGAGCAAGATTATGACATATTTGATTTGTGCAACCCATGAATGAAAATAATTTCAATCCATCCCTTCCAACCCAGAACATTCAGTGTGATTCTGTGTGTGGGATTCTTTTCTAGTTACAGCTTGGAGGGTAAGAAACTACTGCCACAGATGAACAGGGAAGGCAGAATTTGATCCAAAACTGCATACAAAATTGAGGAAAAATCAACGGGGAATTGAGCATATACCATAAACCAGAATTTTATTCAAGTTTTGTGATGGCAAGAAAATTGGAACTGAAATTCCTGTAAAATTCTCAAGAAGCACCAATTTTTGCTAGTGAAAGCAACAAAAGTTGTCCTTCTCCTATATGTTCTATGCTTTTGAAGGTAACTGATTAAAATAAATTTAGGATTTTTAAAATAGCCTAATTTATCAAGGAAAATGTTTTTCATTTAAGAATGATTTCCAAATAAAATCATGAAGGCATGAATCATTAATCATAACTTATAAATCACAAACTACCATAGACGTGAGCAGCAAGCAAAAGTCAAAAAAATAATAGGAGCACAAGGTAATTTATAAAGGGGTTCAGTTTGCTAAATCCTTAGGGAAAGTGAGTAACGCTTTCCACTTAGTAATTCACAGTTTTTTGCACTTCTTTTATATTTGTTAATGAATTTCAGTTAAAAGGGGGGGGGGGGGGGGGAAGGAAACAAAACAAACAAAAAAACAAACAAAACACCAATACACTTATATCATCTGTAATTGCACTATATTTAATTTGAATGAAATGGGATTACTCATAAGGAAAAATATTACTTTCCTTGAAGGGTCTAGCCATAATTGAAAGGTTTAAAAGAGACATGAAAAAAAAATGAATTAAGGAGAACAGACATGCCCACAAGACTGAGCACAGATGGAACATTTATAATCTAAAAGTGGTGGTGAGCTTTCATTTTCAGTATGGAAATAACTAGATAAATCTTTCTTTTTTATTTAAGAAATTCCTCCCCCAAACACTCCATCCCTCCTGTGACTACCTCACCCAACCATTTTAAAGAGTTCTCTATTACTAACCATCTACGTAAAATCTGTCTTCAAGATCAAATGAAGATATAATACAAAAGTTTCTTGTTAGTGTTCAGACCACTGTTTTTTAGCTTGAAAAACACCAGCGTTATCGGTAGTAAAAAGTGATACAAAAAATTAGATTTTTTTTTTTTCAAAAATGCTATACATTCTAAGAATTTAATTAGATAATACACTCTTTTAAAACAAATATTCACATTTCTGTGCACAAGATGCACAGAATCCACAGTAATAATTTCAGGAATTTAGCTGATTTAGCATAAAAACAAGTTTTTCAAATTCCTCTGTATTAGAACTAACATCCCAAACATCTTGGGAAGATGACAGTTAAGAACTACTGAAGTTCTGAACATCATGAAAATTAAATGTCCAGTAGAGCCTGTACTCATTGTACTGTAACTCCCTTACAACCAATAAAAAGGATAACATTATCACAGATGAATTTGCGATATCCCAAATATTTAATTACACGGAGATTCTACCCACTGCTTTATTTTTAGATGCATTCAGCTGATGATGCATAAATTCATTGGCATTATATATTTATGTTTTCAGTATTCATGACTACAGATTGTCATATTTGCCTTTTTTTTGTGAAAAGAATCCAAGTTTAATGTGTACCATGAGACATACCTGTCCAGTACAGAAAATACTAAACAAACTTAACACCACGTAAATAATATTATGCTTCATAACACTACTGGAAGAGCAAAGATAAAGCATGTTCTGACCCTTGAAAACAGAAAGATAACAACTGGAAATTCAGTTCACAGTGGCCTAGTTGATTGAAAGCAGCTGCAATGTCTCTCATTTTCAACAGTAAATTTCTATTTGGGGGAAAAAAAAAAAAATCTTCAGTGTTAAAAGTAACATAAATATTGCCACATTTTCCAGAGATGAGGAGTAGACTTTGACATCTTTCTTTCAGAGTTGTATTACACAATCATTTGCTACTTTGCCACTGGCAATCACTTGCCACTTGGAAAATGAACACTGTATGTCAGTGTAGACAGTTATGCTAAAAGTTGACATCAATGGAAAGACTAAGTTTTGTTTGTGAAGAATGCAGGAAATCCCAAATCTAAAAAAAAAAACCATTTGAGAACTATTTATATTACACTACCCATGCACGTAGAAAATTTTAAGGTTTGTATAGATAGACAGACAGACAGACAGATAGATAGATATAGATGATAGAGGTAGAGAGAGAGATATATTGATACATGCTCTGCATTAAAGAACTCACTCACAGATCTCACTAGCAGCTCTTGCCCTTTCATAATTGCATTCTCTCTGTTTCACACTTCACTGCTCTGGCGATACCTTGAACATTGTATGTATGTACTGCATACCCTTTTCAGAGCTGAAAAGTATGAAACACTTCAGATTGAAAACTTCTTACTTTTTATAATACACAAAAGCCAATCACTTATCACTAAGACCTGTGAAACAGACCTTTCTGTTTCACAGGCAAGGCTTTTCCTTAATTAAAAAGAAAATAAAATATTGGGTAAATCATTCATGTAGATCATACTTGTACTTAATTTGGTCATATCTGTTTCTCACCTAATGAAATATTTGAGAGCCTGAAATATTGCCCTTTTTTGTTCCTTTTCTTCCATTGTTGATATCTGTTCTTTATGAAGTTACCTTCAATTATAGAAACAGGTACACTCTGCAAACAAATTGGAACATATTTCTATGACTTTACTCTGAGGTTTTGTGTGGTTTTGGTAGAAAGAATGGCTTCATAATTATATCTGTTTCAAGAAAACCAAGTGGCTTCCCAGGAACTCTTCACAAATGTGAAAATACATTTGAAAATGCATGAGAACTTAAATAAATGACCACCATTTTATCCTAATATGACATTTAATTACATTTAAATGTAATTTAAACATTTAATATTGTTTTGCCATCTCTGTAAGAAATACCATTAATAAAGATGGTAACAGCAAGATGAACCATTTCTTCACTCTTTAATTAGTAGATGTCTCTGCAAAGACATCTCAGAGATAGCCAGAGGGACTCCATACAATAACACTTCTTACATCTATACTAGATGACCTAAGCTTTCCTAGGTTATCCTTAATTTAACCAGTAGTCTGGCCTGAGAAGGGAAAATTTATACAATGAAAATTCCTTCTGAAGATGTGAAATACCACTAGCTCTCAATTGGTATAATAATACCAATTGTTAAAATTTATCTTGTTCTCTGGCAGTATTTTTTCTGTTTGTTAACTTAGACCATATGATATATCACATGATTCAAAGATTCTAGGTAAATTTACTGTGTTTAATATAGAGATATCCTGCACAGAAATTAAAGATAAATGTTGAGTCTACAAGTTATAGTAAATATTCTCATATTAATAGTGCTCTGACTCAAGGAATGAAAGGAGATATTTATTTTTGTTGTTGCTTTTTTTATTCCCCCGCCCCCCCCAATGTATTTGCTATTCATGAGCTGATACATCTTTATTTTTAGGGTATACTATGATGACTTATGCATCTATTAAACTCCATCAAATCTAGACCACCATTTCAGGAACCAAAACATGATGAATCTGTTAGTATGGCATTCAAGAAGATATTTTTCTTTTTGGAATTTAGGAAACATGGTGTTCAACAAGGTAGACGATATATACAGGACATCAGTATGTCATAGAACCATAGAACATAAAGTCATAGGATGGCTGGTGTTGAAAGGGGCCTTAAAGATCATTCAGTTTCAACCCCTCTGCAGTAGATAGGGACACCTTTCACAAGATAAGCTTGCCCAGAGCACTATCCAACCTGGCCTTGAATACTCCCAGGGATGGGTCATCCACAACTTCTCTAGGCAACCTGTTCCAACATCTCACCACCCTCACAGTAAAGAATTTCTTCCTGGTATCTACTGTAAACTTACCCTCTTTCAGTTTAAAACCATTCCCGTTGTTCTATCACTACATGCCCTTGGAAAAGTCTCTTCCTATCTTTCTCATGGGTTGCACTGTTGTAGCACATGAATTGGGTCTATATTGTGTTCCATTTTTATATTGGAGTTTGTAATGTTTTCTATTGTATCCCCTTGGAAAATGTATCACGTGGTTTGTCCCTGCTCAGCAGTGCCCATCCCCCACACTGGAATGTAACCCAACTCTGTTCCACTCCCACCTTATCCCTGATGGGCAGTGGCTTGTCCCTGCCTCTGGGCCCGTTCCCCCTGGGAAAAAGCCCCGGGACAGGTGGGGCCTTGCTCCCTCTGGCACCGGTGGGGATGAGGAAAGGGCTCCGGCCGGCGGGTGGACCCCTAAGAATAAAGCCGTGATATCCCCCCGGACAGAGGGCAGGTTCTATGCCTTTTGCCATCGACGGTCGTCTGGGTCTCTCTAAAGAACCACCACAGTGCACCTCCCTTTAGGTGCTGGAAGGCTATAATTAGGTAACCCTAAAGCCTTCTCTAATATATGTCCTTCTCTGTTGCTCACTGAATCTTTCCCTAAGTCACATAAATGTGGTAAAGGTGGGAGCACAGGATAGATACATGATAGCTTCTCTATAATTTCTTACATCAGTTCTTGGGAAGACAACATATGAGATATTTTTATTTTAATAATTCTGCTACCGTTGTCTTCTGTGCATCTTGTAATCTGATCTCCCAGGTGAAATCAGACAGCTAAATTTAAGATGCATATTGAGATGCATATGCCTCTGAAATGCATATTAATCAATACAGGTTCACCTCTGATATGTAAGATCACTTTACAGTAAACACCTTTTTATATATAAGGCTCACATTAACATTACACAGAATTTTCTCAAGGTCATAGATCAATCCTCCAAATTCCTTTTGATAATTCAGCCACTACCTGGGCTATCAGTGGGATTTACAAAACCTTTTCAACGTGTGTCCACGCTGTTTCTAACATCAATTAGGTGTGGTAAAGTAATGATAAACAGAGATTCCAACAAGTTTTCAATGCATTAAGGAAATAGAATCCAATGCAGGAATATCCAAAATACAGTGTTAGAATAAAAGAGAATATTTTTTGTATGTTCATCAAAAAAAGTTGGTTATGGAAGCAAAACTTTTAAATAGTGATTTCAAAAGTGATTTATTTCACTAATGACAGAGCAACATCAGTAACAATTCCAATAATGACAATTTCTACTGTGAGAGGATGACTTGGAAATTCTGGTTTAGCCTAAAATATTTACAGATTCCTCTGGCTTAATGAAAAATTAAGTTTTCCTTCACTGGGAAGAAAAAGTTATGAACTTTTTTTTTTTTTTTTTTTTTTCCCCAATCTTCAAAAAACTCTTAAACCTATGAATTCAAAATAAAGATAAGACTCTAAAGAAGAATACTAAGATGGATGAAGATTTTAAACATGCTACCTTGGCTACTAAAGAAGTCATAAAGCTTTTATTTAAAAAAGAAAGACAAATATCTGCAGGGAGAAACAGCAGGAGAATCTGTTGGCACTTCACGTACTTGCTTGCAAACTTCCATTAACAGTGAAAAAAGAAATGCTGTTCAGTCTGTGGGGTGTGCAGTCATCATCACCGGTGAAATCCTTAGCCAAACAAAAAAAGAAACTACAGAAAAGCATAAGCAATGATGGCTGTATGAAATACTATGCCTTCTTTTTTCCTCTCACTGTCCTTTTCCTCTCACTTTCTGAATTTTCTCTGAGGCTAAATGTAGGTCTGTTACAGGATCATGGATTTGACACAGTTATTGGTATTTTTTCCTTTAAAGGATTTCTACAGTGTACAGATAAAACCTCCATGTGCTTTTTTTCATGTCTCAATGGGAATAAACTTTCATCTAAAAAAGTCCATTTAAAAAACTGCAGAACATGGTGACTGGAAAGACACAGCTAATACAGATAATATATCCATTGATGTGAGTTATTTCTTTTCCATTTTTTCCCAGAGAACAGCTGTTTTTTCTTCTCCTAAAATGAGCTTCAAGAATCAAAGAGGTGTATAAGCACAGTAAAGTATAATCAAGAGAATTTAAATCAACCATAAAGTAGGTATGACACCACTAAATCAAAGACAAAAGGACTTCCAAGCATATCCAAATTTTTACAAGCAAAACTAAGCCATAAAAAATCTGCAAATCAATGTGCATATCAGTCTGAGCTTTCCAGTTGTTAACAGAATGCAGGCATTTGAGGCAGTCTGATTAAGCTGGAATGTTTCCCCCATTATTTTACCGGTGTTTCTTGTTTTCATTTCTATATGTAAACTGCCAGTGGATTTTTGGTGCCATTTCTTGTTTGGTGGGTTTCATTCTTTACAGTCCATTTGCGTGAACCACCTCTGATCTCATTCAGTTTCATACAAAAACATTTAGTAAATGAACTGCTCTCATTGTTTTCAGTAGATTGCAGTGGTCTCCAAGAAAGAATTAAATCGTAATGAAAATTAACCTCTACTTCTAAGTCTGGAAAAGAGACAAGAATGTTACTAAAGAAAGCAACAGCATTACTGTCAGGTTTACTGTAGTAAACTGACTTCCTTGTTGCAAACATACAGGCTCATTTTAAGTAATGTATATCTTTGAGGGTGGAGAAAAAAAGGAAAAGGGAAAAGGAAAAGGAAAAGGGAAAAAGGAAAAAGGAAAAAGGAAAAAGAAAAAAGGAAAAAGGAAAAAAGGAAAAAGGAAAAAGGAAAAAGGAAAAAGGAAAAAGGAAAAAGGAAAAAGGAAACAACTTAATTTATCTAAAAATTCTCTTATTCCACTATGAGAACTCACACAGAAAATTGCTCAAATTCTTCCTTTTGATTGGGGTGGGAAGAATACCCCCCCATAGCACACATAGTATCACAAACTTCACTTCATCAGTAATCACAGAATCACTGAATGGATAAGGTTGGAAGGGACCACAGTGACTCATCTGGTCCATCCTCCCTGCTCATGTAGGGTCCTAAGCCACATGGCACAGGATTGTGTACCGACAGTTCTTTAATATCTCCACTGAGGGAGATTCCACAACCTTTCTGGGCTACCTGTTACAGTGCTTGGTCACCTGAAGAGTAAAGAAATTCTTCCTTCTTGTCTAAGCAAAACTTCCTGTGTTCCTGCTTCTGCTTGCTGCCTCGTCCTATTGATTAGCACTGCTGAGAAGATCCTGGTTCCATCCCTGCAGATCCTGGCTCTGTCTTTTTTACACCCTCCCTTCAGACAGTTATAGACACTGATGACATGCTCTCTCATTTGTCTCTGCCTGAGTCTGAACAGACCCAGCTCTCATTGTAAGAGATGTTCCTGTCCCTTAATTATCTTTGTTGCACTCCCCTGGACACGCTCTAGGAGCTGTGTGTCTCTCTTGTACTGAGAAGCCCAGAACCAGTCACACAAATGGTGTTCACAAATCTACACTCAAATTCCCCACACCAGAGTCAAAATAACCTCATCACAATACCAACAAAGGTGGGCAACTATTACAACTCCACCTCTTGTCCATCACACCAAAATAACAAAGACTGCCCATGATTACCTGGCCATGGATTCTCCAGCAGGCTATTAAATAATTCTAATAATCCCACAGTTCAATGATATAATAACAAAGAAGCAGGATTTCCCACTTTAACTGACACAGTTTCATCAAGTGTGTGGCTACCTTCAAAAGTATGCAAATAGATTTTTCACAGACAAGCTAGGAATATCAGCTGGTTGTAATTCAAACAGAAGCAAGATGCACAACAGAAGAATATGGTTACTTCTCATAACATTAAAATCTTAAGAGTGACAGGGGGTTGCATATTGGCAAGACAATTTAAGTATTATATACTGTGTAATATGCATTAATAATGTATATATATACACTACTGTAATTAATAATATTTGGTCATAGCATCATAAAAATGACTTAGTAATTGAGAAGTTTCAGAAGAAAGACATGATACTTTAAAGTCTGATTGTAATAGCTCTAGAGAGCTTTATTTTCTAATTAGAAACATTGAATCTGCTCACTGTTAAACAAGGGGCTTAGTACCTGACAATCCACTTTTTTAATGCATTAAAATATCAGAATTCAGATCTAAATCCCTTGCAAAACATTTTATGATCCACTTTGATTATAAGTACATGGATGAGCTTTGAAAAGGAATATGAAGTGAAAGAAAAAACTTGTAATTTGCCAGAAGGAAAGAACTAGCAGTTAGGAAATGCCAGCACTAAGAACAAGAGAGAAGTGCATTTTTGGAACTGGATGAGGAACCTGTAGAAACCTGAGCAGGAAAAGACAGGGTTGTCCAAAACTGTGCTTTGTTTCAATGTTTGCTGAGAATATTGAACTACTACAACCAGACTGAGAAACTCTGAAGCAGTTTTGGTTCCATTAAGATAGTCATAATTCTCATGAAGTCTCAAATGACAATACATTGGCATTCTTATATCATGAGATGAAAATGAATATCCAAAGAGAGTTTCACCTCTGAGCAATGTAAAGCACGTGCATAGAAGGAACATTTCTATAATGCACTGTAAAATCATTTACAGTAATATTGAAAAGCAGAATTAAAGTCAGACTGCTTTGTGATTTCAAAATATTTTCTGACTGGCAGAAGCAGTCACAGGTTTAGGTTATCCAGAAAATTCTGTCTGCTCCATGCATGGAAAGCCGTATAAAATTTTCTCTTTCTCATGATCCGATCTTATTCTGAATAGGTTTGATTAAAGTACACCACTTCTTTTTGTACAAAAACATGCCCAGCATTTCCTCTGAATTACTGTTTTGAACTTTTATTTCCCCAGGTTTCTATAGAAAAGCCTAGAACTGATCATTTGGTTTTCTTTAAATGAACACAAATGTGTTAGTTATGATTTTAGGTCCTTTTGTCTGCCAGTGGGTAGGCATTCATGTGTGCTTCAGAGAACAAAAAGAGATACCTGCTGTGTCACTCACAGTGGAGACAGTGAAGGAAATCTAAAAACTGCAATAGCAAGAGAAGTTGCTATTGCACCTGAAGACTTTGAAGTCAATTTTTCAAAGGTTATTTCTTGTCAGATTTTAAAAGTTAATATCTCTGAACAGGAGGGAGCCTCCAAACAAACTACAGTTTTAGGGATCTCAGAATACCTCTTTTCTCTCATCTTCCCTAATGCTAAACGATGCATCTATATCATAGGAGGTATGAACACAGGTGTTGGAATAAAGGGGGAGATTTGGTTATTTAATTACAAGGCCTGTCATAATCCTTTGTCATAATGTTACATGTCATAAGTCACGGCAGTTGTAGGATGGTTCTAAAAGTGCTAAACAAGTTCATGGGAAAAAAAAAAAAAAATCCACTCAAAAAGAAAAGAAAAAGAAGCTCAAGTGAACCCTGAGGGATTGTATGGTTCAGCCTGCTACAATGTAGCCAGTAATGTCTGGTATTGGACGCTAGTAGACACAAGAACACTTCTACCAGAAAGATATTCTCAAAAGGACTGATTGAACTGGGCTCACATTGTCAATGCATGCAAAACAAACAAACAAACACCCATAAAGACAAAAATAAAACAACCCACTTCCCCCCACCTTAAAAAACAAAAACAAAACAACAACAACAACAAAAAAACAACAAACAAACAAAAAACAACAACGACAAAAAAAAAAAAAAAAAACCACTCTGGTACAAGTTTTATTTTAAAAAGTATACTGAATATAGCAGTTAAAGACCAAGTCTCAAAATTATAGTAGATGGTTGAAACAGAAAAGTCTGCCAAAGAAAAGGGTTCTTTTCACATCAGATATAAACAAATAATGAAAGGTGAAGTGGGAAGTCTTTGCATGCTGATAACTTGCACAGAAATCAGTAAATTGCTTCTAATAAGAATGGGCTTAATGTGATTAAAATACAGGAAGGAGAAGCAGAAGGCTTCAACATTGTTAAGAGCAAGTGACTCTTAAAAGTCTTAATTTCCTTCCTGTGGTGTTTAGAAAGGATTGGAAATTATTAGAGTATTCACACATTAATCATAGAGTTACTTTTTCTGTATTCATAGAAAAAATGTTTACAGGAGTTCCCTTGTGACAGATGTACATGAACTCTGCTTTAATTCCTAAAAACCTATTTTCCTTTTTTTTTTTTAAGTTTTTTGTTAATTAATCTTTGTGTAGAAGAAAGACACTTTTCTTTCCTTGGATATTTCACCATTGAAAGTGTTTTGTATCACATAAGGTCTCAAAGTGCTAGTCAGGAGCCCTTTATCTTAGATAAAATAAAAAATAAATTAGATACGTAAGAAAAGAGACCTAGAAGTCATATTTGCCATACTTACATGTACAAAACCCCCCCATTTTTTAACAAGGAAAGACTCAGGACCAAGACATGGAGTTGCCGAAACACTAATTTAGCTAATATTTAAATTGACTGATTTTATAGTGTAAGTACACCTACCTCAGTATAATTTCAATAAGATAATCTTTTAGAGTGTGCAAGAACTATATTGCAATTTTATAATAAAAACAACATTGTAAACCAGTGTCATATGATGTGATTATCTGACAGTGGAATAAGCAGTTGAATACCTTTTCCTTCTCATCTTCTGCAAAACCTTTCACACTGCAAATTAATATAAATGTGCTACAGTGTGCAGGAGAATAGTTTTATACCTTAAATGAGCATGCAAGTATGTAGGTGAGTTCACATAAGAATTCCTTGTGGCAGTTTTATTTTCTTGAGTCCTAGTTAAATTTTAAATGTAACCTTTTTTTAATTATTATATATATATATATATATATATATATTTTTTTTTTTTTTTTTATGCAGCTCATTTTTCATAAAAAATAAGTTTGCATGTTCCTGGGCATTGCTGGTCATTCTCTCTCAGGTTTTTTCTCTGAGATTCAGGTGGTTTTAGAGTCTTTTTGCCCTCTGCAAAACTCTGAGCCAAATGCAAGAAAGAGACGGAGTCTTCAGGTTCTGATTTTTCAAGGTCGCGCGCTTCGTTTATTGTTTCTTATCTTACAATTTTCTCAGTGCCCAACAAAGATCTGTGCAGCTGCTCGGGCATCTGGTGACTCCTCAACTCCTCCCGGACTGGGCAGTCGTTATCTTTTATACTAATTGCTATGTATTGTTTATTTATCATTATTTGCCAATGTCTATCACTTATACTAAACAGGTCATCTCTACTTTGACCCAATCTCTTTAAACTACTTTGTGCCACTGTCACTGCAGAAAATGGAGTGAGGGAAGAAGAAAGAAGAAGCAGGAGACAACGCCCCAAATCCTCCATCTTGCTCCCATTCACTTCCATACTAAAAAATCAAACCTACTCTTTTCTCACCCAGTGATAAGCTAAACTACTATCTTTCACACTCTTGTGGCTTGCAATCCATCCTGCAGTGCAGGAAGCCTTTCCCATGGACTGGGATCAAAGCCAATGTCCCTCTGGGCTCTGGGCCAGGGTCCCAGACCCCCCTGTCCAGGTCTCTGACCCTCCAGGGCAGCCAAAGGAATGCCCTGGACTCCAACAATTCTCAACACACAGGGTGTGGTGAGGACAAGCTCAGGTCTCACCCTTTGCAGTTACATCAGAGTTATCTGAAATCCAGGTTAAAGGAAAACATTTCACAAAAAAAATTTGAAACTCAAATGTAAACATAACCCTTGCTGGTATTTCTGTGTTTTGTCTCAGAATATTTTCTGGGTACTGATATTCCTCTTCTTCTCAATTTTTTTTTTCTTTTTTTTTTTTTTTTTTTTTTTTAATTACTCTAACAGTGTTGAGAGATTTCTAGGCTAGTGGTAAATTTTACTTACTGCAGAAAGTGTCAGCAGTTCACAAAAGGAAAATATGGTTCTTTTATCTTCTTTATTACTTGATAGAGGATAAACACAGAAATTTGAAACAAGCCCAAGAAATTGTTACGCACACATTGATGGAAAACACTTCAAAATCTTACATTTTGAAAGCTATTTACTCTTGTATTTTTTCTAACTGATAAGGTGTGGTTCCAAAGTTGGGGTGTTTTGTTTGTTTGTTTGTTTGTTAAAAAAAAAAAAAAAAAGAAAGAAAAAAAAAGGAGCTCCAGGTAAACTAAATCCAGTGTCTTAGAATAAAGAAATTATTCAAGATCTTTCTTTTGAAATTAAATAAAAAAAAAAAAAAAAAAAAAAAATTAAGACCCTGAGAATGTGATGTGCTGTTATTCTCTTTCCTATTTGTTGTAGATCTACTACATATTCCCAAGGTAGTGACAGTGCACTAGAAGAGACACTTCAGCACTGACTAAGGCTAGTAATCTCGCTGTGAAAGCCTCTCAAGGCATCTCCAGCACTGCTGTTTCGTTGAAATTCCATTTCCTGAAAGAAAATAATTGAGGGAAGTTTCTTTCTTGCTCTAACTCTAGGGAAACCTGATCAGATAATCAGATGGGAATCAAGGTAGAAGGCCATTGCTGTGAGGCAGGAGCAAGTGTGGGGCTGTGTCCTGATCAGACCCACTGGCAACAGGACCTGCTCTGGATGGCCAGCCCAGGCTTGCCACACAGGCAAAGGTGGGACTCTGCCTGAAGAAAACAGGTTAGACAACTGTCTCCCTTGCTGCACTATTTTAGGAGCACAGAACCTAAGCTGGTCCTCTGACACAAGGGAGATGTTTGTCAGCTCAATGCTTCTCTGCAAAAAAGAGGCAGTTCCTTTCACACAGTGAGCTAAGCTCTTAAATAAACAAAAATAGTACTCTTAAATAAACAAAATCCTTGAGCCTACCCTTCCAAGTAAGCAGTGCATTTCTAAAGGCTTTGTAGCCTGTGATAAAACTACATGGCAAGTATGTGTTGAACACTCATGAACAAAAAAGTTCCAAACTAATATTGACAGACTCATACAAAACAAAGAACTCTCCTCACTTGCTTCCATCTCACTACAAAGTATGAAAATGTAGTGTATGAGAAATGTCAGCAAAGTTTCTGGGATGTTCTTACATACTCCAGTGACAGACATACTGAAAGAACACATATTAAGCTACAACATCCAGCTGACAACACTAAACATTGCAGCATAGAAAATGAGAGGATCAGCTGCCTTCTCCCTATCTTCTTCATCTAATCTAGCAGAGTCTGTTGCAAGGGAAATGTAATTATGAATAAATAAGTATTTCCTGTCTTTCACAGGACCCCAGTGCTGTACACAAGATGCAAGCATTACCTTGATCGTAGCAAGGCATGAATGACAGGAAATTCTGAAGTGCGGAGTGGGGAGGGAGAGAGGGAAGGAGGGAGAAAGCCTTTGTTGCTTCTGGTCTTGAGACAGTACAGTAGTGTTAGTGCACAAGCTGGAATCTCAGCATGACCATTTTGGGGAATGGATACTACCTCTGTATATAACTGCAGGGTAAGGTAGTCCATACTGGATCTGTATTTACCACCGGAAAAAACAGTGCTTAAAATATAAAAAGGCTGGTTTATGTTACAACATAAGGATACAAGAATTCATAACAACCAGACTATTTTTGTATTTACAGAGCTATTAAACCCCAAATTTTTGTCTAGATAAAAATTATATGAAAAAGGGAGAAAATGTATGTATTATGTCAAGAAGAATTTCAAAATACTGTATTCTGAGTGTCTATATAGTTCTTTTATCTATGAACCTATCATATTAAAACATCTAGAGGCATACTACAATGAAATACAGCAGTTGCCTGAACTTACTAGATACTTAATCTATTAATCTTGGTCACAGAAATACAAAGAACTGTGTCAAGGCTTCTTTGCATAGTGTTTTTTTTTTTGTTTGTTTTTGTTTTTTTTCTTTTGTGCATGGAAGTGATGATACCTAAAAAGTTTGTGGTTGTTTTATTTTTTTTTACATAAATCTTTGCCTGAGATTTTCAAGCCCACTTTAAAAAGTTGAAATCCCTGTATGTATTAAGAAGCAGGCTTTCAAAGATATCCCAATGCAACAAGTATCTCAGTCTTTCACATTTGGAAACTTGTAAACTGTAGTTGTCCTTGCTCATAAAAGGCACATTTCATTGCACCATTTCCAGAATTCAATAACTTACATAAAACCAAAGCAGAGGTAGTGTACTGATAGATTTACACCCTGGTTTAAATTCTACTGCATTAATATAAATGTTATCTCAGTATCAACATGGAAATCTCCATGTAATTTGTATCAATTAACTATGAGTCTGAAGAGATGTGACTGCCAAAACCTGCAAGCATCTCCTTATTAAGCAGTGGTATTTCCTCACATGGAAATAAAAATATTTGTCAAAATAATAGCAGAGTATTTACAGGAAATATCATGGGGTTTGTGTGGTCAGAAAAATCACAATAAACCCAAACAATTAATTTTAACTCCGTCATTATTTTATTTTCATTGAAATAGACTTTTAAATTATTTTTAGCAGGAACTGAAACATAATGTTGTATTGTTAAATTAGAAAATAACATTATTTTCCTTTAAACTCATACATATAAGGTTTAGATTTTTACTCCAAAGTCAAACCAAATAAGTACTCTTTATGGTAAATAAACAAGTCCTGCAAGTTTAATATAAACCTCAATGCACATTTTTGAAATCTTCTGAAAAGTTTTTAACTGGTTATCTTAAGTGTCTTTCACTATACAGTTAAAAGTCACTAAGAACAGATAATTTAAAAGTCATTAAGAATAATTTATGAGATTGCATTGAAACATAGAACTTCAAATGTAAAGAAATAAAACAGTTTTTGTAGACCAGCATCTTTATTTGGATTTGTTGGCTTGTAGCCACTGGGATATTATAATTGTGTAAATTAGAAAGCAGGTTACAGAAATGGATAAATATATGCCCTCAACTATTTTTTCTAATATAACAGTCATGTATTTTGTCTTTGTACATGCATAATTCTCTGATTTAGTAATTTCTGGATCTATTATTGCCAAATCTTTATTCTCCTATGCTATTTTGGACTAATCACATTAACCATTAGCTAATTAAAATGCTCAGATGTTTGGAAATGTTTATAGAGAATGATACTATCTCCATTTCAGCTGCATAATTGATATACAATAATTAAAAATTACCTACATTACCTTAGAACTTAACAATGAATATTTGTTTCCTGTGGGTTTTATTAATTTCTTTTATACATGTGAACGGTGTATTAATTCTACTTAAGCATCAGTTAATTGGAAAACAATAACAGATTTTTCCTACATGGCACAGTGACTAAGAATACAGGACTGGTTTCTGTTTCCACACTATTAAAAAAAAAAAAGAGTCCAGTAGCTGAACGTAGGGAATGTGCCATTTCTTCCAACCATACTGAGTTTAACAGTCTGATACCTTATCTTTTCCTTCTTTTCTTTTTTCTTTTTTTTCTTTTTTCTTTTTTTTTTTCTTCAGTAATGCATCACACTAATACTATCAGTGGGAGTTCATCTCCCATCATTTGCACATAAATGGGGCTATGTCAATTTAGGTTCTCTAGGAGCTCGGGGCTTATTTTGTTGTGCAGATAGTTTTCAGACAGGTACTCTCTATTCATTCAGGGTGGCCTCAAAGTGCAGTGATTTATCCCTTGATACAGAGCTATGACATGAGAACACAGAGGGTGATTTATTCTGCGCGATTTAGTTGAGTGAACATGTGCTGTCAAATAGTAAAATGAACTGTGTATATTGTATAATGGGGGAATTGAAACAGAATTTATAAACTGTCAGCTTATTGTAAAACCCTGTGCAATTTCTACTAATCTCTTAAAAAAAGGCTCTATTGCAAGTTTTTTCAACAGCTGCATCTGTTTAAGACATGCTGGGAAGAAGCAGTAATGGCAGTGCTTAGCACTTCATTACATGTCATTAATTCATGTCACCATTATGCTCCTCTATTTACACTGCGCTGGCACTTAACTTATCTACTTACTTTCCTATAAAATCTGCCCAAGGATTATTTCCATTAACATCCATTGCTAGGTTTCTCTCAAATAAGATCGGAACTCCCTGTTAGCCTACTGCATGGGTGTTTGAAGACTTGCTTTTCTGTTTCTGGGAGTTCTGCAGCTATCCCTTGGAAGACAATCAATGGTGAGTTAACTTCAGGCATCCTCACTCAGGAGTAAACAGCAGGCCCTTCACAGCCAAGCCAGATTCCTTGCAAGTTTTCAGATCTCTTACCAGGAACATAAGGTTCATAAGGTGGTAGGAAATAAAATATCCTAGGTCAGGCTGTTGTACGGTTCATCCCATCATACTGAGGCATAAAAAAAAGCTACATGTTCTTCACCTGGAAGGAGAAGTAAACCAGGTTCATCTCTCCTCAGGCTAATGCTAATACTCTTCCTTTACTAAATTGCTTAAGAATATGCAAACAGCAAGAGACTGAAAAGGTCACCTTAAAATGCCTCCTCTTAATGTCGGCCTGGTGAACAGTAAACCTGATGATTAAGTACAGAATAAATTCATGTCCTTAAACTGCCAGGTAACCCTGTCAAAGGATCCACTAGACATCTTTATAGCCTCACCTAAACATAATGTTTTAACTGTTTAACTATTGCACGTGATTAATGAAGGTACATTTTTTTCACCCTGGCTTCATATGTCACTGTTTTCAAACAGCTGTGCTCTCTGATTTTTTGCTCTCTGACAAATATGCAGCTATTTCACAGGGTATGCATGTAGTTTTGGAGTTTTTTTTTTATTTAAAAATTTCTTCCGTGAGCATTTTTGAAACAAGAAAATGAAGCCAATATTATGATGCTGAAATTAAAGTTTATCTTGTGGCCTGAGAGTCTTGCCTCAAGAGTATGTATACCTCCAGCGAATTTCATTTGAACATGTGAATTTCTGTCCAAATAAAGTATGGCCACGGTGATTGCAGTGGAGGTGACTACAAGGAGCCCACTGCAGCAGCCTAGTGCAAAGCCCATCAAAATGGGTTCCACGTCAAGAGCTATATTGAGACAGACTGGTAGGCATAGGGATGAAATAACTTGTGGCTATTTTGTTCTGTTTATATATATAACCTACTAAGAAACTTAATTTTCAAAATAGTTGTCTATCCAGAGATAGCTTCCCCTAATCGATGCTGGAGAGTTTACACTTTTTTTTTTTTTCTTCTTCCCGAGAATCTTGAAATAGACCATTCATTTTCATGGAAGAAAACACAGGCAAACTTAAATACATACCACTTGGAGATTCCACTTTTTTATATCATGATATCTGGGAATGAAGGGGGAAAAAAAAAAAAAAAAATCCTGACTAAAACTCTGAAGCCCTGAGCTGAAAAATACCAGGGGTACATGTGCATAATTATGGAAACACATTAATGTTACTCAGGGGCTTATCATGGTTTACACAATCAGAATATGTCGGGCTCTAGTACCAAACACATAAAAACGATATTTTGCTGAACAATTTTTTCGGAAGATAAGCTCAGGTATTTTGTTTAAAGAAAAAATCTGCAGCATAGAAATTCCTCCATATTTTTACTTCTCGTTTAACTTCTTAAAAAATAATGAACAACAAAAGCAGCAAAATAAACACCCCTCCCCACACACACACACTTGTTTTTGGTTTTTTTTTGTAATAGATTGTGATGTTGCAGTGTAAACATAGATACATATTTGGCCTGAGGCAGACAACATTGCTACTATCATTAGGGAAAAAGACTTTAGAGGGTTCCAGGTTTTCAGCCCAGCTGAACTGACAGCAAATTCAGCTGAGTAGATCAGAGAGAAGATGTGTTTCCCATACATATTGGGATGCACAGAATGCACTGTGGCTTCTTCCTGATCAGTGCCCCGTATGTCTGTGGTAATTCAATATCATCCTACCATCCCTGTCTATTGTGAATAGCTCCATCTGCTCTGTGTTATCTCGTTTTCCCTCACAATGCAAGAAGACCATTGGAAGATGAAGGTCAGAATTCTTCCTCATTTTATGCATGTTTTATTTGTAGGTTGTTTTTTATAGGCAACGTGGGCAGTCACGTAATTAATGACAAAGCTCATTCTTGTCCAGACACACCAGCTCCCACTTAGGATAAAATATTCTCATTAACTGACTGTCGTATGGAAGTTGTAAAATGTGTTTGCAATCCTTACACAAAGCTTTTAAGACTGTAGCTATTGCTTTGTGATCAAGGGAATCACAAAATCATGGACTGGCATAGGTTACAATTCTTTCTGTTCTAGAAAAAGTCATTCATCTCTGCAGCCAAGCTGCTCCCGGAGGGAAGAACTGTCTGTTCTCTGCTATTATGAGCACTTTCTATGTTTTAATCTATGCTCTTTGCTTCACAGCTGGTAGGAGCAGCAACGAGCCTAGAACTGAAGGACAGAGGGAGGCTTTCAAGTGCCATATCAGGAGTCTAATTAGAATTTCTTAAAATTCAGTATCTAAGAGTGAGAGAAGAAGAAAGCCCAATCCCTCTTGAGCAGGCAAACTATTACTACCTATCAGTGGACTCTTCTCATGAAACAAATGATTTTTTGCTTTTCTTTCCTTTTCTCCATTATGTTATTTAGAAGGATTTTATCTATTTCTTAGCACTGCATTTCATAGAATCTTTTCTCAAGCTTTCTGCCAGCTGTAGAATTACCAAGCTTCAGCTCTTGACAAGTTTTCATCAATATAGACACATTACAAAAATGAAGGTCCAGGGCTATGTTTTTTAAGTCCCTCAAGCATAAAACTTAAATTTAAAGGTAAGACTGTGCTATTAAAGACTGAATGTCATATTCTTCAGTGGAAGGAAATTAGACAAATTTTAGATCTTGTGTTCAGAATCTAACTATTTAAGATCTACAATCTAAACACTTAAAATCAAGTAGTCATTTGAGGCTTCTGTTCTGATTAGCTTAGGGAAATTTTTGACATCTGCCTTTAAATGGTTGAATCACACCACTGAAATAGCTTTACTGTAAAAAAAGAGGACAGATAATTAGATCAGAATTACTTGCTCTAGAAAAATACTCTAATTTGGTAATGGGAACAAGGTAGGATCAGCAAAAACTATGCTTGTTAATCAGGACTAGTAAATTAATTCAGCATAAGCTTTCTGAGACTAATAATAATGAAAGAAAAGAAAAAGAATTTTCAGAGTAAGGATCACATCCAAATAAAACTGATTTCAGGATTCAAGGTGTAAATTATTCCTTTTTATAGTATATAAAGTATATGCTGCCTGCAAGGGACACAACTTCAACAGATTCTCTAAGTGCTTCAAAAGTCTGTAACATAATTATCTTAAAATGATATATGAAAGGAAAAATTCCACATTTTAAGCTCTACAAATATTAAGTACTAAAATTAATTTGGTTTTGTCTGCTTTTGTATATTGTGTATGGAAGTATAAACCACTGAACTTTGTATAGGGCTTTACTTGCGATTTCAAAGAGGGTATTTAATTTGTGTAAAATGTTTATCATTTTAGTGTCTCTACTAAATTAATTGCATCTTTCAACAGCATGTGTTTAAAAAAAGATTTGAAAAGTTAATGCATGATAGCACAGAAGACATTTCTGTAAACAGAAATGCAGAATATACCAGAAGATAGATATTAAGTTTTAGAAACTAAAATTCAGCAATTGCATCAGTGTATGCTGGGGGCTGACTGACACATTGTCCATAAGTGTGCCTTTATGGTGAAGAAGGTTAATGGTATCTGTGCTGCATCAGGAGAAATTTCACCGTCAGGCTGAGCAGGGGGAATGATCCTTCCTCTCTGTCCAGCACTGGAGAGGTCACACCCTGTGTTTCATTCTGGGCTGCCCCCTCTGAACATCAGAACCTTTCTTACTGTGGAGGTGAGTAAGCACTGCAACAGAATGCCCAAGAAGGCTGTGACATCCTTGGAGATATTCAAAAGCTGTCTCAATATGATCCTGGGACACTGACTATAGGTGGCTCTCCTGAAGCAAAGCATTTGAACTCAATCACCTCCAAAGGCCTCTTCCAATCTCAATTCCTCTGTGAGTCTATGAACTAAAATTCACTTGTGTCATACAGCTTCACACTACTCCAGTCCTCCTTCTGAAATATCTGAAAGTTTTTTGTCTATTTTTATATATTGTCATGTAGCGTTATTCTGTACCATTATATTTTTTCTGAAATGAAAGCTAATACCTAAGGAGTAATACAAAAATGTACATCTACATGAAATTCATTTGGAAACTCTGAGTTTCCTACTGAGAACTAATTGGGTTAACTTGATTAAACTAAACTTTTGGAGAGAACATTAGCTGAGATAAGCCAAAGCTAGTGGAACAATGCCGCCCTCCCATCTGACCCAACTTGTCATGCAGGAGATTACTGTGGCTAAACAGAACAGCTGACAGGAGAAAATCTCAGGGACAGGAAAGGAGCACGAATGAAGTTCCACGCTCTGTATGCTTATTGTAGCTTCGTGTTGGGAATGTGTTTGCAAAAGCTAATAAATATGCAGGGGAATAGGAACGTGTCATACCTAAGTCCATCCTTTCTGATGAGGAGCATGAAAAACTCTAGCTGTTCCTTCTTCTCCAGCAAACTTAAGAAAATGCTAGAATCTGAATTCTGATTGACTTATATTTTTGTTCTCCAGACACTGAATCATGTACCTCTCACCAGTTGTCTCCAATCATAAATTCTGTGTTTATATAAGTATATATAAATATATATATAATGTATGCCTTAAGGAATTTGCAAAATTTCTGAGGAAAACGTGCTTTTACTATTGGTTAAGTTTCCCTGTCTTTGCCTGCTTATCCATCAATAATACTTCTTTTCAGGTGTGGGAAGCAATTGTTTTGACTATTCTTAGTTTCTTCTTCATACACATAAATCTTCACATTTTTCTAAGACATCATACCAGACATTTTCTTTTTACTGTCATGAACTCATTAATTATTTTGACATGTCATTTCAATACAGATCCCATGGAGGGAAAAACAATAGGGGATGATATGCTGTACTTTTAGTATACAGTCAGGCAAGAGTTTGGAAGAAGGATTTGTTATTAGGTAATTTAGCAGTTTGTACTCAAGTGCAAATGCAAACTCAAACACGTCTTACCTAATTTTAAGGTCTTTAGTAAGAAGACTTTAGTCCTGCACCATCACTGACTGGAAAGAGAATCAAAGAAACCACAGCAATTAACTTATGTAGCTTGGTTAAGTGTTTAAATGGAATAAGCAAATACATTTTTTAGATAATCTTTGCTAATGTGCCAGGCTCTGACATAGCAAAGCATCCTGGGGGATTCCATCTCTCTGCTACTCACTGAGCAAAGCTTCCAGCACCTAGCCTGCTGCCTACAGTAATGCAAATCACCCAAACTATGCCTTACACAGTTATTTTGATAGAGGCACTAGAAATGACATGTCTGCAAATGGCTGGAGAACCTGTTATCATATAACTAAAATATCATCATATAACTAAACACAAGAGTATATAAGGGTACAGTCTTGCAATTCTGGTATTCCCTAGCTTACTGCTATCTCAAACTACTATTAGATGACTTTATTTTATGGACATAAACCCAAAATATTGATATGTGCAAGAAAGACCAAAAAACCAGGAAATTTAAATAGTATCTTACACGCCTTATTACACTCACAGGTGACAAAGAAAAAAGTAATTCTTTATCCTAGGGGATTACAAAGCTTTAGAGGCTTGCTGTAAACACTAGCTCTATTCCTCCCTCCTAGAAAAGCAAGTAGGTGCACACATAAAAATCATCCATAAAATAAGGACAGAACATAAAAACCTGCTGGGTTAGAAGGATGTTTTATCTAAATTATTCTCCTGCCCCTAACGGTGGC
The DNA here is from genome assembly GCF_015227805.2 of Hirundo rustica. Classification (NCBI taxonomy): domain Eukaryota; kingdom Metazoa; phylum Chordata; class Aves; order Passeriformes; family Hirundinidae; genus Hirundo; species Hirundo rustica. Next base: position 72,726,462 of record NC_053451.1, on the reverse strand, counting down.
CAGTACAGATATAAATAAATAATAATGAATAAGAATCACAGTGGTACTTTACAGGAATACTTGCTTGCCTTTCAAGAGTTTGCAATCCACAAAGGTGATAACTTTATAATAAGTGTTCCTTCCTTGGGTTTCTTTGCATAAAATCCTCCTTTAAGCATCTATTTTCTCTTGTATTTGGTTGTAAGTGTCATTAATGATGAAAAAATATTAGGAAAGTCTAATTACAAACATTGCTCTTATGCTTCTCTACACGGATAATTATGATTAGTCAAAACTCCATTAAAAAGTAGTTATAATGCCAATTAAATTATGCTTTCTCAGTAAAAACACGGGGGAAAAAAAAAAGAAAAAGTGTAGAGGGAGAAACAAATTACCTGTATGTTAGTAATGATATGGAGGCAGAAACTTTTTACCTTAATATAACTGCAGTGACAAAACTGCTGAACTGATTAAACAACCTAGTATCCTAATTGTCTAATTCTCACTTCACTAATATCTATGAAATCTGCTTTAAATGGAACTGACTACTTTCAAAGTTTAACCTTTCTTTACAAGTACTTTAAACATTGTAGAAATTAAATCGGACATGCATAGCGTATTTGAATATATTCGAACAAGACTTAGTTGTTTCCTTGTATCACAAAACCACAATTTTCCACACATGTCTAACATAAAAGCTGAGTATTACATGTCATAAGAGCATTCGGAAAAACGGTCACTTCTAAAAGTCATATAGAACTGCAAAATGCTATTTTTTTCCTATTCCCTGTGAGTCTACATATATGACCAGCATGTCCTCTGAGAGATTTCTTTTCCTTTTTTTTCTTTAAAAGAAATAGCATGTGGTGTGGCTTACTGCACCTGCTCCATCCCTACAAGTCTTGGGAGGAGACAAAAGCTCTATTTTCCCTAGGTCTTTCTCTCAGCCCAGTCTCCTCTGTGACATTCACGCTGTTCTTCCCTTTCTTGCTTCACGGCCACAGAAGACTGTGCTGGGGCTGCTGCAGAGAAAGCAGGTGTCCTGAGTCAAGGCAGATCATAGGGAGATTGGGGGGGGGGGGGGATGTTCATGGGGAAATAAGACATAATTACGAGGGAAATGGTTGTCTGTGTATGAATGAGAATCACCTGCCCAAATAAGAGGTGGAATGGGAGAATAGAGTAGCTCTGCTTCATGTTCCCAGGAAAGAAAAAAGAAGGTAGGAGAGTCAAATGATGTTAAAAAGTCTAAAGAAGGTGAGTAAAGGAGATTTCTTCCAGCAAGGTATAGGGCTGTGGACTCTTAATTGTTCCAAGCTCTCTAATTGAACCTTCATTCTCAGGACACTCCTCTACCTTTTTCAGACTCCCTTTCTCATTCATGACCTGAATAAAAAAAACAGCTCTAGACCTTGGTAAACATCTCCCACCTATCATCAACTTTTTAAAATACTAATAGACCCCAGTTTCTCCTTAAATTCATTTTATTGTCCCCTCAAACCCAAATTTTTCCTGCACTACTAAAAAGCTTTGAGCTGTTTCTCAAGGTTCCCTAGAGCAAATCAGTTGAGCAGCCAAGCAGGCAGTCAGATTTCTTCTCCTCACCAAGAGCCTGTAACAGAAAAATTCAAAGGAGGAAAGTCAGTCATACCCTTCTTGTCTAAACAGTTTCTGACAGTTCATTACAATTATTGAATGTCAACAGTGAATTCAGCCATATGCAAATGTGTAGACAGAGATGGTTCCTGCACAAGATTCAGCTGATTCAGAAACATAATGAAGCCTCAGAAAAATGGACATAGGTTAAAGAATTTACACAAATATGTATGCTTGCACTAATATGCAAGACTACAGTCAGGGCCTCAAAATTAATTTTTTAAAATATAAACTTTTTCCATGGCTCTTATTAGACTTTACACAGTGTCCCTTCTGAATAAAGGTATGATATAGAATGAGACCAAAATCAGAGCAGAATATCACTTCGTCTATGACAACATAAAAATGCTTCAGAAACTTTGTTAACATTTCTGCAAAAAATTGAGATGATTTTGTAAAGAAAGAATGTTTAAGAGAAGTGTCTGATGCAAAACAGACACATCGTCGTCATATATTTATATCAGATCTTTCATAATGCAAGTCAAGCTTTATACAATGTGGATAACACTTGTTTTAGTTATGTACTTACATCTTAGTCTCTATTTTTCTCATACATGACATTTTCCCCAAGATTTTCCAGTTTTACTTGCAATATTTACATAGCAACATCAGTTTACAGTAATTTAAAAATTACTTTTTTTTAGAAAACACAGTTGTTGTGTTATTATTATAAGGTTATTGTAAGGTGTTTAACATTTTCAGTGTCCTTTGTCCACTTTATTCAAGTAGTCTTTATGCATAAAAACAGATGGTCCAAACATTAATGAAAATCAGCTTCCACTGCATTTTCTTTTGCAGCGAGGGAATTGAATGAGGTACCTAGAAGTGAGGTTGAAGACAAACATCTTGTTAACAGCAACAGAGGTTTAAACATCTTTAAAAGGCCAGAGGAGGCAGTGTACCTATCTGAAACTCTGCATATTCTGGCCTTCAGCCACATACTTTTGAAGCCAGGACTGAAAGTCTGAAACATTCTTAGGGTTTACCTAAATAAGTATTTCTCTTTTCACTCCAGAGGAGTTTTTTCCTTATGAAATATTTGTACATTTTACAGAAATCACACAAACTACCTCTTTGCCCCTGGGATTACCTCAGTGTCCTTAATGTTCCCCTCAATGCTGAATATGAGCTGTAAAAATTTCCTTTGTTCCTCATTTTTTGTGACTGTTATTTATTCACTAGTAACTTGAGAGTGCTGCAGCTTCAATAATGAGATATAACCAAGCACTTGATAAATTTTTCCCTGTTAGGGGTCCTGCATGGATACATTTGTCAAGAGGTTTAGGAGCAGGGATTTCTTTTTTTGTCATCTTTTCTGTGCTTTTTTGTAGTCCAAACAGCAAAGCAGCCATGTTTGACACAAATAGTTAGATGGTTTAGTCCCTTTCAAAAGATTTTTGCCTGCAATTTAAAGGAGGTGGGGCTTCTCAGACACTGAGAAGGTTGGAGAAAAACTCCTGAATGAAGGCTGCCAAACTTTATAACAATTCACAGCTTGCTTGGACTCACCCATGGAGTATATACAGGACATGGATATGTCATACGAAATTTGTAGTAACGTAGAGCATTCATAAATTTTGACCTTACTCCTACACTGTAGTCACAGAGTTCTTCTCCACCTGGTTAACCACAAGGAGAGAAGTTTACAGCAGTCTTCATGTCTCTTTCTTAGAACAGCTGTCAGCAACTGTACTGCTGTTGCATCCATCCATGTATGTGGTACCTGAACAGTTCTTGGTAGCCCATTTTAGAACACAGGCCAGCTTTATTTTAGTGAAACTTTCCAAGTTTTTAAGGTTTCAAGCTATTTTTAGCTGCTCTGTTACATAAACAACACCTAAAATATATTTTGATATCACGCAACTGATGTTATTTGTTGCAATTTCTTTTCATGTGATATCCTGATTCCACGGTAATTTGTGAAGACACGGTCAAGAAAGAAAGGGCAGTAAATGGAGATGGCAGATTTTGCTCATTCATTCTCTGTACGCTGGTTTTTGTCAGCATCTTCACCGTATCTGTACCCTTTCCAATTTAACGTCGGTTCCCATTAGTGCTTTACCTTTTCTTTCTGAAGAATAGATAGGCTGACAGGGTACAGTAGTAACAGAGCTGATCCTGCAATCTAAAAGAAGGCAGTTAATGTTTTTGTTGCTATTTTTAAATGTAAACTCCTGAAAAAATTATCTTTATGAAAAGCTAATTCCTTTTTTTTTTTTTCCCCCCCCTATGGCCTTATAAAAATGGATGCAATGATTACATCATATAAACACCATATTTTGGAATCAAACTATTTTTAATATTAATTTTGGGTTAAGATAACTTATAACACCAAATTAAATATAAAACCAAAAAATTAGTCTACAGAACAGAAGTAAGAGAAATAAGCAAAGAGTATATAATAATATCTAGGTATTCAGTGCAAGTTTCAAGTGTTATTTCAGAGCCAAATGGTTGAATACAAAACAGGTACTCCTAAAATTCCATCCATTTACATATTTAAGCTGATCATTACCCCATCTGATTTCACTGGCAGATTTTCTATTTCCTGCTGAGATTTGAATATTAACCTCTACATGTCTTTCTTGTCTAAATGAAAAGTCACCTAGTAAATTCCCTTTTTTTAGTAAAAAAATAGGTCAAGGGAAAATTGTGCAATTTTTTTAAAAAAAGAGTTAACGTACTGTAAATTTAACTAAAATATCTTCACAAATTAAATTAAGAACAATAATATCACAATTAAAGATTAATGCAAAATTCTAAAATAAATGTATATTAAATAAAAAAAGCTTTTTAAAAGAAAGAGTTTAAATTGGAGGTATACTTTGATTGTAATTATAGCTTAGATATTCCTACTACAATGAGCCATACAGAAGTTCTTTCTGAGTAAATACACAAGCATTTCTAGTACAAATACTGAGAATTGTGCTCATGGAAAATTATTGTTCTTCCCATAAAGTAACTGAAATATTAATGAAAGGAGAACAAGGAAAAAATAATTGAAACTCTTCCAAATATTGGTAATTTTTTTTTCTCTAATAATTTTCTCTATTTTATTTAGCTTTGCAAGCATTACTTATGAAGTAGGATGCTACAAATTTAAATATGGAGAAATTGCTAGGACTGAGACTTCAGTGTAGACAATTATAAAAGTAACTACTCTTACTATTTTTGCAAGACATTAATACTAAATAATTATGTTTTAAAAAATCCTGTGCTGGAAATCTTAAACTTCAAGTACACTTTTTTAGTCTCAATCTTTTTAAGTAGATTATATACATCCATAGGGAATTTCTAGTTCTATTCCTTCTGAAAGAGGAAATTTGAAAGAAAAAAAAAAATGACTTTTTTAATATATACTTCAAGAGAAAGCTAAGGCTTAATTCAGCTTTGGACCACATCTTCAAGTACCTTTTTGTCCCATTAAGGAATTGTTTGTTATGATGAAAAGCTTGAGAAAATAGGCATTTTCCTCAAGTTGCAGACTCCATATACTGACCTATAAATGTCAAAAAATGGTAGGGAACATTTTTAATTTGTTCCAGGTCTCGATGCCTTTAAAGTCAATTTTGGCAGATTAGAAAATTTTCAAATGGGCCTCAGAAGTACAGCTTACAGAGATTTATCTGCAGTACTTTTTTTTTTTTTTTTTGGGGGGGGGGTGGGTAATTGCTTTTGATGATAAAATGTACTCCAACTGTCAGTCACATAAAATTTCTCCTTCTCTTTAGAAAATTGTAGTCACTCGTTTCAACTTTCAGCTGGGGCTCCCCAGGATTCCTTCCTTCTGGTTCTGGTTTTCTTCTGCCTCAGCTTAATATTGCAAAAGCAGAGTTATACGTGCATGTAGATCAATTTATTTCTGTCCAAAATGAAATCTCAGCCTTTCTGCTAAGTTAAAATTCTTGTAGATGTGGTGAGTTGACCTTATCGAGAACACAAGGGGAGAAAATAAAATGTAAAATTTTCTGGGACAAGCTAAGGCTAAGGAGCTCACTCACCAGTTACCATCATGGACAAAAGAGACTTGACTTGAGGAAATTAATTTAATTTATTGCTAGTTAATAACAGATCAGGATAATGACAAATAAACCAAAACAAAACACACTTTAATTTCTCCTCTCTCTTCCCAGGTTAAACTTTATTCCCAGCTCTTCTATCTCCTTCCCCCACCAAAAAAAATATAGTAGGATGAGGGTTGGGGTCAGTTCATAACTCTTTGATTCTTCTACTCTTTCCTCACACTCAACCCTGCTCCAGCATAAGGTCCTTCCTGTGGGATACTGTCCTCCAAGGACTACTCCGTTGTGTGTTCTTCCCACAGGACATTTTATAATAATTGCTGCAGCATTAGTTCTCTAAATGGACTGCAGTCATTTAGAAAAAGACTGTTCCATCACGGTCACTCATAGGCCTCCATTCCTGCCAGCAGTCTGCTCCAGTGCAGACTCCTCATGGTCCACTGTGTTTGTGTGAAGTGCTTCTCGGTCAACAGGGTGGGTTATCTACTCCATTGCAGTCTGTCCTAGGCAGGACTGGGATAATCTGCTTCACCATGATCTCCTCTGAGGGCTGCAGAGCAATCTCTGCTCAAGAACCTGCAACCTCCTGCTTGATGTCTGTAGGGCTCACCTAGGTTTGTCTGAGTGTGCTGTGCTCTTCCCCACTGCGGGGATCTGTTCAGCCTGGAGAACAAAAGGCTCAGGAGGACCTCAGCAATACATATAAATGTCTGGTGTGACAAAAACAAAGCCTGTGCTGAGAGGTATCCAGTAACAGGACAAGAGAATATAGACACAAATTCAATATTAGGAAATTCCACCTAAACATGTGTTCTCTGAAAGGAAAAAAAAAAAAAAAAAAAAAAAAAAAAAAAAAAAAAAAAAAAAAAAAAAAAAAAAAAAGAGAGAGAGAGAGAGAGAGAATCCAACCCTTAGAGATGGAAAACTCAGACTTCCAGAAAAACCTACAAATACGTAGGCTCAAAGATACCTAATCAAAAGGCCTCTACTGGTGAAAGTAACAGTGCAGTTTCCCTGTATTTTACCTTTTTCTATTTGTATGTCTCCTGTGATGTATTTAGAGAGAATTCCTTTAGAGCAAGGGTGACCTCATGGTTTTGACTTCATGCAACACTGAGGACACCCATTTCCCACCAGTACATTTTCTGCAGAGCTCCATGCTTCAGGGGAACCATCATTATTTCAAATATAATGCTGCTTATTTTATTGCAGTTTTGTAGAGCACAGAAAGTCAGTGTATAAGCCCAGAAGAGGGTTAGAACTGATCATGTGTTAAAAAAAAAAAAAAAAGTGATACAGAGATTTTAATTAAAATTCAAGTTATTTACTAATACATTTTATATTTATATACTTATTTTTAAAATATTTATAAATATACTAAGAATATATAATAAATATAAATACTGATTGTCACTTTGAAAGAAGTACTAATATTTGAATCAAGAAAAATTAATAACAAGATAAATAAAATACCTACTTTACAGGAGCAATTTACCTGACTGTGGAAGTTCCCATGTTATTTTCAAGCCATTGTGTACACAAATTGGAAGAAACACTCAAAGAATATTTTTCCAATCTATTAACATAATCATATCCTCATAGAGATATAAGATAATTCAGATGGGCAGGACCTTGGGAAGGATTTAGTCCAATATGCTTCTCAGGCCACGACCATGTCTGAAGTAAAATACGGATGCCTAAGGTTGTGTCCAGTTAGGTCTTGAAATCAGGTGAGGACTGAAAGAGTACATCCTGCCTGGGCAATCTATCCCATTATTTGACTGTCCACGAGGAAAAGAAAATGTCTCTGAATTTTCCTTGTTTAAATTATGTGTATGTTCTCATGTCCTCCAGCCACCCACTGCTGTGAAGGGCCTGGTTCTGTGTCCTTGCTGACCTCCCCACAGCTAAAGGTGCTGCTCTTAGGTACCCCACAGTCACCTTTTCTCCAGGCTGAAAAAGCCTGGAGAAAGTGTCCCAATCTCTCCTCAGCAGAATAGCACTCCAGCTCTGGATCTTCCTAGTGACTCTCTCCTGGGTCCATTCTAGAGTAACAATGACTTAAACATCTGAGAAACATGACAAAAAGGTTATCAAGTCCTTTCTATCAGTCAAAATTAAATATGTTATGAAGTAGAAAGCATTCTAAAAGAGAAAAAGATAAAGCTCAATTTTACAACAGAAGAAAAAGCTGGGGACCAAGATGACTTATCCTTCCATAATCAAGACAAAACTGTGCCACATATTGTAGAACATGTTTTAGATACTAGAATTATGGTTCTAAATTAAAGTATCTTTTACTATTCTGTTCATAATAGTGGCATATCACTTCTGATGAATGCATCAAAGCAGGAGAAAGGTGACTCTTGACACCAGTAACATTTTTTGATGGGCAAGCTCAACACTGATTTTTCCTCAGACTTCTGAAGATGAAACTACAGTCTTTTCCTGCTGATATTGGACAAAAGGGTAGCTAAAAAAGACCTAGTCTTAGGAAAGTGGCACACTGGAAACTGATCACTGTTCTTCAGAACAATTCTTCATTCTTAGCTCTGCATGTTTCTTTACTGTTTCTAGCCTGTTTCTAAGGAGTTAGCTATTTTTAGAGCAGCAGTCCCTGTGCTTTATATTTCCAGTTAAAATGTCTGAAGTATTATCACATATAACTACCAGAAGACTGTGAAAAGTCTTGGTTTCTAAAAGTTTAGTGTCAAACTTTCAGACTTAATTTACTTCCATCTATCCACTATAAAGGAAATCTAAGCAAAAAACTTACCATTTCATGAAGAATTTAGTGTCAATGCAAGCTCATAGCACCTGCTTCCATCTCTCTGCACATTCTTTATTTGTCTGCTTTAGTAGTTCTTGTGCTGGGTCAGAAAACTGCCTTAGTTGGAAAAAGAATATATATATTATATATATGTATATAACTTTAATTTGCAACATAGCTTGGAAAATACAAGAATCTTAAGTTGATTTTTTTGGGGTGCAATGTCACATAGCAGCCATAGAAGATCATTCATAGATAGCCTAATTTGGAATAGCAAAATTTAACCTCAGTTTGGCAAAATAAATGAAAAAATACTAATGAATAACAAACCATAAAACTGATATTTACTGAGAGAATATTTACTGAAATTAACTACATTCAATGCCATTTGATAAGATTCATGTTTCAGCTTTTCTTACCTTTACCTTGGGGAGTGAAAAAGAAAGAATTTTAATATAGTATTTTAGAATATTTTATACAATCTGGAATATATATTTCTATGAGATTGAGGTACATGCTTTCATTATTATTGTCACATTTTTATTTGATTTCATTTTTTATTAATGTAAGAAATCCTGAGCATATTATTTCCAGCTCCATCCATCAAGTAAGGAAATTGTTCTGGAATTTTAAAACTAAATTAGAAGAGACTTGTTAAAAAAAAATTGTTACTTGGGTTTTTTAAAAGAGCTTTCTTATTGTTTCTATTTCTTCAGGCACAGGACAGTTTACTTTATACAATGTATTTATTAAACTCTGATGTTACTTTTGTCACAAAAGAAACAAAACTTTAAACAAATATGAAAAAATTATTTGGTAATATGGATTAGATCTTGTGTTTATATCTCAAATTTATACATCAGTAAATTCAGTGGGTCATTTGAAAGATAAAAACCTGCAGATTAGAAAAATTCAAGAACATTTACAATATCCTTATGACAAGTTCCAGATAATATCTTAGAGGTCTGAAGTAAGGCTTAAGTGGAATGGAAACCAGGTCTAACATTATGACCTAACTTCAGAGAATCGGATCCTGACCACTCACTCCCACAAGTTGTATTAATGTAACACTTTTCCAGTGTTCCTAGAGTTGCTTGGAAGTGATGCTCTGAGTCTTGATGAAGATGAATGTGTTGTCATCGACGTCCTGGTGTAATTCTAAACAGACTCTGCAATTTATTCTTCCTGTCCAAGGAATTCGTAAAAATTGTCAAAGAACTCCTGCTATTTGCCTAAAGGTTTGAACTCCACCAACATACAGTGTGATTGGTTTATTTCCTAAACAGCTGGACTTAGTCTTTCTATTACTGCTTAATGAGTGAGCTATTTGTCAGGCAAATTATTGCTTTTCATTACTGAGGAGATTCAAATTTTCTGAGCTCAAATTTCCAAAAATGCTTTGATAACTAAAACAAAGCTAAGCTTGAAATCAGAAGTAGACTACATAGTCTTCTGAAGTTCCTTCATTGTGCAGTGAAAAGTGCTTTACTATGCAGTAAAGAAGTCAAGGGTTTGGAGTAATAGAACAAAGTAAGAGGAAAATAGACACAGTGGGTACTAAAGCATGCAGGAAACAGAGTCTTTGGTTTTCCAATAAACCCACATCAGACTAGGGCCGAGATTGCTGGATTTTTTCCTTCTCTATTTTACTCTCCTCACCCCACTTCCACCCCCCTCCCCTCCAAAAAAAAAACCAACCCAAACAAGGAAACCCCACCAACACAAACAATCAAATCAATAACAAAAACCCTAAACCCAACAAAACAATTAAACCTAAGTCTGAAATTTCTCAATCCCTGACATTACAGAGTAATGTCTTCTCTTGTTCTCTGTCTGAACCGGCAAATCTGTAACAATTTACTAGAGGGCATGAAAACTCCCAGAGAGGAACAACAAATAACATTTCCCCTTGTAGCCAGAATCACCTCTCAGTTAAGGTGTTTTTGTGAAAGACAGGAGAATTCACTTTCTGTTACCCAAGAGTTTCACTGGGAATTCAGTTTGGGTCTCTTGTTTGCTGGGCTGAGAGGAGAGGTGTGAACAATAAGCTATTGTACAAGGGTAAGTAACTAGAGGTTTTTCCCCCCATATTTTAACAGAGTTTTGATAAGGTTGCAGCCAGAATCCTGAGCTGTACCTGACAGAAGAGATGAGGAGAAATTGCTGAGTGTGGTATGAGAAAAGACTGAAAATGTCCAAGATCAGGCAGAGAAACTGGCAGAAGTTACCAAAAAAATGTGCTTTGAGATATTGACAGGTCACAGTTCAGGTGAAGGCATTCAAGAGATGGCTGAGCTTCAAGGGGCACATAGGGGCCTTTTGGGGAAAGGAATCTCATCAAGCCAGAGAAAAATCAGCAATATTTCTTCTAGAGAGACAGGAGAGAAGAATCATCTGGGTCTTTCAATCTGACAGATCCTGTTATCCTTAAAAAGTGTCTATTCCCCTGTGAGGTTTGTACTTTCCTAAACCAAGTTCTTGTGTTGTTTTTCAAGCAGACATTTTGCTAAGTGTCATAAAAGCCACAAAACCTCAGTATCTTAAGCCAGTATCAAAAACATACTGAAATGAAGCTCCTTTCATTCTAAAATGCTACAGAACCTAAATTTCTCTGTGAACAGTCAACCGAGTATGCTAGTGTGCTGGCTTGAAGGCAAAAAACAGCGAGAGACTCCAAGTCAGAAAAAAAAAAAAAAAAAAAAAAAAAAAAAAAAAAAAAAAAAAAAAAGAAGAAAAAAAAGAAAACACAGGCAATAGTACAAAGTATCACTAACTGAGTCAGAATACAACCTGAAACCGTGGTGGTAGCAGTCCAGATGAAGTGGTCTTGTTGAAGCAGTGTTCCTGCAGAAAGGTCTGGTAGCTCTTGTCCTCTGGGAATCCAGTGGGTAAGGCTGCCTGTGCTGTCCCAAATCCCAGATTATATCCAGGTGGGAATGCTTGGCTCCTCCCCCTGAGTGGAGCATCTCACAATGGGCTGATATCATTCTATGAGCCTTGTAATGGGTCCTTGATTGCCCATTAAACAGAGATAGCTCCTGGAGGGAGTTATCTGTGAGTCATGCAGCAGGGCATTGATGGGCCATTAACAGAAGATAGTCTGGAGGGAGGGGGCAAGGGAAACACTGCCCAACCTAGTTTCAACATCTCATGTAGATGGTGATAGAATACATACTTTGGGCACATCTTACATTGTAACCTAGGACACCTAGTTTAGAGATCTTTAGAGAATCTGGGTTTAGAACTATCTGTTTATGCACTTTAGATGTTTTGAATTTAACCTTAATCTCACACTTTTGCATATTGATTTCCCAGTGAGAGAAACATACCTGTGGGCTTTGTATTTTTAAGTTCTTCATAAAGAGAACAATAAATAGCTAAACTGGTACTCTACTTTTTAAAATACTTATCAATAATTTAAGTATTTTTGCTAGCTGGGCTTCTCATTTTCTTTTACTCAATTTTACTTACAGTTGCAATATTTTTTTTCTCTGTGGTTTTGTCTTTCTCTTCCTCTTTTTTATGTTTAAGACTTTTTTGTCAGCTTTTGTTTCTAGCTGTGTATGAAAGTAAATAGTAAATACTTAAGGAGATAGAACATCTGTTTTGTACTATATAATTCCATTTTAGTGCCTGACTGCCTCAGCAGTATGGCTTAGAAATGTTATATTGGCACATTCTTCACTTGAATTGAACATGGTAGATCAAAGAGAAAGAATAACTGCCAATTACAACTTCCTAATCTTCAGGTATTTCACCCCAGTGCAAAATAAGGACACTAGATGCAAGCTGTAACTCATTCCTTTGGAGAACTTAGCGCAGCAATTTTCTATTCTTCCCTCCTTCATGCTTTTATTAAGATGTTCATCTCGTGTAATGTTTCTTTGAAAGTCACCCTACTGTCCTGTATTCCTGAGCACATGGGGACATATTATGCAGGAGAAGGGGGAGAGGTTTTTGCCTGACCTTTTTTTTTTTTTTTTTTTTTTTTTTTTTTTTTTTGTTATGTATTTCACTAAATGCTTTCCATTAAGATCAAATATCAGAAAGTATTTTAAATATATTTAAATTTGTCAGTGTATTTGACAGTTGTATGTATGGATTTGATAGAGAAAAAACAGATTTTTTAGAAAAAAAAAAATGTTTTCATTAAAGTGATCTTCAAGGAGAAATTATAACCAAAATAAACAAGAGTAAAGCAAAGCAGTATATGATTGGAAACCAGATGACTAAAGAAATAAATTATAGATAAATAATATTAAATGTTATATCGATCTCTTTGTCACTATATTACACTAAAAATGTGTAAATGTAAAAGGTCAACAATGATTACAATGGGAAATGAACTTAATGATTATATGACACTTAACGGCCACATATAGTCCTGTCTTTTTTTTTTGTTTGTTTTGTTTTGTTTTGTTTTGTTTTGTTTTGTTAAATTTTATGCTTTATATCAAGCAAAAAGGTTTCTATCAAGAAAGAAGGCTGAAGTTGCTTGAATGAAGAAAGAGTGATAGATTTTTTTCTGCTGATAACACAAAAATATTGATTAACCCCGACCACTGTGGTCAAGGAGGTATTATTCCACATGTATTTGAAAAATTTGAAAAGAATGATGAAATGTGCAACATTAAATATGAATATAGATATGCACATTGATGTGAATATCAAAGTGTTTTCACAAAAATGAGTAAAAGAAAGAGAACAGTAGACCGTCATAGAGTGAAGGAATTCACCCAGGTGGTGGTCTGGATAATTGGTAAGGCATAACAATGTCATGTAGTTTCCAGGCCTTTTCTTAAGGCTACTCTTTAACACATTTGTCTCTCTCTAGAAATGCAATAAAGAGGACCGGAGACAACCACACAAGTCTCGCAAAAGCAACCTACCAGAGTAATTCCCTCAATTTTTCTCCTGCCTTAACTCTTCCTTAATTACTTCATTTTCTTTTAAATATCTGTATCTTTTTGTTAGTCTGTGCATAATGGAGGAGCTTTCTTTGTGGTCACAGGAACAATCACCTCCTCCTCCTACTTCAATGTCATTTTAGAAGGTTTGTTTAGTTGCCCTAGGCTTTTATGAATTGAACCCAGATGTCTTTTCTCTTTGGAGCTGTTGAACATCCTGAACTAAATATGTCCCTTGTGTAATAATTGAGTGGAAGAAAATGTTTTACTTCTATGTTGATATCTTTCATGTTTTACATGGCTTTTTACATGCTGGTTGAAAAGGCAGTTTTATTTAGGTACAAAAATGCTTTTCCATAAGAAAAAGAAAAACAGAAACCAACCAACCAGACAAAAAAGACAAAACCAGAACCCCCAAAGCCATAAAAATACCAAGCTAACTAGTTAAAATATTCCATGGCTTGGGGCATTTCAAGCTCAGAAGACCAAAATAGAAATAACTTAAAAGGGGCTTGTCAATGCTGCCACACACACTGTCAGTCAGCCAAAGCCTGGAAACAGCCACCTGGCTACACTCAGTTATGAAGGCGATGGAGGACTGCAGTGCAAGAGTGAATGACAGTGCCCACTATTCCCTAATTACAAATCAAATCTATTTGTTGCCTTTGGCTTCTAGCAGGATGTTGCTCTGCTTAACAGATTTTGTGTATCTCACCCCCTTCTACAAAACACCTGTGTTCTCCAATCTGGTATTTTTGCTGCCCTGGCTTTATTTCTGTCCACGTGTCTCACCTGCTGGAAAGAACTGTATGGACTTAATTTAGGATCTAACATCCTGTTCCTAACCACAGCAGCAGAATTTGCGTGTGCATTAGTCTGTCCCTGTAAAGATCTGAATGCTTGGAAATCAGCTCACAATCTCAGGACATCAAGTACCAAAGCCTTGATGCACTTTTTTCTCATGCCATTTCAAAGTTTGCCTAACTTTTTCTGCCGGTGGTTCTTCTCAATGCAGAGAAAGAAATCCCTTTAACTTGAAATTCTTAATAAATATAGTATGAAATTTTAAGCCCACTTCTATGGTACACTTTAATAGTGTTTTTTTGTTGTTTGTTTGTTTGTTTGTTTGTTTGTTTTTGTGTGTGTGTGTGTGTGTGTGTGTGTGTGTGCGTGTTTGTGTGTGTGTGTGCGATCTAACATCTTGATTTTTGTTTGCTTTCCTGTTACTCATAAGTTGTTTTAACTTTTGGGAAAAGCAAAACAAACTCCACAAACATTAAAAAAAAAAAAAAATAGTCAGACTTATCAAAGGGCCTCTTTTTGCAGATAATTTTCTGGTAAGAACAGGGTAAGAACAGTGGCCATAATCACATAGATAATGCATTTAGTTTAGCTCTGATTTCAGCTAACAGAATCTGACGGCCTTTTACAGAGTCTCTTGTTCTTAACTATGCTACAGCAAAGATTCTACTTCTATTATATTAGACATGATACTGATATATTTTAAACGGCCTAGTAATTACAGTAATACCCATAGGCTACTGCTAATTTCAACTTCAGTTTTCATCTAACTTCACTTGAGTGTATGTGTGCATGTGAAGAGGAAAACAAATAGAATCTTCAAAAGTTTGTCAATTTAAAACCACTTCAAAATAATAATTCATAAACAAATGCTTGGAATAACCTATTATTGTCAAATTGCCAACAATCAAATACTATTTAATTATAACTGCTTTTCAATAGATAAGTTAAAATGAATAATTCCTCAATATTTTTTTTCCCAGGTCTTGACTGACAAATTATCAGAACGGTAAAAACAATGTATTAAAATCAATTATCTGGACAGAAAAGTATATCTAATAATGTACAAGCTATTTTTTCCTCTTGATAACAAATATGCTATAGGAAACTTTAAAAAGTTTAAATGGAAGTTTTATTCTCAGGTAATAAACTTTAAGGGATTTTTTTTTTTGTTGTTGTTTTTTTAAAGAAGGAGAAGGAGAAAACATGAATAAACAATTACATCAAGCACCTGGAACAAGTTACGTTGACCATGGTAAATATTTGAAGACAAAATTAACTTTTTCTTTTCCTCTCCTTTGTATATCAAAGTATATAAATGTTTTTATAATTAATCTTTAAAACTTTATAAAAATAAAAACTTGAAAAGCAGTTACAATGTACTAATTTTTTATATCCAGCTGGAATTTGCAAAACTGAATAATCATCACAATGTGTATTCATGCCAGTGATGTTTGCTTTTTTGTCTGAATAATAACTTGAAAGCTTTTTATGCTCTTTCTCCTTTTCACTGTCATGTGAAGCTCTTCACAACAAAGCAAAAAAAATGTGAAGCAATAAGGGAATATACATACAGTTTCTTTGTTTTCCCTGTCTTTTTAAACACAGGATGTGGTTTTAATTTTTTAGTCTGTCCTCCAATGTTAATTTTTACAATTTCAAAAGAAACAGACTTTCAGATCTGTGTGTGGTTTCCCACATATATAATCTAGATATGGATGTGTTTCCTGAGTTACAATAACATCACAGATTCCCTCTGGCGCTGTTGGATCTCCCCTGTCTCCCTGTGAGAGAAAGGTGTCAGATCTTTACAAATATGTAGCCCAATATGTAATGAGCATCTGGTAGATTTTTGTTGTTGTTGTTTAATTGAATTTGCTATATACTAAAGCAATTAAAGAACCTTTTATAGCAGCTCTACGAACTTCAATCATGAGACTGTTAGTGTGAAGAAAACTAGGAGAGGGGGGAAAAAAAAAAAGGCAGAAAAATGGAGAAGGAAGAAAAAATGATAATCTCTCCTTGGGTTTCGAAGTATTTAGGCTCAGTTTCTGAGGTATAGGTTCAATAGTAGCAATTTAGGGACTTATTCTTTATCAAAATGAATATCTCCATTTTCTTTAACAGAGAATAGCGAGTCACTACTATAATTTTCTTCGGAAAATAACTTAATTGAAACAGAAGTTGGGAACTGAGAAACATGCATGGCCACTGATTTTCTGCTCACATAATCTGTTAAAAAATATTTTTACTGAGGTAGGAATATAAAACTTTCAGTACTTGCAGACATCTTTAAAAGCCTATCTGCTGTGTCACTGAAATAAAAATATATGTTTTTACAGAGGTAATGCTAAAGGAAATCAAATAGTATGGGTCAACTATGATTTGTGGAGACACCAACAGGCTACTGTAGTTATTTTGAGCATTAAAGAAAATAACCACAAAAAAATCCTTCCCTCTTTGTCAAAGGTCGAATTAAGCTATAGTTTAAAGACTTTTTACTTTGTATGCTTTCCTTACAAATTTAGTTCTTTCTGTCACAGAAATGCTGCAAGTAGAGAGAGCTCCTGTCCATGCCATTCCTGGTCTTCTACACTGAGCTGTTCTTCAGTACATGAATAATGTATGTGTGTGCATGTTCACATATCCTAAAGGTCATTCCAGGAGAGGAGAAAATGTATTTTAAAAATGACTAAGACATGAAATACCTTGTGATTAGGAACATATTAGATTATTTTTAACTAAAATATGCATACAGAAAGATTATGTTTAGGATGTTGATTGCCTTAGAACATGGTGCTGAGTAAAGACCCTGAACCATTCAAATAACTATTAAGAAAACATGGGTGGAAGAAGGAAGGAGTAAAACTATATAAATTTATGATCCTGCTGTTCAGATGTCATTTGAAGATCCGTATATCACATTGTAATAATTTTTCACCTTCATGACAGCTGAAAGACTTTTTGTTCATATGTTACACTATTTCTGTTAGCAAAAAAAATCTTCCAAACTCACAGAAAGATGATATTAATGATCCACATTACTTTCCACTTAAAAAGAAAAAAAGTGCATAAACATCCAGATCTCCAGGGGGGAAATATTTTATAATCCCTTACATAAGACAGTTGTTTTGATATCCCCAGTTTGTGACACCTGTGCCTGATTGCAGATGTGTATTTAAAGCTAGGCCAGGCAGGTCCTAAAAGAGAATATTTCCATCCAAGAAAACAAGAACAGAGTTTTTTGTAGATTTGTATAAACACAATTTAATAGGTATATTTTTTGTGCTGTTATGAATTATAGAAATAGGCTAGATAATTAATATTCTTGAGTGGGTTTTGTTTTAGGTTTGTTTATTTGTTTGTTTTGGGATGGATTTTTTTTTTTTTTTTTTTTTTTCCCAATGGATGGGCTGATATGAAAATTTTGGGTCAAACCAAAGAGACAAATAAATAAAATTGGTACAGTAATTATCTTTTCTTACCAGTTGAGGCATTTTGCTTCAGTTTTTGTTTCAGCAAAAATCCAAACTCTTAGATTTTAAAAATGTTTGCAAATTCTTTTGAATCAAGGAATGAGAAAAATTTATTTCCCGTGTGACACCTGAAGTAATACATCTAAATAAAAAGCAATAATATGTGTGTCAATACATTTTTAAGTACCTAGCATAACACATGTAAGATATTTTGTAAGTCTATATTACTGTGTTTTGTTTATTATGATCTTTTATTTTCCAGCACTCTAATGTGATATTGTTCAATGTTCCTCCATTGTATGCTGAATGCATCTTTTGCATTCTCCTTCTTTGTCTAGACAGTTAGACTAGATGAAGGCAGTTGGACTAGATTTAAGCAGTTGGACCAGATGGTCACTGTAGGTTCCTCCGAAATCAACTGTTCTATTCTGTTCTATGTTTCCAAGCTTATCATTTTGATAAAATTATTCCTGTATTAGCATCTTTCCATTATACCTACAATAAGACACTCATCCAGATGACTGTCACAGCCTATTTTGGCCTTAATTGTTATCTCTAAAGGTTAACAATGCGTGAAAAGCCCAATTCTCATATCTCTTCCTCATAACCCATGTAGGTTGCATTTCAAAGACTACCTTAGGGCTTTCTGTCATGATGTACCTCATGCATGGAATAAAATCTTGAACAGTAGCATAGACAGCTCATTGGTCTTTTAAAATGTTATTCAACCAGGCTATCTGGGATGTAGAAATGATAATGAGTATAAAATTAGCATTCTCCTAGCTACAGGTTCTTAAAGTGCACATTTTTGCTTCCAGAAATTTAGTCCTCTTTTCACTCCTGAGTTTGATTCCTTGGTTCCTTGATTACATTTTGATTCCTTGATACTTGTGCATTTATTGCACAAATTTACCTTCTCTACCTGGCTGTCTTTTTGACTGCAACATCCAGCTGCTTCTAAGAAAACCCAGGCTGAAGCTTGAGGATATGCGGATTACTCCAAGAAAGATAATGCAGTTAAGATTTCACTAGCCCTGGCTCTTTCTTCTCTACATGTGTTTCAGTGGGATTTATGCTTCACCGACCCCATCTCCTCTCATTGCATCCAGAACAAGCAATGTATACTTTCCCTTTTCCTCTATAAAGCTATTACTCTAGTGGGACATAATTTCCCTGTGATTATAACACACAGGATTTCAGGGGAGCACAACAACTTTCTCAGAGAATGATAGACAACTCTATCTGGATATAAGTGCTTTGCAAGCTGGCTGTAGCTGCTCTGCTGCTTCTGTTAGACTAAATGCCAGGGATAGGCTTTGTGGTGCATTCAAAGAGGTTGTAATCTGTTTTCCCTCTTGTTTTGATGTCTGATGTATGCACCTGCCTAAATATCCACGAGAAACTGAAGTCCTGTGTGTCTGCAATGGAAGAGCAGTAGGAACAGGAGCAGACACTTGCAGGATCTTCCTCTAGAAAAAAAAAAGGGTAAAGAATTGAGGTTGTTATGTCTCCTAAAAATAAGAAAATACCTCAGACTCTTTTTCATCTGCAAATTCACAGTTTAAACTCTTCATAGCTAGGATTTCTGTGATAATTTCTACCTCCCTTCCATCTAATCACAAAACCTAAATGTAATAAAAAAAGACCCAGATTTCTAAAACCTGGATTGTCATAAACCTAATTCCTTTCTAGAATTATGTGTTGGATTTTGATGATTGAATATTTCTTTAAAAAACCCCTAAATATTGAAATGCATGCATAAAATTCTGATCATTTTTCAGTGACATTTAGAGCTCTCTGTACACTTTCAGAACTTTCTGTCTAGTTTTATGAAAATATTTTCTAAAGTGGCTTGAAAAGGAACTTTTTTCCCCCATATAGCCATTTGGATGGCTATTTAACTACATGCAGAAAAAAATATTGTGATTAAAAAAAAAAAAAAAAAAAGGTATATATCACAAGAACTGAAGGCAATAATTCATTTGTACCATTAGAAAAGATTTCTTGTCTTCTCAGAATTGCAAATGCAGCATATTATTTTCTTTGTGTCCTGCGTGGAGGAGTCATAGAATGGTTTGGGTTGGAAGGGATCTTTATAGTCATTGAGTTACAACCCAAGGTGCCCTGGGCAGGGAACATTTCACTAGACCAGGTTGCTCAAAGCCCCATGAACTTGAATACTTCCAGGGATGGGAGATCCCCAACTTCTTTGGATACCTGTTCCAGTGTCTTGACACCTTCACAATGAAAAATTTCAGGAAGCTCAGAGCTGGGAAATAAATGAATTACAGGGAAAAAGATGTGGTAGCCTGCAGCCCATGCTCACATGTAGTTAAATTTACACAGGGCTAGGTCTGACATTTCTTTTCAGAAATCTCCAATACTAAATCTGTAAAGGTCTAGTAAAAGGAGATACACACTGAGCAGTGCTCATGGAGTAGATGCAATTAAGTTTTCTCAAATGTGTAGCACTCATGCATGATGCACATGCATAGGTGTTGTGGTTCTTTTGAGAGAACAGGTGTCCGTCAATGGCAAAAGGAAAGAGTCTGCTCTTTGTCCGGGGGGAATTACAGCTTTATTTAGGTCCGGCCCTTTTTGAGTCTGGAGCCCAGTCTGCTCCCGTCCCCATCCTCGTGCCAAAGAGACTGCTCCCTCCCTCCCCAGGGCTTTTCCCAGCGGGGCAGGGCCCAGAGGCAGGGACAAGCCACTGCCCAATCAGGGACAAGGTGGGAGTGGAACAGAGCTGGGATACATTCCAGTGTGGGAGGATGGGCACTGCAGAGCAGGGACAAACCACGTGATACAGTGTCCAGGGAACAGAAGAAACATTACAGAACTCAATATAAAAATTAAATACGATATAAACCAAATTAATGCACTGCAACACATAGGGATGCCTTGTAAGACGGCAGGTGTAATCTTACAGGTGCATGGTCTTTGTGCGAATGTACAGGATGCCATCTAGGCCGCTAAGAAAGAAATCTGGATGCAGGTAGTAATTTTTGCCCTGTCTAGTTCACATTATACTGCTCATAACTATTCTTCAAGATTTACGATTCTTTTTATTAATAATATTTTTCTTTTTTCTCCAGATTTTTAAATTTTTAAAATCTATTTTTTTATATTATTCCACCTTCAAATGTATATTCCAAGTTTCATGACATCTGTGTCTAATTTAAAGTCATCATTAAGTTGCCCAAATGGTAATGCTATTTGACAGATTTACTAAGGTGACACTTTAATTCCTCAGTGATCCATCACATTAATTAATGTTGTGACAAAATTTTGAAGAATACAACTATATTCCACTTTTAATCATAGCTTCAGCTGAGGTGAAACTACATTAATGGAAGGTACATCTGTGCTAGTATTAATATTAGGAGACATCAGCCTTACACTAATTTTTATATTTAATATCAATAATCAATAAGAATTGTTTCATTTCCAGATGTCTCTACATTTTCCTGTGGCTGAGCACCTTTTCTTTTTGAAATGATTCTGTTGAAAATGCCTGTAAATCACTAACAAAAGATTTGGTCTCTAGAGTAATAATTCGTCAGATGGAAAGAGAATGGTGAATTGAGGCACTTTTGAGAATCACTATACAGTCTTTAATTTAATTGAAAGCAGACAGGTTTGTCTACTTGAGGATCTGTAAATTAGGGTGTCTGTGCCTTATGGGCATTTTGCCTATGTTACACAGCTATAAGGTAGGAATACATGGAATTTTCCCATCTTTTATTTTATTTTAAAGATAGGTGCATGAAAAGCTTCAAAAACTTTGATTGTTAGATTACAAATGTTATTTCCAGGGGAAATAACAGTGTATAAGTGTGTATAAGTAAAAGACTTGGGTATCAGTTTTATAATATTCTTTGACTTAGAAATCACTACCAAAAAAAAAAAAAAAAAAAAAAAAAAAAAAAAAAAAAAGTTCTTTATCTCATGATACCATAGTTCTGGTTGGTTTTTAATTTATTTTTGTTGCTTCTCTCCTCCCACCCTCTCTCACCCTCCCCCCACCCCCTCTCCCCCAATTTTCTCCCCCAACATCTTGGTGAAACAGTTTATTGTGAAATTTCGAAGTTCTGTATCAGATACACTGGCTGGATCCATCCCAACCAGAAGTTCATTAGCAAGGCAGCAAATGCTACTGTGAACAAGTAACCACTTTAACAAGCCAGGCTTAAGAATTTCAGCATTTGAAACCTTCAAAGCCTTTCTCTATTTTTATTTTTGTCATGCTACAACCACAGTTCTTGATCTAGAGTCAAAAGCAAGTGTGATACAATTTCCCTGGCCTCAAGCATAAAAATTGCTAACAGCATTGTGTCTCTATCATGGAATGCAGTATCTGTGTGTGTCTGTGTATGAAAGCAACTTGACCCAAAAAAAAGGAGATCAAACAAGAAAACTGTTACTGTAGATTTATTTTTCCTATGGCTAAAAGAGTATCTGTCAAATGAGAGCATCTTGAACTTTTAATTAAATATTAATATAAAGGAGAAGAAAAGCATCCCATTAGCTGCTTTTCTCAAGCACTAAAGACACAGCATGAATGTGTATGCACAAATTATATTATTTTCAGCAAATAGGGTTCCATAATAGGAACATATTTTTTTTAAAAGTGTTCATCTTAAATGTGAGCAAATGGTAGTAGATGTAGTGGCAATTCTACATCTCATTAGTTTGCATACTGCCTTGAAAGTTACGGACAAATTTAATTTCAGGCATCCAGTACCCTTATCCTCCTCAACACACACATTCAATTAAATTCCCTTCCTTTCCAAGAGTAGCTTTCACAAAGAAATGGATTCAACATGTTATACTGTGGATGTCTGAATCAGAGCTGCTAAAAGGCTGAAATGCATATGACATGCTCTGGTGTTGCCATATGTGAGTCTTCATCAGCATCTTTCCAGTTTAGAGATTATTTGCGAAGTATACATGAACTGATCAAACTTTCAACTTCTAAGACAAAAACATTTAATTTTTTTTTTCCCAACTAGCTTTTGCATAGAATACTTAAAGCACAAATAGATTAAATATTTAGGCTTTTTTTTTTTCAAAATAATAATAATAATAATAATAATAATAATAATTAATAATAATAAAGAAATTTTCAATACTGTGTGACTTTCTTTGGTTAAATAAATTGATAAATGGAGAGTGTTGCAATAATTTCAAACAAGAAGCTGAAAACACAACCTCAGGCCAAATGTGAAGTTATAGAAAATATGCACAGACTGATTCTATGTTGCACAAATTTAGAGTTGACAGTGACAAGATTCCAGCTGAGCCTTACTGGCCACAAAACAGTCTCAATGTTGCAAATCATTATTTCCCACAGAAATCAGCAGGACTCCTCATGTGAGAGCATGCTCTCAATTTGCATCAAATATTTGTAGAAGGCAGTTCCTCAATCAGATGTTACATGTGATAAAAGCATGTTGGCCCCATCCAGAAAATGCATTTGTATACTTTGGGGGCTCTGCAGATTTGTTTTATTCTAAGCAGTGTTTGACAAGCAGCTAAGTGACCTAGCAATACTGACCTCACACTTGAACCCTTTCAAACTTTCGGTGAACCTCTGATTAAAGAAGAAAAAAAAGGAAGAAGGGGTATTCAGTAGCACAGTATCCAGGAGACCTACATTTCAATTCTCACTTTCTCTCACCCCCTGCACTGGCAAAGCTGTTGAGGCAGCTGTTCAGTGTTGCTGCCATTCGGTTGCCATTCAGCAATGACCTCCACACAAATAGTTGGTGCCGCTGATGAGAACCAAACTGCAAATTCTCTCTCAGGCCTTGACAGTGATAAAGATGGAAGGAGGTTTCCTGGCAGTCTGAGATGCTAGAAACCCTATCTCAGAGTCCAAATATTATATTTATGTCAGTATTGCTAACATTTGCTGGTTTTCCATGAGTTTTGGTGAATGCTTTTCTTTTAAAATCCCTATCTTGTAATAAGGTGATTATGTTACAGCTTTAACTTTCAGGAGACAAAGGTCTCCTTTCTGATTACAAAGAAATGGTAAAACCAGGTTCAAATCTATAACAAGTTTAATATTTCTTCTTTACCTTATTCAAGTAAAAATAACTACAGGAAAAAAAGCAACTGTCCTCACTTGCTTTTTAAAGCCACTCCTTGCCCTTAAAATACATATTTAAATATAATTTCTAATATATTAAAGAATTTGAGAAAAACATTATTCTCCTCTTGTTATTTTATGTAAAGAGGAAAAAGTTAAATTCATCTCTCCCTGCCATTTCTGCTTTCTCTGTATTTCTTCATTTCAGGACCAGAACCTTCTCTTAAAGGTAGAGATATCTCCTAGCATTTTTTATATCTTTTATAATTTTGTGTTACTTTATATAAATTAGAGGCTTTTAATCAACATTTCTCAGGAAATGGGCTCATCATCCATCAGGAACATGGATGTCAAATTAGGTTCCAATAATATAGTGTGAGTTTTACGACATTTCAAAATATTTAAACAAGTTTTGATATCATGCTGGTTGCCAAGGGACATTACATTTAAGGAGACTTTCCCTGTTTTTTGCTTTAACAGTCCAATAATATTTTACATCTCTCCTGATGTGCAATACTGTGACAGTACTTTTGCAACATTTATGAACATGACCTGTTTTATTTGATTATGTAAAACTACTCAGAAGAGCTTTCTTTTCATGGCAATTGTATTAGCTGTAAATGATTGGAAGAATGGTAGAATTTTGGCAGAAAAAAAATTCCTAACATTTAATATAGAAAATTCATAATGAAAAGTCTTTTAATAAATCAAATCATATGGGGGTTTTGGTGTGGCTTGTTTGTTTTTCGTTTGGGGGGATATTTTACTTCGGAAACAAAAGACTTCTTGTTCCTTGAAAAATAGGTAACTTTTGTTGTGCTGTAATGATCAGAGAGACAGTCAGAAAATAAAAAAAAGATCAAAAAAATTAGTTTTCCGAAGCAACTGTCTTTTGAGAAAAATAATGAGAATAGCTCTGTTGAAAAACAGTTGGGAAAACAAGTGCTGTAAATAGAGGGCTGGTCACTAATATTTACTTATGATTAAGAGATGATAAGAAGATATGAAAGTCTGAATAAAAGGCTTCTGCACCTCAACTCTAACAGTTCTAGCAATGTAACGTCCACAAACTGAGGAGTTGTAATAAAGGAAAGCCCTTGGGATTTTCTTAAACTTTTTAATCTACTTTTAAATAATATTTCTATTCTAAGCAGAACTATGTAAGCAAAGATCACGCTCAGTGATCATGATCAAAGATATGTAGAATTATTCTGACAAGGATTATTTTATTGTGTACACTAGTTTACTGAAATAATTGTCAGATTTCTACAAGAAGGGAGTAAGACAATAATGATAATTACTTATTTGTCATCCAAATAAGTATGTATTTTTTTAGTATTGATCACAAACATATGGATCTCTCAAAAGATCCAGGGAAGAAGACAGACACAGAGACTTTAACTCAATGAACTGACTTGAAGTCAACTAATTAATTTGCTCTGCCCTTCTGTTAAAATTTTTAATAGCAGATATTCCCTTGGTCTATTTTCTATAAAACCTGACCCAAAGATTAATTAAAAAAAAAAAAAAATAGCAGAATCCTTGAGTATTCTTTTATTATACAGTTTCTGGGATATTAAGAATGTCTTTTCCAACCTGAAACAATAATAGCAGAGTATATGTAAACTTCTTACTTCCAGGTTATTTATTTTTGGTCTTGACAAGATGTAGTGCAAATGGCCTCTACTACAGGCCAAGTTGACTCCATTCTTTTTTTCTTCCAAGTATTTTCTAAGGATTTGGTAGTTTAATAACTGTAGGTAAAATTATTTACTACACTGTAGAAAATTCCTGAGCTGATACATAAATGTAAAAGTTTCAGCTTACAGAATCCTCACTAAAATGTGAGAAACAAAACAAAAACAACTTCCAAACCAATCAAACAAAAAAATCCCATAGCAAACAGCAAAGACAAATATGGTTTGCATCAATATATAATAATGTGTACTATAAAATATAGAATAAATATATTTTGTTTTAGAATATCCGTTCATATATATGAGATGAGTTTCTGACAAATACATGTCCTTGTATGCTGAAGACATAAGCAGCCACATGCTGTTATATGCAATCATCCCATTTGAAAATCCCTGTAATTCCTGCTGAAACACACCTGTTGCAACCTGGGGTCTTCTTTCCCTAGTCATTCAGGCATTCAGAAGCAGTCTGTGGCTTCCTGCCAAAACAGATGGAGCATCTTTTTTCATCCAACAGAAATGAAGGCTAAAGGAAAACTGCTGCATACTTAGGTCTCACTCTGGCTGAAAGTCATTGAGCCACAGTGAACCTTGAGGCTAAGCTGGACAGAGCTCCAGGCTACTCCAGTTTAGGCATAATCAATAACAAAGGCAAAAAGTGCAGGTTTCAGCTGTTATTTTGCAAGGTATTTGCAGACAGGAATGGTTCTGGACAAGCATTCTGAGAAACTGGCAACGTTAAGTCTTTTGAACCGAGACCTTAATTCCTTCTGTTTACAGCAGTGCCAGGTGACAAAGTGGCAGTCCCATGCATGGCCATCACCCACATGAAGAAACCATCAGACAAGCCTGAAGAGATATGAGGGATTTCACTCAGAGCTTCCTGCGTGCTTGCAAGATAAGCTCAACACCTAGCTATAGCTCCTGATCATATTTCCATGATCTACGAAGTAAAAGATCTGACTCTTAGGCAGCAGCTCTCAGCTGAAATGGCTGAAATTTTTATGATACTAATCTTAATGAGATGTCTTCCATTTATTTTCATGGGACCATAATTTCACTCATCATGTGGTAAAGCTAAAAGAAGCTATGTTTAGTATTAATGAGACCTAGTCTGTGTTTATTTCCATGTGCCAAGTTAGAAAACCCCAAGGAGTGAGATATTAATCACAAAAGAAAAAATAAAGCTTAGAGAAGTAAACATTAATGTAACAAAGATAACTTTTCATGCACTGTGTTTTCAAAGAATTAAATGCTGTTGCAAAAATTCTTAAATAGTAAGCAAAAATATTTTGAAATCAGGGTGAAAAGGTAATAAGTCCTTCCCCTTGATAATCATCCTTAGAACACACAAGTGAAGCACTCAAAGTTATTGTAAAATTCTCAATATATACCGCTATCTCATGCATATCTTAGTGTATAGAAATAAATTAAAGTAGAAAGTGTAGTTTTCTCAGTTTTATTTTAATTTAAGAAACATATTTGAAGGCTTTATGAAAACTAAGTTATTATGTGCACAAGTATTTACATTACTCTTGTAGATCTTTAAAGTGAGGAAGTGAAATGACTTCATGGACGTTTCTTTGTGTACATGAATTGGTACACAACTGAAAGAAATATTCTGAAGTTTAGATGTAGATATAGATATAGATATTTTTGAAAATTAAGGAAATCATGTAGGTAGTTTGTGTTCTTGAAAGCCCAAAGAGGCAGTCAGTCCTACATTAACTTACAAAATTACAGAAGAAGCTCAAAAAAAAATGAACATCCTAAGTTCCAACAGTCAGCTTGCAGTAGCTAGGTTAAATTAAAACATAGAGGTATTATTGACTGTACTTTTGCACAGAAATCTGATGGTTAGGGTATTGCACAAGAAATGTTGACAATTGCCAACAGGAGTCACTTGGCCTAATGGACAGAGAAGAATCTGATTCAGCTGTGCCTTTCTGCAGCTGGCTGGAGGGTTGTGATCCTTCTCTGCAGTTAATTCTTTAACAACTGTCCAATGAAAACAAATTTAAATGAGGTAACAGGCTTTCCAGTCCTTTGCTGCTGGCTGAGTGATTTCGTCACTGGGCAATGATTAGGCTTCCAATAGCCTCACAACAATCTAATAAAGGAGCAACATCCTGTTGTCATATATTGCTGGCATGAAACTGAGTGGAATGGAGGAAAAGCAACTTGCTTAATTATCACAGAAGTCATCTGTGATTAAAAACAAAACAAAACAAAACAAACCCAAAAAACGCTTGAATCACACTCTCTTATCTTCTGTAATATAAACAGCACCATCCTTCAACTTCTTAGGGTATCTGAAAACAGTGACTTTAGTACAACTGAGAGACAAAGCTGGTAACAGGATTCAAAAACTAATGATGGCCTTTTAAAAGTAAAAATGCAGCTGTTGTCCAGAGTGCCATTTTTTCCAGTTGATAAGAAGACACTAGAATAGGTCATTATGTAAAATATTATCGCCTTAAATATCTAATGTGGGTTGAATTTAAAACCTGGTTTATTTAAAAATCAAGAGAATGCTTATCCAATTATCATTCACAATTCTGGAAGACATTATAAGAATATCAAATTTGATCCTGCTAGGAATTAAAAGAAGATGCTCTCTGGGTAATGTTTATTAATATGCTGTTATTCTGTTCGGGTAGTTAAACAGAAAGAAGAAAAAGACAACACTGCTTGTACTTTTAAAATATGGAAAACATAGAACCAACAATATAGTGCAAAATAGAAGAGAGAAAACATAGTGAAGTCAAGTCTGAGTATAAGGTGTTTTTTAGCACCAAAACAAAGCCTTTATTTAAGTAAAAAGATGTTAAAGTTGACACTGTCCCTCTAAGCAAGAAGTGTCCTCCATCTAAAACACTTAATCTCACCCATCAAAACACAGTATTTCAGAATATCTGCGTGAAGGAATTATTTGTCATTTTTTTTCCCAGACTGTCATCCTGATGAAAGAGCTTTGCTGTTTTTCAAAGAATACTCAGACAGCGTTACTCAAATTGTTCAAGATGCAAGTGGTGTTTGAAGCTTTAAAAACTGTGAAAAACATCTATTTTAAAATGGTTAGTGTTATCCACCTATCTCAATACATTAATCATCTTCTGACTGTGTTCTTTCAGAAGTGGGTAAAAAAGCAGGCAAATATACATTCTTAAAGTTCAGCTCCAAAAGAAAGTTCTTTATTACTGACTTTTTCAGTCCTTCTCTGAAGACCAAATTAAACCTATGCATGATTTCAAGTCTTCAGTATCTTTACTCAATACTGTGTCAGTGAATATAATAATGGAGATTGATAATTTCTTTCATACACCTGCTTTTTGATTTAAATAATTGTAGAGATTTTGCCTATATGTTAATCACAAAATAAAATGGGAGGGGGAACATAAATAAATAAATAAACCCCCCAAAGGTCTACATGATTTACAATATCCTCCCTAGTACAAATAGAAGAATTACTGCAGGGGCTTTGCTGTGTGGGCTATAGCTTTTCAGAATGTTATCTAGACAAAACCCTAAATAAAACACTCTGTTATGAAAAAGAAATTAAACAATTTTTTTCTAGACTATCAGATGGATATCAGAGGGAATAATTAAGCCTGATATTTTGACACAGAAACAAATAAAACAACCCCCTACCTCCCCCCCCAAAAAACAAACAAACAAACAAACAAAAAAAAAACCCAAAAAACCCAAACAACTCAAACCAGACCAAATTTAACAAGTTAAGTTCTGTTTTCTCTGCACTTGAATAAATCAAAAAATTGCTAGAATACATTAGATATTAATCTATTTAATGATTGAATGGAATCTCTGTATAACATTTATCCTCTCTTGGGGCTCCACCCAGCTTTAATCCAAATGATTATTCATGTAAGTGAATGAAGATGCCAGATCTTTTGCCCGAATCATTTTTTACCTGAATGAAAAAGGAAAAATGTCATATGGTTGCATAATGAACTTAGGTCAGAAATTCGTTAAAGTATATTTTTAAAAGCTTTTACAGAAAGAGGGAATGCAAAAGGGAGAGAGACTGTTTTTGACACTGCTTCAGCAGGTTGTTCAAGTTTCTTTTTATCCCAGTGTAATGCACTACTATTTTAATTGTAGATGTCACTATAATGGAGATGGAGTGTTATATGAGAAAATAAAATTAAACATGCCTGTACAAATGAGCAGTTAGAATTTCATGCTGTAGCTACAAAGATGTTATGGATGAGAGTAATGTAAATCCTGAACATAAGAAATTCTATTTGACTTGGGTTGGAGGTAAAAACTTTTCCCCCCAATTTCTGTATTTCTATTTAGAATTATTTTACATTATTACATTCTGCCAAAACTGCAAGGAAATTTTGTTGTTGTTCCATTGACAGACTTGGGGAAAAAAAAGGAAGTACTCATGGGTTGTTTCTTTTTTTTTGTTCAAATAATCTTTAGGTTTGAAAAAGAAGAACCAAACTTGATACTATTGCAGTACTGGGAACAGTTGCCATGAAATGGGGCTCATTATGTTAACTGATCAGTTTGACAGAAAAGGGTAGTTAGCATTTGGAGTCAACTGACAGGTTAGCAAGGAGAGAAGTAAAAGATAAAGCAAGTAGGTAAAAGATGTAATTTCATGACACTGTTTTTTTTTCAGGAAAGACAATTTATGAGTTCTCCATATAGTCCCTGTTTGTGCCCTTCAACTAATGTAGCTGAATGAAATTTTAGGGGTCAAAATGGTCTCATATTCCCAGCACAGGTAATTTCAGTGAGCCAGTTTACAGCTGCTGCTCAAGCTGTTGTGCAGGTGAGCTATGATCAAAGGGAGAAAATGGCACAGCTACTCCAAAGTGGCTTTGAAAGAAAAGCCATTGTTTTGTGAAACTATACACTGAGAAGAAGAGAGGAAGAGAGGGAGATGAAACTAATTATTGTGGAATAATGAGGGTTAGCAGAAGGTGAGGGTGAAGAATTTGCAATGGATCATGAAACACTTAGAAGTCCGCTAACCAAGGAAGTCAGACATGATTTTAATTTTTTCCCCCACAGAAGCTACCCCAGTATTTTCCTTCCTAGGTGATGGCATCTCCAAGATCACCACAACTGCCAAATAATGGGTCTTGGACACATATCTGAAAAAGGAAAAACAAAACAAAACAAAAAAGAATGTCTATGTTTCCTCATAAGTGTTAAAAAACCCCAACCCAAACCGAAAAACATTGACATAAGATATTAGTTCTCAATATCTGCTGCTATATAATATTCTGGTTTTGGAAAGAGAGAAAGGAAATTTGATAGAACAGCCTTTATGTACTCTGCCATTCATTGAAACTGGCTGACTGCTTCCTTCTAGTTCCATGGAAGTTATAATACTGACATCTGATAGAATTCACTTATTTTGCTTCAATCGTAATTTCCCCAAGTTGCAACAAATAGACATTTTTTCATTGTGCAAGGATTGATAATTAAGTTAAATCTTTGGCATAGTATGGTTATGGGTACAGTTGATGGGTTGGTGCATTAACATTCTGGCCTTCAGAGAATTGGTACAATGTGCTCTGTGAGATAGGCAGTGTAGTGCAGCCACTGAATACAATGTTTTTCTAACATATTGCTCTCTGTCTGTTTGTGCCCTGCATCTTTCTTTAATGTTTTCAGTGTACTTGAAAACATTAAGTAAAATTATTTTTTTATTTTTAAATGACTTTGGATCAGTGAACAAGCACCTTATCTCCATATATTTCCTTCATTTCCATTTATTAAAATACAAAATTAAAAGAAAATTATAAATAAATAAATATTTTTTTTTCCCTATTTTTCAAACCTTATTGAAAAGTATTGCAATACAATCTTCAGTAGCAACCTTTTTGTTCTTTTTTTGACAAGCCCTTATCTAGAGTTATATAAAATAAAAAGGATAAAGGGATAGGCTTAGGCTGTAACTGAAAAATGGCATAGTTCATAATTATCACACACTTTTTATTTAGAGTTCTTTTCTCTCCAGTATCTATGTTTCTCAGTAGCTGGATTGATTCATATGAGGGGGAAGACAAAAAGTTTGTTTTGGTGCAAGTTGCAGTTCACCTTGTCAATAAATACTCAACTCAACCAGTGCCAGTAATAAAAACATTAACTGTAAAACCACATGTAAGTCTGCCTTAAAAAAACCCATGGTTTTCATTAGGGAGAATGATTCTTCTCTTAACTTGATTATGTCTCTTAATGTTGGTATTATCTATAAACCAAGATATAGAGGTTATATCAGTGCATTTTCAAAGTGACAACTTGTGGTAGTATCAAACTGGAAAAAAGACCGGGGCAATTATCGCCACTGTACCCTAAAAGTATGTAAAAAACTGTTAAAACATTTGAACATAAGATAAATACTCATTCCATTGCCCCAAGATGTTCCAAAACATTAATATACATGTATCCTCAGGGGATTAACTCAGTTTTGTGAATAAATGAGGCTTCAATCCATATTCTAGGTGCCAAAAGATACAGTTTTAACCTATTGCTATGAGAAAAATTTGATTTTGTCACATTTTCCTTAATGAAGAAGTTTGAAAGAAATTAAATTAGTCATTAGTCAGACTGTAAGCCTGGACTTCTTGCTGCCATTAAATTATACAAATGGTTGCTTTGTTTCATTATTATACCTGTATTCTTTGATGAACTGACCTTTTTCAGTCTGAAAACTAAACAGTCTGCATGCAATGAAAGCACCATATGCAACGAATAAATATTTATTCATGGAGAATGTAATGTTTAAATTAGAATGAAAAGGTCTCTTAGAACTAAACATTATTCAGTTATAGAATGGCAAAATAAATATCCAAATTAGTCTCAGACCTTCCATGTCAAGCTGGAAGATTTAAATTTGAAACAGAGCAATAAGTCAAAGAAAACTAAAATGTTTTGTTTCTTGTTTGTTCTTTCATGACTGGATTTTCTTTATGTTTTCCTCAGTTTACATCAGAGTCAGTGGGTTTGTGTTATTAGAGTGATTGTTTGTTTCCCATACCAATAGCATTCTGTTAAACAATATCCCAAGCAGAAGACTGATGCCTGGAAATGAAGATCCTTATCTGTCTCACTTTCATGCAGTTAGTCTGAAAATAATGGTACAAGCTGGAGACCAGTAGTATTACTGTGTGTTAAGTCGTACTGTAAGGCTGTAATTGCCAGTGAAGAAATTTTAAGTCAGCCTCAATTATAAAATAAGTATATTAAGCTAAAATACATCACACAGTAGACTGAGCATGAACAATAAGATGTCAAAACACAGTGGTTTAATCTTAGCTGTACACTGGTATCTCCATGGCTTCTGGCTGGCTGGGAAAGTGTTTGTCAATATTAGTTATTTGAGGATGACTATGGTTGGATGATTTTATAACTAAACCAAAACAATAGGGTAACACTTTTGACATCAGGACCATCTGTCTTTTCAGGATTTTTGTGTTGGGTTTGCCTAGATTTGAAGTCCACAAGGTACTCTACTTCTTCTGATGTAAACTGGCATATTAAAGTAAAGGCTAAAGGATTATTTAAAATTCTTATAAAGTAATATTGGAAAAAATAGATAAGTAAGATATCCATAATATTTAAACAAAGATTTGCTTCCTGCTCATATAGAATTTCTTAACTTTATTTTACCAGATGAACAGTCATTTTCTTAGGCTAGACCACACGTTCCTTTATCACTGAGGTCAGCTGTTGGTACTTTATGGCATCATTCCCAGACACTGGAGGAGTCTAGCTTATTCAAACATCACACTTTAATTTGAAAGATGTATAAAATATGTTCTATCTTTCCCTCTGAACAAAATAATATGGCAAGCATTTTTTTAATAAACTAATTCAAAAAGAGCATTCTCTTCTATTTATTTCATCTGGAATCCTATCAGTTTTCTTCATATTCCACAAAGAGTTTGAAATTTATGCCCAAATTTTGATTTGTGTTTCTTTATTTCTGTTTTAGCAATGCTGTATGCTTACCACATCTTCAGTTGAGAAAATTGTCTTCTCATGGTAGTTTCTAAAACAACAGACTTCCTTCAAAACAGGCAAATTGCAGCCACAAAAGGAAAGAGGAGAAAATTAAGACAAATAAATCCTTTTTTTTTTCCTGTTGTAGTGCATAAATTTAAGACCCACAGCACTATTTTATGGACAAAATGGAACACTCTTTACAATGCTACACCTCCCTCCTTCTTTCATTTCGCACAATGCACGATAGCGTGCTTGTATTGTGCAAACTCCAAAGTTCTGGTTAGCTGGGGACATTTTCTCTAGGATTTGTTTTGGTTTTGTTTGTTTATTTGGTTGCTTGTTTGTTCAGAGTGTGTTTCTAAAAAACAGCTGTTTCTAAGGTACATGTTTTCCATCAGCCAGCAGTCATTCTCTTTCCTGGTCTCCATATCTAACAATATCAAAAAGCTGATTAGGGCACAAAAAAGAATTGTTTACTCCCTCACGAGCTAAAACTACACTTTGCTGTATTTCCCTGTAGAAGAAAATACTTTCACACATACACATTACAAACTTGGTAATTTGTTACAAAATATTTTATACATATATAGCACTTGTTATGGATGTCATATATTCTTGTCATGTTTGGAGACACTCTAGCTTTCAGCAGCCTTTTGATGTAGGTATAATACGTTTGGATGCCAGGCCCACACTTGCTGGAAGTCCAGCTTGGTTCACTTCAGTTGCAGGCCTTCAGTCTCAGTTTCATCGCAGTGCAGAAATCCTTCCAGATGCATTAGCAGTGATTTTGAATTTCACTGGTTCATTAGACACCTAGTGCCTTTGATAAAGTAAACTTGTGATGCATTTGAAAAGACCCAGAAGAAAGATTACAGATTGAGAAGCACAGAGAGTTTTGGTGTTTTATGACTTATTTTTCCTTTTCAAAGGGAAACACTGTTTACTTTCCTGAATGACAAGTCACAGCTATTGGCTTGGTAGTCTTGAAGTAATAATTTTCTAGTTTTAACTCAAAGTGTGTAAAACTATTGAATAATAATTATTATTTCTTCAGCTTAAATACAAATGCCATGCAAATATTTCAGCAATATGTTGTACCCTGCCATGCAAATATTTCAGCAATATGTTGTACCTTCTCAAAACATATATTTGCCTTGGCACATATTGTAATCTTTTGGGATTATGTAAATTTGCATTTGGCTTTTTTTTTTTTTTTTTTTTTTTTTTTTTTTTTTTTTTTTTTTTTTTTTTTTTTTGCTGGTCAGCTGGACAATATGCAAATTTTAATGAAGAGAACAAACTAGAAAACAAGGAATTTCCTTTTCTGCTAGAGAAGTAATATCCAGACTTTGCATGAACAAAACCACAGAACTGAAAAAAAAAAAACAAAAACCACTGAAAAAATGGCAGACTACAATGTTTTAAATTTATTATAGAGACACAGGCTCGGGATGAGGAAGAAGTGAAATATGTACACAAATACTAGCCTTCCTTTTAAAATCAGTAGAAGTTTCAGTAAGCTAATTTAGCAATAAGAACAGCTTTAATACACACTGTGCTGAATGCCATTTTAATTTGATCCCTTCAGGAAACCTCCAAATTTTTCAAATTCAGTTCCAGATATTTATGCACCTATATTCTGTTGGAGTCCAGGGCATTTCTTTGGTTGCCCTGGAGGGTCAAGGACCTGGGCAGGGGGGTCTGGGACCCCAGCCCAGAGCTCAGAGAGACACTGGCTTTGATCTCAGTCCATGGGAAAAACTTCCTACACTGAGAGAGGGTTTACAGGCCACAAGAGTGTGAAAAATAGTAGTTTAGCTTATCAGAGGGTGAAAAAATAATAATTTTAGATTCCTAGCATTGAAGTGAATGGGGACAAGATGGAGAATCTGGGGCGTTGTCTCCTTCTTCTCGTTCTCCTTCCCTCACTCCATTTCTGCAGTGACGTTGGCACAAAGTAGTTAGTGAGGATTGGGTCAAAGTAAAGATGACCTTTTTAGTAATAGTGATAGACATCGGTGAGAAATAGTAAACAAGAAATACGTAGTAATTAGTATAAAAAATAAGGACGACCCAGCTCGGGGGTGGGGGGGAAACGTGAGGAGTCCATGCAGTTGTGAACATCCTGTCAGACTCCGAGAAAATTGTAAGATAAGAAAAAATAAACGAAGTATGCAACCTTGAAAAATCTAAACCTGAAGACTCCGTCTCTTCCTTTGGCTTGGCTCAAAGCTGTGCAGGGAGGCAAAAGACCCTGAAACCACCCGAAAAATGGGGAAAGCCCCCGACAATATTCAATTAACTACAACTACATTTTTAAGCTTTTCTTTCACAACTGAAGTTCATTTCCAGTGATTGTTTTTTTATTTAAGTTTCTGTTTTAAGGGTTGGATGGTGGTGATGTTGCTTCAGAGAATTTCTTTAGATTTTGTTGCATTTCCTGAGATTTAAAAGGTTAGTTAGTCAGCTTTTTGCTTGTTTTTCCAACAGGTCAGCTGTTGAGTGATTGTTTATTTAAGTAAGTAGCAATTCTATTTGGTGTCCTGGCAGCATTGCAGACATTGGCACAACCCTAATCAATATAGAGGATGTTATTTGACAACCTTAACTAAGGCTGAACAGTACTTAAACATGCAATCTAATTTCAGACTGACCATAAAATAGCAGTCAACATAAGTAAAGACTGTAAAATAGAATCCCAGATACTGATTTATGTGGAATAGTATTTGTTTCCATGTACTATTAACTTATTTCAAGTGTTTTGTTTGGATTGGTGGACATGAAGCCATGAAATCAGTTATAGCTTTTCTTTATTGTTTTAATTACTGTTATACTGTATCAGGGGATTTTGCACACTTACATAAACACATAATATACATCAAAAATAGAAGAGAATGAGCGCTTGAAAGTCATTGAAAAATCATGGAACCACTGCAGTGAAAAACAAAGAGGAAGGAGAAAGAAACAGGTTGGGGGGTTTTGTTGTTTTTTTTGGGTTTTTTTTGGTGTTTTGTTTGTTTGTTTTTATTTTGTGGTTTTTGTTTTGTTTTGTTTTTTTGTTTGTTTTGTTTTTATAATTTATCTCCCCCCCTCTTCAAAATCATGTCAAAATCAATGACTTTGAAAATTTGTTGTTTAAGATGATGATTCAAAGAGGCTACTTAAAGTTAGTTTATGAATAACAGTGCTCTTCAGCTTTAAAAGTTTGGGAAATAGGATTTCTCTTTGTGGAGAGCTTTGGCTGCATTACTGGGCAAATGTTAATTTGTAATAATTTCACTACTTCTAAAGAAAATTGAATGCCTTATATAACAGAAAATGTTGAGTTTTTGAAATGAAACATTATTATTGTGATTTAGGTCAGTAAAATAAAAAAAAAAATCAACTGAAACAGCTGGGGTCAGAGATCCTACTAAAGACACTACTTTTTGAAACTTTTGAATAACATTCATTAAATTATATGTGCTGCAGAACTGAAAAAAAGAATGCACTGAACAGTATCCTCATTACAAAACAGAATTACCCCACCTTTTTTATTTTTAGTCCTGAATGTGATAGTTAACATCACAAGGTATGCAAAGTAATTCTGAAAGCCCATCTTTAGAATTTCTATTGATTGTACAGGGACTAAAAGAAGTAAATCCAAACAAGCGGGCCTAGAGCTTACTCCTTCTGAGGGCATGCTGCAATCACAGATTTCCAACACATTAGGCATTGTGTCCCCCATCCTTAACCTTTAAAATCAGTCTTTAAGTCTGACAATCCCTATACAATTCTGCATAAATTATATAGTCCTGGGGACAGGAACTTCCCTACAGGCAGGAGATAGATGCAGTAGTGGCAGGAAGAGAAAGCTCTACCTCCTGTACCTAAGTATGAAGATGACCTCTCCAAAGATACCTGATGCAGCCACTATTAACACCAAAACCCCCAAAATCAGCACCCTTTCTCCTTGTCAAACAGCCTCTGATTGTAGTGTAGGATTAAACTCACCCAGGCTGTTTGACAGAGAAAATTCTGATTCATACATCCTGGTCGAAGGCTGCACAATGAACACAAAGCTGGTGCATTTATTTTTAGTTCCTGTCCAACTGACCACTAGAGAAATGTGTGCAGATGACAAGTTGCTTCATAACAATGATTCCACATGAAAAAGAAAAGTTTTATTTGTTTCACATGGTGTTCTACACTTGTTTGTATGTTTTTGGACAATTTAGGTTATCAGCAGCATTTAGAATAGAAACCAACACTTAATAAAATTTGCCATTAAAATCTTGAAAGCAAAATTTAGGGAATTAAAATTGCAACTTTCAGCAGATAAGTTTATTTTCTTATATGATCACCCCATTTTTACTGAAAGTTTCCTTCTCTATAACTTTCAAGCTGTTTATATATTTTGAATTAAAATGGTGGTTTTTTAATCAAAGCAAATCTCTTTACAACTCTCAATGTCTAAATACAGAGCTGAAGAGAATATGAAAATGCTTGCACCTTTGTACCGTCTCAATATCATGATAAACAGTTGAGTATGCCTTACTGATTTCCAGGCATTGTGATCTCCTAAGTGTTAGAAGTTTGGGATCAATGATGACCTCAAAGCCGATGTAAAACAGCAGCCAAAACTGGTCTAAGCCCTGTGTTGTAAGTGAAGTCAGCAGCAGGTTCAGGCCTGTGGCTTACATGCCATTAATGTTATGCATAAGTTTAAGGATCTTTGTCTTACATGATTCATGTTTTGCTCAGAATCATAGTATTCAAAAACTATTATAACATTGAAAAAAACCTCAACAACATAAAACCAACAATCCATAAGTATTAAGGTAGAGTGTACTTTCTTTTTCTTTGTTATTTTGTTCCTAGAATTACTGCCTATCATTTAAAGAGTTTATATTTTGTAGTCTGGATGCATTTGATTTTATTAGTTGCTGATTCTTGTGATGGTCTGAGAATAAAATTCTCTATCTTTTACAATATTAATTTTAAGGTTGCTTTTCCATTTTGGAATGTTTGCAGCAGTCTAACAAGTCTCTGAGGTCAAGAGTTATGAATGAAACTTGGCAGTCTATGACATGCAGGAGATCAATCAGATTAAGATTTTGTAACCTTTAATTATAGAGGTGTCATCCATTAAGTAAGATTAAATGTGCTCTGCTGCAGAAAAATGTTTGTAAAGATTTGAAAGGATTATTCTTTTATTTTCTTGGGGTGCAATCAAACCTGTCTACATCTGGGTGGGTCCTTTTTTCCTCTTTTACATTTGATGAAGCCATGAAAACTCTTCATTACTCTTTATATACAAAGAGGTTGGGGAATTGTCTCAGAACCAGACTCCACTTATTCACACAGACTCTGCACTTTTGCTGTTAGTAACTTTCTTGTACAGTCAATGCTTACCCAACTATAATACACAAAATTGATCATTGAAATACTTTGCAAGTTATATATGCAAAGCTGAGTATTTTTGTAAGTCCTGCTGTCAGCTAGTTTCCATCATGGGTCCAGTAGTCAGGGCCATCACAGGCCATTTGATACTGTGCTTCTTGTTGAAGAGACTCAGAGATTCCTCACCCAGACTGCAGAGTTTCCATTTAACTTAACTAAAGTGAAGACCTTAATTTAGGAGCCTAGAACTAGAACACAATTAGAATTTCTATTGTCATGTATGCTGCACTGATTATTTGCAAACATGTTTTCATCTCAGAAAAACAGAAAATAAAGTAGTTCAATGGAACTGAAAGTCATTTACGTAAAGAAAATATTTTAAGTAATTCTTACAAAAGGCTTCTATGTTAAGAAACAATATAAAATGCTAGGGATAAAGCCTTACAGGAAATTTATAAATTCAGACTTGCTGAGAACACAAATATAGTATACCACTGTGCTGGCTTGAAAGCAGAAGCAGCAAGCGACTCCAAAGTCAGAAAAGCAATTTAATAGGAGACAAAAAAAAAAAAAAAAAAAAAAAAAAAAAAAAAAAAAAAAAAAAAAAATTCAATAGTACAAAAGATCACTGACAGAGTCAGAATACAGCCTGATACCCAGTGGTGGTGGTAGCAGTCCAGATGAAGTGGTCTTGTTGAAGCAGTGATCCCATAGAAGGTCCTGGTAGCTCTTATCCTCTGGGAATCCAGTGGGTAAGGCTGCCTGTGCTGTCCCAAATCCCAGATTATATCCAGGTGGGAATGCTTGGCTCCTCCCCCTGGGCGGAGCATCTCACAATGGGCTGATATCATTCTATGACTCTTGTAACGGGTCCTTGATTGCCCATTAAACAGAGATAGCTCCTGGAGGGAGTTACCTATGAGTCATGCAGCAGGGCATTGATGGGCCATTAACAGAAGATAGTCTGGAGGGAGGGGGCAAGGGAAACACTGCCCAGCCTGGTTTCAACAGCTCATGTAGATGATAATAGAATACATACTTTGGGCACATCTTACATTGTAACCTAGGACAACCATCTATCCTTTTAATGAAAGGGATGGAGGGGATTTGCACCTTGAAATGCCATTAAAAAAAAAAAAAAAAAAAAAATTTGGACCATTGAGTTAAAATATTTTTGTTGTTTCTCTCCAAAATATGCATATTTAAAATGTTTCCAGCATATAAGTGTTTTTTAGAAATTCAGGGCTCTTATTTATCTTCCAAGTCACATTGGATATGATTTTACTCCTGCCAGAAAACATGTAGATGGCATAGAAGAATCTGTGCCATACTGCTGTTCATGAGATTTCAGTACTGTTTCTTTTATATCTTTTCCCTTAACATCATTATCTTTGATAATAGAAATAAATAAGTTCCTCCTGAAGAGCAGTGGTTCACAGAAGTCTTATGAAATAGAATTGCACAACATTGACACAGGTACTGCATGTAATGAGTGAACTTCTTTTTCTCCTAATTATCTACTATCTACTAAAATTCCTCTGCATAAAGGAGGAATTTGGATGACAGGTAAACCTCACTAAGCAAATCTGTGCTTTCAGTTTAGTAGTTCAGAACACTGTTAGTCCCTCTGGTGTAGGTGCAGATTCTTCCTTTGCTGCCCTTGCTTGTTCATTTGATATTATAAATGCATAGGACAAGGATCAAAAATCTCCAATGGCTGTAATATGAGGACCATGTGTACATTTTTTCTTCATTTGAGTAGGAAAAAGCAAAAAGCTTTTCTTTGATTTCCAGTAATTAACCTTGCCAGACAGACCATGAAGAGTAAACAGGCAATCTGCAGTCAAGCATGCAGTTGCCCTTCTATAGGGTCATGTGCTGAATTTATGGAAAGAACAATTACTTACTCCTCAGGAAATCTTGTTCAAGATATTATAATCAAGAGGAAGATAGAGAAGAAATAAATGTAATCAATGCATGCAGGTTTTGATTAAAGTGTCAAGAGTATGTGGTTGAAAAAAACCTTGATTTTTTTAATATTCTCAATGAAGACTAAGAAAGATGGATCTGTTTGAAGTATCTTTCAGTTTTATTCCTACCCAGAGAATACAATATCTCAAAAGAAAGAAGGAAGTCTAAAGGGACATTGTCATCTCAAATTTTATTTTAAAGGGTACCTCAGGGCTTACTTGAAAGGTCCTTGTTCAGAAGTTACCACCAACAACCTATCTCATGCATAAGAAGTGGGGGTAGGGGCCGTGAATTTCAGAGAAGCTATGTTCCACATACTTGAAACAGGATACTTCATGACTATGTCAATGCCAATATATCCTGGGAACTAAAACTAGTGGATCTGTAGCAAGGAGTTGTTGATGCTAAAAATCTCACTTGACAGAAGGTAAAAAGTTCAAGTCTTGTACTTTTCTTCCTTTTCTTCTTTTTTTTTTTTTTTTTTTTTTTTTTTTTTTTTTTTTTTTTTTTTTTTTCCCCTCCAAATTCACACAAGTTAGTCTGATACCCATTTGCAACTGGTGTTCACTAAACACACTCCTGGAAAAATCTTCCAATTCACAATTATCCAAATGAAATTCTGTTATTTTGTT
The DNA here is from genome assembly GCF_015227805.2 of Hirundo rustica. NCBI lineage: Eukaryota > Metazoa > Chordata > Aves > Passeriformes > Hirundinidae > Hirundo > Hirundo rustica. The sequence goes on along the minus strand of NC_053451.1, from coordinate 72,685,086 downwards.
CAAAATGCCTCCATATTGTGCTCTGATCTCAAAACCTGTCATATGGAGGTGCACCTGCAGGGACCTAAATTCTTATAGGGCCACTATCTGAAATCATGCTGCAGGTTAATAACTAAAATAAATTAGATTTACATGCTGACTTGGAGTCATCTGGCCTTATTTCCATCTGTAGTCTGGTGGCTAATGCTATATAGTATCTAGGTAAAATTTTTCTGGCAGCAATTATGGCAGGAATCATAGGAATTTTTGCTGGATGCGACCTTTGAACTTTGTGTTATGAGTCAAGTTTTGACCCCTAAACCACTGTGGTAGCAGGAGTCATGGTGCAAAACACTTAATACATGTGTTCAATTAGAACACATAACTTCAAGCATATGATTCTGATAAAAGAAGACATGTAGTTCATCAAATTAGTCTTTAAAGCAGAAAAGAGAAGAATCAAATTAAGCTTGGATTCTTTTTCACCGCCTTAAGTAAAAAGAGGATACAGGGGGAGAATAGTTCCCACTTAAGCTCCTGTACTTTTTATGGTGTTTAAGGATATAGATAGGATAGTTATAATGTATTATGCGACTGTAATTTAATTCCCATATAATTATCATAGACTTACTTTGTTATCAAAACTGAAAATGAGAATTTTTTCATATGTCATTTCTTTAATCTGGAAACAGCCATGACAAAAAAAAAAAAAAAAATTAATCAAATTTTGGTATCCAAGGAAGTGACCAGTGGGATACAAGCAAATTTCAACTTAGTTTTATTGAGAGTAGCTGTCTGAATTAAACTGTGATAAAGTCAGTAGAAAACACTCACTCAAAAATACAGATAGCTTCTACTCCTCCTGGATGCTTGGCTGGGCAGTACAAAGCATTGCAGGGTTTGCACTCTTCATTCACCTGGTGTTTTGCAGCTTTGATTCAGTGTGCATAGCAAAAGAAGTCCTTCAGCAGAGCTAGCTCCCCGCCCTTTCACAGTTGACCAGGCTGCCTGCATGTGTCCCTGGGGCTGCCAGCTGAATCTCCAGCAGGCAACTTATACCTGCACATCTCAGCCAAACCCAGACAGAATATTTTGGTGCATTCAAGCCCCTTTGCTCTTCAGCCAGCTCCGTCTAATATTAGTGAGAGCTCATTCATCCCTCTTGCTCACACAAGGAGACCCAGCAAAGTAAACTGATGTGAGCTACTACATGTGATTTTCTAAGGATACAGAATAAGTTGGCAATCCTTTTTCCAGCATCGTCATACTTCCTAGCCCACACACACGCAGGAAGAGCCATCCTTGCCTCATAAGAGATATTTCATTTCTTCATGTGGTGTGTGTACTTTCACACCATTTCTAGAATGTAACCACAAAATTCACCAAAGACGACTTCTAGATCAGTCATATTTTATCCCGTAGAAGCTCCAACCTCTCTGTGTGCTGGTTTTGTTTGTTTGTTTATTGTTTGTTTGGTTTTGTTTTTTGTGTTGTTTTTTTTTTTTTTTTCCCCTCAGGAATTCTTCAAAAAACCCAGGAAAATGGAAGAAGGAGGGAACAAATGTCCATATATTTAGAACTAAAGAAATCAATACACAAGAGCGGATGAGGAAGAAAAGAAAAAATAAATTGCTTATGCATCACAGTCCTTATGTTTGTGACAATAAATGCCCCAGAAGTATTACTCAAATTGTGCAGAAAGATTAACATGACTTAAATATTAATGAAAAAATCTTATATACTACTGGGAGGATAAATAAACAAGGAAAAAATTATAATAAATATGAAAAATACATTATATTTCTCTGAGTCAATTACAACTGAAAAGTGATCTTGATTGCTTATGGATTAGAAGCCTAAGAAAAAGTACAAGGTGTACCCCACAAGCTATAAAATCATTCAATAGAACAATAAGACCAGACCTTTCAATCCTTCATAATGTGCAATAGAATTTCAATTTGGTGAACTTCCATTCTTGTGGTATGAACAGAGATTTGAAAACATTCAGATATAAAACAATGTTTTAAGTTAAAGAAATACATTCAGAACCAGAAATATTTTTATCTTGAGGAACATCTTGCGAAATGAAGCACTGATCAAAAAGGATCGGATAAATGTTATAAGATACTCATAATTAAAAAAAATGCTGAAGGAGTGTATTAATTGCCACAATGAACATTTTGAGGAACTGATTAGGTAAGTTAATATTACATTTGTGATGAAATTAAGTGCACATCAAGTGTATATATATAAAAATGATATATAAAAATGCTATACATATAATATATAAAGGGGCACACAAACACATGCATGCTATGCACACACTTATACATGCATGCTTGCATATAAAAAAATTGAGAACAAGAAATTGATCACTTTAAGTCACTGCTAGAAATAACTTCAGAAAATTAATAAGGGAAGTGAAAATGTAGGGACCAAGTGCAAAAAAAGTACTAAGTAGTAACAAAGATATTGGTAAAAATGTCAGAATGTACATTTAAATGTAAATATATACTATATTTATATATTCACATATATAAAATATTAATTTTCTATTAACTGCTTGAGGTGAAAAAGCCAAGTGAATGTCTTATCATGTGATAAGGATTTTCCCACTTCATCACTATTAAGAGGTCAATAAGGGGCACTTATTAATGTTGGAATTGTAATGCTATCAGATCTAGATAATGTGATTTAGACAATTTTAAAAAGAGTTAGCTGCTGGAAGCTTTGGAAGATAAAGGTCAATTTCCACTAAATGGATCTGATGAAATTACAATTGCCTGAGAGAAAACCAGTATGGTGCCAATATCTAAAAACCATGAATTGGGTAGGTTACGTCATTAAAAACTCATAATTAAGTCAATTAGGCCATTACAGTTCCAGCACTGATGCCAAAATTATGGCAGAACTGATACAAAACTTTTTTTTTTTTTTTTTTTTTTTTTTTTTTTACCAAGGCTTAGATTTGTTTGGTAGAAGTAAATAAGTAAATAAATGATGTATTATTTCAAATATTTAAAAGTAAAAGTTTAAGGAAATTATTTATATTAGTGATCTGATAGTAGATTAATAAGTTCTTCACAATACATAATATTACGCAGGATGCATTATGCATCAGGCTTTATATAGATATGACTTGTTAATGTATACTTCTAGAAGTGATGTCACAAAATCTGCAGGTTTTAGTCTGCCTCCAAAATTTAACCTTTTTATAATTTACAGAGATTGAAAACAGTCACAGGTGAAATTAGCAGACTACTGTTGTTAAAGTTATATTAAACAAATAGATTAATGACATGAAAAAGTCTGCTTTCCATGGCAAAATATACACTGTTAGAAAGCATTTACTTTACTATGTTCTAAAATAAAGTTCTGCATCCCAGAGGAAAGAATGCAGATAATGATGGATGGGAAAAGGGTATCTCGGAGAGTAATCCTAACAAAGGTACAAAATATTGGCTAACTAACGACGCAAGGACTGCTATCTCTCTTCTAGACTTAGATGTGTAAAAAACATAATTTCAGATTGATAAATGAAAACACTAGTCAAAATATTACAGTCACTATATATTTTTTCCCCTTGTGAAAGAATGCTTTAGATTTGCTCTTTTGTTCAGTAACCAAGATAGCCAATTAGACTAGAAATCTAAGAAAGGACTGTTGTTATCTTAGCTACACAGACAAGTGAGTGAAAGTTTCTTTGCTACACATTTAATGCAGTAATGTTCAATAGAGTGAAACAAACATAGCCAGAAAATTGTCAAGAGAGTAGTCTCACATTCAGAATTAACTCAGAGCAGATGTTGACAAGGGAGTTAATCCAGGTGACAAAAACTAAAGGGCTTGAATAATTATTGACTGCCGGGTCTGCCATGGGCATTTTGCCCAGACAGTAAGCCAGAGACAGAAAATAAGATGGAGCTGTTAAGTATATGGTTTGACTCAAACACCTTTGTACTAGATTTACATTTAGAAATACTGCTGAAAATAATTTGAAATGTTTATTCAGAAGAATTTTTTTAGTTAACAGGCTATGCATAATTTTGGTTTGTTGTACTGGCAAAAAGACTGCACAGCAGAAGTAATCTGTTGATTTTTTCTGAAAAGAAAAGAAAAGAAAAGAAAAGAAAAGAAAAGAAAAGAAAAGAAAAGAAAAGAAAAGAAAAATATTTATCACAAAATAAATGTCAAAATTATTTGAACCATAGGCTGTGATACAATAGTTCAAAATACTGTTTCATAGATTAGTAGCTAGATAGTCAGAATGCCTTTGCTTCAGAGATACTAAGAACAGGTTCTTGTAACTTTCAGCTATTGTTGCTACTATTTTTACCATCTGGGATAAAATTTAGGTTGCTCCATGTTGTAGCTACATGCATTATATCTTCCGGAAGCTTAGCAGGACTGTTAGAAGAGAGCAGTAAGTCTACACTGTATTGTCTTTCTGCAGCTTCACTTAAGAATGTTGTGTGATCATTACTTCATATTACACCTCTTTTTGTACTCAGAGTTCACATCACAAGTCAGATTCTTCCATACACAATTGAAGTACTAATATTTCTATTAAACTACCATTCATTTCCTGATTTACTGCTCAGTACTAGGGCTGTCACCCAGCAGCTAAACTGTGGTTTAGTAGTGTGGAAATAGAATAAAATCAATAACTAGAGAAGCCTCTGACTTTGTGAAGTCAACCTTAATCATGAATCAGTTATTTCAGATTTTCTGACATAACTCAAATAAATTGTGCTAAGGCAGAGAGTGGTACCTGAGAATTTATGACAAGGTCATATCCCAACCGTGTCAGGGACTTTCCAGTCCTGCCTAGGGCACTTGCAGAACACTGACCTTTAAAGCTTCTCCTTGTTTAAACTATTTATTGCCTGTGGTGTGAGAGGAAGCAGAGAAGGGAGAACATGGAAGTGTGGGACAAAGGTCACAGCTCTGGAGAACTCTAGTATGTGCTTTTGTTGGTTTTGCCAATTTATAGGGAGAAGCAATGAAGTGAATAAGGTAGAAGTAGTTAGAGCGTGTTGTGACATAGGAAACGTTGCTGATGTGGCATATAAATATTATACTGAAAACAAGAACAAAAACAAAAACAAAACAAAAAACCAAAAACAAAACAAAACAACCAACTATGGTAACGTATCTAAAAAGAAAGCAAAAACATTGCCTTATACAAGTACCCACGCTCTCAGGAGCCATACCTTGTCCAGTGCAAATGTCAAACAAACATACCACTTGAAATTTTATTGAAAAATATAATTTAAAAAGTATTCTACTAAGTTGGTTCCTTAACTCCTCATTTGTTTAATAGAGTGACAGTACGGTTCATGCCAACTCACTGAAGCACTTCTGGCTGCGATTACACTGCTGTTTCTTTCCTTAAAGAATGTCCTTCAGTGATAGATCCTTTTTAGGATGACTTTTAAAATAATAAGAGACATAAGAAATATTAGCAGTGTTTTTATAAAAGGAAAGCAAAAATAATTTCTGGATTGTATTCATGTGTGAAGATTATTCTAATGCAGGAAAGACACAGCCCTTATCACAAATCTTTGTATGATCACATTTGAAATATTACCTCATATTACCTCATAATCAGAAAAATGTAATGTCCAAATCTTAATTCCAGAAGACTTTAGAAAGACTTGGGTAACTACAGAAATGGAAAAAAATAGGTGAAAATTTCAGGGAAAATTAAGTTGAGTATGTAACATTTAGCTAAGGAACAATTAATGAAAATGCAAGAATACATAGCAATTCATAAATACAGCAAGATATTTATGTAACTTATAAGAATTGATTATTTAGAGTACTTGAGCCATAATCATGTGGAACACAGCTGGATAAGCATGAACTGAAAAGGCACCTTGGCACCAATTCCTGTTACGTTGCTAATTCATTTCCCATAGGTATTGTCTTTAATAGACTTGTGGTACTACTTAAAATTAATAAATAATTGATCTTTGACAAAAGTTCTCCTTCTCTGTTCCACCCAGTCATTGAAAAGATCTATGGGCTGAAGCAGCTCTGCTCAATTACGCCAGCAGAGAATTCAGACTTACTACCAGCAGCACAAAGATAAGAAGGAAAGGAAGAAAAGCATGATGCAGAACATGGAAGGGATTTGTGTGGTGCAAAGTTCAGGTTCAGGGTCAGACAGAGAGAGGTAAACAGCATGGACACTCTAAAATAGTGCTGTTCTACTTCATTGTTTTACGTTATTTTAGAAGAGATCTTTGTTTCACTCTAGTAAATAGCCTTTCCATAATTTCAGTTAGTATTTTTGACACCATATCATTAGTCCACTCTCCTCATCATGAAATTTTAAAGCACATTTTTATCAGTCTGCTTATCTAATTCAAAAGATGCATCAAGATTTGCTCTAGTTTTCAATCATGTTCCAAGTAGCTTCCAGACATACAGCACTAGTCTGGATAAGAGCTGGGTAAGAGGTTCTGTTCTTAAACTGAAGCAGATACAAGAAGAATTTTGTTGTTGTTGTTGTTGTTTGCTATAAACAGATTATGTCCAAAATCTTGCATGGTATTTAAAGCCCTCCATCTGAAAATCTTTATTAAAAATAAGAGATTTACGAGTCTGAGTAGATTAATTATTTTTCAGTTCTGCAAGATTCTGAAAATATTTTTTTACATTGGTGATTGAGCATTAGCAATCCAGACTTCATACAGAGCACAATTCCTTTCACAGAGAAATGCTGACAGTAGTTTTTATTGCAAAATCCAGACATTTATAGTTATTCATTTATAGTTATTTGAACCTGAAAAAAAAAAACCAAACCAAAAAACAAAACAACAAACTTAAAGCAAATACACATAACTGATAAATCATTTCAGTTCTATGAAAGGAATGTTCAAAGAAAATGAGACACTATATCCTTAGACAATTTTGTTACTTTTGCATGAAAGCAATCAGTCACAAGTATGCTAAAAATAAACCTTGAGCTGTCACAAAGCCATTCACATCCTTACCACTGTTGCATGACCATATTTTCAATGAGATGTAGTTGGTATTTTCATATTCATGTAGACACTCTTGGGAAGAAAGACTTCTAGGAAAACCAAAAGTAAAAGAGGATATTTCTCTTTTTAAGTCTTCTTGGAGTGAAAGCCAGAGACATTTTATCAGAAAAGTAAGACAAAATAACTCAATATTGTGCCTCTGCAGCCTCCCTCCCTCCCTCTCCTCCCACAGGAGTTCTTTCCTCATTTGGGTTCTGTAACAATTTGTCATTTGGCTTCACATTTTTACTGGTATCAGTCACTGCCCTATAAACCCGTACCGATACTTCCAAGCTGAGAATTCCCTTCACTTCAGAGAACATACCTGGAGAGACCATTGAAAGGTAAGTACAAAGAAAAAGGCTACAATATTAAAATTGACATTAGTTAAAAAAAAAAAAAAAGTCTATACCTACTGAGATCTTAATAGTGTCAGGGGATTGTTCATCACTCGGCAGGACTTGTCAGAGGCAGCGCCAGGCTACAAGATGGAAAGCATGAGGAGACCAAGTAGGTGGCAACATGAAATTGCTGAGAAACACAAGCCTCTATAGTTACAAGTTGGTTTTTGTTCTTTTTACTTCTTCCTTTTTTAAACCCTTGAGAGCTCTAATGGCAATTCATATGCCAAAATCCTCTCCCTCTGACAAAACACACAGTGGAGTCCAAAACAGCAACACCCTCTTTAACCCTGGCACAGTAAACAGTTACTCTGCTGATGTGAACAGTATATGAACTGCCTCTCTGAAGTTAACATCAGCACATTTTTAATTGCTTGCTTTTCAACTTCACCCTTTTGCTTGCATTTGTTTTAGAACAATAGAAGAGTATGCATGTACCAATTTTTTGGCATTACCTGTTCTAGAATATGCACCATCATTCCCTCTCAGTCTCTTCCAGTAAGTAACTAGAAGTACCAGCATCCAAAAACTCAGTGATAACACACCTGTGAAATAGAGTCTCTAAATAATAAATAATCTATGGAAAAAAAAAAAAAAAAAAAAAAAAAAAAAAAAAAAAAAAAAAAAAAAAAAAAAGTGTGACTTAAACTTTTTAGAAAATATCAAAGTTTTTTTATGGTTTCCAGATAAATCTATTTCTGAAGAGAAATTCTCTTTTCTAGTACTAACTACCTCTGGTATACTGTACTTAAACATGTGGACTGCTGTATGGTAGAAGAACAGGAAATTAATTAAGATTTATTTTCTCTTGTGATCTGAGTCAAGAGTTGAAATAAGCCATTGTACCTCACATATTAGTGGTTAGACTCAGAGAAAATTTTTAGGCATCATCAGTCAAAATATTGAGGTCAGACTCAAAGAAAGACTTCAGAAATTGTCACTCATATTGCAATATTAAATATCAAAACTTCTCATTTTAAGAATGAACAGCAGTAGGCCTTGAAAATGTGGCAGCTAAGAATGTGGGTAACTAACTTTAGTATGCAAGGGGTGGCTGGGCCACTAGGAAACAGACTGGCTAAAATCTCACTTGATTTGGGGTTCAACCACAACTTCAAGCCCAGTGATGGAGAGTTGCACTCTGAATGGCCCTACTGATTAGTCCACTCAGAGAGATGGAGATTTTTTGTAAGATTTTTCCAGACCCTCGGGGTATTTAATCTTTCTGTTCCCACTTCCCAGAACTCGCCCTCAATAACATCCTAGATGGGAGGGGAAAAAAAAAAAATAAAAGGAGAAAAAACACGCATTCATTATTCCCTTTGCTGGAACTGGACTGCCCTGAAAAGAATGCAAGACTGGCAGTATCAGAGAGAATAAACAAGAGGGAGTCTGGTGCTGCAGGCCAACAAGGAAAGTGCCTTTGCTCTCCCAGTGGTAACAAAGGCAAAGGACCCTCCACCAGATGAAGTAAACTGTCCAAGAAAATAGAAAAAAACTGGCAAAGCTTGCATACAGGCAGAACATCGGCATCACTGACCCTTTTGAAAAAGTACTCCTTACAGAATATAAGCATCTAAGGGAACCCTATCTATTTTGTTCTATCTCATCCTGAGAAAACACTCCACAAGTAGCAACCTTATGGAAACATTAAGTCTGCTGGCAGTAGAACAACACCCTGCTTCTGCTTGATGAAAAATGGGGGACATTAGACTGTCTGCTAATAATCCTTTCTTCCTTGTGCTGGAGATCCATTAAGAAATAAGTCTCATAGAGGCTAGAAATAATCCTTCAAAAGGATTCATATAAAGAATTACTTTCTAGAAGCCACTGACTATATGACCTCAATGGAGAACAGCTTGAGATAGTTTCACCCGAGATCAATGCACTACCTAAGAATGACAGATGGGAAAAATAACTTGGATAGTTTGAAGGAAAGTGAGGCAAAGAAAAAGTAATTAGACTGCTCTGTAAAATAAAGCATAATCAGAAAACAGAATAGCTTTATAGAATCAAATCATCACCAGTGAAAGTATGGAAAGGGCTGCTTAAAAGGACTATGAAAGCAGCTAAGGTGGTTGCTTTATTTAAATAAACATAGAAAAAATGGAGGCTGTAAAACTTAAAAATGAAGATTAAATTGTCAGAGAAACTAGGCTTCAATTGTTATATTCCTGAGAAGTGGCTAAACATGTCATCTTAGGGTTCTATGTGTTGTATTTTTAATTTTTCTTCAGTTTAAGAACAAAATCTTTTATCACTAAGCACCAGCCTCACAAACTCACCATGGGGTCTAGAAATCAAAGTCAGCTTTTTCGGTTTCACGTAATATTACCAATTTTGCAGTAAGAATTTAGCTGAGAATTCTGTTTTCATGTAACCCAGAACTGTCATTTACATTCAGTCACAGGTAGAAATTAGTCCAGCAATTGCAATGAGAAAAATATATACAAAAAGGTCAAGGTCATCTATATTTCAGTCAAAGTTGTGTTTTTTTTTTTTTTTTTTTTGTTTGTTTGTTTGTTTGTTTGTTTGTTTGTTTTCCCTGACTTTTTTATTATAATTGAATTTCAGTATTTGAAAGTAAATATATTTTCAACTGCAGTACATCTACTATATAGTAGCAGATAGGTCCTACACATCTAGTGCATATCTGTAAGTACAAACCAACAGGCCGGAACTTAAAAATAACCAAAAAACCCAACAACAACAACAACAACAACAAACCAACACGTCAATATTTCTGCTGAATGTTCTCCTGTTGCCAGCCAGATATATTGAAAAATTGCCAAGAATTTCTGAACTGCATTGTTGTCACAAAACTAAAAGCTAAATAGAATTCACATCTACAACGTGACAGCTTAACACATACTGTTAACTAGTAGCAAAACCAATATATATATATTCACTACATTCCTGGAGACTCTGATTATTGATTTATGTTTTACATTTTATAAATTGAGGGACAGGAATGAGGGAATAAAAATTAAAATATAACATAAGTGACCAAAAATGGGAATGATTAAAAATAAATTCCAGACTACTTGGACACCTGCTTTCTCTAGGGTATACCCTTTGCTGTCTGAAGTTTTGCTACATCATATGCCCAGATTTACTGGTACCTTAAGGGGCAAAAAACCATTTCATCTAAGTTGTAGTGTGAATTAGGATTCATTACCTGTGTGGTCTTGCAGCTAGGAAATGCAGTGCCTCATCCTAAGAAAAGTTTAAAGCAAAGACTTCTTAACATTAGGAAATTAATATGAGAGGGGAATTCAACACCAAGTATGAGCAGCACCTTACCCTTTCACGAGGCTGAAAAGCCATGTACCTCCTAACTTTGGCTGCCTCATGGATTTCCTGGTTCTCTGCAGAGACACAGCTTGATATGTCTCATACTTCAATGGTCTCATGGTCAGAGAAGGTGGCAGAAAAAAAGTCATACTGGGGTTCTGGCTCCTTCACCTTAGTCTCTTTATAATCATCTACCAGACAGGTGATAACAAAACAAAAATACTTCAGCAGGTAGTTCTATTCAGTAGTCTTGTCTCTGAATAGAAACAGAAATCCCTTAAGCATAACAACACTGCCTGTTAAACATAAACATAATTTTAAAGTTCATAAACTAAATGTATTGCTAATTGCTTTTGTTTTCTGTGGGTTTTTTTTTGGGGGGAGGGTTGGGGTTTTTTGGGGATGGTGGGTTGGGTTGTTTTTTGTTTTTTGTTGGTTTTTTTTTGTTTGTTTTGGTTTTTTTTTTGTTTTGGTTTGTTTTTTTTTTTAAATACATGCAGAACTTTACTTGCTGGGTACTATTAGTGAATGCTGAGCCTATAAGGCTAGTACTACACAGCAGCAAGTGAAGGGGGAGGTTATTCTCCTTTCTTACAGCAACTTGCTGGATTTAAAATTCAACTGCACAGTCCTATCTTTGCTTTAGGAAAGTGTGCACCACTTAGAAATAAGTTTAATCAGAAAACTGTTGAATAAAATAGGAATGAGGTTGTAGCAGATTTAAGCATGACTTGATACTGCTACTTTGTCAATGGGATGGTAGACTTGACCATGTAGTCTTGTGGTCCATGTGGAAAGAGAGAACTTTCTTAAATTAACATAGCCAAAGCAGCTCATACCAGGATTGCTGGAAGACTACATGAATAGGCAAAAAGGTAAATTTTATGGACATTTCACTGTTGAAATAAACTTTCTTTTCCACATGTCAGGCTTACCTCTGTGGACAAATTGTCAATTCTTTTGAGCCAGTATATCTGTCTAAACCTACTTTTCCGTCTAATTCAGATTAAATACTTGTGATACCTTAGTAGACCCTTAAAATTTAGAAGTAACAATATTGTCAAATATAAAATCCAGTTCCTGCTTACAGACATCAACCCACTTCCCCTTAACTGTCTGATTTTTTTTTTGTTTTGTTTTGTTTTTTAATTCAATGTTTTATGCATGTGTTTATTTATCTTTACTTTTTATGCAGGGACAGTTTAAAAAGAGAGCCCTACAAGGTTTGGAACAAAGCACATACACACATTTTCCAGCTAATTTTCACAAGATACTGAACTGATCGTGTGTGAAAAATTGTTGTTGCTAAGGCGAATATTACAATACTACAAACTAGGACCAATTGTTAAACACTGATCTTTGATACATGTAAGTATACAGCAACTTCTTCATGTACTCAACATACAGTATATACTGTTCAGAAATTTAGTGACAGTAGTAGAAGGACATACACCTATAAGGAGATGAAAGTGAAATTCTGAGGTCACCCTTGCATTGATTCACTCCACTTCAAAACATTCTCAGTTTCAAACTCCTAGTCAGAGGAGTTGTCTATAATTTTCTTTTTTGAAACTTGAGTTAATTTAGGAAATCTTCTCTTTGACATATAAGGAGGATCACACTACAGCCCCCCTTTGTTTTTACCTAGGAATGTGAGGCTGTATCAGCATATGGGAAAGTGACCTGCAGGATGCTAGCTGCTGACTCTCTGCATTATTTCCATCTGTCCTTAGCAAAACGCACCAAACCAGTCCGTAAAATCTGATCTGATAACTATAAGAGATTCTAAGATGGCACCTGTACATAGTCCAGTAAGTTTGCACACAGAACTACATAGGAAGACCAGAATAGGATTTGTTTGGTCCACAAAAAGCTAAAACACTAGAAAAATAGATGCAGAACTGTGTTTGTTGGCTTATATACTGTAAGCCTACTATGAATTATGGTATTCCTCCTGTGCATTTCACTCCACTGTAAAATCAGGTAGAGATGAATATACACTCCAAGGTTCTGGGAGCCAGTCTGTGCCCAGAAGTACAGGCATAACTCTTAACAGCTGCGGGAAAGCTGCATCATTCTCCCCAGCATATCTTCCTGCAGCACTACTTGCTTGGAAACCCTTCAGATATTTTCACAGAAAAAGAAATAAAATGCAAGAAAACTACTGTAAGATCTATCAGCTGTTGAAGGATGAGATATGGGACAGAATTATCAGTGTGTCTTTCCATTTACACTGAATTAATTACTTTGGGGAGAGTAGAAACAAAGTCTATGCAAGGCCCTCTGCAAGGGAAGCTGACAGAAAAAGAACAGTGATTGCATTCTGTTTGTTTTTTTTCCTAGCATGTCTGTCTCAGAAGTTCTATATTATTGCTTTATAAGACTGGAGAGAGCAACAAAAATTTAAAACAATAGGCATTGCCAGTTAAGTCAGTAGCAAATATTACAGAAAGAGGATACTTGCCAGTTAAACCACCCACAGTGACAGAGTATTCTGTATTTAAATCTCATAAAATGTTCTGAATTCTCAGTGCTTGTGAATAGGAGACTATTATCCCTCTCTCCAATTAATTCTGTTAGATGTTTCCCTCTTTTTTTTTTTTTTTTTTTTTTTTTTTTTTTTTTTTTTTTTTTTTTTTTTTTTTCCTTCTGACTAAAAGCAGCAATTCTATACTCTGCAGAGCTTTCAAGTAGTTCTGGCACCATCTCTTTTATAGTCTTCCCTCCCAACCCCCTTTTCTAATCCTGACTTTGCATGTACTTGTTGTTTAAATCTGCATTACAGTATTGCCAAAAGCTGAAACTCACCATGGGAGGCTGTTTTTGCAGAAAATTGCTAAAGGAGGTACTTTGTTACACCAAAAAAATATTTTCATGTGGCTACACAGAAAATAAAGCCTACACATTAAGACATCCTTTCATGTAGAAATATTGACATGAATTTCGCTCCTGTTTGGTAACTGATTGTTTGAATGCCAATCAAAATCAGAATTCAGCAGTTAGATATTTCTTTCCCTTGTCCCACTGGGTTAATATCAGTGCTTGAAAATATTTATTTATTTATTTATAGTACCCTCATTACCAGTTATAATCCCTTGTCTGACAAAAGAGAAGTTAAAACACAGAAAGTCTGGATACTAAATCTATAAATAAATCTTAAGTTATGGGCATATTTCCCCTGACAGAGAAATAAACAATACTGAAGAGCCATTTAAGCTATTTCTATAGTATCCAAGAAAAGCATATGGTTTTAAGTAACAGTTGCCAAATTGCAATTTAGACAGGGCATTGTTTAAGTATAATTATTTTTATGAAAAAAACCCACAAGCATGAGAACTGGCTTGAAATGTGATTGTTTTGCAAGTTTCTTATCCCTGCAGCACTGACTTTGATGCCTTTGTCTGTTTAGAGTTTACAGCAAAAGTCCTTAATATCTTCACTGTTCAGTTTGCTTTTGTTCATGTATAAGTACTACGAATAGATAAATCCCCAAATCTTTTATGATATAGGAAATTAGCAGTGAGTGTTATTTGTCATTTCAATGTGAAGGGTGAAAGAAAGGTGTTTGAAAATTTCATTGCTGTGATCTCAGTCTTGCTTTATTAAAATTCTATATTACTTAGCAAAAAAATAGGTTATTTTATCCTTATTAAAAGTCTGGTCAAGTCATAACAAGAGGCATCAAAATACTTTCTCACTGTAATTAAACAGGGTCCCATGATGGCCTTATATATTTGTAATTCTGAGGACAACTTTTTTGGTGAGAAGAAAAGAAGAGGAAGAGTTAAAGGAACAACTCTCTATTATTTTAAAAGGCAAATATTAAAAAATGATGTTTCTTTACATCTTAAAGTACAATAAGCTTGTGTATGGGAGAGCTCAACTTGACAAGCACCTTTCTCATTAATCTTTGAGAACTTGTAAAAGATATATCTATTGTTCTAAAGACCTTATGGAAAGATTTTCCTTGGTGTAGAATCAATTTCCACTTTTAAAAAAGATGATTAATTTGTGAGGGAAACATTGTTGAAAATGTTTTAAAAGGTTTTTTTGATCCAAAGTTCAAGAAATGCCTTTTGTGATTGCTTGGATGCCTTTCAAGTGAAACATTTAATGGCCCCAGAGCAAGATTCAAGACGTCTTCCCTGATCACACCTTTGTAACCAGATAATTCTGACATAGATCTAAGAGAAAACTCCCTGAGTTTGAGGAATATTTGAGGAATTCATGGAGCAGTTCATTCTAGCAATGTAAATGTTAGAGAAAATTTGTTTCTTATCAACACCCACCCCCCCCAACCCAGTGTTAAACTGATGTAGCCCAATAACATAGAAAAAGAATCCTTGTGTTCTTAGGCATTCAGTTAAAAAGCCTGAGATGAAACATTCAGAAAAACCTTCCTACTTTAGGGAAAAGAAAAAGCCTAACACTACAAAAGGAAGAGAATTTCTTAACGCTTAATTTTACTGTAAGTCAGTCAGTTCAACCACATACCAAAGGAATGTTGAGCACAGATGTTATAAGACAGTGTGTGATACTGTGTTCATGCATGTGTTTCCATGTGTGTGTCTCTTAAAGTTTTGGAATTTTTATTTTGATATCTCTGTTCTTCCAAATATATAGATTTGTGGCAATTTTTAAAATAAACAGATTTTTAAATGAAGGATCAAAGAGTTAACTCATACATTTGTAACTGCAAAGGAAACTCAAAACATGTTATGAGATGTAAACAGTAAACTCAAGATGGGAGGAAACCATTTTGGAATTTTTAATATTTAAACCTCACAATCCATCTATGGACTTGTATATTTAAATAGAATTGCATGTAAGGCAAGTGTAAAACTAAGAAGATGAATAAGGTAATTTTGTATTTCTTATTAGTTTATATAATTTTCAGACAGGTGTACCTATTACATTTTGTTACAGAATAAATATAAATAATTTTTCTAGTGGTGCTTTGAGTTTTGTACCAGAGAGAACAGACTCAGAATACAGATATATGAAATATTTATTCAAAGACAGATTGTGCTTGACAGATCTCTTGAGTTTATAACTACTTAATTTAATTTATCAAATTATAAAACTTGGAAAAGATAAATGGCACACAATGATAACTAAGTCCTGAAAGGAATGAGAAGCAAAAAGAAAGACATATATTTGCTAACATTCTTATATTGTTGTAACACTAGTAAATAGTTCAGAATTTCATTCAGGTTTCATTTAATAGTGAAATAAAACATCAAAAAAGTAACACAAATGCAAAACCTAATGACACAGTGTCCTCTGAAGACAAAGTTGACATAGATTCATAGTTTTAAAACATTGATGTGTGATAAAACATACAGTGCAAACAGTCTGGACTACTCTTTGAATTAATTTAACACATTCATGTTAAATGTAATTCTATTGATCTCTGAAACTGGAGGTACTCTTTGACAGATAACTCTATAAGGCAGAGGTGCTGCTGAAGTGTTAAGTCAGAAAAAGGCTGGAGCTGTTCAGTGACTTTTGCATCAAGATATATGGTTTGATTGTTGTTGGCCCTTACTACAAGGTTTGAAAAGCTTGAAGGTTTGAAATCATATGGACATTTTTAGATTTTTTTTCTATCCATTTTGAGTATTAAGATAGTCCTTCATCTCCGTAAGCAAGAGTTGAGTTCCTGCCTCAGATGGCTGTCTTAGTTCTGATGATCAGCAGAGACATTTCAATTCTCAAAATATTTATTCTAAACTTGAATATTTCACATGTTTTCAGTTATACACCCACTGAATAAGACATATAAACTCTTCTTTATAACAAGATTTTTAGAGGCTTTTTATCTTTCCAAATTTAGTAATCAGCTCTTTTACATCAGATGATAACTCAAAACATTTATTCCAATACTACAATTCTTACATAGATATTTAGCTTTATTATTCAATTACTTTATTGGATTTATGCAGAAGAGACTTTATTATTTTTTTGAAAAGTAGCAGCAAAGTTATCACTTGAAAATATAAATATTTGAAAATAAACATCTCAATAGAAAGTATATATAAAAAAGAACTTGTGATTTCTCCCACATTTGGAGACACGGGAGCAGACACAACTGGCATTTTTCCCAGCTATGAATGCTATTGCTGAAGTTAATTCAGGTAAATCTTTAAAGACCTTAGAAAAGACATATTTTTTACTTACCATGCTGTATTATGGGGAATTATATTAAATGTTCTTTTTTTGGAAAGGAGCTTGTCCTTGTTTCCAGATCTCAAGTGGTTTGAATTCCATTTAAGAAATGCCTTTTTCCACACTGAGACCAAAGGAAATTAATTTCTCTAGTGAGACAAGATGTATCTAGTCACATTTCTGTATAGGTTGATGACATACCGTGGATTTATTTCTGCTGAAGGTTTCACTGTGTATTTCTACTGAGGATGTTCTGTGAGAGGAACCCAATTTGAAGTGAAATGGCACAACAGGGTGGCTAACAGCAGAGCCTCATGCAGGCTGTCCCATGTCACAAAAAAGAAGACCCTACCAAAGAATGCAAGAATGTTCTAGAGACATGCTTCATTTAACCCAAATCAACAAACATTTATTCTAAGCCATTAGGTGAAACTTTACAGGACCAGTGAAGATTAACTTTTTTACTTTAATAAAATATGGATTTCTGTGGAAGAAAATAAAAACATGTAGAAAAAAATCAGCTTGAAGCATGATGTAGTAGCAGTTCCTGGAAAAAAAAAAAAAAAAAAAAAAAAAAAAAAAAAAAAAAAAAAAAAAAGTGCACTGAATTGTTCAGGTAATATGGTAAATATTTTTGAATCATCTCCATGATCAATCTCCACAATATAGCTCATTACCCTGGACTATGAGAAATTCATGTCATGGAGCATTCAAAAGATCTGAATGATAAGATTTATTTAAAAAACAAGTAGATTGATTAAAAGTGTATTTTATTTTAATACTAAAATCTTTTTGCTATGTGCCTGAAGGTAGATTACATATGCTACAATATTTGCTCTCTTTTCTTTGCAGGCAGAAATTGTAACACTGCCAGACCTCATTACAAGCTTTTTTTTTGCTTTTTTTTTTTTCCCTCTCTCAATGTCTCCTTGCTCAAATCCATATAATAAATGAGCATTTCTTCTTGAATAGAATTAAATTTCTAGCTTATATTTCAGTGCAAAAAAGCTTGAGAGCATGTTTCAGTACATCTAAAAACTAAAATAATAAAATAAAAGGTTTCCCAGAGCTACAGTTATCTTTAAGCTGATCCTTCATTCTAGGTTATTTAACATCATTTTTCAATATCCCAGTTTAGCATTGCTTGGATGAAAAATGGTTCCATATAGATTATAGATTTACTGGTTGCTGTGAGGATATATTTAACATTTTTAATTTATATATATACACATAGAGACATACAAAACCATGTAAGAAGCCGTATGGTTTTCATGTACATGAATGTAATTATTTTTTGAGGGCGATTACTTACAGACTACATCTTTGTGTATTTTAAACCAATAAATTAATGTAAATTCACATATCTTCATATAACTTATGCAGACTTATTCAGAGTAACAGAATCTGAGTGAGAGGAAATCTTTTAAACTTACATAAAAGTTTTAAATTTTATATATAAAGTCAGGAAAAAAGGCCATTGAGACCCTGGTTGACATAATATAATACAATGAAAACTGGATTTAGTCCCTGCTTTTTCACCCTACATAATATGATGGACAAGAAGATTGGCTGAAATTTGCTGTTGGAGTCCAGGGCATTCCTTTGGCTGCCTGGAGGGTCAGAGACCTGGACAGGGGGGTCTGGGACCCTGGCCCAGAGCCCAGAGGGACATTGGCTTTGATCTCAGTCCATGGGAAAGGCTTCCTGCACTGCAGGAAGGATTGCAAGCCACAAGAGTGTGAAAGATAGTAGTTTAGCTTATCACAGGGTGAGAAAAGAGTAGGTTTGGGTTTTTAGTATGGAGGTGAATGGGAGCAAGATGGAGGATTTGGGGCATTGTCTCCTGCTTCTTCTTTCTTCTTCCCTCACTCTGTTTTCTGCAATAACAGTAACACAAAGTAGTTTAAAGAGATTGGGTCGAAGTAGGGATGACCTTTTTAGTATAAGTGATAAGTATTAGCAAATAATGATAAATTAAGAACACGTAGCAATTAGTATAAAAGACAGTGACAGCCCAGTCTGGGAGGAGTCGAGGAGTCACCAGATGCCCGAGCAGCTGCACAGATCTTTGTTAGGCACTGAGAAATTTGTAAGATAAGAAACAATAAACGAAGCATGCAGCCTTGAAAAATCAGAACCTGAAGACTCCGTCTCTTTCTTGCGTTTGGCTCAGAGCTTTATAGAAGGCGAAAAGACTCTAAAACCACCTGAATCTTGGAGAAAAAAAACAGAGAATCTGCTGGGCTTATTTACTACAAGAAGTACAGCATGCAAGATGCTTCACAGGCATAGAAGTTCAGCAACATGCCAAATGCTGTTAAAGTAAAGCAAACACACACAGAGCCCACTGGCCACTAGCAGATGAGACCTTGGATGATAAAACATAGGTCTCTTCTTACAAAGTAATAGGAAAGTGGTGGAATCACCATTCCTGGAGGAATTAAAAAGACATCTAGATGTGGTGCTCAGGGACATGCTTTGGTGGTGTACTTGGCAGTTCTGGGATAATGGTTGGAGTCCAAGCTAAATTATTATATGACTCTATATTTCAGCAGCTTTATCACTCTAGATATTCAGGAAGAATTTCAGTCTTACTGCCAGTAAGCTATATGTTACTGGATGAACAATATTTCACCTTTCTGGGTTTTCCGCATCTTATCTGCTGTTAGCCAAGAAGGAGGCTCCATAACTTGCAAAATGCATTAAAATATGTTTCAGAGTTCTAGGTCCTTCATTATTTGTATCAACATCTCTGCAGAGAGCCTAATGGATCCCATGCACAACAGAACCACAAGGTTTGATCTCTAAGACCTGCAGGACCAAGCAGACCATCCACTTCAGTCACATCTGGGTTGCCAGGTCACTGCACATAGAGCCTTTAAGGCCACCAATCGGCACTGCCCACTGGCCTCCCTGAAGTGACCATTTGTAATGGTTTTAATTTCATAACCGGGCAGAAACACTACTACAATTAATGTAGTGGTTTCACGTTTGCCAAATTCTGGTTACCAAATTTAGTGTAGTGGTCTTAGTGTTTATTCTTTTTCTGTGGGAGAGAGATTAGGAGGAAAGCAAAGCAGGCTCAAGCTTAAAAATGAACAGACAGTTTTATTAACACACACTAAAAGAATGGAAAAAGAAAGTTGGAGACAAACTAAAACAAAACAGAATTAAACTCCAGAAACACTCTTCCCTCTCTTTACAAACTGGTAACTTTCCTACAAAACAACATAAAGAGACAAAACCTGTAATTTTCAGTCAGTTTCACCATTTGAAAATAGTCTTTCAGCAATCTCTAGGAGAGGAGTCTCTCATAGAGTCATGGATCACACTGACAACCTAGAACAGTTCTCTTGTGGGTTTTTTAACTGTCACAAGAACAGCCACCCAGGGAAACCAGCTTTTGTGACCTGTCCCATTAGCAGGTTCCCAAGCTGCTTATGGGTCATGGGTCTTAGACTTTTGCATATTGGGGTGTCATCATTTAAAGAATAATATCTCCAAAAGCAAAGGGTTCCTCATCTCAAGGAGCAGAGATATCTTTCACTTCTTCACTAGAGCAGATGGCTTCCCATCTCTATCTCTGTTCAAGCATCTTATGGGATTAATATCACTTAGTCCATCACAAACACCTTTGCTCAAATCCACACACAAATCTAAACAATCATCTCCCCAAATGCATATCTTTCCCATGATTTAAAGGGATATTTCCATGGCTCAATAAGGATGGAATGACAAATTCCTCAACCCCCTGTTCCAATAGTCTTTTTACTCTCACTCTACTGACTTCATGCTGTGTCTTCTCTATGTTCACTCTGTCTTTTTTTCTTTTCTCTCTCAGGGAAGGGTTAGGCCTTGGAAGATTCATGTTGCCAGGAAAGGGCTAAATCTGCCCAGTCTTTTCTCTCTCTCTGCAGCTCGTGGTGTTAGATGTTCAAGGCTGAGCTGGTGAGGGAGGAAGAACTCACACAGAAACATCAGAGATCAGAGCATCCAGGCAGTCTGGAATCAAGAAAACCCAGGCAGGATCATAAATGTCTTTTTTGCCCATCCCTCAGTTTAAATTGGGGCAGCCTCGGCCTAAACAGGGCCCATAGCTCTTATCAGGGGCCTGGCAGAGATCCCTCCCTGCTCTAAGGAAGTTTGGAGAAAGTAGTTGTTGTAAAGTAGCAACCTGTTCTCCACCCCCACCCGGGAGCTGACGGAATCCAGCCAGGCCTCGGACCAGCTCCCCCCCAAAGCGGGGGGAGCAGCAGGCCCAAATCAATGTTACTTGTCTCTCTCTGGCCAAAGGGAAAAAGGGCTGACCTGTAGGAAATCAGGGGGTTCTATATGGATACTTCCCAAAGTCACAATTGACATTTTCAGTGGTCAAAACAGATGCCAGTATTCCAGCTAACCTTCAGATAGGGCCCTGTCCTTTCTAAAGCAATTCCCAGGTCCTGACCAGGAAATGCATTCCACATTTCTCCATAACTAGGAACAAAACTGTGCCAACCCTTTGACGCCACTCGGGGTAAGACTAAAAGAGCATGCACTGCTGTGCAGTAACAAGTCTCATATACTTCAGCTATTTTACTATGGACAAACATGGATTGTTTGCCTTTATCTATGCTACAGAATGTACACATGTTATCTGTGTGGAAAAAAACAAAGAGGAGACAAAGTGGCAAGCTCTGCAGCTGGCAGAAAAGAAAATCTGTTGAATATATTCCCATCATCCAAAATTTGTCTAAACTATGTCTCTGGTCCCTGAGATTTCTTGTTACAGGAACTTGGGCTCACCATTACACTGCCCCACCTAGTAAGATAGACCAGTCAGGTAATGCAATGTAAGGCAATGAGTCAGAGAATTCTGTAAAAACTAATTTCTTACAAAGCATGCATACTTCAGACATAAATCTGTTAACTTGCATTGTTTTGCAAGGATACCATTAAGATCATATCTTTGCACAAGGTAGTGATGAATTCTCTGTTAAATGGATAAAAGATACAATGTTTTAGACTTCTGGTTTGCTTTGTTTTCCAGACAGTTTGCTAAAAAATCGTTTTGGTATAATCCTTTAAAAACAGTTAGTTGAGTATTTATATAATGACATCGGAAACTTTATCTTGTGCTGTATACAAAATAAATGGAAAAGCTCTTGTTTTTCACCTTTAAAATAAGTTATTCTTCCATTCTACATGTAATGGTTTCTTGTAATATAATGAAGTAAAAAAAAACCAAAAAAACCCTTCCTTTTAGTCTTTTTCTTTCTTTAACCACCCCTTATCTCTAAGTTACCTTACAATTTTGATGGATAGTGAAAATAGTAATATTCTGTATTCCAAAAGACAGGCATTTGCATAACTGATTTATTGAAACATGCTGAAGCAATTGCATCGTAAAATATTATGAGTGTTAAAAGTGCTTTTTTCATTAATCACTCTAAATAGTTCTGACATTTTTTAAGGGCCAATTTTATGTGGACATGATCCAAACCCTTTGGGTAAAACAATTTGTTATTTAAAACCTTTTAACATGGATTGGTGATGCTACTTCAATTTGTTTCAAGAGAAAATTATATAGCCTTTTGGGGGAGAACTGTAACCATAGCTAAAGGACACATTTATTGAATTTAGACATTTTCAGTTGTATTTGTTATCAGTAACAAACATTAGAGCTGTGCTTTTTCTTGTTAAAAAAATATGATTTTTATGGTAAAAATGAGAAATGGATTAACTTTTACTTTCAAATAATTATTTAACAGCTTATTATCACATTGTGGATTTTAACAAGCCTGAGAAGTTGCATGATTTTGTGAAAGGGAAATAAAGAAGTTTTTTTCACTTTCTTATTGCAGAGCTTTACTTAGAAAATTTCATTCGTATATTCTTTTTTTTTTTTCAAGTACCTTAACTTTCCTCCCCGAAAAGAATAAATAATAACAACAACAACAATAATAATAATAAGTAATAGTAATAAATAATAGTAATAATAATATAGAGTATTAAAAACCCTTTATTTTTAAATTAAATTAATATATAAAAATATTAATTACTTTAAATAACTACTTCACATTAAATAATTCCCACTGGATTTATCTTATGTGCTCATCATTTAGTAGAATTTTCCAGTTCTTTCATAAAAGTAAGCATAAATATACCTAACATCTGCAAAATGTCCTGGTCTTGCCTACTGAAGTTCAAAACTCCTTCAATCATTTCCACTCCAACGAGTTTGTGAATTTTCCACAGAAAAAGTCTAAAATGTGCATTCACTGAGATATTTTCCTCAGAGGCTGGTAAGCAGGAGAGGTCTGATCTAGTCTGATCATCCAGAAGTACCAGCATAGGTGTCCTCGTAAGGGCAACAAGCACAATGTTTGAAAGAATTTGAGAGCATAAAGATAGTTTTGCTTCATCATTCTTCCTTCCTTGCCAGTCCATAAGGTACTGCCTGGTAAGCTTTGTCTGTGTACTATTTCTCTGAGTGGTTTTTCTTTCCAGGGCTGAGGCTTAGCAATTTATCACCGAAAGTGAGGGAGGAAAAACTGAATATGCCAGTTGAGGAAGATCTTAGAGGGTTGTAGGAAACCGAGTTGGATCTAGTTTGCAGTGAAGCTGACAATAGTCATGAGGGCTGGACAGAGGAGATGATTTTTGTGGTTTTTATTCATTTATACATATTTTACTCCTTAGGTTATCTAATGTTGGAGTCCAGGGCATTCCTTTGGTTGCCCTGGAGGGTCAGAGACCTGGGGAGGGGGGTCTGGGACCCCAGCCCAGAGCCCAGAGCTCAGAGAGACACTGGATTTGATTTCAGTCCATGGGAGAGGCTTCTTGCACTGCAGGAAGCATTGCAGGCCACAAGAGTGTGAAAAATAGTAGTTTAGTATATCACAGGGTGAAAAACCAGTGGGTTTGGGATTTTTGGCATTGAAGTGAATGGGGCAAGATGGAGAATTTAGGGCGTTGTCCCTTTCTTCTTCCTTCTTGTTCCCTCACTCCATTTCTGCAGTGACGTTGGCACAAAGTAGTTAGTGAGGATTGGGTCAGAGTAAAGATGACCTTTTTAGTAATAGTGATAGACATTGGTAATAAATAGTAAATAAAGAATATGTAGCAATTAGTATAAAAGATAAGGACAGCCCAGAGACAGGAGGAGTCACCAGATATCCAAGCCACGGCAAACATCTTTTGGACACTGAGAAAATTGTAAGATAAGAACTAATAAACGAAGCATGTAACCTTGAAGACTCCGTCTTTTCCTGTGTTTGGCACAGAGCTTTGCAGAGGGCCAGAACTCTAAAACCACCTCAATGCCGGGGAATTTAAACTCCCACAAAAGGAGCCCCGACAGCTGCCATCCCTGAGTGGGCAGAAACAACTGGCACCCCAGATGGGACAGAAAAAATCTAAGATAATTTTTCAAGTTTGACATAAGAGAAGCATAACCTGACGAGGTTTATAACATTTCAATTTAATGCTTTGCCACTTCTATATATATTTTGCTTCATGCAAGTACCTGAAAAGAAAAGCTAATCATGCTATTCCAACAACAGGTGTATGAATGTAAAGACATTCAGAAATATGTCCACCACTTATGATGGTGCCTAGATAAAAGTGCCCAGTAATAAAGAGATGTGTTCCTCTATGCTCGATCCACACTACTGGGAAAGTTATGAAAACAGAAGAGAAATATGGCAAGGGTGTTTTTTATAAAGTAGAATAAAAAAAATAAAAAGTATGAAAAATAAAAGGAAACTTACTAAAAAGATACATTTCCAGACTAGCTCATATTTTATGCAGGTTTTATACAAAACTGATATTTCTTTTTGGTATGTTAAATTGTTTCAGAAACCTGCCTGGAAAATAATCTTATTTGCAACTAAAAATAAAATTTAACTTCAACATTTTCTTTTTCAAGAAAAATCTTTAAACAAAATACTGTTTTTCACACTCAGGTGTTCTCTTTTTGTAATTACATGAAGATGCATCCCTTCTAACTTTTACCCTCCTTAGAGCAAAAATATTATTACTTAGTTTTAGTTTTTTTAGTATTATATTACAGTTTTAAAAACCCTCAGATAACATAAAATATAGTTCCTCACAGACACTTGGTAATAAAATTCTGTTAAAAAATTTTCAACACAATTGATTTGGAAGTGGCATCACGGTCAGCCTCAGTGGGGTTCAAGTAATTAACATTTCAATAGTCTGGTTTACTTCTGAACCACAAGACCTTTGTAGGAAAAAACCCTCTAATTTTAGAGTGTGAATTATCTGACTTATTTTAGCTGCTTTAAGAAAGGCACAGTGTCTTAATGAGTGACATCAACATCAAAGCCAAGCTTGTCTAGTTACCTCAGATGTATATTGCAAAGGTTTGCAGTTAGAAAACAAACACCCTTTCTCTCTAAGCATCTCTTCCAAAGCAGATACTGCACAGGTAAGTGGGTTTTCTATGTAAGTAAAGAAAGGAAAAGAGAAACAGAAAAGAATCATTGCCCATGCCTAACTTTCTCAAGCAATCTTAGGAGCAAGCATAGTGCCGCTTTAGTGATTTCAAGGTTATGGTCTCTATTCACCTCAAAAATGAAAAAGGTTATATTGCAGCTCTGAGTCACAAAGCAATATTTCTTACACTTAGTTTCTAACACTTTGCCTTCTCTCAGAATATCTATCACTGAGTGTTACAATCACAGGTGATTTTCCCTCCCATGGAGGAGGAATTAAAAGGAATGACACTATCCAAGTTATATCCTGGCTTGAAGTAAAGTCATGACTAAAATGTGTATTTTAAATTGTCTTTATAGATCCAGTTATATGCACACAGCCTGTTAGAAACACCTTGCAAAACAAAATAGTGTTTTGACCTTGTTGATACATTTTCTATATGCTTACATGAAATCACGTGTTGTCAGGTTTGAGACATTTCTCTTCAATATTTCCAGTTCCGTGAGGGAGGATTTCTAAGGAAAAACCTGAAGAATTAAAAAGTTTGCATTTTTCCTTTTGAATTATATGACCATCTTTTGTTATTTTACAGACCACATCTTTTTCACAGAGGATATTATTAGGTTTAAAACAAAGAGAGAAGGAACAACAGAAAGAGACAAAGAGGTAGAGAAATGTATTATTTATAGATCCGCTTAAAAAATATCTGGCTACTGCACAATAGCTGGCAAATAAAAAGTCATATACCTTTTTGCCAAAATGCATATGACATATGGTTGCCAAAGATAAACCATCTGCAGCAGATGTCCTTTGGGTACATCTTGTACCCAACTATCACAGCTATCTTGTTTTCTGAATAACCAATTTTACTGTTTCCAGGGTATAGAAGCGTACAGAAAACAAACAATACATTTAAATTAAAAAAAAAACCCAACAGATTTCCACTTTTAAAAGCTGAAATTATACACATAAAAACACATTAAGGAAAAAAATCCTAAATACAGATTAAAAATCTCATAAATTTCTTTGTGGTCTACCTGGACACATATTGCCAGTATTCAACCACTTAAGTTTGCTACTGGAAAAGGTTCTCTGTGTCTTTACAACTAAATATAGGGCCAGATTTTCATAAGATCATAAAATCTTGGGATGGAAAGGATCTTTAAAGATCACTTAGTTCAACTCCCTTGCCATGGACAAGGACAGCTTCCACCAGCAAATCCACATCCAATCTATCTTTGATTGCTTCCAGTGATGGAGAATCCACAAACTCTGGGCAGCATCTTCCACTGTTTCACCACTGTTTGTTGCTTGTCTCTTACGGAGCCACTGGCTCCATTTTGCCCAGGCTAGCTTGAGACTGTGACAAGACAGGAAAACTCCCCTGGGTCCTAAAAACCCAGGGAGCAGCAGTGGGGCTTTTTCCCCTGATCACAAGAGAGAGACCCCGTCGGTGGCGGAGGAAAGGAGTCAGACTTGATCTGAAGGTGAATTTAAGGTCTTTATTCCAGTCTTTGTCCCGTCGTGTTCGAATGTCTGCCTCAGACCACAGCTCAGACCAACTCGCTGAGGCCTCATGTTCCGGGCTTATATGCAGGGGAGGGGCTAAAGGAGGGGACAAACCAACACCCAGTGAGGGATAAGGTGGGAGTGGAACAGGGTTGGAGGGACATTCAAGGGAACCAGTGGGGAACATAAAGGGAAGAATCCTTGGCTCTTGCCCTATCATTTGATGTCTTTACTCGAACTCTCCAGAAGCTGGGAGGAACAGCTAAATGACAGACAGGGCCTGCAGGAGGGGAGTGGGAGGAGCGTGGGAGGATTGAGGGAAGAAAGGGCAGGGAAAAACCTTGGGACATGACATTTGCCAGGAGAACAGGGGAGTACAGAACAAACCATTATAACATGAAACTCCATATAAAAATGAAATACAATATGAAAACAAATAACACACAGCAACAACTGTTATTGCAAAAGCATTCTTTATTATCTCCTATGCAAATCCTCCTTCAGTTTAAAACCATTGCCCCTTGTTCTCTCATTGTAGGCCTTGGTACAAATCCTCCTTCTTATCAACCCTCTCATGCTGAAAAGGCTCAATAAGGTATCTCCAAAGTCATCAAGCAATTTCGCATTGACATGTTTCAGCAGTCAACAAGACTCTTTAATATTATCTCCAAATTGGTGGTAAATCCTTCAATTCGATGAGAATCTACATATTGTGTGTGTGTGTGTGTGTGTGTATATATATATATATATATACACACACACACACACATATATATATATTTTAAATGAATGAATCAGAATTAAATTAGATAGTATGTAACAACTTTTAATATTAAAAAACCATTTCAATAATTAATTTTATCACTTATCTTTTAAGTATCATTGCTATGTTATCATATTCAACATCTATTCCACAATTTTAATCTAAATATAATTAAATTCTCCATCTTTGCAAATAATACTTGTTCATTGTAGTTTTACACTAAGTTGCAAGATTAAAGATTCTGATATAATAACTTTATACCCATCACACTTACTTCAGTTTTTAATTACAGGATCATAAAATGGCCTGGGCTGGAAGGAACTTTAAAGGACATGTAGCTCCAATCTCTTGTCATAGCCTGAAACACCTTCAACTAGATCAGGTTATTCAGGGCCCCATGCAGCCTGGCCTTGAACATTTTAGGGATGGGACATCGATCCCATATCTGGAATACTTTGGAAACTGTACAGGCAAATAACACAAAGGTATGTGATATTTATCTGAGATATATTCAGATCTTTGTAAACCTGGTCTGCGTGATGGAACTCTAATTGAATGAACACTATTACAGTTTCAAGGAGGAAAAAGCACCCCTGATACAGCTGCCAGAGAAAATTCCATGAATATTTGAAGATAGCACTAATACAACTTACTTGGTAGTCACTGCAGGTACTCCTTCTAACATCCACTTCTGAGCTCATAAGAGACTCACATTTTGTTGATTCATATTTCATGCATAAACTTATTCAAACTAATCTCTTGTTAACTGTAACAGCTACATGGCTTGCCTAAATCCATACCACTTGCAATTATTTGTCTGCTGCAACTATTAAATCTTTCCTAAAATAAACCATTATTATTTTCTCTCAGAGATACTTTAATAAATATCACTGATGTTTTGCTGGAAAACTGTGATGGAAAATATTTGGCTATGGCTATACTAGTAAATTAAATATGCCCAAGAGCATTCAAGAGCATTGAAGCTGGCTAAACAGAGTAGTCTGCATCTGCTGTGGGACACTCTTTTTGCTTCTGGTATAAGGTTACTGCATGAAAACCAACTATGTTGAACAGTTCCTGGAAAATTCAACCTCCCTAATTGTGCCCAGAAACTTTTAGGGACAATGCTATCAGCATTTAGACAAAATGAGATTGAGGCTTTTACAGCAGAGTAGTGCAATACAGAGCTGAATTTCAGGGTTCTAGAGCAATGTGCGAGGCATTATTAAAGGCACAGGCTCTGGTGCTTCTCCTAAGGTCCCATTTAAGTGAGTATTATGTTCTGAACAGTATTATTTTTTTAACAAAAAACAGACTTTGTAAAAAAAAATATAATATTCGGAGTTGAATTGTGTCTGAAGGCTAGGAGTCATCCTCTTTGTATTTCCTCTTTTTTTTTTTTCCTCTTCAGGATGACTTCCTTTTCTATAGCAATTAAATTAAGAAGAAAAGTTGAAAAAAAAAACACCTCACCAACTCTGCATAAGGATTTAATAGAAGAGTAGGATTTTTTTGTTTTTTTTCCCATTTGTTTTTAAACTCACTTTCTAGTAAATATCACAACATAATGGCACATATTCTGCAGTGGTTAGTAAAACAAATTGACAGAATATATAACTCACTCAACTTTATAGATCAAATAACCCAGAGAAGGGGCACATTTTTATAATGAATGCAAAGTTTTCTTAAATGACACAATATATTGGTTGCCACACATGTCACAGATTAACTCTTGTTTACAAATGGAAAAAGGAGACTCTTAGCAGCCATATAATATTAAAAAAGTAAAAACTATAAAGGAAAAAGAAAAAATCTATTCACTCCTTTCCGGATTCTGCAACTTTTAAGTACACAGATTATATTATTCTTTATTAAGTCTGATGTTGGAATTTTAGATGAGGGAAAAGAGAAATTACACCTATGTGTAAATGACTACCTAAAAGTGTCTGAAAAAGATCTTTATATGAGCTCTTATAAGCATAACATTTCTTGAAACATTCTTGATTTTTCACAAGAGAGTAACAAAATTTTCAATAATTTCTTCCTAAAAAAAGTATATTCTACTGCAGAAAAAAAAAAAAAAATTAGCCCATTTTTAGTCCCCTCATTACAAGGTCTTCAAAATACAAGAAAGAAGCAGTCTTTGGAGACCCATAGATTTTGTAACTTTATGGTAGAAACAGAAAAACTGGTAAAAGTAAGGTAGTAGAAATGCATATGTAAAGTGACATGTCAAAACAATAAGTGTAGTAATTCTGTTCACTTTGAAGACCTATTTTGTTTCTGCATGTTATTTCTTTGACTATATTCAGGAAAAAAATTAAACGTTACAATTAATAGGAAAAGAGGGAATGCTTACAATACTAAGAAAATATGTTTTCAATAATTATAATTTATATAAAGTCAGGAGAGGAAAAAACCCAAAACATCAACAGTATCTGGGGTAGAAGAAATGAGAGGCAATCAAATCTGAAGCAATAGTTTGAAAATTTCACATGAGCATGCAATGTACTCCATCACAAAGTCAGTGATTTCTTGCTTTGCCTTAGGAAGAGCATTTTCAGCAGGTCAAGGGAGGTGATCCTTCCCTCTGCTCAGCCATGCTGAGAACACATTTGGATTTCTTGGTCCATGCCTAGGCTTCCCAGTGCAGGAAAGATCTGGACATGCTGG
Source organism: Hirundo rustica (assembly GCF_015227805.2). Classification (NCBI taxonomy): domain Eukaryota; kingdom Metazoa; phylum Chordata; class Aves; order Passeriformes; family Hirundinidae; genus Hirundo; species Hirundo rustica. Next base: position 72,654,829 of record NC_053451.1, on the reverse strand, counting down.
AGGCAGTTCACTGAAGGGCCGTGAATATGACTAGGTGACTGGATTATCTGACATCGGAGGAGGGCCTGAAAGAGTTGGAGATGGTCAGTCTGGAGACGGCTCAGGTGGAAAGAGCTGCAACATACTTAATTTGGATTCTTGGGAAATGGGTATAAGTTTCAATGTGGGACCTTTCATCAAAGCAAATATAAGGAAGGAGAGAGGGGAGGAGGAAGGCAGGAAGGCAGGAAGGCAGGAAGGAAGGAAGGCAGGAAGGAAGGAAGGAAGGAAGGCAGGAAGGAAGGAAAGAAGGCAGGAAGGAAGGAAGGAAGGAAGGAAGGAAGGAAGGAAGGAAGGAAGGAAGGAAGGAAGGAAGGAAGGAAGGAAGGCAGGAAGGAAGGCAGGAAGGCAGGAAGGCAGGAAGGCAGGAAGGAAGGAAGGAAGGAAGGAAGGAAGGAAGGAAATATGTACCGAAGATTCCTGAATACAAGTAGCCTGATTTCTGAAGTCCTTAGAAAGCAAGAAATCAAATCAAAACAAAACAAGCAAAACAAAACAAAAAGCTAAAAACTAGATACTCAGAATAGACACCTTACGAACATTTAGAATAAAAGTCACATTAGTATTTGCTTCTTCCGAAAATGATAAAGAATTTTCTTGTCATGAATTTTAAAAGTACCTCTTTCCATTATCCAAAGCAGTTCAAAGCAGAATTGCTTGTTGAACAATAAATACAAGAAAATGTTCTTTAATGCCTTTGACAAAACCCAGATGGTTTTCATGTTCATTTAAGCTCTTTAGAGATAAAATTAGTCTCTTTGGGTTTACCTTCAAAAAGTTATTTACATTGGTGACATTCCAAGCATCATTGAGTTAAACTAAAATGCACTTTAAAAAAAAATATTTGAATTTTTAAATTACACTAGAGAATCATGTACGTTTGGTAAATAAAATTAAATGCATTTTAAAGGTTAAAAGTTAAAAAAAAAAATTGTTTAGTCCTAGTGTTTATATTTGGCAACAGCAGGAGATGTCATTGTCATCAGAAAAGCAGGAAATCACTTCACATGGCCCAGGTGAAAACATGTCTTAAGAATTAAAGAAATTTGAAAACAAGACTGATTCATTGGGGTCATGGTGATAAAGAGTTTTAAACAATTATATTCTTATTTAACTGACATGTAAATACAGAAAAATTATAAAATCAGAATCTAAAATGTTTTTGATAGGATCTGTCCTGCGGATCTAAGATTTAGAAATGGCCATAAATTTGAAAATATGCAAATTTTTTGAAAGGTAGAACCATTCCATTATTTGTAAATTTTCTGCATGAATTTTTCATCCGAAAATACTTGTATATTTCATGTCTAAAATTTGAACAATAAATAATCTGTATTTAAATATTTCAATAATTTGTCATATTCTTACCTTATTTCTTATATATATGGTGGTAGTTTAGAACATCCATATCGTGGAAAGCAGTCCAAACATACTAGCATCATATTTGAAATAATTTTATGTTGCTTTTGATATTGCACATTTTACTGTCTTTCCACTTTTATGGAACTTATCAGAATTGTTTCTTCTCTAACTTATCTGATTACCCTGCTCCTCAAATAATTTAGTGATTTGGGGGTTTTCATGACTTATAAAAGTCCTTTATTTATTCCAGTATGTAATTTTCCTCTGCATAACACTGAAACCATTCCTATGCACATAATTTAAGCTTTTTCTTATTTTGAGAATCAATAGCATATATACACACACACACACACACACACACACACACACACATATATATATGTATAAAATATTTTTCCTTCTGTCATTTCTAAAAATGACAGGGTAATAATTTCTCTGCTACTCTTTGAAACTGCAGATTGGTTGTTTGAGAACTACTGCTGTTATTCCACCTGCTTTTCTATATTTTCAAAAGTATCTGGAGTGGTCACAATCAAATCCCCAAATCTTTTCAGTTAACATCACACACACTAGTTCATACTTCTTGTAACTTAGTGTATGAGTCCTGAATTTATCTGTTTATGTTTTGTTCTCTGAATCTTCACTGTTAACCTCTGGAGCAGACCTGCTCTTGCACAAACATAATGGATTAAATTTTTACACTCATAGAAGTTTTGCTGTAGTCAATAAATATATGAATATCTGTACAGTAACACATCTGAACTGCTGTGGGAAGGATTAAGATAGAATTACATGGTTGGGATAATGAAAGGCTCTGTGATAAAAAGAAGTGCATTGCAGACTGCTCCAACATGTGTTTTTTATTTTCTAAAGAGTCCCTCATTTGGATGGCAAATGTATGCTTATATAATGGAAACTCTTACTCCAGTTAGCTAAGCCTCTGAAGTAATTTCAATGCACATGTATTTGAACTGTTCTATTTCCTTTTCTTTGAACACTTTTCAGAACATTGGACTTTATATTTATAATCAACAAAATTGATTTAAAACAGAAATATACTTTTCATGAATACATTTAAAAAAATTCATTATGCATCTTCAGTGAAATTTCTCTTTATATGTAAAGATTTTATGGAAACACTTTTCAAGCAGCAAAGTCACTTTGGAGCATAGTCTCAACACCAGAGTTAGACAGCAGCTTCAACTCCTACTTTGTATTGCCTAATCCAACAGCTTTAAAAAATTGATGGGAAAATCTACTAAATTTACATTTCTATTGCACAGATTTGTGCTATATTTATAGTGAAATCATATTTTTCTCTCAACACAGTAAGAATAAAAAACAGTTCCTTTAAGAATACAACGTAATTAAAAAATCTACCTTCCCTTTACACATCTTTTATTTATTCCTAAAACTTATATCTGATATTTCCTTATCAGCATTAGACTTGTGCTTGATATTTACTTACCCAGTTTAGGAGAGGACCAAGTCTGATTTTGGACTCTCCAAGAGTTTACTGTCATAAGATCTCGAAGGCAACTGTATGAACTGCTTTGGTGACCAACCCTACTATAAAGCTGGCTTCTGTAGAGGGTCCTGCAAACATTCCCTCATGTTCCAAATGAGTGCCAATACCTGTTCATATTGAGATACTTACAGGACCATGATATGAGAAATTTTTCTTCAAAAAATGATCCCTTTTTTTTTCAGATTTAATTTGCTATGTAATATAATTATCTACTTCACATAGAACAAATTAAATTGATTCATACATGCATTTAAGTCTATAAAATTATAGGACTAAGCATACTAATAAGGTATGAAAGAGAGCTTTTTAAGTTAAAAAGTATGGTTAATGTAAAAAAAAGATAGCAACTTGGCAACTGTTGGGATCTTTAGCAAAGCAAATAGAATGTGAAAATTCTGCAAGAGGCCTAAATATCTGTTTTTGGAGGTCTGCACACTTAAGTACACACCAACTATATTCTAATTTTGTAAATTTACACCCAAATATTTAGTTTTATGTTTAAGATCAGAAAGCATGTTAGGCTATACTTTTTTGTTTGCCATTCCATATTCAGAAAACCATGTCCACCAAAAATAATCTATACAATCACATCAGCACAGTGTATGAGCAGAATGCAGTAGAATATCATATTAACTGCCACATCACATGCCTCAGAAAGTCATGACCTTACGCACACACACCTGCATATACCTCATAAGAAAGAAAATCAAAAGGCCTGGCCTTTACTGTGTCTGTACCTAAGGTGAACATCAATATTTACTAGTCTGAAATGTAGACACACACATTAACACTCTTTCAGTATTAACCACAAAGTATCTTTAGTAGCACTGAATTATGAAGACAATAATGAACCTCTTTGAATTAGCCAGCTAACAATCAAGTACAAATCAATTGAGACTTCTTTTATTTTGGTGTCACTGTAGAACAAAAACCTTACTTTCTCACACACACCCCAAAAATACTTTATGAGATAAGTGTTGTAGTTTTTATTTTAGTTTCAAATATCACCCTTTGATGTCAGTTGCATAGGAAGAAACTCATATCCTTTTTCTTTATCACTGTTAGCCTTTTTTTAGCTAACTTTAATTCATCCATGAAAGAAAGTACAGTTCATTGTGTTTCTGAGTGGAATTTGCCTTCTGATGTGGTATTCAAACTAATTTTACTTCTCAAATTAAAAAGGAGAAAGATTTTAATTCTGACAATGGCATGAAAGAGGGAGAAACAGCTTCAGGCCTGGAGGGAGCTCTGAACTGGAGTCAAGAAAATAATAGGTCTTTTCATGAGCTCTTTTTAAACTGTAAAACTGTTATTTTAAAATCAACAGTGCTGCTTGCTTTGCAGGCGTCACTTTGATACCAGGCACTACCCTCAGCCAACTGATAGGAAACATTACCAACTGGCAAGTCTACCTTCAGTTCCCTTGAATAGTGACCTGGAAATTCATCCAGTAACTCATTCAAAATGTAAACAAGTGTACCCATTATTTGACTAAATTCTCACTTCATAGTTTGAGCCAAAATTTCAACTAGATTAATGGAAGAAACCCTTAAAGCGTTCCCTTTATTTTTCTAAATGAAAGTCTAAATAATGAATGAGTTACAAAAGCATCAGGAATACACGAGGAAAGTATTGGTCTGCCGATATTGAAACTAAAATCTGTTAGAAGTAAGATTTTTATTTTGGCTTGAGATTGAAGTATTATATACCTTAAGTGAATTGATTGAAGGAAACCACTAGCATACACCTTCACTGGTAGACTAAACATAAATAATAATTCTCCTTTTACTCCTAAAGTGTAGAAGCTCAGTTTGCTCAATCTTTTCTCAGGTATCAATACTCTAAAAATCTGAACATTACTAGTGGAACTTTGAACAGGACACAAATAACAGTATTTTAATACGTTAATCACAAAGAAAATCTATGTGCCAGAAACAAGTGAATGAGTAATAAGTAACTGGGATATTAAAATCTATGTTAAAAATAGTTACTTAAAAGTATCTACATAAAGTGAAAATAACAACACATAGAGATGAATGACTCTCAAATAGAAACTTTGTAAGCATGCTTTATAATACTTCATTTATGTCTCCAACTTTGATTATGGAGGCTCAAATGGTGCATGTTACATTACAGTTTATATTAAAAGTTTAATCATTTACTTATGGCAAAGAAAAATATTATGTCTTTTAAAGTCTACTTCTGGAAAATTAATGAGTTGAAAGAGGGTGTGAAAAGATCTTATGCAGTATAATCTGTGATTATCTCATTGAAATTCTCTCATTTAGGAGTTGCATGCTTCATTTCCTTTCCTCTCACATATTCAACTACAAGCATAAAATCTGAATACAATTAAGTATGAACCTTCTGAGGAATTTATTAAATATTTTCATGAAAAAGGAAGTGGATGCTGTTACACAAAATTTGCACGGACAAAATATCCTACTGTCAGAGCTGAGGACTTACACTAAAAGAATCTTTCATAGACATTATGTAAAACTGACCCAGAGATCTCTAATCTATGTTCCTAGTTACAATACTGTTCTGATGGGTAAATACAAAAAATGAGTTGCTGAAACTTCTGCACCAATCAGAGTAATGCAAACCTAAATTTCAGTTTAGAAGTTGTAGCTATACCTTCTTTTTAGTGAGCAAATTCAAAATTAAAATGTTTATTATTATTATATTTTAATAATAACATTTTTGACACAGGATTTATGACCAAATTAATCTCTGACACCAGACCTTGTTCTTCAACATAGCAGTTTATTAACCAGAGACATGGTTATCACCATAGAAGTCTCTTTGAAAGTATTATTCTGCTGACATTTTTAGATAATAACCTCTGAAACGAAAATAATAATTTAATTGAGGATTTTTTCTTTTCAAGAAAACATTGAATTCCTTTATTTTATACATCTATTTGGAAGAATACCTATCCCCTTATCTTTCCCTTATCCCTCTGTTTCTTCCCTCACTATATTGGATAGCCTTACACCTTGTGTAAGAAATAAATCATTGTCCTAGACACAACTTTTTCTGCATTGTTCATTATTATGTATATTTTGCAATATAAAACTCTAATCATCATTATTATAGGTGGTTTGAGTTCTGTCATGATACTAGAGCAAGATAATTCACAGAAAAGATCTAAAGGCAATTTTTTTCCCCACGTCAATTTGATATAGTTGACAGGTTTTTTTCTTACTTCTTTTTCCTCCTCCCTCTTTTCTGATACTAACAAGATTTTTCTTCTTTTTGAAGAAAAACAAAGACACTAGGGTGAAATCCTTACTCCTGGCAAAGAATTTTGGAGTAGAATCACTGTCCAAAATGTCAGCAACAAACAGCAGCACAGATGAAGACTTTAGGCTCAGGGGTAACTTAATCAAAAGGGTTCTGATCACACCTGAAATATTCTTAGCGTTAGAGCACAATTATCATTTTGAATTAGGATTGACTAGGGGATAATGCAGAGAAATAATAAATTTTAAATAATTCAAAAGCAAAGTACCATTTGTTTGAATGCCATAAAGTCAGTAAGAAATCAAATATAATATATGCTCTCTGTCTCCCTTATAACTATACAATAGAAAAATAAAGCATGATTTATCTTTAAGAAGCAGAAAAATATGCAGAAAAAGCAAATTCATTTTTATTTCAATGATTTTGCCTTTCCTTTGCTTTCCACAGTATCCCCCGCAGGGATTTAGTGGACATTGAGAAACTACCTTCCAGGGCCTGTCATATTCTGAACATAAAAAACCTATATTGACCCTGATTTCCATAGGAAATAAAATAAGACTCTCAGTATTCAGCCATAAAAAGCATATGATTTGAGGAAAATAATTTTCTGTAAGCGTTCTCTAGAGAACTTCTGCAGGCTTCAGTGGCTGAGCTCTCATGAAGCTTAATTCTAATTCAGATGCATAAAAATCTCAACCCTCTGGCTCTGCAGCACATGTAGCACTGACTTGTTTTTAAAGCCCTATAATCCATAAAAAATTCTCTTGAAAATCTTCTGTCTTGATCAAAGCACTCCAGAAACTTCTTTTCAGTTCTGGAAACACAATAGGAGTGCTAAAAAAAAAGCCCCAAAACATCTTCCATTAACAGTAAGCAGTATCTTATGAAGTCGGTAAAACAAGCTAACAGAAATATAAATACCCTAATGAAATTTAAAGACAGACTCAAGTTGAACAATTTAATTGGCCCTGTGCCAGCTTAAAATTTGAAACTTCATTTCTGGCATTAATTTAAACTTTGAGCCTGAGTTCCAGCTAGCAGAATCATAGGCCTCTTTTGTGAGGACTTGACGGAAAAATTTGAAAGTCAGGGTGTCACAGTAAATTCTGAAGATGTGCTGTCTCTGAGGTGAAGTTGCTTGTTTCTTTTCACAGTCAGTCAAGCTCAACAAGCAAGTGATAAATCTTTGTCTCAGGAACTTATGGAAGAAAACTCATCTTATCTTGTTAATTCAATGCTGCTTTTTAAGACTGACATTCCAGCTCAGACTTATGCAATACCCTTTTCACGAATATATTTTAGGAGTGTACTTATCACTTATTTTCTCTGTGATTTTTTAATTGAGCAAAGCAATATGTCAACACGTTAATTTAAAAACTCAAGAGGTAGAATCTATATACTTAAAAAAACCTTGAAGTCTAGCCTTACAAAATACTCTGATGTAAATCTGATCCTTTCAGTGACATAGTTAAATAGTGAAATGTTATTTTGGGGAAAGAAAAAGAAATATTTTTCAGTAATGAAACTCTAACCTGTAGAGAGAAACATATTTTTTCTGTTAGATTTAATGTATTGCAACATCCCCTTAGGCTTTGCTTGGTGGTTGTTTTTGTTTTTTTTTTTTTTTTTTTTTTAATCTGGGCAAATTTGTCTGGCCATACATTTTTCAATAAGAGTTATTTTAATTAGCTTTTTAGAAGACTAATATCTACAAATCATGTACATACTGGAGAAATCATTCTTGTAGGTTCCCCAAACATATTCTATATTAGTCTCTCTGAGGGGGAAAAAAAAAAGGCCTAAGGATGGTTGGCATTTCTTACTGTTCTGGATAAATACATTTGCTAAACAATAACTGGACTAGAACAAAGAACAATAGCAAAGACTAGAAAATGCTTATTGAACAGTTGTTATCCTTACAGACTCGTACTTTGTAATTGCAACACTTGGCACCTCCGAAGACTGAAAACTTTCTACAGGGGGATGCCTTCTAATCACTAGAAGTGATATAACCAACTTTGATGAAGCATCTAGAGAGCCTGGAATCCCTGGAAACCTTTCTTGCGTCTAATGAATACTTGGGTAAATCACATGTAGAGAACTCCTTTGTAGACCTCTATATTTAAGGGTCTGAATTTGAATTCCACTTTTAAAAGTGTAGTAACCATGCTGTTCAAATTGCTTAATGGAGCAACCCTTTGAGCCATTTAATTAGGCAACTACTCTTAAGTTTCGTCTAGCGTGATGTACACCCTATAGAAAGCAATCTGTGGAGAGCCTCTGATGCAACAGAAGAGGAATTGTACTGACAAAGTAGTTGTTTCAATGTTTAGATGTAGAACCTAAGAGTTCTGCATGTGGTTCTAAGAAGGACAGTAAATCAAAAACTGTTTTAAGCTGCCTGAAATTTAAATCTCAACATTTCAACTTAAAACTGGTGTGAGACCAGACCCAAAATGAATTTTTAAGACATCCATTTTATGTATATAAAAAAGGTTTTACTTTTTTTTTTCCCTCCCTCTTGAGCACTAAAAGAATAAGGAGCTGATAATTTATAACTCTTTCTGGTTATGTATGGTTCTGCGTGACTGATAATGCCCTAGATAGCTAAGGAAACAGAGCCGAAATATGTTTTGTGCACTGATGTTTTATAAATGCAAACAGATTAATAACATTTTATCTTTGTCAGTTATTCATTGGTATTAAATGAACAAACTACATATGTTTCTTAGTATCCAAAATAATTCATACAAGATATTAACATTTTAGGCAAATGTCCATGTTGCAAAAATAATGTGTATAATTAAACATGGTTAAATACTAAGTGTATACAATTCCTTCGCTATCCATATGTCTCATTGCTCTAATGAAGAACCATTTTTTTTTTACTCTGCCATGAGCACAGATACAGATGATGGCCATATCCAGCTTGGCTGTGAGCATATGGATTGCAGAGCACTTTTTCCCAAGTCCCTGTACTCTAAATGAACACCAAATAAAACCAAACAAATGGCAAAACCAAAGCTTTCCAGATGACTGAGTGCATTTATTCTCTTGGAAATAAAGAAAAATAACAGGCAACTCTGTTTTCCTCTCCATATTTTCAATTTCAGCCCATAAGGCAACTAATTTATAGCACACATAAGTCTTTTCTAGAAAGGATGTTTTGCAATTTTCACTTTGTGTTTTTTGTTGTTGTTGTTGTTTGGTTGGTTTTTTAACGGTGCTTTATAGATCTCTGACATTCTGCTTAGTTTACAAGAAAGTAAGCTTTTTGTGAATAGTTTAATTATATCTTGTGAAGTTCCAAAATCTTTTAGAAAAAATACATGTATTGGAAAAATATGCACCGAGCAATATTAATTCCTACTTTACTATTTTTTTCAAAGATCAAGATAATTTTATTCCAGAATCCTGAGCACTTTGAGTGCATATTAAGACACTTGACCGTCTCAGCCAAGTCTCTGCTTGGTTTAATTATGTAAAATCATTCAAGATTTATTTTGATTAATCTCACAGGGTTCTGATAATTGTTTAAAAACAGGTAGTAGCAGAATTGACTGCCTGAAAAAAAGTTCTACTCACAGTAGAACTATATGCTTTCTTCAGACAAATAAAAATCACTTTGAAAACATTTTCCAGTTATCAGTGTTTGGGAAGACATCTAAACTTATTTGTCAACATATTCCATAAGAATAACACATATGATTCAGCACTACTGGAGCAACCTTCAGTCTTCCTTCTTCTTACTTTTTCATCCATGAATTAAAAATCTGAATGGTATCCTCATGCCTGTTGTATGTCAAATGTCAAAAAGATGTCAACACAAGCTTTGAATAAAGTCATTGCTTAAATGAGCATATGTTGCACAAGGTGTATTTTCCCTAAACTGAGGATATTAACTTCATAAGAAAAGATTCTGAGAATTTAGGACTGCTTGTTATGCTATGAATTAATTAAAAATATGTCATTTTAAATGTCATATTCCACATTAAAAATATGTAATTTAAGAAATACCATACTTAAAGCATCTTCACACTTCCACTCTAGTAGAAATTAAATTTAAATAAAAAGTGTCTTAAATCTCAACAGCCGTATGCTATGATTAAATGCAAAATTAGTTAAACCCTCATTCAAAGTGTTTGGTTTGTGACATCATAGAAATTCAAACTATCTGCATGTTAAAATTGCAGCTGTTGAAAATCCATCTTCATACAGTAATACATATGGATTTTCATGTTTAAATAACCACAGAATTTTCCAGATTTGTCCTTTAAGCTATATATATTTTTTTTTTTACCTCTACACTAATATAATGTGTTTTAAATCTTGATTCCAATTCACCATAATTTTCCCTTGGTTGTGTTCTCCATTATTAGTGAAGAGTGATTTGTTTCTTTTATATATATATATATATATATATATATATATAAAAAAAATTTGCATGTTTAACTATAATATTTGTATACAAATATACATTTTAATATAATGCATGCACATTTATTCAGCAATTATCTGTGCAAGGTTCCTGAAAATCAGAACTTGTTTTATTTGTGGTTAAAAACACAGACTTCCAAAGAACAATCAGAAGCACAGAATTACTGTGTTTAAAGAGGATTCAAATCACTGAGAGCTAAGCAGTGACATCTACTCTCCTTACTCAACAGAGATGCCATTGGTGGCAAGTTGCTGCGGAGCAAAGCTGCCTGCTTCAAAGGGTTTTTCACACCATCTCAGGATTTGCTGCTGAACATGACTTACATACTAACCTAGATATTATCATAACAGAACTCATTAGGATAACCAGGAAATCCCATTTAATTTTGTAATAAATGAACCACAAACATACATGTGCTGGTCTTGACCTCGCATGACCTGCTAGACACTGCTTGACCACCTTTGTTCAATTAGATTGAAGGTGAAATTCTGCATTCATGGGGTTCCTTGGAATGTCCAGGTTACATTTTGGAATTACTGTACATGTAAAGAGAGCATAATTTAGTATTGTTGAGGATTTTAAAAATAGCTAGCAATTTTGACAGCAACTGAGACCACCTCAGATAAAAGTCACATCTACAAGGAACTGAGAAATTCTCTCTGTTCTCTAGAGATACAAGAATGTGTATGCCTTTGTAAAACAGATGCAAAACCGACAGAATGGAGAAGTATTGCTTTCTTTTTGGTATTTGCTTGCAATTAAATTTATTGTAACATCAAGTATTTTGCACAATTTCACCAAAGAGTACGTTGGTCTTGATGAAAGGATGCTTAATGAAAGCTGAAAAAAACTGTCTTTTTCTGTTTGCAGTTAGATAGGCAAAAACACAGCATTACCAAACACCAAAATTCTGCTATTTATCTCATCTTTCACTTTTAATTCTTACAGACATTTCTGTTATCTTTTCAGAGTACTGGAAGGCTCAAGGAATGCAACTGTCCAGAAGGAACAAGTTAATTCAGTCACAGTAGAATGTGGAATTTTAGTTGAGGCATTTGATGTACAAAGCTAAGCAGAAATTACATTTGATGAGATTCCGTTTGCAATCGTCAGACTTGTGAGACTGACAAGACAATTCCCTCTCTGTCTGTCATGAATCCTACAACTTGTCCCTATGTGGCGTATAATTCTGCTGTGCAGCTCCTCAAGGGAAGAACTACTGGAGGTGTAAACCCTTCTCATACATTTTATCATCATGGTAAATTCATTGAAGTTCCTGAACAGAATTGCATAAAACAATACTGAAAATGCCGTTGCTGTTCCTGTTTTTGTTTTTTTTTACCAATGCTGCTGCCCCAGCAGTATTCAAAAAGAATGACAGATTACTTAATTGATCAAAAATATAGGCTTCAGTTCTTTTACATTTTTTATAGAATCATAAAATCATAGAATGGTTTGGATTGGCACCTTATGATCATCTATTCCCAAGCACTCTGCCAGAGGCCATTAGACCTTCCAAAGACCAAGTTTCTCAGAGATTTATCCAACCCATCCTTGAACAGTTTCCAGGGATAGATCATCCACATCTTTTCCGGGCAACTTGTTCCACTATTTTACTACCCTCATATCTAGTCTAAACTCTTTCAGTTGAAAACCATTCTCCATTATCATACCTCTATATGCTCTTCTGAAAAGTTTCTCTCCAGCTTTATTATAAGGTATATTTAAGATACTGGAAGGCTGCTACAAAGTCTCCTTAGAATCTTTTCCAGGCTGAACAACCCCAAACCTCAGCCTGCATAACAGGGGTAGTCCAGCTCTTTGGGCATCTTTGTGGCCCTCCTATGGACCTGCTCCAACAGATCCGTGTCCTAATATTGAGGGTCCCATAGCTGGATCCAGCACTCAAAGTGGGGTCTCACAGGAGCAGTGTAGAGGGCCAGAATCACCTCTCTCAACCTGCAGGTTACATGTCTTTTGATGTATTCCAAGGTACGTTTGGCTTTTCAGACTGCAAGTGCCCATTTCCAGGTGATGTTGAGTTATTTATTCACCATATCCACAAGTCCTTCTCCACACAGCCAATTTGAAATATATGCATGTGTGTTGGTACATGTGTGTATAATAATATGTAATGCACGCATGTATTGTTTTTTTCCCTTAATAGATACAGAGAGATAAGGATTTTATCTTCAGTACAAATTCTGTGGTGGGTGGTGTTTTTTTTTTTTTTTTTTTTTTTTTTTTTTGTGTGTGTGTTTTTTTTTTTTTAAATAAATATTAAATGTCAAGTATTTTCTAAGTAAAATTTGGAAGAAAATGCTTTTCAGATGAATTAAAAACTTTCCAGTTGCTATGACAGAGGTTTTAAAGGGAAAAGTTATAGTAAAAATAAAGTTCATTAAAAGTCAAAGTATTAGCAAAATCCCAACACTTCTGTAATTATTTTTTGCCCTTAAAAAACCTAACAAACTAAACCAAGGAACCAAACCCTCTTGCTAGAATATATTTCACTCTCAACTGTTTAGATTTCAGTAAACTAGCACTTCTAACCAGATAAAATATTTGGCAGTCCATGAACTGTGAGTTTTCTCTCACCTAAAGGATGAATAATAAGTGAGTCAAAATAAACATGCAAGAAGACAGAGAATCATATTTCAGGGCAAAAAGACTATCATCAATGTGTTTTAGAGAGAGAATTACTTTGCTCCTGTTATTTTTAAAGCCCATCTTTTAAACAGGCAATCTCTACAAGACAACAAACTTCAGGGGAAATAACTGTTGCGCTGCTGAATTTAGCTAGAGCAAAAGCCTGGAAAGGAATGCCTGCTGCTGATACAGCACCTTCCTGCAGTGGCCCAGATTGAGCTGATGTGCTACACATACATTAAGCAACCTCCTCTGAGACCTCATAGGGGATAGTTAGTGATCATCATGCTCCACCTTGGCAGAGGCACTTTTACTGAGGTGGTCTCAAAAACACATGAGGGCAGAACACCCATCTCCTCAGACCCATCAGAATGTGGGCTCTTGGACCTATTTTTCATCTGAGTTTCACTTGATAGAAGTTTTTTCCTGAATCCATCTCTGAAGTATGTCTTTAGCTTAAAACTAAAACTGAAGTCCTTACTCAGGCAACCTTCCAGACAGTTTATGATTGGGGAGTTCTGTGCTGTTGGTATTTACTCTGACCTTTAAACGAGCTGTAAATAATACATTTGGCCTCATGTGATCCAGTGTAATGGCATTATTTTTGCATTGAAGGAATGTTTTTAAAATCTCTTCCCTTTGATTTACATTTAAAAACCTCAACTTATATGGTTTATAAAACCTTGTTACAAGCATATTCTTGCAAACATATTTTCCTTCACTATTGAAAATCAGACAACCTGTATAACTGAAAAAACCAAAAAGAATATTCAATTATGAGGTTTCAATAGGAAAAAGGAGACCTTTTAATAATTTTTGTTTGATTTTACATTTTAAAGACAAATTCATCACCTCAGAATTGACAAAAATACAAGAAAACAGTTATTTTTATTTAATCTTCTATTTGTAATATTAAATAAAATTGTTTGAATATTGCCTTTTGGAAATATTAGAGAACTCATTGAATGATATCACTGTACCTGTTTTTTTTCAAAATATTATAAATCCTAAAAAATAATTCTGTCAAACCTAATGTTATTCCTCTAATATATGCTTGGAAATTATTTTTTGTAGGTGTTCACTGCTAAGTATTTCCATATAAGGCCTTTTGTCTCAGAATCTTTAACTGGTTCAAAAGAAAATGTGAACATTTTCAGAAGTTGCTGGTGGTTTGAGCAAGCATTGACCCCTGGGTAAAATGAATAAACAGTGGAGCTGAGAAAAAAAGGAGTCCTCAGAATACTATTAACTCAGAGCAATGAGGCAGACGTGATGTACTGGGGGCAGTCCGAGTCTCATTTGTAGATAAGCCCTAAAGAGAAATCATTCCATCACCAAAGAAAGGTCAACGGTTAAAGTATGATATGATTGTTTTGAAGTAATTTTCCAGTGACAAATTTCTGAACTATGAAGGCATTCTTCAATATCAGAAATATATTTCAGGGTCTTTTTAAAAAGCACTTCATGTTTCTAGATGCACTTAACAAAGGAAAATCTTTTGGGAAGATTTTGTATGAAAGGAAGGGCTGAAGGAAAGGAAATGTTTAAGTTTCATTTCTAAAGTACTCAAAGTAAGGTTTACATATATTTTTTATAATTTTCTGTCACCAAAGCTTTTGGAAAACAGTATCTTTTGCCTAGCATAACTTATTTCAATTTAAGCACGATGTATAAGGAGAAAAAAATATTTTTAATTAAATTATTTTAATGACTGACAGAGAGCTGCAGCATACCACAAATATAAATAAATAAGATAGTTTCTTTACTTAAGACTTGATTCTTCAGTCATATTTTTGTTCTGATGTGAATTATCCTTTTTACTTATTTTCTTTTTCTTTTTTTTAACACAACTTTGGGCTAAGAATGTTATCCTTGAGGAAAAGAACAAATAATTAAATATCCTTCAAACCACACTCAATTTCCTTCCAATTAGAAGGTGATAGTTGAATATTTGGAAAAAAAACCCAAAAAAACAACATATCACTGTTGGTTTAACTACTTAATTTTTTTTCTGTTGCAGCCCCTATAAAACACAAGGACTAAACATCCTTGGGAAACATACCATACCTACCTTGACTCTTCCTATGCAGCAATCTGAGAGGAAGATTCCCTACTTTCAAAAACCAGAATATGTTAATGAAGATCCTGTGGCTGAATCTCATTTTAGTGCTTTTTTTAAACCTCCAGAAAAATGCTAGTCAGCTTCATGGATAGCCAAATACTCATTAAAGAATATAGATGGAAAGACTTTGCAAGAATGATGATCCCCTAGCTTGATAGTAGGAGAATCATTACAGTTCTGACAGAGTGCTTAAAGCTTTATGAACGTGACACACCTTTCTACTGTAATTTACAGAAATTATTTTGACACAGGTATTCTGGCTCCCTTAGAAGGCAGTGAAAACATTCTTGCAGGGAATATCCTACTCTGTTCTAAAAGTGTAAAAAAGTTAAATAAACCACAGAAATTACTGATTTGTATCATCAATTCATGGAATATCAGCTTTTGAGAGAAATATGTTTAGTGTTACTTCTAAAATCAATAGAAATGCCACGTACTTTAAAGTAGCAAAACAACATAAGTCCTTAGATAATTAGATAGTAAAAGCAGTGAATGAAGTACTGAAGCTGGTATATGAATTGTAAAATCCCAATTTTGGAGCTTTCATAGGAGTTTTTGCCAGGCCATGCTATTTTATCCATAATGTTTATTTTTTTTTCAGATGATGACAAATATATTTTATTTTAATGTGCACAATTTAATTTAATTTTCTGCTTTTCTATAGTATTCATTAGTGACAATCTCCCTCTTATTTCTCCTAAGTCTGAGACCTCATTCACACCTCTATTCATTTGTTGCAATTGCTCAATTCTCTTGAGAAACTTAGGAAGAGATATTGGAAAATTAACTGAAAGCTTCATATTGAGATGTCTGTGTTTTATGATCTTGCAACTCTCTTGGCAATATTCTCACTGGCTAGACTGTTTGAATTTTGTGTCATTTTCTTATGATCAAACCCATATACATTTATAGTTTGGCATGACGTTAAGATTAGTACTGGTTAGAAAATCTTCTAAAACCTTTTACTCACTACATGTATGCTAAAAATTTTAGGGCTTCTACATGGGAGCTTTTGTGGTTTTGCTAAAAAAGCTACTTGTCAAAACTACTGCCACCCCAGATGCCTGAAAGAAAAGAGCATGTTAAGTTACCAAGTCCTGCCCTTACCTTGACCCCTGTGTGTTCTCCAAAGTTATATATTAAAACTGTTAAAAGCTTGATGTTAATGAATTCAGAATCTTACTAATTCTGCCTATTCAGGAGATACACAAAAGAAAAAGTTCTAAATAATTATGTTCTGAGGACATAATTATAACTCCAGCAATAAGTCCTACAAAATCATTTGACTTTTTCTTTTCCCCTCAGTAATAATTTTAATGGACAATTTAAAATTTTCTAATGGTAAATTAAAAATAAGACCCTAAAAGCATATTTTATGAGATGGGAATTATTTGATTTGGCTGAAGCCTCCAGCTGAATTTGATGTAATTTTCTCTTCTTTTAAAATCAGTTAAGAACACAGACTCTATGAGGATAAACATCACAGCTTTATTCTGTTGAACAAAAGGAAAAAAGTACTTTTCCCCAACTCACTTCAAATAAACATCTCTTCAGTTAACATGCTTTGGAGTGAATTAAGGGAGAAACTAAGCTGCTTGTACCCTTTCAAGCAAGGAACTGTAGCACTAATAAGGACTAGAGGAAGGCTGAACCTAAATCAGATGCCAAGAATTATTTAGCATTGTCTCAAGCTATTCAACTTCTGAAGGGTAAATCAAAAATATAAGATAATGAGCAGAGCAAGACTGAGAACTACCTTCTTATCCCATCCTTTCTCCTCTTCGTGGTAAAAGTAGCAAACTTCTGAGCATTGCCTGAAGCGTGGCTTTTAAACCTCAAGAATTATTACAACATAGTAACTTCAATTACAACACAGATGCACTTAGCCTGTACTTCAGCAGTTGTGGATGATTCCTGGCATGAAAAATTTGATTGATGGACTCAGCATAGTCAGTCATAAGGGCAGAACTGCTCAACAGGTTGTCGGAGCCCTGAACCATATATCTCACTGTGGCTGTGTGTGAATGCTGACAAACCTAGAATTACAGAACTTCTATATAATTCAGAGCAGAATTTTCCAAGATAGGCACTAATAACTTGAGCTTTATGGAGGAGTTTCTCCACGCCTTTTTAAGCCAAGCAAAGGAGAAGCAGTCCCTAAT
This sequence comes from Hirundo rustica, assembly GCF_015227805.2. NCBI lineage: Eukaryota > Metazoa > Chordata > Aves > Passeriformes > Hirundinidae > Hirundo > Hirundo rustica. The sequence continues at coordinate 72,637,283 of NC_053451.1, read as the reverse complement.
GGTGTTAGGCATGATAATCAAATTTCCTGGTTAAAATGTACTCACCCAAAGGTCACATCTCAAGCCCTCAGATCTTGTTGCAGAGCTCTGCAGTATTGCTTGTCTTCTCAGCAGAGGTCTGCTGCCTTGGAAGATAAGGAAACATTTACATAAGAATGTTATACAACTCCACAGTTTAAGAAAAATCAACAATTTATGACTGACAATGAGAAAGAAGAAGCAAGATCCAAAGAAAGCAGCAGCACCACTGCAAACCAAGTACTAGATTGCAGTTCAGTGGGTTTTGGTTTTTTTTGGTTTTGTCCCCAGATATGCATATAATTGGAGAAAAGGGGCTTCTACTAGCTTGTTTTGTGGTGTACTTCTCCTTACCTGAGAGGAATGTATTTCTATAGTATAGAATTTTTACTATAAAAATATGCTTATTAAATAATTGAAAAGGTGCAGTGCATATCAAATTCCCTAACTTAATTAAAATGGAGGTAAGTTTCTGGTTTACTGACACAATGTCATTTCTTTGTTTCTCTAGTGATTACTTAATGCTCATGCCACTTAGCCTACATTAGAAGCTTAATTTTGTGGTTTTAGGGCTGACTTCAGCTTTTTTTAAAAAAAAGAAGACAGAACTTGCATGAGCTGTTTTATTCGAAAATAATTTCTCCGCTCTCACAAAGTTTTTTCTCAGCCATAAGTGTTCTCTTTCAGGCATACACAAAACAAAAATCTAAATTATGGTCACAGTGAGATCATCATACCATGATCTTTGCTCTCAATTGCCCTGTTGTTTCATGACTGACAAGAGGAATGCCTCAGTTGTCAGTGCCTCTTGTCCTTGCCCCAGTGGCATGTGAATTTCTAGATAAGCTGTGCAGTGATTTTTTCCTAAGTCTGTTAGCACCAGATCAAGAACAGTTGGCAAAGAGCATTTCCACGCACTTTAGCTAATATCTGACTCTGTGGTGAAACAAGTCTCAGCTATGGCTGTTTTCACACAAATATACTGTACAAGAGGTAATTCAGTTCAGTGTGCAAACAGGCTGATGTCAGTAGCAAAAACTGAATAAAGCCATTACTTCAGGGCTTCTCATTTAGTCATTACTTAAAGTCCAGCAGAAAGATTTTTTGAAACTCAATGCACAGTTTCCTGCTCTTTTGATCTAAAAGAGGAAAATGAGCTCTTTTCAAAGAGCCAAAGTTTATAAGAACATAGGAATGAACATTTTACAACTATAAACTGCAAGCATGTAAATTACTGGGAGTAGTTCCTGCCTTTGTTGCTGGAGAAGAAATGAGAGCTTTGTTTAGCTAGAGGAAAAGTGATTGCTAAGCTCCCCTAAAGGTTTTATGGGGTTCTTCTTTAGTTTTAGGGGGCTGCTTGTGGTTTGGGGGGGGGGGGGGGGGGGGGGGCGTTGGTGCTTTTTTCAATTCAATTTGTCTTATTTTTGTTAATTTGTTTTAATTTTAAATCCAGATTAAGCTTTAAATACTTAATCCAAATTCAGTGGTTTTAATTATTTTGTAATAAATTTTCACATCTTTTACCTTGAAATTTGATGATGCAGGCTTATTTTCACATTACTTCCTATGATTTTCAGGCGAGCATTAGATATCCCATTGTTTCTAATCTAGAAAGGCTGGAATCCAAAGTGTGTAATTTGTTTGAATGAATGCATCAGAGCTTGAAAAATGTATGAAATTTAAAAGAGTTAATTTTTAAGGACATGATCTAAATTAGATTAAATTATGACTACTGAAAGTACATTTATTGGACTTCAGAGAGATAAACTAAATGCAAAGAGAAAATATTTGAGCAGGAATTTCAGGCTTTCCTGTTTTTAAAGGTCTATTAAAACAATTAAAGAGTTTTCATCCTGGCTTTCTTAGCAGCTTCATTATGACAAACAACATTTTGGTAGTGATCAAGCTAGAAGTATATTATATCAAAAAATATAATCTTTAAAAAAAATCTTGTTTTGATTCAGAATTGTATGTCATGCTAGCAGGAGCAGTGGCTAAGAAGACTATTAAATTAATGCATTCTTATGAACATTTCTGATAAAGTGGGATTAAAGGTAGTAGAAAAGAGGATGATAAAAAAATCCATGATAGTTATTTAATGCAGAAAGGAGAATACAAACTCTAGGGATTTGGGAGAGATGACTTAGAATTATTGAGGTAAGTGTGAATAGAGAACTAACTGAAAAAAAATTCTCCAAGGCACTGGTTATATATGTACATGCTATATATTTACTTCCTGATCATCTCATTTAAGAGGCTGCTTTCAGTATTTTTTGCCAGGTATATTCTCATTTATTTCTGTAGCTCTATAGATTTTTGTTTAAATGATACTTAGTTTGTAATTTTTTTTTTTTTTCTTTTTTTTTTCCAGATAAAGATGGGTAGGACTAAAGGCCACAGATGTCTCCAAAGCACAGTAAATACTGACATCGTTCAGCTCTCGATGTTTCATGAACCTACTAGGTCTTTCCTTGTTGATTTGTAACTTCTCCATTGCTTTCATACCTATCTAGATGAAGTTGTCTGGCTCTCAGGTGAACCATAAAATGATCCAGAAAGTAAACAAAATATTGCATACTTCTCTTGTGGCATCTGATTTCAGATATAATCAGTTTATGCCTCACTTATACTGATTGGACTGCATATTGAATAAAAAGTGTTCTTAAAAATACATGGATGCATCTCTTTCAAAATAGAGTATCTGGAAGAAGAGTAGATTATGCCCACTTTTTACAGTTTAGAGCTATGGTATTTGGCCAAGGGTAAGGAAATTAATTATACCTCTGCTATCTCTGGTACATACAGATGAAATATAAAATTGCTCCCTTACACAAGAGTTTGTATCAACTAAGTTACATATTAGGATTTAAGTAGGATATGTAAGGAACCTACAGTTACATTCCAAACATTACATTCCTACATTACATTCCAAACATTGCTATGGAAAAAGTAGTGCAGTTTCACAGAGCCACTGGGAATTGGAAAAACAGCAGGCTTGTACTTGTGCTGTTTTCTGCAGAGAACATTGTTTGGGTCCCTTCTACCAGTGCTCCCTTAGTGTGTGTGTGGGGGGGGGGGGAGGCGGGGGGGCCCTTTTTATAATTTATAAAAAGATAAATTTATATATTGTGTTGTTACCTGAGTTTTCTGCTTACTTTCTTCTTTACTGCTGCATATGTTTTAGGAGAAGATTCAATCATACCTCCTTAGCTGAAACATCTCTTTCCCTGAGCAATTTAGTGTACATTGTGCATTATTTTTCTCCTTCTACTGTGCTTCCTCTGTTGGGACAGACAACTTTAGGTTTGTTTGTTTCACTTATCAAAATAAATAAGATTATTAAATACCTCTAAAAATAAAGACAAATGTTGAAAAATTGAACAACATAAAGTTATTTTTCCTGGTACAATAAAACCACAGAAATTCCTATGTCCCTGCCTTTAGAAACTGCTCTAGTGACTTGGTTTCTCTTATGTAGTAACTTAGGACCTTTAATCATAGAAGTATAATCTTGATAACCATAATTCAATCTGCTTTCCTCATCTAGCATTAGTAAATAAGTCAACTTTGTACACAGGAGAATAGTTTTGGTCATCAAAGTCAGTTACCTTGAGTATCAGGGACAAGTTGTATAACTTGAGCAGAGTAACACCTTTCTACATAGTCAAAGAACTGGGCTTAGCTTAACTTGGGCAGTGTAAGAGGAAAAGGGGAAAATAAAAGTTAATGAGCAAGGAAACTAAAGAAGCTGCCTGATGTCTGCAGATGGCTGGCACAGATCCTTCCCTTGCTCATGTCTGGGCTGCCACCCACCACTATTCCTCACCCGCCTGGCAAGGCAAGCTGCAACGTGCATGAGGTTGGCTGAGAGAGTGATGCCTTAAGTATTAGCTTTCGCTTTTTTTCATATTCTGTGCTGCCTAGAAGTGTAGTTCTGAGCCTCATATTAAATATTAGTGAGCCCTCTTCACAGAGTAGGTAGACAAAACAAATCCTTTCCCAGATGGAGACCAAGGACAATGGGTACAAGTTTTCAGTCCCAAAAGCATAAACAGTGGATTGAAGAGAGAAAACAAGAAGGATGGGACTTCATAATCTGAAGCTATAGTTGGACAATTACACCCCAATATGCAAATGGACCAAAACTTATAAAAGTGTAAGATCTCATAACCGGTTGTCTATATTTGTAACCGTTTTAAGTCCATCTTGAGTGTAGCCTTGGTCAGGCTCTCATCCTGCCCAAGGTGTATCCTTAAAGGCCTTTTCATAAATATCTATTTTATTCTCTAGCTCTGTCCAGTCTCTCTTCCAGGTCAGCCTTCCCAAGGCACCAGCAGCACCAACAGCTCTGGCTGCTGCTTCTCAGAATGAGGTCAAGTAGGAACCGCCTCTCATATGATGGGACCTTGATTTGGATGTCTGCCCTCCGGCCAACTGCCAGCTTTCCCAAACCTGTTGGGAAATGCCTTATCTCTAAGACTCTGCAGTATTCTGTCAGCTTTGGTTAATGAACCATCAGATTCAGAAGTTACTGATGTGAAACAGATAGACAGCTGAAAAATATTGTGTTTGCACAAGCAAATCTTTAGAAAAGCAGGCTAGTCCAAACTTTAAAAATAAATTTTAAATAATCTAAAAGAAGTGAAATGACAGCAAGAGAAATATCACATTGTGATGGATCTTTAGAGAGACCCAGACGACTGTCAATGGCAAAAGGCACAGAGCCTGTCCTCTGTCTGGGGGGATATCACGGCTTTATTCTGGGGTCCTGCCCCCACCGGCCGGAGATCTTACTTAGCTCCTTTCCCATCCCTGCCGGTGCCAGAGAGACTCCAGACCTGACTGTCCCAGGAATTTTTTCCAGGGGGGACAGGCCCAGATGCAGGGACAAGCCACTGCCCAGTCAGGGATAAGGTGGGAGTGGAACAGAGTTGGGTTACATTCCAGAGTGGGGGATGGGCGTGGCCGAGCAGGGACAGACCGTGTGATACAGTTTCCAAGAGGATCAGGGAATACAACAGAAAAACATTACAAAGCCCAATATAAAAATGGAACACAATATAAACCCAAATAATGCATTACAACATCTCCCTCTTTCTTATTAAATTGAGAGGGAGGAAGGCTCAGTCTGTGGGAGATGTTCAGAGTTCGGACCTTGAGTACCTTTAAAGTTGCAGAAGAAAAAAATTACCTTTAGTCCAAACAAACTGTCCAGAAAAACACTGTTAAGGGATAATTAGGAGAGGGTTTGGCGTTTTCTCCTCCTCCAGGCAGCACTGGCCACTTGTGGGGCCTCTGCAGGTGGCTTTGCAGTTTTAGGGATGAAAGGTTTCACCCACTCAGCTGGCACCCACTTGAGACCTGGGGGAGTGGACACATAGGTGTACCCACGACCCCAGGTGACCTGATCATGAGGACTTTTTGTTTCTCTGGTCGCTGGATCCTTTATTATCACATCTGATGACTTTTGCTGAAAGGCAGAACTGGTTAAAACAGGAGTAGTTAATTCAACATCTGAATTTTCCATTTTTTTTCTCCCCCCTCCTCAGACTTGCCCCATTTACGTCACCATGCTGGGCAAGCCGGCGTTCACCTTTTAGTTTTTTGAAAAATTCCTTTTGGGCCCCCGAGACCTCCTTCCCCCACCATCCCGAAAGTCCAGAAATTGCTTCTTTAAAGGGCATTGAGATGCCCAATGTCCAGCCTGATCGCACAGGAGACACGTTGTTCCTCTCTTGGGCAGTGGCTGTGGCACAGGAAGCACGGTGTCTACAGCAGCAGCTTTTTGTGGTGGCTTGACTCTGGAACTGTGGCTTTGGTGAGCTTTTATGAAGGGAACCTTCCCGGCACACACCTGGAGCATGTCATGTAAAGTTGGAGCTGGTTCTATAGACAGGCTGAGGATAGCTGCCTTGCACCACTTGTTTGCATTGGCCAGAGCCATCTCCTCCAGGACCTGTTCCTGGGCTCCTTCATTCTTAACCTGTAACTCGATAGTACTGGTTAATCGCTCCACAAATGTTACAAAAGGTTCTGATGGAAGCAAAGGAATTTCCTGAGCCTGCTTGAGGGCTGAGACCCATTCCCCATCACCACATAGATGTTCCAATAGAATTGGGAAATTCTTATATCAACAGCCATTTCAGGATTATGCCAAAGCTCCGGAAGCAAATCTCTTTTGAGGCCAAAGGGAACTATAGGATTCCCTGCTAAACTTGCTTTTAAAAGGTTGCAGAAGTATTCACTTTCATATCCAAAATTGATCTGAACTTTGCATAAATCCTGAATCGCTTGTTGGGGGAAGGGGTCCCAATTACTGTGGACAGCACCCCCTCTTTTTGACTGTTGATATGTGAAAGGGGTGGCAGAAAAGCCGGGATCACTTCCTGCTTCCGGGTTCCCGGCTCCTCTCCACCCAAGCCCCTCCCCGGGGTGTGGGAACTTGGACTGTGGGCGGGGAAACCATGGGAACCAGGGGCAGGGAGGGGCTGGAGGCTTGAGTCACACGGGGAGGAGTCAGAGGGTGGAGGTTTGAGGGTAGGGGACAGAGTCAGAGGAGAGGGCAGTGCCAGGGGCGGCACCGAAGGGAGGGAGGGGTCTGCGGAGAGGAAGAGATTGCAAAAGGGACTGTGGGAAGGAGGGAGACACAAAGAGAAGACTCCTCGTGGCTCGAGGGCACGTGGCTTCGGCCATTTTGGGGAACAAAGGAATCCCCTCCATCTTGTGATCCCCCCCACCTGGGGATCACTAAGATGGGAGGTTTGAGCACCTGAACTGTCTGCAAAAGTACAAACTGGGGAAAATCCACTAAGAACTGGCTTTTTTCCCTTTTCATTTTGCTTTTGTAATGCAAACTTAATTTTTAAGCTATAAAAAGCAAAATTTGCATCTTCTTTATTATTAGGGGAGCCAGATTCAGCTATTTTATTTGCAACAGCCTCCCAAAATTCCGGGAAGCTTATACGCTCTGATGATACATGGAAACTGAGAAAACAAATACCGAATTAAATTTTTCAACTGTTTCTTTGAACAATGGGTCCCGCCATCATCCAAGGAACTTAAAATTTGATAATAGACTCTTTTTTTGAGACACAGACAGCCTACCACCCATTTTTGGCTCAGATTTTAAGTTTCTGTGTCCCCTTTAACTGTGGCTGGGAAACCGAAGTTAAAAAAACCTCGCTGGAGAGAAAAAAAGCTGAAGGGGAAACAGTTTCCTTTTCCACCACACCCCCCCCCCCCCCCCCCCCCCCCCCCCCCCCCGCCCCGAGGCTGCCAAAAGGAATGTGCTATTAAAGCACCCTGAAGGTTTACTCTGAAAGCAAAAACCTTCCCCTAAAGGAAAAACCCCTTTTCCCTGAGGAGCACCACCTCTGAAAAAGATTTTCCCTTAGATCCCAAAGTGATAATACTTACCAAAAATCCAGCGTTCAGACGAATCTTTCCTTTCTTTCTCAATCACTCCTTTTGCCTGAGACTGACCCTTTTTGGTGCAAAAAGAGCTTCCAGTCTCGGTTCCCAGGGTTGGCTGTCCACTAACATGTGGTCACCTTCTCTGGGAGCAGCCTGCCATTCCGGGGGCTTCTTTGCAGCACTCCGATGGGATTTTTAAGTCCAAAGGAAAAAGCTACAGCCCTGGCCTGTGGAATCCTGTGTTTTGGAGACTCCACAGCGAACGCCAAGACTGATGGGTCTGTCTCTGCATGGGTGGGCTGCATTTCAGGACCCACATGTGTGTGTGAGGTTCCTCGGCCATGTGCTCCAAGCGTCGTTCTTCCAGCTTTCTGGGAGCACCTTGCGGCTTCGAGCCCCATGTTTAGGCACCAGATGTGGTAGTTCTTTAGAGAGACCCAGATTACCGTCGATGGCAAAAGGCACAGAGCCTATCCTCTGTCTGGGGGGATATCACGGCTTTATTCTGGGGTCCTGCCCCACCAGCCGGAGCTCTTACTTAGCTCCTTTCCTGTCCCTGCCGGCACCAGAGAGAGCGAGGCCCCGACTGTCCCAGAGCTTTTTCCCCAGGGGGCAGGGCCCAGAGGCAGGGACAAGCCACTGCCCAATCAGGGACAAGGTGGGAGTGGAACAGAGTTGGGTTACATTCCAGTGTGGGGGATGGGCACAGCCGATCAGGGACAAACCACATGATACAGTTTCCAAGGGGATCAGGGAATACAGTAGAAAAACATTACAAAGCCCAATATAAAAATGAAACACAATATAAACCAAATTAATGTGCTACAACATCACATAAAAAAATCATAGACCTTGAGAAAAAAAAACAAACCTGAAAAGAGCTATGAAAAGAAAAAAGAATAAACAAATATTTCAAAGCAGGAGAATAATATAAAATAGGAATAAAAATAAAAATAGGTTAAAAAAAAGGGGGGGAAAAGAATCTGAACTACACTAGGAATTAAATATGGAAAAAGAAAGAAAAATGTTCAGAATTAAAGGAAAACAAAAGCAAGACAAAGGTGTGAACTAAAACTGAGAATGAAGAGTTAAATTTACTTATGTGATGCCCTTTATTACTCGTGCCAAGTGTCCTGGTTTAGGGCAAATTTGGGACAAAACCTTAGCTTATATCTTCTCTGCCTCAGCTAGCCAAAACTAACTAATGCAAAGGGAATCTCTGTCTCAGCTGTCTATCTGTGCTTCAGATGAGCACAGTCCAGGAGAAAGAATTTGTAGGAGTGAGTGCTGTTTCTCAAAACAAACTGCGCGCTGCTTTTTTCTCCCCCTTTGCTATTGGAACCAGTCTTAAAGGCGCAGAACTGAATATACAGCACAAACAGAACAGACTATTGAGGATGCAAGCATCATAAAATTACCCTAGGACACCAGGTTAAGGATTTCCAGAAAAACTTAGATTACTGTTGCAGTGCTCAGGTTCCCCGGATAACTTTATTCTCTCAATACACACCGAACATGAATACTTCCATTTCATAACTAGGCAGTCTTAAAATCTTAAATTGTCTATTACTGTAGTAAAAAAAGTTATAAGATTCAAAATTCATAAAAGTACATCAAATATATAAATTTGCTTTATCTTAGTTTTTATATAATAAATCTATGAAAGAACTCTTCAAATGAACTCTAATTTCATAAACTCAATGGATATCTCATTAAAAACTCTCTAGAACTCTGGAATTTGTCTTGGTAGTCCCAAAGTTCTGAAATAAGTATATTTATTTATAAGAGTCTTTTTTTTTTTTTTAATACAAGTTTGCAGATATTGATCACAACATACAAATAAAATAATCAAGCATAGGGTCCCATCTGAAGCTAATTGATCAGCAATTTTAGAAGCTTGCTTTCACTGCTTGCTTTTTTAATTACTTAGTTGACAGTCTATGTTTCGGGGTAGGCCTTTTTAATTAAAATTTAAGCGCCTCGGATTTTGAAGTGTAATCTGTAAGTTTGTGTCATCCCTACAATAGTCACAGTGTCACCATGCAGTCCCAAAGACCTTGAATTTTTGTTGTTGAGCTGCACAAGAGAGAGAATTCAATTTTTTCTACCTTTGTTTTGTTGTAGTGGTTTAAAAGGAATATTCAAAAGAGATGAGCTTACAGATGAGGAGTGGTGATGATTAAGCCTGATGGAAATTGCATTTTTTTTCCAAATTCTAGCATTACTAAATTATCATGGAAATTGTGCATCACACATGCTTTTTTTATATTTATTTTTTAGTAAATTTATTTATTTATGATATTTAGTGAAAGGATATAAAGCACTCATTTCGATTGACCTGAACCACTCAGAAGTTCTAGACGTTCTAACTTCATGTCAGCATAAACTTTGCACCATAATATATCATTTATTTCTTCTATCCTTCACAAGATGGTAGTAAACCTCAATGGAAAAAAAAAAAAAAAAAAAAAAAAAAAGGTAGACATTTAATAACAGTGTATTATCAGTGTATTATCTAATAGTCTCTAATAGTTTACTGACAAGTTAATGCTGCAGCAAAAAAAAAAGGAGACTGAAAAAGAGACTCCTAAAGTAACCCACTGAATACAGTAATCCAATACTCCAATACTAAGGGGTTCTTCCTCATAATGTTTATGGTTCAGAAATCTTATAAAAGAGTTAGCCTTAGTGAAATACTCACTTTGAACAAGCACTGGCATTTTCTGTTCATTTTATAGATTGGATGACTCTGGAATCAAAACCTTGTGCCCTTTATGTTGCTTGAAGGTAGCTCTAAGGTACTGCAGATTCATCTGAACGGAGCGGGACAGAAGCAGAGATGTTAGCAATTCACTTGCTGGCCTTTGCATTATAATGACATTAAGCAAAGCATTAGGCTAGAATTTGCATTATAGAGGCTTTATCCTTAAAATTTATTTATTCAGCAGCATAATTACAAGTAATATTGAGGAAATTACTTAATTTGGCATTTTTTGACATGCTGAGGTAGTGCAAGTTTTATACCTAATGCAGGAATATTTTTTTTAAAGCTGTCCTTCCTTTTGTCCCCATGATAAAGCTGCTAAACAGGATAAAGTAAGTCCATCCATTAAGCTAGGATGTGTAATCTGTATTCACTGACTTTTCATTAATCATTCAGCAAGAGGTGTGGAAATGAGTGTTTGCTGAGGAAAGCCTAGCTGGTATATTGCCCTAAAAAAATATCAAGGCTCCTTGTGGTGAAAGAATGTTAATGCATGAGGTGATTGGAGGCAGCTCTTTGAAAGGATGGTTGACAGGGCACTAGCAATGAGTCAAATGCAAAGCACTAAGCATTACTCTGAAAACTTCAGAGAACCTACATTTCTCCTTTGTTCTGCATGAACAGTGGTGAAATATTTTTATGTGATTTTTTTTCAGTCTTTCAATAGGGAGTATATGTCAAAACCAAAGTCTTCTTAATTATAGTCTAAAATGGCTTATTTATTTAAAGTATCAGCAAACCAACTCAAATATATATACAATATATTTAAAACTTTTTTTTTTTTTTTTTTTTTTTTTTTTTTTTTTTTTTTTTTTAATTTGGTACCTATCATCCCTTTATAGAATCATAGAATCATTTAGTTTGGAAAAGACCTTTAAGATCATTGAGTCCAACCAGCACTGACAGCTCATATTCAGATGTCTGTGGACCAGCACCTCCAGGTTCTTTTCCCACTAGCAGCTTTCCAGCCAGCCAGCCCCAAGCCTGTAGCATTGCACCGCAGCAGATACTCCTGCAGTTCGTGAAGGACACACAGTGGAGGAATATTTATACCTGAAAAGCTCAAATCAGTGCAAGAGTCCTCTACAGAAAAAGGTGTGAGAGGGCAAACTATAAACGTAATTTCCCAAATGCGCTTTACCTGTGCTACTTTGTGTGGCTAAGAGTCAGGACTGAAAGAGAAGGAAGGAAAAAAGAGAAAGGAGAGAATTTGGTCATGGGAAAGAGGAGATGGGGAGAAAAAAAATGTTGGTTTAATGTTTGTCTTTGTTCTTACTACTACAATCTATTTTAAGAGGGAATAAATTAAGTTTCTTTTCCCCCAGTCAGATCTATTTTAGCTTGAGCTTACCCACCACAGGAAAAAAATGTTTTGTCTCATGGAAAATAAACTGCTGTTCGCTATATTGTTTGAACATCTAACTGATAGGAAAGCTATATTCTGCAATTAGGTATTTCTTACCTAGTGTCAAACTACAAGATTATTTTGTTGTCCTTCATTTTATAATACTTAATTAGCAACTTGTATAAAAAGAAAGGGTTTTATCAATTTTGGTGCTGATATGCAGGGGAAGATTTGAAAGCAGTTCAGGTAATAGGTTTAAGTCAAATAGATATCAACAACTCAGTCTGATATTCAAGAGATTATATTTGATAAGGAAAAATCCCAAATTTTTATATTTATCAATAACTGGATAAAGAAACCGAAGAAACAGCTTTAGTGAGTAAGCAGTAGAAATGAGCAAGAGAACAGCAAGTTACAATGAATAATAATTCAAATGCTTTTCACACTGTTGTGTGTACAACAGGTACAATAGATGCATTGTCTGAAACAAAGTTAATTGATTTTTCCATCTCACATGGAAAGTGGTAAGTCATCTGCTCCGATCATGCATTTAATTTGGGGACACAGAGAGAGAGTATAGACCATTTGGCCAGAATCCAGCAAGAGAAAGAAAATTATCGGAAATCTAGAAAACATGATGTACAAAATGCATTAGAGAATTAGGGATATTTAGTTTAAAGAAATAAAAATCCTAGATGCAAAGGCCAGAATCACAGATGAAGAGAATATTCTGTTCTTCCAACCAGCGGTAGTCAGCACAAAGAATACATTAACTTCGGGAGAGAAGGAGAGAGTTCTTCAGGAAATATAAGGTAGCAATGGATTAGATTATTTGGGAAACTGTCAAATTTCTGTCACAGGCGATCTTTAGAAACTGTCTAGACAAGTACATGTACCATGATTTTTGCCTTCAGGCAGGAGAAGGAGGAAAATGGACATCTAAGGTCTTTTTTTCCCCAGATTTTTTAAGGTTTGTTTGTTTGGTGGTGGGTTTTTTTGGTTGTTTTTTTTTTTTTGTGTGTATGTGTGTGGGGTTTTGGTGGGTTTTTTTCAGTTTTTTGGGGTTTTTTTTTGTTTGGTTTGTTTTGGTTTTTTTGGTGTTGCAAAGATCATTACCCTTGTGAAATATTCAGAATAGTTTGAAATAATGTTACAAAAATATTTTATTTTTTCTACTTTCATAAAACTGTCAAATCATAAATATTCACCTCATAAAATTTCTGAGATACTTGGAACTACCAATTTCAGTGAAATAAACATAGCCTGTGTTTATTTTTAGACTTTTCAAGTACTACTTCCTTTCTGGTGAATACTTTCATTCATTGCCAAAGTTTTCTAAATATCAAGGGGACTGAATAAGTATTAGCAATCTTTGACATCAACAAGAGCTGGATGCTTTCCAGGCTTTCACCTCTGTTGAAAGTGATATGTAAACTTTTTATAACTTTTCTTCTTTTATTTTTTTAATCTATGTCCCTGTTTGACAGAAAGGAGATTAGTTCTTCTGGCCAGCTATTAGTCCAGAATAGTAGGATGGCATTTCTTTGGAAAAATGTGACTAGTGACATCCTTAGAGCACATCAATAAGTGTATAATTACTTTTGAAAGAACTAAAAAAGACTTTTGGAAATGGCTAACAATGTTCTTTAAGCAGGCAACACAAAATATTTATAAATATAAATGGAATCCTAGAGAGGCTTGGAACCAATTACTGATATAACATTATGGTGTAAATAAGCTGGTGCTAGGAAATTCTGTATTTATTCTGTAGCCAAAGAAAAAATGAATCATCATGTTTACACCATGCATGCCAACAATAACTTCAAAAAATAAGATTTTGTAGTGGTATAATTATAGTGCTAAATATTTATGTTGAGTTTTTCTGGCAATAACAACATCTGAAACTATAAAGTTTCTCTGTGAGATCTAAACACAAAATTTCTAACCCAAACCCCGTTCTATTATGTGCTATTTACCCATATTTTTTGAAGGGAAAAAAAAAATCAATAGAAATTATATTTCATTGTTTAACAGATGTCTGTAACTAGAAGTCTATAAGAAATATTTTTTATATTAAATGAACTCTGTACTTTACCATTAAAAAAACCCAAAAAACAACAACAACAACAACCACAAAAACCCAAACAACAAAAACAAAACAAAAAAACCCCTAAGGAATGTTTTCTATTTAGGAAAAGCACACTGCTGTTTTTGTACTAAAAATTGATTAACAAATACTATTTGAGCAAAAATGTAATGGCAAATTAAACAGTAAGCATAAAAGGCTATAATGAAAACATATAGTTTCCACTTATTTTTGAATAGAATGGGGAGAGAAAAAAATATCTTTGAGTTTAGTGATTGGAAGGATTTTTAGTGTTCCTTCACTAAAAGTCACTCTGTAAATACTGGTCTACTACTGGTCTACTACTCATTTGTGAAAATTAATTTTTAGAAAAAAGGTTAAAGGCAAATTATGCAAAGAAAAACATTAAGATACATGGTTTCTTGGTAGCAAATCAGGGAAAAAATGTTTTCATAATTTTTTAGTACAATTTTTGGTATTTCTGTAGGATTTTGTCATTAATGTGTGATCTTGCTTTTTAGTTTTAGTTTTAGACAATGTTGCATGAAGCATGAAAAAATTCTAAATTCATTGTCTTTTTCATATTACTAAAAAAAAAGGGAAAGAACAGAATTATATTGTGTCTTAAAGACAGTTTAACACCCAGTGGGATCATTATGATGTCCTTTTCTTCTTTTTGATTACATAGGAAGTCAGAAAGAGAAGGGACAAAAAAATAATTTTCTTGTTGCTCACCTGACGTCACCTCATTCATTGTAATCCTTTGTGCCCAACCCATGAGCCAGCTTCTCACCCATCGTATGATGTGTTTATCTCTCCAAATGCTGGACATTTTGCCCAGAAGGATCCTATGAGAGACAGTATTGAAAGCTTTACTGAAATCCAGACAGATGACATCAACTGGCTTGTCCTGATCAGTTAGGTGGGTTGCCTTATCATAGAAGGAAATTGAGTTTCATAAGCAGAACGTTCCTCTCATGAAGCTGTGCTGGCTGTGACCAAGGACTGTGTGGTCTTTCAGGTGTTTTTCAAAATATCCCAGAATAACCTTTATCATAACTTTATCATACACTGAAATGGGACTGACAGGCCTGTACAGGGTGGTCCTTCTTGCCCTTCTCAAACATTGGGACAACATTCATCAGCTTCCACTCAGCTGGGACCACTCTGAATTCCAAGACCACTCAAAAATCATTGAGAAAACTTTTGCCATGACATCATCTGGCATTTGAGGATTCTTAAATGAATCCCATCAAGCCCCACAGATATTTAGGGATCCAGCTGGAGCAGCAGATCCTGCACAATTTCAGGGTCAGCTGGGAGCTGATCATTCTTGCAGTCACGGTCCTCCAGCTCAGGGTGCTGACACTCCCTTGGTCAATAATCCATGTTGAAGAGAGAGGAAAAGAATGCATTGAACACGTCTGCCTTGTCTCTGTGAGGACATCAGAGTGTAAAGGGCCAGTGTTAGTTCTACACTGTCTTTTGTCATTAAGAGATTTGGAAAAACTCTTTTTACTCTCTCTCACAGTTCTGGCCAGCTTCTACTCCAGCTGAGCTTTGGCCGCATGAATTTTTTCCCTGCAGTCGCTAGCAGCATCTCTGTATTCTTCCCATGTCACCTGCCCTTGCTTCCACTGGACATACAGCCTATTTGTCTTATTTTGGAAATAAATTCCCTGTTCAGCCAAGCTGGCCTTTCTATGTTTGGCATCTGACATTTGGGAATTGCCTGCTCCTGTGCCCTCCAGAAGTGATTGTCCCCAGTAACTGCAAAAACATTTTTCCAGGGGACCTTACTTACTAATTCCCTGTGCAGGCTCTTCTGCTCTCCCCATATCCAGAGTAGAACTTTTCCTCCTGTCAATTGTTTCATGATTGCTGTGGCCAAGATAGCTAGCAATCTCTAAGACCCTCTCTTTTGAAAAGTAGATCTAGGAGGACATCTTTCTCAGCTGGCTCCCTTAGGACCTGTTCCATAAAATTTTCATCCAGTATTTTTATGAATCCTCTTGCCTGGGTACTGGATAACAGGGAGGAGGTATCCCTGAAGACCTCTCCTCTTCAACCAGTCATTTTGGGGTGAAAAGGACTGATTTCTTCAGTCTTTCCTCACAGGGCAGGTTCCCAGCACTCTGATCATCTTCATGGCTCTAATTTTCACGTTCACTCTGTTCACATCTTTTTTGAACTGTGGGGGCCAGAAGTGGACACAATACTCCCGGTGTGGCCTGACAAGTTCAGCATAGCGTGGTATGACCATGTCTCTATCTTTTCTTATAATGCCCCCGTGGATGCAGTTCTGGATCCAATTTGCCTTGGTTGCTGCAGCTGCAAACAGGAGACCCTTCTTCAGCTTGTTGTCCACTACAATCCCCATGAAATAAATTGTCACCTTAATATTTATGTGTAGCTTACAGCTTTAGGTGGGCTATCATGCCTGACCCACATGATTCTGCAGTACACTTCCTAGTACCTGAAGTTCAAAATTTAACAGGTTATGTCTAAGTATCCACTGTAAATATATTTATATAATTCAATAAACCCTCCAATAACACTTGGTGTTTTAGAAAACTATGAAGGTATTTCTACATAGAAATATTACAAAATTATTATAAGTACCTAACTACTGTAATATCCTTTTCCTTCCTGCAGGGCTTCCCAAGTGCTGTACTTACATTGAGAAAATATTGCCTCTTGTATATTCCTTTTTTCTTGCTGTTGAAAACAGAAACATAAATGAATCATGTGAGGAAAGCAGGTTCCTGTGATTAAATTTTCTGCATTCAGTCAAAGAAAGAGACTATTTACCATTTGATGAAATTACTGTCAGGGCTGAAGTCACACTGGTTTTGAACTGTATACGTCAGATCATGAATTGTGTTCTACCCTGTCCTGGTTTGGGACAAATTTGGGAGAAAACCCCTGTATAGGATCTCTCTAAGGAAGAAAACCCAAGTGGCCCCTCCCTCCAACCGGTCCGGTAAAAAAAAAAACTCTTTGGAGAAAAGTGGAAAAAACTATTTTACTAAACAAATGAAGTGCATACAAGTATAAAGAATGAATAATATGAAACAATAGAACCTCTCCTTCTGAAGTGAGATGGCAAATTGAGAAAGTCCTTGCCGTGGGTGTAGCTCGGCTCTCTCTCAGTCTCTCCTCAGTCCCAATCTCTCCGGCGCTGCTGGAAAATGCCGAGGTCCAGGCCCCGGTGGGCCGCAGGTGCAGCCCCCAGTGCTCCCCTGGGTTTTCAGTCCAGAGCAGGTTTAAACAGTTCCAAGAAAAAGGAAAAAAACAGTCCAGGGAACTTCTCTGCCCTAGCTAGCTGAAACTAACTAAAAGCAAAAAAAAATCTCTGTCCTGCAGTCTCTCCAAGGCTCCGCCCAACACCCCGTCCGCAGCAGAATGTGGAGGAGTCGGGCAGTTTTCTCAAAACAAACTCCGCGCTTCTCCTTGCTCTTAGAACCAGTCTTAAAGGCACAGGACTCAATATACAGCACAAACAGAACAGACGATTGGGGATACAAGCATCATAAAGTTACCCTAGTACATACCCTCAGATGTACACACCAATCAATGTGTTTCTTTTGGTTGTGCCTGGCTAGACTAGGGGTATTAAAATATTTATCTATGAATACTAGACATATCAAGACAGACCGTTGAAAACAAAAGCCTGCAAACCAAATTTCACTTGCATGAAATGCCTTACCATGCAAAACATGACAGAATACAAAATTTTGGTTGGTACAAATAAATGCCTGTCTTTGTCATAAAAGACACATTTCTGTCCAGTACTCTAACAGTGACAACAGGAGATTCTTTTTGAAGTGTGTGTGCAGGACTTGTTGTTTTCTGCAGTCAATACCCTCCATTCCCAATGGAATCCACAATGGGTAGCAATGATCAATCTCTGTCCCTTTCCTGTGAATCAGCCGAAGCTGGGCATAGTCTTCATAACAGTAGGAGATGAATTTTCATTTCCACAAACCCACTTCCACAAAGTCATCAGCTTGATCTCTCAGAAGAAGCATGAAAGTGCCTCTACTAGTTTACCACAAGGGAATTTAGACTCGTTGGCTCTTAGCTACTTTAGAGAAGACCTACAAGAGTAAAACAATTATACTCACACTCTGTGGTTTTCATGACTTTTTGATTTTATTTATATTCTACTTCTAAGATTCCTGACTTGGACTATTATCTGACTCTAATCTGCTTGCAAAATAAACTGTTAAAAAAAAAAAAAAAATTATAAATTTATACAAATTATAACTAAAATCTTGGTATTTAGAAGATCTTTAAATTTGTTTTAAAAGGAGACTTAGAAAAAGCTATTTCTAAAGTTCAAAAAATTATGTATTATCTTTGTATCAATAAATAATAGACTTATTTTAAAAAATGTTTCTAATGCTTCCAATGCTGATATGACATTGGAGGGTATAATAGCATAACAGCCTTATGCCAAAACAAAGTGCAATCTCAACTGGTTAATTAAAATCTAAATATGACATTGTACACATTCCCTTACATAGTAGAGAACAATAACTGTATTATTACAAAGTAAACAAGTTTAGAAGGCAATAAACAATTTCTTTTTATGCCTGATCTGAGCTCCTAAAAAGGAAATATGGGATTTGGAATTACTATGTCCTCTACGGACAATTTTTCCTACTGAATGAATATAGTACTACTTGTGCACCCACTGCATAACACACTTGCTGTCTCTAAGGGTTGCAGTTGTGGGTTCCAGAAAGTCAGAAATGTTCTTTATTTATTACAAAATATTTGGAAATGTCTTGAAGTTAAGCCAGCTTTTCTGCAACAAATTTATTTTAAAATTTGACAAATAGTAACATGATTAGTGTTGATGAGGTGGTGAACATTGTTAAGCGTTCTGTGCTGCCTCCTAGCACAGAAAATGATCACAAAGTGTTTAGCTGCCCAAGGAATGCTTATCTGCAACCTTCATCTGCCAGTTTATTTTCCAACCAATTAGGAAAATGTACCTTTTGCAATAAGCAATGAAAATTTCCCTGTCTCTTTGACCCCTTCTCTATTGGTATTGGATAGTTATCATGCATATATCCATCTCTTAGATTTTATTTTTCTTAATCTGGCACTGTGACAAATATCTATATTAGTCTTCCTGGTCATAATTTATTAGTAAATTTCCAGTGTTTCAGCACAGCTTTTTATTTTGGATATCAGCTTTTCAACATTCTTAGTCTCTGCTTCCCTAGTAAGCTGATTCTAAGTGTCTTAAGTACCAATTTCTCTTACACCAAATTGCCTGTCCTCACATCCATCACATGATACACTAATTTTTGGCCATTTAAATGCCAGGATTTACTCAAGCTAGACAGACATCTGCAGAATTTTCCTGAAATTTCCACTAGATATGCAGCTACAAAATGACGAAATCCTAATATTCATGCTTGAGATTTACCAGGGAGGGCATAATTTATGTTAAATTCATATATTCTTAATAATTTGACTAAATCCTGATGTTTGTCTTTCCAGTTTTCTGTGTTGTGGGTTTTTGGTTTTTTTTTTTTTTTTTTTTTTTTTTTTTTTTTTTTTTAATTGTCAAGTTTTAAGATACACATGCCCTGAAATATAACTTCAGTCTTGGTATTCACTATGTGTTCCACAACAGATTTTTTTTATTTCACTCAACAAAGGAAACTGGTTTTACTACAGAAATCTATGCCACATTTGTGATCATGCTTATGGTACCTCTGCTGCAACAACAAATCCATACACTGATAATGTAGATCCAAGCTCATCATCCCAGCTTTCTCAGAACTTTTCTTTCTCTTTTGCTTACCATTACTTTTATTACCCTTACTGCTAGAGGCACGGGCTGGTCTTCTGCAGATTTGTGTGGTATTTCTGGCTGAAGCCAGTTGTTTAGAACTCATTCAAGAACAAGAAGTACTCTGTTCTATTGAGTGTCAAATGTTTTTGCTAAGGAAATACAATATAGTTCTTATATTGACCAATGTCTGAATACTGGTAAATAATACAGAGAACTGAAATTGTACAGCGTAATATAGCACATTTCCCAAAATAACAACAATTTCCCTCACACTATCATGAAAACTTACTGACCCATGGAAATACTCATGGATTTTGGCATGCATTTAAATAATCACTGCACCATACCCTTTATGGGAGAAAAAATGCCCAGCTAGAATAGAAAATCTTGAAGACAAATTTATTCTACATAACGTAGATGAAAAAAAGGAGGGGGGGTGGGGAAAAGCCTAGAGGAACATGTTCATACAGCCCTACAACTCTTACTAGTGTCTGCAAATAAGTTATTGAAAATGGTGAGAAAATTGTTGACAGTGATAATGTTCTGTACCTTCCAAAATAAAAAAAAACTAAAGTCAGTTTATTAAAAAAAATACACAAAACCCCCCATCCAACCAAAAAGAAACATCCATCCCCACACAACAATTTTCCATAGTAATTGAAAGAATAAAGCCTTGTCCAAAGGGATAACAGCAAGAACTTCTCAGAAAGACTCAGGGAACTCATATAAATCTTTTAGAGTGGGAAAAAAAACACCAAAACAACAACAACAACAACAACAAACCTGAAACATTATTGTGGTGTCTTGGTTTTGAAAGTCAGTTGTCTGCGAAAGAAAACTAGAGCCTCCCTTGGAATGGAGAATGTAAATGCCCCTTCCCCCCAAATTATTATAATTTTGCAATTAAGGGCTTTCAGGCAAAGATATGGGAATAGGAGTAACAGTTCTTTACTAGGAATATTAAAGAAAAAAAGAAAATACAAATGTAGTAGTACAAAACAACAAGCAAGCAAACAAAAATCCTGGAAAAGCCCTGACAGAGTCAGGGATATGACCTGGCACTCTGTTGGTCAGTCAGGGTGTTGGAAGCAGTCCAGATAAGTCCTCCTAGAGTAACAGATGTGGTTCTGTGGAATAGAGATGGTCCTGTAGAAAGCCCAGTGGTGATGAGATGGGTCCAGTCCTCCTCCAGGAACCCAGTGGAAAAAACGGATACCTTGTGTCCTTCAGTCTCAGTTTTTATCTAGCTAGGAACAGTTGGCTCCTCCCCCACTGGGTGGAGCATCTCACAATGGGATGTTGGAATGTGTCATGTCATTGGTGGGCCCTAATGGCCCATTATCAGAAGATGTCCCCCTGGAGGATGGAGGGGAGGTGAAAGCGATAAGAAACATTGTTCCACCTGGTTTTAATGGCTGGGCCATTATCAGAAGGCATCTGCCCCCCTCCCTCCTGGAGTTACAAGAGAAGGATAAAACATCTCCTAAAAAAAAAGTTTTCAACAGATGAAATAGAATATACACTTTTAGGTTACATAATCCAATACATGTGGTCATCTATGAACATTTTAAAAATTAAAAATCACTGCATTAACTAAAAATGTTATAGAAGGAATGACACACACTTCTAAATCTCTCAATTGAAAGCCATAGGTTATTTACCAACTTGTACTTAGGAGACTACTTATAGATTTTTATCATCATATGTCTTCATTTCAAATTTACCAGAGAGACACGATCATGGGTCATTATGAGGATAAAGTAAATCTGAGTTTCCAAAGACAAAGACCCCCAAAATAATACAGTAATACATTTAGCAGAACAGCTCACAAAATGTGGAAGAAAACACACAGTTATAAGCAGATCTGAAATATTCAGATGTAAATTACATTATAATTTCCTTGAGGAGAATAAGTCTATCTTCAATGGTAATTTAGACACATTAGATGTCTAAACGTAGATAGTTAAACTATTTTCATGTCTGAAGCTAGATGAGAAAAATATCAAAACAACCTAATCTGAATGCGTAAATCTTATCTATGGTGCTAAAAAGCTAAGTAAAAAGAACATTTATATTAGCAGGCACATTAAATCACATCATTTGCAGAAAAAGAAATAACTCATTTGGAGTACACAATAAAAGTAATGAAAATTTACCCTATTCTGTGAATATTCCTGCTCCTTACAAAGAAGGAAGTATAGACTTTTCCTTTGAGGTTGTTCCACTCAATTTGAAATGTGATTGTAATTGGGTTTGAAAAAAATGCAATCATGAAATGAAATAATTCTTTGAAATCTTAGGTTCTTTATGAGAGGCCAGCTGGAGTACATTAAACTCTTCCTGGGGATGGATGATCTGATAGAATTATGGGTTAAAATTAAAGAAAGGACAGGGAAAGGTGACATTATAGTGGCTATCTGCTGTAGGCCACCTGATAAGGAATAAAAAAGAGTGGATGAGGCCCATTACAGACAGACAGAAGTGGCTTCATGTTCATGAACTCTAGTCCTGCTCTCTGTTGTAGAGAGAGCACAGCAAGGTTATGAGAACAGTTAAAGAGTGATAAAGTTTTGGAATATTTTTTTTTTCTTGATATTTTTACGAATGCAGTATTTTTAAAACATGAACTTAAAATTTACTATTTTTTTAATGTACATTGAGAATGCCATGAAAAGTATTTCTGGTTCAGACAAGATCAATTTTTTCACTTATAAGCATACTTTAGAGTATAATAATAATAATAATAATAATAATAATAATTTAAAAGTGAGCATAAGTTGGAGCTCCTTTGGAATTCTTGTTGCCTGTTGAAAGATATATTTTTTATATAATTCTGACCATAAAGTCAGTCAAGATTAAAAGCATGAAAACCATTGTATTCATTCAAATTATCAGGTGAATGAACAATACTTGTAATGGCAGAATCAAGTATAATTACTAAAGAGATACTCTCATATATGACTGCTACAGAGTTTGTATACTTTTATATATCATTAACAAGACAATCACAAATTAGTTGTTTTTTAGCAAATTTTCTTCAGTAACTGAAGATGCATTCAGATGAGGAAGGAAGGGAGGGAAGAAGCGAGGGGGTTAATGCTAAACTTGCTCAAATTGCAAAAAGCATTATTTCGCATCTGGGCACATTAAAAAAGACTGACAACTGTGAACAGAAAAAAGCCTACGAATGCTGTGGACAAACATGCAAGTATAGACTGGTTACTCACTTGACATGGATTGTCTGAGCTCCCCTTTCTTCTCCTCTTCACTAGTACTTTTAGTCACCTAGTTCTTTGTGCTGTTTTCACTTGCTTCCCTGCTGCTACATTCTGACCTTTTCTTCCTGTCTCTCCCCTGCTGTTGTTTTCAACAGCATTCTGCTTTTTGTTTGATGAGTGGTGAAAATTGCAAGATTCCAGGCCTCTGAAGAACAACGAGAATTTCAGAAATCAGGAAATCTTGTAAATTGTGCTTGGCTGCTGGTGCATGCAATACTATTAAATATCAAGGACTAATCTTGGGGTGTGGGGGGGGGGGGTCGGTTTGGAATGTGCATATAAATGGTCTTGTGCTGCATTTGTGTGCATGGACTAACTTCATACTCTGGCATTCATCAGCACATGCATTCCTGGCACAGTTTGTTTGTCTTTAATTTTGCAGAACAAAAGCAATTTCAAGTTAAAGGCAGAATTTTTTTTTTTTTTTTTTCTCCTTCTAACGGCAAAATTTCTGGAAGTGAGGGTTTATAATTTACAGTATTCAAATAATTATTGTTTTCCTTTTTCCTTTACTGATTTCTACAATAAAAGTGGAATATTATGTACAGCAGAGGATGTTGTTTTCATGATTTCCTTACATAATCCCTCTGTCTTGAGTAACATAAACATCCCATTTTTTCTATAAGTTTGTCAAGCATGTCAAAACACCCATCTACTCTTTGGTATATGTAACTTTGTGCATATTTGACATTGTGTGGTATTTAATACTCAAACCATATTGACATTAATAAATTCAGCACATGTGTGTGAAAAAGGAATTAACGGAATGGTAACACAGCTGTGCATAAAAGAAATAGGCTCTTTTAATGTCATCTTGATCTAATGCATAGCCAATATGGTCTTGGGATGCCAGTGAAAACTAGACAAATTTTTTCTAAGTAAATATGAAAGAAGAAATATGTCAACAGTTAACAGTTAGAGAAACATTCTTAATAATATCAGAAATTAAGTACCTTATAACAGTTCAAGCCTCCAGCATACTTTGAAATTCTTTATTCTTTTGCAGAGGTGAATCAACAAGTTGCATGAGTGCAGCTTTCAATTTTATTATCTGCATAATAATTTTCTATTTTTAACAGTATGCTTCTCAGGGCTGTGAGTATACTAATACGCCTTATCTGCCTCAATCAGCCTCACCAGCAGCCTCAGCACTCCATTTAAACTCAGGTCATTTAAACTACAGGACTTACCTGAAACATGCTGTATATTGTTCTGTACCCAACTGTTCTATATTCCTAATTCAGAGTTAAAATTAACATGCTTATAGATTTTAAACTGCTTGATAGGAAAAACAAAGCAGTACAGTTCAATGCTTAGCATATGACTCTAGTACAACTTGGATAGGATTTCAAAAGAGAAATACAAAGTTGTCTAGAAATGGAAGAGTCTAGGGCTACCTGAGCCATCCTGATGACTTGGTCATCAGCTCTAAAGCTGTAGCAATATCAATTCTATTCTATTCTACTATTCTAAAATAGTAAATTGCAAACTATATTAGTGAATATGTTTGGATATTCTGTCTAGAGGTTGCATAATTTTTCTTCTTATTAGGTATATCTACATCAGTAGAATTCTTTGGTCGAAAGAACCACAAATCTCATAAGAGACAAGACGCTGGGAACCTTCTCCAGATTTTTAGACTTTTGCACCTGAGTTTATCACCCTTAGTAAAAATAAGTAATAGATTCTGGATGTGGAGTCAAGCTTCTTAAAATGGAGAATGCTCTTCCAGCAGAGGTGAGAACAAGTATCTAATGTTAATTGTCACATCATTCCTTACTCATGATCCTCCAGCAAAAAAAAAAAAAATCCTTTGGGGTTCAAAAAGTAAAATTTTCACTAGGTTCCTGTTAGCAATTTATTTCTACTGCTGTAACGGTGTTCTCTTAACTGTAGTCATCTCTTTTGTCTCCCTGGCCTTTTAATGTGGATGATAATTTAATTAATTGAGATTAATGTGGGAGCAAATATCCCTGCTGTCATCTACTGTTTTTTAATACAAATGCTATACTTTATTCAGGACAGCTTTCTGGAGTTTTTTAATACTGAATTCTAGTCAGAGCATTTGGAATATTATGTAGTATTTCCTTAATCTAGGGCTCGAAATGGTTACTGATAGCAGATGAAGTTCTAACAGTGATGCAGCTATGCTGCAAAGATTTTGTTTTCAGTAATGTGCTTAGAGAAGTGCTTTAGCCTCACCAAGGGTGAAATATTCCATCTGTAGGAGCAAGAGTGATATACATTTTATTGGTAACCACTGTTGGTTCATGCTAGATTTTTTCTAAAGTCATGTTCTCAGTGCCTCAGCACTGAGGCTAACAATTAGAATGGAAGTGTTGAATTAAGCATTGGATAATTCTCTTTTGATGAATTTATTCCATTCTTACATTAATGCAGTTGATCATTGATTTAATTCTTTTTTACATTCAAATAAGTGCAGATTCTACATTCTCCAATAGCTCATGTTGCTGAAAGCTTATAAAGCTATGCCTCCACTGTCTCTTCCCTGCTGTGCTTGTCTCCTTAATGCTTTTGATCTTGCATGGGATTTTAGAACACAGAAAAGGAGTTAGAAAGTTATTTAACTCTATTTGCAGCATAATACTTCTACTTTACCATGGTGATTTGATGTAAAGGGCTCAAAGAAGGGGTGTCCTCTTGTTCCAGTTCAGTGGATACAGAGATCTGTTGAATTCTACAGTTTGTTGAATTCTGTCCCTTCTATAATTGCTAAAACATTTCTAGAAGCACTCTGAAACTCTTGATTCCCTCAGGTTCTGGAATCATTAATTTGTAAGGCATTTTGTAAACTGCCAACATACAACCTGAGCTATGTCTGACTACAAATCCCATCCACTGCTGCATCAAGCAACATCAGAACATTGTCATAAATCTTCAAAGATTTTCACCTTATAGCATCCTTGGAGAGTGCTATAAGTCAAGGAGAGACCATCCCAGGAATCTGCAATCCAAGTGTCCCTACAGCCATGCTCAAGGATGCCAACTGTGAAGTCATACAGGAACATTAATGTTCTGGCCTGGAGGCTTCCCTAGGCATCACTCTATGCATCTTTCACTCTGTATTCTTGGAAGCAGTGAATTCTTGCTGTGAGTTGTTAAATGTTGGATTCAACCTAGAATTACAACTAGCAGAGCTGTCATTCTGACTAAAGGTTGCGCATTGAATAATTTCCCTGCTGTATATACAATAGTTACAGTTTTGAAACTGATAGGAACACCATAGTTTTAATATTTATAAATTCTTCTCTGATTCCCTTCTTTGATAAATTTCTTTAAAGCTCACTAGGAAATAGATTCACCTAGTGAGAGCAAGTTCAGAAGGGGAAAGGAGAAGAGAGCTCCAAATATATTACAGATTCAAGTCTACAATTTTTGCATATAGTGAATTTATATTCTTCCAAAGCACTTAACTACCACTGTATGTAATTCACATAATGGAGTCTGTAGATTCAGAAGTATAAGATCACTGAGGGCATTGGAAAAATCATGCTATTTATAAATTGCACAGCATATCCCATTAAGTTTGTATTGAGTAGGATGTTGAATTTGGCCTGCTAATAGTTTTAATTTCTTGCTCTTATTTAATTTTCAGTTAGACACATTTTTTGAGACCTTTTAAGATTCTCACATGGAAGATTTTTTTACATACTTATTTTAATTGCACATGGTGTAGAATGATGCTTACTGCAATATCCATCCCACAGTTGCATCAGACAAACAGCTGATCTGAATCCCTAATCATATTCTCTGTGAGGAACTGAAAAAGTCTACATTTTCAGGTCACCCAAAAAGCTAGTTGTATAAATATTCCATCTCCCTGATACAGCAACTTGTGACTTGCAGGGATATTGACGGTGAATGATTTTCCTCTGTTCTTAGTGATATTTTGCAAGTGTGTCCTTATCTATATAAATATTTTAGTATGTTGATCGCCTATTTTTTTAGAAGTATTTTGTACAATGGGAAGTTAATATTTTCTTTAAATCTTCCTTACTGACATATAAAACACCTGAGTTCTTGCATTCACTTTCTGTAGGTATTAAGGATAAAAATGGATTCTAATGGATTAAGATGACTGAGATTATGAGTAAGAAAGGAAATGTCATGAGCCAGGAACAAGACACTCAGCAAAAATCCAGCAAAACCTAATAATCCTGAAGATGAACAGAAAACAGGCTTCATCCGAAGCTAAAGGGATAAGTAAGGAAAAAAATATTGATCAATACTGTGAGCAACTGAGGGACGCACGTATAAAAGAGTACTAAAGACTTGGAAAATGGCATTCTGGAGGAATGATCTCAGTTTTCAAGTAGGAAGTTAAAGAATTCTACCACAGTAAAAAAAAAACAACAAACAAACAAACAAACACCACCCCCCCAAAAAAACAAAACAAAAGAAATCAAACAAACAAACAAAAACAAAAACAAAAACAACAAAAACCCCCCACCCCCCACCCAAACAACTCTACAGTTTGAACAGCCTGAAACAGAAAAGCAATGGTACTGTACCCTGATTACACCCTGATTTGTAGCTTACAAATCTGATTCAAGCACTAAGAAGAAGCCAGTGCACAGAACCATAGAATCATAGAATAGTTTGGGTTGGAAGAGACCTTAAAGATTCCCATCCTTCTGCCATGGGTAGAGACATTTTTCACTAGACCAGGTTGTTTAAAAGCCCATCCAACCTGGCCTTGAACACTTCCAGGGAGGGGACATTCACAGCTTCTCTGGGCAACCTGCTTCAGAGCCTCAGCACTGTGAAGTGATGTAAAGATGATGTAAAAAATAAACTAAGGTAAACCATCTTGTAACTTAAAGGCAAATTAGCTATCTAACAGGAGTATTTCTCTTTTACCTGGCACTTCTTGTTCAAGCCAAGGTCTTTGTTGTGATATTGGGATTTTGTTCACTTACATGTATTGTCCAAGCCATTCAAGTCATACATTGTTATGGTAAGGACCATAGCAGGTTTACAAAGTACCAGAAAAAAATGATCCTTAATTGGTAGTGCTGAGCGTTAGAGACAAACCTGTCTCTGTCCTATATGATCTTCTGTTTCTAGTACTCAGAATATGGATTCTCATTGAAGAACTACTTTAAATCATATTTGCATTAGCTAATGTCACTAAAATTTACTCTGGGATGTCTAACATAAGTTTGAAAAAAAATACAGTGTAAGCCTGTGAAGTATAGATGTTGCTTTATTTAAAATTCACATTTGAAAACAAACAAACAAACAAAAACAAACAACCAAACCCAGAAATTGCAGCACCTAAACTTCAGGTCAGGGTGTTAATAATTTCAGGAAATTACCTCCTTATTTATTACTTTTTACATTTTATTTATTTAATGTATTTTGGTCAGTGGTTCTAAAGTATTTTTTTGAACCAATTTTTTTTTCTTTTTTTTTAATTGTTGGAAGTAGTGAGATAAGTATCACTGCACTAAAAAAGGCCAGACAACACAGTGAAGGGAGGAGATACTGCCACTGCTTGACAAAACACAGGGAACATTGATCATTCTGACCATCTCATTTTGATATCTAGCAGTTGCTATTGTGTGCTTGCTGATGAATGCGTTTTCAGGCTGATCATTTGAAGCTGCTGAAAGTAAAGACATCTGCCATTTTTATGCTTATGTGGCCTTAGACAAAACTCCCTCTGTTGTTTGTTTGACAGAGGAGAATACAGCTCATCTTACTGTAGAAAGACTGGGACCAGCCTTTCAACATCAATCCTTTTTATCAGACAATACCTTTTCCATGATCAAAGCATACGAGGGATGTGGTAGTCACATCCAAGTTCATGTTCGCACTTCTATGCAGACAATGGAATGATAAAGAGAGAAACACATTTAGCTCAAAGGAACCATCTAATTCTTTCTAGAAATCAAAATTTTCTTAAAGAATTCATTTTCTGATCTAAGATATTAGCAGCAGCATTTGTTTGAACTGTTGTCACCCAGATGAACAACAATTTTATTTTTTAGTTTTTTTTCATTTTTTACTCACAGTATTTCATGCATTCCTTTCCCATATATTTTTCTTTCTTTCTTTTTGTCTCTATAGCTCTTTACTAACTAAATATATCTAGAAGTGCATTCACTGAGTTGCAGTCACATTCATGAATGTGACTATTGATGATTAGCAATGATCTTAAACCTCTTTTATTTTCCCATATTTTGGACAATATTCTTCGGAGTACAATGATTCATCAGTTGCATTTAAAAACAACCAACAAATTAATAAACCAATTTTTTATTGTGGAGAACCACATATTTGCAGTTACTGAAAACCGGTCTGTAAAAGCAAAGAATGCAAAAACTACTTCTGTGTAAACCAGCTAAACATGTATAGTTTAACAACATCATCAACAGTTAATGGGGATTGTATCTATGATTGCATTTGTTTGCTCTCACTTAGTATTATATAAAATTGGTTTCATTAGCTTTTTATTGACTATTAGAAACTTCTTTACCAAGAGTTTAGCTTGCTTGTCTGCTGAAATAAGCTAATGGAATTCACTTATGAATGGATATATTATTTCATAGTTTTCAGCACCTTTCAATCCAGTTACTGAAAAACTGCAATCATATGAAAAATTCAGACATTAATATTCAAATCTTTTACATTTTATATAATCTATCCTTTTTAAAATAATGCATACTTGCATTACTGTTAGGATTGAAAAAGACATTTTAATACTTTTAAGCAGAGCTTATCTATGACTAATACTCTTCACAATGTACAAGAGCAACCCAGCTTTCATTATGTCAACTTCTTGTTTATTCCTTTTACTGAAATCACTCTTTCACAGAAAAAAGAAAAAAGGAAATGAACAAACAAACAAAACCCAACCAACCAAAAAATCCAAACAAACCAAACCATTTTTTTTTTCCCATAAATGGAAAATATTCAAAAAGACTACATGATGATTTAAAAAATTCCATTAAAACAAAAGTTATTCATACCCCTAATTGTCATGTTCTAGAGAGTAACTCTCACCTCCATATTAATTTCTATTAAATACCCATGACATCTAAAAATCTGATGGTTTCCCTTTTGGGGTTGCCTGTATGTTATCTATGTAGATGACCTTATTTAGAAAAATTGAAAGAATTTGTGCAGAGGTATCCACAATTATCGGGAGTTTTCAGAAGAATCCAGTCAGCTATGGGGGCCCAAATTGCCCAGGTAGCATCATGTTTAGTTTATAGTACAGAAGGGAAAAGCAAACAGATACACTTTTTAATAAATTTTGGCAGTTATTGTGGTAGTTATCTCAGGGAATCAGATGCAGAAAATTCCTTGGCAGAATTTGGTCACTTTGACTAGGAATGTAAAAACCATCTGTTGAACTGGAAGCTGAAATCACAAGTAATTCTTCCAAAAGTTTATTTTCTTGTTTGGCTTTTACACCTTCCGCAAATATATTTTTGGAGCGTTTCTGAAACTACCAAAGTCTTGGAAAATATCCATCAGCTTCTATGCACAGAATTCAAGTTCCCCAATTATTATTTTATAATAAAGCTAAATATAATAGTACATTAAATTCTACTGAAACTGTCCTAAAGGAATACTGAAACTGTCTTAAAGGAATAAAATGTCTCCTTGAAACACGGGTTTTCTTGAATTAGTCATTCCTGCACTCCACAAAATATACTGGATAATTCTGTAATTATTCTGGACATTCCAAGGAAGTCCATGTATATACCATGCACATGCATTTAATGACAAATGAAATCCAAGTATAGAAATTGCTTTGCTGATACATATTCTTTGTTCCCCCTAACAAAGAAGAAATGTATCACTATTTAGTCACCATAATCTTTTTACTGTGGATTTCACCATAACAACTCCAATTTCCTTCATAATCTCAATACAGTCTTACATTCACCCTTGCCTATTTACAGTCATGCTGATACGCTGTTTGTAATCACAATACATAAAATGTATTAGGAGGATAAGGCAAAATATATTGCTACTGCTAATATTAAGAAATGTGTATTTTAAAAATCTGCTTTATTGTTGTCTAATTTATTTCCAGTCATCGACTATATTTTTTAGTTTATTTAATAGAAAACTATTTTAAGACAAAATTATTTACTAACATATCCTATCAAATAAACAAATTAAATTCTAATTAATTTCTCTACTGAAGGAAAAAGCTACCACAGATTTTTATTCTAATTCATAGATCCAATTACATTATAAATAAGTAGAACTATATTTTATTTAAGGCTGCTTACACTTATATAAATATATTTTACATATATATATATATACACATTATAAATCCATCTATAATTATATGTATACTTATTTACAATAAAACAGAATTAAACAAGCTATTCTCACAATTTTGCCAATCACTTACAATGAATTTGACAAATAGTTTACAATAAGACCTTAACTATTATGCCCTCAGCAGCAAGCTAAGGATTATTATCCTTATATATTGCTAAATTGTCAACTAAAGCAAGATTTATCATTCAGCTTTGAAACTCAGCAAGATTTTTTTCCATTTCTTTGTTTCTCTTCCCATTGTTAAAACGTTCTTAAGCCCAGTCTGAAACCACATTAATTTCTGCCATGGTTATATGCAATTGCATGATGGATAGATTTCTGCCCATATAGATGAACAGATTGGACGGCATGGGCCTCACCTGCTGGGAATGGGATGGCACCACCAGGATTGCTTTGCACTTCTTAATAGCAGAATAATACTTTTGGAAAAACAAATGTGTAGATTCAGAAAAAAAACATACAATTTACTGGAACTGAGAAAACAGCTGGGACCTTTGGCAAATGTTTCTATTCTTGCCTGTCACTGAGTGTTTATTCTAAAAGCATCTGTAGCACTGCAGGCAACATTTTTTCCTGAGTGAAGAGCCCTGTGTGGTAAGTGTTGAGTACCCCACATTTCCCTTATAAACAGCTTGAAAACTCCCTTGTTTTTAAAACTTTTTCCTTCATTGTCTAGTGGATGTGGTCGGAGATAAAAATCTAGCAAATAAAAGCCTATAAATATGCTATATGGTTTTCCATATAGAAATGCAAATTGATTATTGCATTGACAAGAGTTTGGGATTGTCACGCTGATATCCAACTTCACAAAATATATTGGTGTTTTTTTTTTTTTTTTTCTCAATAAAACTTCTGTCCCTGTTGTGTCCCTTTTAATTTTCATCCATATTATGAATTGTTAAATGAATTATGAAACACCCTTAAACAACGGAGCAAAAAAAAAAAAAAAAACCACCCCAAAACCTACAGAGCTGCAAAATGTAGCAGCTTGGCTACAACTTGTCAATAAATTCCTTGACTATTTTTTTCTTGCTAAATTCTCATTAATTTTTGAGACATAAGCACATCATGGTAAGAAAGAGAAGGATATTTCAGAGGCATTTTAAGTAAAAAAAAAAATACTTGACAGAAATACTTTCTTACAGAAGGCTTTAGACAGCAGAAAAAGGAGAAAATTAAAATCCCAGGTTAAACTGAGAGCAAAGTGAGAATGTTCCCTCCGTCTTCCTAGGTGGCTTGTTTGTGTACTATGGAACATTTCTGAATCATCTTGCGGATTGGCTTGTACCTTTTCACTTTAAATGAGAACTTAAAGCAAAGATCTTGAAACAAAACTTCCAAAGATACATTCTGAATTATGCTGAAATTTAATTTATGTTTTTGTTCTATTTTTTACGTTTGACTACACATCTTCTTGAACAGAAACAGAACCTTCTCATGTGTCTTCATCAATTCCTAGTTGCATTAGAAGCTGCTAGATTTTCCAGGATTTATTTAGGTTTTCCAGCACTTTTAATGAATATGGTACACATCTGGGCCAAGTGTACACTGTATTCCCTGATTTTTAGTAGAAGCCTTCTGTTACAGAATAACCACAAGTTGCCTGTTTGCTCACAGTCCCTCTCCTCCCCACCAGAAAATATCCTCAAAACAAATTTTCATCATAATTACTCAAGCACAGTGTCATTTGAATTCTGTTCCTCTTCTGCAGCAAAATAAATATTTTTCAATAACACTTTACAGGTAATATAAACTTATCTTTCTCTTTTTTGTTTTGTTTTGTTTTGTTTTTGTGTTTGTTTTGTTTGTGTGTTTTTTTTTTTTTTTTTTTTTTTTTTTTTTTTTTTTTTTTTTTTTTTTTTTTTTTTTTTCCCCAGGTTTTTTACTAGTAAACACTTTTTCTAATTTGGATGATAGTCTAGCCAAAAAATTTCTACAAATCTATAAATAAAGCTGTAAGAACATTAGTTACCCCTGCAGCTTGCTGTTCTCCTCTTTCCAGAACAGAACTGAAGAACAGGTACGGAAATGGGGAAAAAATCTATCTTCAAAAACCTTAGTCTCAGTGAAATGAAGAACATCTGGAAATAAAATGGGTGCTTATTTTGAAGTCTGTGATATTCCTGTGTTTAAAACTAGCAAGGATATTTAAAGTGCCACAAGATTGTAAATTCTCCATAATTTGTAAAACTGATGCTATTATAAAAGTTGCTGTTGTAGGAAAAGGAAAAAGCCTGAAGAAAACAATCAGTTCTATCAGTTCTTGCTAAAGAAACCTGATGTCCCAACTTCCAATATTCAAAATAATTTAAAGTAATGCAAAGTTTTGTCTCATGTGCTTGGCTTCTGGCACTAATCTAGTCCATTATTTAGATTCTGTGGGTTGGTAACCTTGTAGTAAGAAATTTATTTTCTTTCTTAACTTTATTTTCTTTTATGATTTCTCTGCTGTGCTTAATTAAAGCTGTCATAGGAAGCTTAACTATCCATTTGAAGTCAGTAACATCAGTAACATGTCACTTCACTTGACATGGAATATAATATTGCACACTTCATGTGTATAGAATAATCTAGATGGGAAATCCAAGGTGTTCAGTCATGTAATTTGTTAAAAGCATGAGAATATTGCTCTCTTTGATGTATGCTATTAGTTACATTTGGAGTCCAGCTATTAGCTAACATTTGGAGTCCAGCAGATTGTATCAATTATAAGAAGAAACTTCCTCTAAGAAACTTTAATCTTATGCAGTCTTGTTTGTTTTTAAACAAAATTTATTTTAATCCTGATCACTGCACAAATCAGATAAAAAGTGTTTTGGAACTATGACCACAGAAGCCCTAATCCAAAACTGCTAGAAACAGTCATACCCTTGGATTTTCGAGGTGATAGCTTTTGGTTTCCAGCTTTTCACTGCCATTGCTTCTGAGGAGGGAATTTCTATTTCTCCCCCAAATATCATATTCACTAAACAATATCTATGCAATATTTCTACACTATAACTCACCTTCTAATTTTGTCTCAGTGATGGGTAATGCTCCTTTTGTTGTGTCACTTCAGACCTTACAAAAAGAACACTTCAGAGCTATCTCAATTTAAAAATCAACAGAATGTGTTTGTGTATCCCCAGATCATTCTGAAGGTTTTGAATAATTCAGATTCTGTTTCATATCCATGGAAGTCTGTAACATCCAAAGTGAAATATTTTGGTGTTGTTAGGTGTCAGATAAACAATTTTCCTTTTAAGTTCTTTTAACATGTCTAATGCAATATATATACTTACCAGGAGAGAGTTGACATTTAATCTGGTGTAATAACAGCAAAACCTTTGGATGCCAGTCAGTCATGTCCTTCATCTAACATGAAAAATGTTAATTTCTTTGGAAAAGGTCATGTTTTAAAGTAAAACTCATGTAAAAAACACCAGCACCACAAACATGGTTTCTGAAGAACTGAAGAACTGATAGAATGTAATAAAAATGAAGGCTGAAAAAGGTATTTCTAGAAATACTGAGACATATATATTGAAAGAAGGAAATTCTAGGACTGGATCCACCTGTTTTTATCTAACAGTAGTTAGGAGCTTGAGGACTTAAAGAAAACAATCTATCAATATTATTGTCTTTCAGGCTAAAGAGATTTAAATGTAAGGGAAAATGTTGTCTATTTCAGATATTCAGAACTTAGGAGCAGAGTCAGCTGCAGAGACTTCCTCAATAGTTATTGGAGAGAGAATTATTCTGCCAAGAAATTTATTTCACTTGCTGCTTTTTATCTATATTTAAAAATGTGGAATACTCTAGAATTAATTTATGAATAGACAGGCAAGTTTTCCTAGCATGTCACTTGTGTGTATTTATGAATATTTTTTATATTTCAAACAATTCATTCTTATCAATATATTTATCACAGCATTTATCTATGATCAAGGTAACAGATGGAGGATGATGCTGATGAACTTGCAACATAAGAGAAGTAACACAGACCTAATACCTTGAAAACCATCTACTTTTTCCCTCTTTGTTCATGTTTTACTGAGGATGAGACTGAAGCCAAAATTGTTCTGCATTTAAAGTTATTTCAATATGAAAAACTTTTTTTTTTTTTTTTTAATTTTAATTTTAAGATTAGAAACAGTCCTAGATTCAATATGGGCTTCTTCATTTTACACAACATCCCACCAAGGATTTTGGAGGAGAACAAGTCAATTTTATTTCCTTTATTTCCAACTTATTAGGTGAAAGAATTGACATGCTACTGATACAAGTGCTGTACATTTCCTCCATTTAGGATAAGCTGCTTCATTTTTATGATAATGCCAGTTTGTAATAGTGGTTGGAGAAATGTTATGGTGGTTATGAAAATAAAAAGCACTAAGAGCAGTTCCTGATGGACATGAAGCTCTTCACTGTAAAAGTAAACATTAACAAGACAATTCTTTCCTTAAAGCTGATGACTTCTCAGAAATGATGCTATAGCCATCGGCTCGTATTTTTCTTTCAAATCAAAGGATATGAAACAATATTGTTTAGAGTTTTATTTTCCTCAAGAATTTGCAATTGAAAAGATATTGCTATATGTTCAGAGAATTCTTCCAATCAACTGCTTTCCAAAGACTTTTAATCTTTCATCCGTATAAGCAAGGCAGTATCTTCTTGGGCTGCTTGGGGAAGAAAAAAAAATAAAAAAAAGGGGGGGGGGGGGAGAAAAAGAAAAAGTAAAAAAAAGATCTAGTGTTTCTTGCAATAGACAAAGATTCTCACCAGTAACCAATTAAAAACAGAATAGGTAGCTGTCTTCTTCTCCCACAAAATAAAATCCACAATTTTATCATCTTTCTTGCTATAACTGCCAGTTAAATACAGATATATGTCCAAAGTTTCCAGGCAGACATAGTTGAGAAATTATCTGTAACTTACCACACAGATAACTTATCATGTTGCATTTTATATTTGTCCACAATTTTGTCAGTCTTTGTTAAAAACTAGCATGGTTGTAATATTAATAGAGAATTTGACCAAAATATCTGGAAATCAATATAAAAAGGCAGTATAATGGGACATATATTTTCACTGATGAGCCCAAAGAGAGAAAAATGTATCTTAGGTATTTCCTCTGAAGTTTATCACAATACCAGACTTTGACTGTTGCAACAACATAGTCAGCTGTTCTGTAAACCTGTTCTGGAATGATCCACTGAATTTTCATCATTCAGGATTAAAGATACTTAAATCTAGCTAGCAATATCTGAAAATTATTAAGATGAACACTGTGGTAGAGATAATTTCATGTAAGAAAAACAGAATGTGAAGAAAAACAAATAGGCTTGTGTTTTAGCTAATGAGGGCATAAACAAAGATAAACTTACTCAAACAGATAGTCTTAAACTTGTCAGTATTAAACTCAAGCAGTAAGTTCAGTAGAGTCTTGCTTCCAGAGCACAAGGTTCTGAAACACTGTGCAGATGGATTTCTTGACCTACAGTTGCTCGTGACGATACCAAATATAGTAATGGATATTTTTTTGTACCTGCAATAGTACTCAAAGACATGAAGGTCCCTCCCTACCCAAATTATTCTATGATTCTATGATTTCATTTCTAATGACATTTTGTCCAATCAAATCCATCCATTGCCGTTATAAAGTCTTCTCTCCAAGAGTAATATTTTCTTTCTTCAACAGTTAGTATTCAAATTGTCAGTATTCATCTGTTTACACAATGTAAATGCATGTTAAAGAGCATGTATTCTCTATTTTCCTACTCCCAAATGGCTGATAAATATTTTCTTTTAAATAAACAAGTATTCTCAACCAAAAAAATCTCTTTAAGAGAAGATGAGGTAAACTTTCAGTAAGAAAGGAAATGACTGAAGACAATGCATGACAAATTATTATCCACTTACATTTCTCAAAAATCTTGTGGTTCCAATATAATTTTGAAAGCCCTTTAAGCTACTTTTCCCATGAATATAGATACCAAACACCATAATACTCTCTGCAAATCATGTATAAGGTACTTGGTACTACATTTGTCTTTTTTCTTTCTCATTGATTCTATCTTCCTTGTGCATAACTTGCAGACCAACATAACTTTTCTAACTGTCTTCTGTGCTTTAGATGACATCTTTTTCATTCTAATCTTTAGTTCAGAAGGACTTAGGGCTTTTCCTTCAACAGGTTAAAGGAACATTACATTGTCCATTGATGGTCTTTAATTTGTAGTTACTTCACACAAAATCTGTAAAGACTTTCAGTTCTTTTAAATTACATCAAACACCAATTCATCTCTTGACCTTTGGAGACTCTCTGTTTCTCAAAATCACGCTTCAAACAACAGGATGAAAAAGGAAAAAAAATGTAAAAAAAGAATGAGAGTCACACTTTCTCTAAATGTTATTTTCTTTTAATTTTGGAGAGATGAGGAAGTATGCAAACCTCTTAACCAAAATCGTCATAGTGCAGCTATATTACTAAAGTTTCAGATAAAGAACTTTATTAGGAACACATATACATGCATACAAGTATGGTTAGTTCTTTCCTCCTGCTCTGCAGCTTCCCAAAACAAAAGTAATATCCAAACTTTTTTATCTAATATTTTAATTTAAACTTAGCATGTTCACTCATTTCTATTAACTGTCAGCATTTTATGTCTTGTTAATAATACCCCTAAAATTTAATTTAAAATACTGAGCTTTACAAATTTTCATTTTTACTTCTTGTATAACAGTATTTCTAAATTAGTGTCTATATTATAGCTAGTGACATTGGGAATTCTGGGAAATTTTCTTCAAAATTAAGGTGATACTTTAGTTAGAGACTCAAAGGACTGTTACAAAGGTGAAGCACAGTATTCATGTGCATTCACAGCAAGTATTCATGAATAAATGCAGATCACATTCACCTGTTATCTATATACGGAATTTGCAGTTTGGCTCTCTCATTTTATACCTGCAGCAGCAAAGCTGCTGGGCCAAGAGGACAGAGAACTCCTGTGCTCCCAGCCTAATTCTGTGGACACAGGACTCTGTGCTGCTACATCCAGACTTGATATTTTAAAGTGTCCAAGTGTTTCAAAGTTTAGTAATACAAGTTGAGGCAGCATGATGTACTATGCCTACTTTGAAATGCCATATTTCTTCTTCTAACTTAGCAAAAGGGGCTTTACTTTCAAACATACTTTTGTTTAAATATTTTCTTATTGCATATTGATGTCTTCAAAAAGGGGCATGACCTCTTTAGTGATATTAATGTGCTATAAAAATCATGCTTTTTGTCTTGTATGCTGGAAGTATACCTCAAAGCCTTTAAAGCAACTATCATTTCACAAATGTACAGATGGAGAAACTGAGGCAACTGAAGGACAAACTGTTCCTCTGACTTCATCCTCTTTTGCGGTACTGTTCTGCATTCAGAGGTAGACTGAGCTCAAGAAAATCTAAGTCCATTCCATGGACTACGCCTCTACCATGAAGCTTTTGTACCTGTTTCTTCAGTAATACACTGGGGGCATACATGGACATGTGCAACATTTACAATATTGTCCTTTCCTTTCTTAGAAATCTTTTGGTTTGTTTGTTTGGTTTTGGGGTTTTTTTTGTTTGTTTGTTTTGTTTTGTTTCTGTTTTTTTGTTTTTTTGTTTTTTTGTTTTGTTTTGGTTTTGGGTTTTTGTGGTGTTGATGTGATTATAACATTCTTTGTCACTATAGTCTCAGGGACCAAAGTATTACAAGCAGATCCTTTTACCTTACTTGAGTAAAAACAATTTAAAAAAGGATATTTCCAGTACCACTTTTCTATAAAATGAGGGAACTTTTGGCTGAACTTCTCAATATGGAAATGGGCAGTAAAAACTGACTGCTATTTCCAGAGATATTTGCTTGTACATAATTAGGATTTGACAGAGATACTGTTCCTAGGACCATTCTCCATCTAAGCTGTAAACTGCCAGCCTTGCCTTTCCATCTCCATCTTGACCATCCTTTATTTCAAGAGTTTCTAGTGCCTGCTCAAAAACAGAGAAGGATGCCAGAATGTGAATGCCAGTCTATAGTGGAAGGCACAAGCCGAAGTTCTGGCACAGAGATGTGTTCAGCACAATATTTTTAAAGATTAATCATGTACAAGGCATGTC
Source organism: Hirundo rustica (assembly GCF_015227805.2). Lineage (NCBI taxonomy): Eukaryota > Metazoa > Chordata > Aves > Passeriformes > Hirundinidae > Hirundo > Hirundo rustica. Next base: position 72,598,103 of record NC_053451.1, on the reverse strand, counting down.
TTCTTGTATTCATGCTTTGGCATCAAACATGAACAATGGGTCTGACGTATGAACTATGCACAAGATCTTTTTAAAGGCTCCAAAGTATTTGAAATATCCATGTGTTTCTAACAAACAAGAATTTTAAAGAGGGAAAGATGTCATTCAGCAACAGCTGCTTTTCTTCAAATTATGGATATACACTCTCAACATTCTTTCCTATCTCTTTAGCTTACAACAATTCTAAAACATGGCAGGAACTACATGGGGAGGTCATATGGACCACCCAGAATACAGCTGGAACCCCAAACATAGACCTAAGAATGAATCTACAGTAAAATTAAAATCTGACAAATAGTCGTAATGTATAAATAACCACAAGTGTAATTAGATTCTGCTCACACCATTTCAATTCATGACCTCTGGTGAGACTGCCAGCAAGACTGGAAACTAGCACAAAATATAATGATTGCTTAGGGGATAAGGATAATTACCCCTGGGGAAGTGTCCTGTGTCAATTAAATTCATCCTTACAGGCCCTCAATTACAATTAATGATAAATTTCAGTCACAAGTGACCTCCAATTAATTTTAAAAGACCCACAACCTAAAATTCAAGGTAAAGCAAAGCAATACAGGAAAGCAAAATGATCATTGCACTTTTAATACAACTCAAAATGTACCTGACTCTTTTAGCACAGAATTAAATGGCATCAATTACATTTGCATCAACAGTGAAAATATTACTCCTGAAAGCAGAAGGCTTAACCCGTAGTCTTTTTGTCAAAAATAAACCCATAATTTTCCCCTTTTTTGTGGAAATGGGTGCGCAGGCAGGGTCAGGTGGCCAGAGGGAATATAGGTGGGAAGAACTTTTTACCTGTAATAAATTTCACAGCTATGAAATATTGTGAGAAAATTCCACTGGAAATCAAGCAATCTAGTTTCATAAATCAAATGTTCTTCCCATATCATATTGCTTAAATATTTTTCTCCATTAATACAAGGTTTAAATATGCAATTCTTCCTTATTCACTTGAGAAATGCATATTCTAAGATATTTTCAGTAGTATTACTTTTCTCATTAAAATTAAAATTCCTAGTAATGTAATGAATCAAATCGAGTATTTTTATGTACTTTAGTTTCCATGTTCCTAAGTATTTTTTTCCTATTGTACATATATTAGGATAAATTTGTCAAAAAAAATATTTTCTTTGCTTTTCCTTACCTCACTAGAGAAATCTTCAAACAATCAAACAAAACCCAAAATCATATGAACCTTAACTTTCAGAAATTTGTGAGGAAAAGAAACTATTTTACAACCTTATGTTTGGACAACCAAACTCTACATAAAAGGTTTGTTACATAGTTACTTCAATTTATTATTAATAACAGCTTATTTTGATAATTTTTAAGTTGAATCTCACTTTATCATATTGTGCAGTGTATTACCATGAAGTAAACTGCATAATCCCTAATACAAACTAAATAAAACAGAAACTGTATTTTTAACAAATTCCCAAGAGAAAGTGCAGCTATTCTACAATTAGATTTTCTTTATTCAGCTAAAATGTCATATTTGTAAGAAACTGAGTGCTACAAAAATGTTCCCATGTTTTTCACTGTGCTTACCTGTCTTGAAGGAGTGCAGATAAAACACAGTTCAGTCATGTCTCCCTCATTATTTTCAAGGAGTTTCATTTGCAATTGACCTTTTGCTGATTCATAATGCAGCATTTAAAAATGTTTTAAGTCTTGCAAAAAGGGAAATGAAGCAGTGTGCAGACTAATGATAATGTTAATGAGTAACACCATTTATTGCTTAAAAACAGGAGGTGATTTAGATGGAATAACATGCAAAAGACCTTATGAACCACATAACTTTTATATTATTTTATTTACACTAATTTTACTACAATTGACAATGATAGGCCTTTATAAAGGAAAAGAGGATCATGCATTCCCTCCATTTTCTTCTCAGATATACCTGAATTTTATATCTGTAGTAATTTATGGGTTTGAATGGATGATGGCAGGCACAGTTCAAAAGGAATTTGTATGAAAATTTCATACAGAACTATATAATCACTGTTTGCTGTCAATAAACAGGTGAACCATTTCAGATATTAATTCCTCAGTACAAGCTCTTTAGAGAAATTTAAAGTAGGGTGTGTTTCATTCTTTTCTCCATGGAAAATCAAAATATTTTCCACCTCTGTTACTGAAGAAGAGAACAGATGCAATGCACATTGTATTAAACAGTAATGTGGCACTCTTTTGCACATGAGCATAAATGGAGGATAATGATGATGAGGAGGATTACAATTTTTAATTTCTAAACTACAAGTAGAGAAAATAAGGTCCAAACACTGATTGCTTTTATTTGCAAATAAAATATTATGACTCTCCCAAAAAATATTCAACTAAAGGTTAAATTGTCTGTATACAAAAGGGTTTTTGTTTTGCACAGCTTCACTTAATTCTGACTGAAATGACAAATTTCTATACATGCTAATTCTTACCATGAATTAACTCTTCAGGTAATGTAGATTTTAAAGTCTACTTCACAGAGAATTAAGTTAAAAGTAAATTAAATTAAAGCAGACTAACATTTGTATGGAGAAATCAGAACTTCACATTTGTCTTAGCAGTCATCCTGTTACCATCTATTCTGATTGCATTTTCCATAGATTAACAGATATCTTTACCTGCCTTGCCATCTGCTGAGCTGACTGTTTGCAAGTTACCTGCTTAAATGCTGGCAGGGAGCATAAACTAAGCCATTTGTCACTGTATGTTTGTAAAATGAAAAACATTTTGACATTAGAATGGGTGCATAGAGAAAGCTGCTGCTAAGGAACAGCCAAGAGATTACATCCCTATATTTAGCAAGGTCGAATGAGGAAAATGTTGGAAAACCTGAAGAGCAAAAATCTAAAATCCCACCATGTTTAAATCACCTAGTCAGATTTTGAGAACAGTGAAATTGGAAAGCATCCAGTTTATGATTTTCTTTTTCTTATTTGTCTCCTGCCAGGGTAATCATGGCAGAAAATTACTTCCTCTCTCTGTGTACAGAAGGTAGTACATTTTCCTTAACCCCTTCTTTCCAACACAATAAAATCACAAAGAAAGTTTTTCAGCCTATTATAGCTAGTAAGAAGAGCACTATCAAAACTAAGCACAGTGTGAATTTCCTTCACAGTTTGATTAATACACAACTAGAAATTGCAATTTTCAAAGCATTTTATTAGAGATATTTTTGGCACTGAAATAAAGCTGTATGGTATGTATTTCAACATACTTTGGTGTAGCAGCTCTCTCTCTTCCTCAGAGCCCGTGCTCCGTTTCGGCTAGCTTGAGAGAGAAACCACTTCAGAAGGAATCTTCCTTCACAGGGCTTTAAAGCTACCTAGAAGCAAACCTTGGCTCTTTAGAGAGAACAGGTGTCCATCGATGGCAAAAGGAAAGAGTCTGCTCTTTTTCCGGGGGGGATCACGGCTTTATTCAGGGGTCCTGCCCCTGCAGAATCTGGAGCTCAGTCCGGTCCCCGCTCCCGGTGGAGAAGAGTGAGCCCCTGGCTGTCCCAGGGCTTTTTCCCAGGGGGGGACGGGGCTAGAGGCAGGGACAAGCCACTACCCAATCAAGGACAAGGTGGGAGTGGAACAGAGTTGGGTTACATTCCAGCGTGGGAGGATGGGCGGGGCGAAGGAGCAGGGACAAACCACGTGATGCATTATCCAAGGGAACATTGATACAGAAGAAAACCTAATATAAAAATGAAATACAATATAAACCCAATTAATGCACTACAACACTTTGGAAATTTATATATGATGAAAATTTGCCTATTTTTATTAGAACATTTTTGTAAATAAATAATTGGAATGAACACTTAACAATTGAAAATATTCATATGGAGAGGTTGAAGATATGACCTTTTTTTTTTTTTTTTTTTTTTTTAATTTTCTTGTTACAAATGGTAATCACGAATGTTTCTAAGGAGATATAAGATAGAATTTAGAATTCTGAAAGTCACCAGTTGCATCTTTGGTATCACAAGACAAATATATCCTTGCAGATAAACTTTCTATTTGAGTTCTAACACATTTGAAACAGATTTTTTTTTTTTTTTTTACTTAGCCTTTTTAAATAATTATCTCCTCTGCTTCTTTCCACATGGCTAAGCAACAGATTATTTAGTACCAGGGCGTGCAATTATTAGCTTGGGCCTATCAATTCCCGTGGCTTTCCCAGCAGAGACGTCCTTATCCCCAAAATCCTGCTTAGTAATCCACTGGTGTGACATAGAAACAACAGCATGCTGTTGTCATTCCTAACCATTATTTAACTCAAAGCTGCACATTTAGCATCTGAATTCTTCAAGGGTGAAAAATTGGCAGATTGCACTAGTTTTCTCCTTCAAGCCTCTAAAATGAAAATGACTTACCATCTTGTTTAACTCCTTAATGAGAAGGATTCACAAAAATTGTGGAAAAGGAAACAGAAGAATGAAAATATATGTATTAACAAAATCTTTTTCCTAAGATGCAATGCCTTTATCTATCTATCTATCTATCTATCTATCTATTTATTTATTAACTTAAATGGCCTTCCACTTAGGATCATACCTATCAGCTTCTCATTGCAGAAATGTGACAGAAATAAGCAGGAATAAAGAAGAATGGGATTAGAAGTTTCAGATGATCATCCGGCCTACAAAAACAAAGGGAAGAAGTATGTAAAGGACTTTTCTGAGTCAGGGAGAAAAAGAAATAATAATTGGAAGAAATCTCTGGAGATTATAAAGTCCACAAAACAAAACAAAACAAAACAAAACAAAAAACCCAAAAACACACACACACAAAAAAAAACCCCACCCACAACAAAACAACAAACAACAAAAAAAACCCCAAATAAACAACAAAATAAAGCAAAAAAGAAATAAACCCCAAAAACCCACCTCCCCCAAATTATAAATGCTTCATAATAATCTGAAATGTGGTTGGAGTATTAAAAATGTAGTGAAAATGCACAAAAATAATTAACTCTATGGATAGTCTAACAGTAGCTTCAGTGATCTCAGTGGAAGTATCACAGGATATGTGGAAATACATTCCCTTTGAAGTAACTAGCAGAAAAAATCTTGACAAGTAGGACCTAAAAATGGGTTTAAATAAAAATTACAAAAAGCATGAACAAAACACTGAGTTTCACACTGCACACTATTCTCAGTTTCTAAAATTGTGGTAAGATATTTTTTTAATGATTGGGCTGCTGTTGCCTGGAGAAAAGAAAGGCAGCTGGTGGGCAGAAAATGCGTGTGAAGAAACATATCCTGAGAGGAGCCGTGGGCCAAAGGCACTGACCCCCAGTTCAACACCCATGACCCCATGTTGAGGAAGACTTGCAGTCTGCCCCAGAGATACAGGCAGGAACACATAACATCAGAGATGAGCGGTTGGTCTTTTTTATATCTTTTGTTTAACACACACAAAGGTATCATTAAGGTTTTGTGTAATAGTTTATAAAATATTCATTAATATCTTTTGTAGATAAGTAACAATAACTGTTATGTTTTGACTTAGAAGTTAAATATTTGTTTGTATATATATAGAGGGGTGTGGAGGTTTTTTTCTGTAATACAACATAGCATCTAAAATGTATTCTTCTAGTAAAATTCTCTACATTGATATATATATATATATATATATATATTAAGGTACCCTATGTGGAATATGATAATCTTCTGTCTATATTATATTCTAGAAGTTCTGCATGAGGACAGATGAAGAGAAAAAGAAAGATAGACTAATCAAACTGAACAGCTGGGTTTTTTTTTATTTTGGTAAAAAGGAGGGTAGAAGAAAAGAAGCATGCAAAAAGTATTAAGGGTTTTGGATTTGACAGCCTGGCAAGCTTGCATTTCTGCTTATTAACTTGCTCTCCCATGAGCCAAGTTGCACAACCTTCTTATTCTTTGAAGGTTGTAGATACTTTTTAACAGGGTTGGTTATTGATGGCAGATCTTTATAGTCTCTTTGTCTTATTTAATAAAGTAGAAATAAGAAAATTCTTCAGATGGAGGCTAAATTATAATGAAAATCTAAACAAAAGAGTTTTGTAGAATTTCAAAAGCTTGAACATGCATGTAACTTTTGTATTTGAAAAAAAAACAGAAGTAAATTATTTGGGGCAAAAAGTTTCTTAACAAATGTGTTTGTTTGTTTGTTTGTTTGTTTTCCTTTTTTTTTTTTAACTCTTAGTGTTAACATGTCACAGAAGTGTGCAAAACCAACTTCATACAGATAATGAACTCAGACAAAATTTATTCAGCCAAAATCAAAGGGAAAAGCTAATAAACAAGGATGGTAACCACAATGACACGCCTGTGACATTTTACGGGTTTATGGGTTTGGCATGCAATTAGCACTCGAACAAGGATGACGATCCAAAGCCTGCATAAACTCTCATGGGAAGCCTGTCCTTGAAGGGTACCCAGAAGGTGAGTTCACTTTATCCAAAAGGGTTAAAGGATCACTCAAACATATCTAGTGGAATATATTCCCCCCAAGCCTGGGGTAGTTGTGACAGGGCAACAGTGAACTTTCTAATGGCAGTTTAGGACAGAGTATTGTAAAAAAACTGGTGTTGCTACTTAAGCAGCTTTGCACAAAGCACTTCTTGAGCTGGTGGATATAACCACAGCAGGGGCATCTTAGCTGCATCTTTTCATCCAATCTGTTTGGCCGTTCCAGGAGGGACATGCTTTACCCTTACCCTTCTGCCAACTCAGTGTGCAGTATGGTGGACAATTATGAGTTGTTATTTCATGCATTCGGGCACTCATTAGTATTTTCGTCAGAATGTTTGATACACCAGAGGCACTCAATGGCTTGATGTATACTAGGGTGTAAACATCCTGACTTCCACAGAGTGCTTTTGCTCCCAGGTTTCCTATGGGACCTCAGAGCAGTGTGTAGTGTCATTGGGGCTCCACCCCATGGCCTTGTGAACTTCCTGGTGAATGTAGTTAGATTTGGCATCCCATACTGGCATTTATTTTGCCCAGTGGTCAACTATAAGCAATGTATGTAGTCTACACCTTTCAGGGCTTTTTAAACAATTCCAGCTCTAATTATTTTATTAGAGTGCCCATGTTAACCCAAGGGCTAATTACATAGCATCATAGAATATCCTGACTTGGAAGGAACCCAAGGGACTAGGATCATCAAAGTCCAACTCCTGGCCCTTCACAGGGCAGCCCCAAGAGCCACATCTTGTGCCTGAGAACACTGACCCCAGGTCCTTTTCCACGGCAGGCACTGCTCTCCAGCATCTCATTCCCCACTTTACACACATAACCAGAGTTGCACTCCCAGGTGCAAAATCTGGCACTTTCCCTTGCTGAACTTCATATGTGATTGCCCAGCACTCTAATTTGTCTAGGTGTCTTTTCAGGTCTTCTTTCCTTTCAAGCAAGTCGACAGCTCCTCCCAATTTGGTATTGTCTGCAAAATTATTTAGTATACTTTGGAGTCATGCTGACATCCATGTACAAAGATTAGCATTATCAGCTGACTTGGGGGTGGGTAAACAAACTGTTACTAATACTAGGTTCATTATTTGTGGGAAATCCAGCACTATCTTTACAACACTGCCATCAGGGTCCAGCTTGTCAGCACTGACCGCTGTTGCCCCCAATAAGAGCAATAAGATTGTCCTTTTTTGCACTGTCCTGTTACAGACTTCTTCCCCAGCATCCATTAGTCATTTCCTAAGGAAGAAGTATTCCTAAGGACAGTATTCCTGTCTTTGTTCTGGAGGGCAAAACTCTCTCTAGTGCAAAATGTTTCACAGAATGCAGGAAAATATTTGCTCTCCTGTGGTATCTTCCATGGGCTGCAAGGGAGTATCCGCCTCTGTATCAGAGTACCTCCGTCTTTCTTCTCTTACATTGCTGTTCACACTGTGGCTTCTCACATTTTTTCTCCATTTTTCACTGCTTTGTGGCATCTTTTTCCCTTTTCAAATATGATTTTGTTGTATTTCGTTGATTTGGTTCAATCCCCTATTGTTTCAGTAAGAGTTGTTTTTTCCTAAAGTTGTCCTCCTTATATGTGAAAACCACTCCTCTATCCATCACCCAAACCCAACCTACCCTACCTATCACTGTAAACCCTTCCCTTTCTCCTAGAAAGTTCTCTGTTAATCAACCTTCCCTTGGCGCACCATTGGTCTTGGTAATGTGATTCCTCCTATCCTGGAACCGTATTTGTCCCGATGTACCAGTTCTCCTCCCCTAACTCCTCCCCAGTTATTCCCATTGGTTGTTCAACTGTATCAATCCCTCTCCACCCCTCTCTGTACTTAAGCTTATGCACAGCTTGTGTTCGGGGCTCTGGCCCTTGGATCCCTCTATGCTCTCTTCTCCCTTAGCCTCTGGGCTTTCCATTTTCCCTCAGACTTTTCTTCAATAAACCCTTTGGATTTCATCCTCGAATCAGAGTCTTCCTTTCACCTTCATCCTTGTCCTCGTGAGAGTCAACCTGGGACTAAGGAGCCTCAACAGGTTCAGGGTTCCCTAAGGCATTGCCACTGGGACTCTGTTCCCCACACGCTGGTAGTATTCCTCTGCAAGCCACCAAGCTAGCCTGAGTGGCAGGGCAGATGGAGCTAAAAAGGACACCACATGAATTCAAGGAAGCATTATTTCTATGACCTCATCAAGTATATACTGACACATGCATGCTAAAGCCGTGAGTCAGTACAACCTGTGCTGTCAGGTGTCCTCACAGATACAAATAATTATAGAAATTATTTTTCATGACCCTTCAATATTTTTTTTAACATCCTTATTTTCACTTCCTAAAATAGTCCACATCTTCTGCAGAAAACCAGAATGACAGAATGAAGCAAAAATGTTTTGAACATGTTTTTCAAAATACTGTGACATATGGATAATTAGCTAGCACATGAGTAATAGGAAAGCTAGAAAGATGACATTAGCTTGCATCATTCATACAAAATGTATTTCTAAATAACTGTTCTTTGTAATTGCTTCTCTCTGCCAACTAAACAACATACAGCAAATCAATCACACTGGACATCTGATTAAAAAGAAAACAAAGAAAATAACAGGAAAATCAGAACAAATGCTAATGAATCAAAAGGAAAAGTGGGTTTTTTTTTGTTTGGTTTTTTTTTTTTTTTTTTTTTTTTTTTTTTTTTTTTTTTAAGAATCAAAGACTCAATTAAGTTGGAAAAGTCCTCTGAGATCATCACATCCAACCTTTAATCAAACAGTACCATGTCAACTAGACCAGGGAACTAGGGGGCACACCCAGTTTTTCCTTAAATACCTCCAGGGATGGTAACTTATAGTGGTTTTATGTTCACTATTTTTGACCTTTCTCAGCCAACGCACCATTTATGTGATGGTTTGAATATCTACCAGAATTCTACTGTGAGATAGGCTCATGAGAGAAGCAAAAGCAAGCCCAAACTTAAAGGTTACAAAGATAGATTTATTAACACACACTAAAAAGGCAAAAATCAGAATTAAATGAAATTTTCAAAACAATCTTCCTCCCTCACAAAGTGTTCACTTTCCCACAAACAACATGACGAGACAAAACCTGTGATCTTCAGTCAGTTTACCATTTAAAAATAATCTTTCATCAGTTCTTTAGGAGAGGAGTCTCTCTTAGATCTTCCATGGAGATTCCCCACTGACAACATAGAACAGTTCTCTTGTGGGTCTCAACTCTCACAAAGACAGCTGCCCTGGAACCTGCCTTTGGGAAGTCCCTCCCATTAGCAGCTTTGCCAACACTTCATATGGGTCATGTCTGCTTATTTAGGGTACTGTTTAAGGATGCCTCTTCTAGTATAAAACAAAGATTCTCTTCTTCCATCTCCAAAAATCATCTTCATCTCAAAAAGTAGAGATCTCCTTTCTCTCTAGGAGCAAAGGGCTTCAATCCACAATTTTTATCTAGAGCGATGCATTCCCCCAAACAGCCTTCATATGTTACAGAAAATAGTCCATTGTCCATGGTTTCACAAGAGAAGTCCAGCCAACAAGGCAACTCCTCACTCTTTTTTCCCATTTAGGACTTTCACTCTTTCTTCACTGACTTCATGCTGTGTCTTCTCTGTATTCACTCTGTCCCTTTTCCTCTCTCTCAGAGAAGGATTAGTGCTCTAGAAGTTTCATTTTGTGCCAAAAAATTTTCTTTTGACCCGGTTCTCTCTCCCTCAGTTGAGGCTCACACTGTCAGATTTCAAGGCCGCACTGCAGGGGGAGGTGGAGGGGGAGAGCCGAAAAGTTGGAGCTCAGAGAGGCCAGGCAGTCAAGATTAAAAAATGCTATAAAAATGCTTTCTGCTCACCCATCGGTCTCATGGGGGTGAGCCCAGCCCGGCCATTGGCAGAAGGTAATAGGGTCGAGCCTCACTGGGTTGTGCCAGCGTCTTTGGGTTCTGCTTATGTGGTGGTGCATGTCTTTGTTTTTTTTTAATTTTATGAGTTTTATATTGAAATTTGTAATGATTGGATCCAATGTACCCCCCGTTTTTTCCCAATGGTTCCTTCCCCACCTGTTTGTTATATAACTTTCGGTTTTATGTCAATCATCCCTCCCCCTCACCTGTCCCTGTCAATCCCCTCTCTCTCCTCTTGGGCGCCCTGTCTGTCACTCTGGGGCCCTTCCTTGGCTTCTGGAAAGTTTCAGGAAGGGCACTGAGTGATAGGCTGGTGCCCGGGAAATCCTCCACCCACCTCTTGTGATTCATTCACTGTTAAGGAGTTGACACCCTATCCTAGGGTAACTTTATGATGCTTGTATCCCCAATCGTCTGTTCTGTTTGTGCTGTACATTGAGTCCTGTGCCTTTAAGACTGGTTCTTAGAGCAAGGAGAAGCGCGGAGTTTGTTTTGAGAAAACTGCCTGACTCCTCCACATTCTTCTGTGGACATGGTGTTCGGCGGAGGCTTGGAGAGACTGCAGGACAGAGATTTCTTTTGCTTTCAGTTAGTTTCAGCTAGCTAGGACAGAGAAGTTCCCTGGACTGGTTTTTTCCCTTTTTCTTGGAACTGTTTAAACCTGCTCTGGACTGAAAACCCAGGGGAGCACTGGGGGCTGCACCTGTGGCCCACCGGGGCCTGGACCTCAGCATTTTCCAGCAGCGCCAGAGGGACTGGGACTGAGGAGAGACTGAGAGAGAGCCGAGCTACACCCAAGGGAAGAACTTCTCAATTTGTCATCTTACTTCAGAAGGAGAGGCTTTATTGTTCCATATTATTCATTCTTTATACTTGTATGCACTTCATTTGTTTAGTAAAATAGCTTTTTCCACTTTTCTCCAAGGAGGTTGGTTTTTTTTTTTTTTTTTTTTTTTTCTTACCAGACTGGTTGGAGGGAGGGGCCACTGTGGTTTTCTTCCCAGAGGGATCCTATACAGGGGTTTTCTCCCAAATTTGTCCCCAAACCAGGACACACCCCCAGTTACACCCTTTGATATCCCGATTGGCTGACCTGTTGTCGCCACCCCTTGGTCCTCCCCCAGTTAAAAGTTCATGCACGAGCCTTGATCAGGGCTCTCTCTGGGCAGTGGTGGTGAGGGGCAGAGCTCTCAGTCGTTCTCCCTCCTAATAAATCCTGTTGTACCCTGCTCGAGAGAGTTGGCTCTTTGTCTGCTGCCAGCGTCGTGATCCCATCTGGTCCTACCGCCGGTGTGGGGGAGCCAAGGCCCCACAGAGAGGAGGCTGCCTGCCCAGCTCGCAACCCCGACCTCACACGCATCAGCTGCAGTGCAGAGGCTGAGCTAGCCTGTGGTTAGCGCCTGCCAGGCGTGCGAGGACACTGCAACATGGCTACTTCAGGGGGCCACCTGCCCGGCTGCAGAGCTGCCTTTGGTCTCAGCTGCATGGTCTCTGGATCAGGATGGAGTTTCCTCTCCCCTTTCCCCCCTTTCTTCCTCTGCCCGGGAGTCATCAGAGGGGGGAGTGGGGGGGGCTTGGTCGCTGCAGCTTAGCGGCTGGGTGTTTTACAGCTGATGGACACCCGATCCCAGTCAGGAAGAGGGCATAATCTCCTCCCCTTCCCCAGCCCAGGTGTCACTGGTCCCAGCACATTCCCAGGAAAAGCCCAGCCTGGGCAGGGGCTGGGGCCAGCTTACCTCTTCCAAGGCAGAGAGGAAAGTTTCCCAGGATCCTCCGATAATTAACCCTGTATGTTCCCTTTCTAATTGGTTTGTCAGGCTATATGTGCCTGAAAAATCACTTCCTGGCCAAACCACCACTACTTCCCTGGAGGGCGCATTCCAAAATCTAATCACCACTTCTCTGAATTACTTCTTAAGACACATATTACATTTTAATCATTTTTCACCTAGCATTAAATTAAACTCAGCTATGATGATGAGCCTTCATATTTTAAAGCTGTATCCCTGTATTTGATTTATGTATCACAGAACTGTACATCCAGGGTTGCCCTGTTTCAGGTGCAGAATCCAGCACTTTTCCTTTTTGATCTTCAATATGGATGGTTATTGCCCAACCCTCTAATCTGTTGAAGTCTCTCTGCAGGGCCTCCCTGCCTTTGAGGAAGTCAACAGCTCCTCCCAGTTTTGTATCATCTGTGGCCTTGCTTAGTATTCCTATCAATCCTGCTTTCAAGTCATTTATGAAGCTGTTGAAGAGTGCAGAACTGAGGATGGGGCCCTGTGGAAGCCCACCAGTGACAGATCCCCAGTCTTATGTCACCCCATTCACTGTAACCCTTTGTGCCCAACCCATGAGCCAGCTTCTCACCCATCATATGATGTGCAATCACCTGAATGCTGGATATTTTCTCCAGAAGAAAGACTGTGAGAGACTATGAAAAGCTCTACTGAAATCCCAACAGATTACATCAACTTGCTTTCCTTGATCAGCTAGGTGGGTTGCGTTGTCATAAAAGGAGATCAGGTTTGATAAGAAGGACGCTCCTCTCATGAAGCTGTGCTGGCTGAGACCAAGGACTGTGTGGTCTTTCAGGTGTTTTTCAAAATATCCCAGAATAACCTTTATCATAACTTTATCATACACTGAAATGGGACTGACAGGCCTGTACAGGGTGGTCCTTCTTGCCCTTCTCAAACATTGGGACAACATTCATCAGCTTCCAGTCAGCTGGGACCACTCTGAATTCCAAGACCACTCAAAAATCATTGAGAAAACTTTTGCCATGACATCATCTGGCATTTGAGGATTCTTAAATGAATCCCATCAAGCCCCACAGATATTTAGGGATCCAGCTGGAGCAGAAGATCCTGCACAATTTCAGGGTCAGCTGGGAGCTGATCATTCTTGCAGTCATGGTCCTCCAGCTCAGGGTGCTGACACTCCCTTGGTCAATAATCCATGTTGAAGAGAGAGGAAAAGAATGCATTGAACACCTCTGCCTTGTCTCTGTGAGGACATCAGAGTGTAAAGGGCCAGTGTTAGTTCTACACTGTCTTTTGTCATTAAGAGGTTTGGAAAAACTCTTTTTACTCTCTCTCACAGTTCTGGCCAGCTTCTACTCCAGCTGAGCTTTGGCCACATGAAATTTTCCCTACAGTAGCTAGCAGCATCTCTGTATTCTTCCCATGTCACCTGCCTTGCTTCCACCGGGCATACAGCCTCTTTTATGTCTTATTTCAGAGAGAAGGTCCCTGTTCAGCCAAGCTGGATTTTTGCCTTGCCTTGCATGTTTGGCATCTGACATTTGGGAATTGCCTGCTCCTGTGCCCTCCAGAAGTGATTGACACCAGTAACTGCAAAAATATTTTCCCAGGGGACCTTACTTACTAATTCCCTGTGCAGACTGAAGTCTGCTCTCCCCATATCCAGAGCTGAGGTTTTGCTGGCACTTTTCCTCCTGTCAAAAGAGATTTTAAACTCTATCAGTACTTCATGATTGCTGTGACAAAGATGGATGCCAATCTCCACTTTGCTCACAAGATCCTCTCTATTGACAAGCAGTAGATCAAGAAAGGCATCTTTCTAAGTTGGCTCACCTAGGACTTGTTCCATAAAATTGTCACAGCCTTTTCAGGAATCTTCTGACCCAACTTATACCAGCTGTTTGATACTCACAGTTTCTGGCAAGCTGAAGTCCTCTACAGGAAAGAGGACAGTTGCCTTGGAAGTGTCCCTTGGTTCCTCAAAGAATAATTAAGGAGTGTCGTCGCCCTGCCTAGAAGGTCTGTGGTAGACTCCCAAAATGACAACTCTGTGCCTTTATCAACTGTGAGTTCTATACATTCTAACACTTCTGTGACATGCAGTGTCACCTCTCTGCCTCTTCTGCCCTTCCTGTCCTTCCCAAAGAGCCTTTAACCATCCAACAAGGCCACTCCAGTCATACAGGACTCATCCCACCAGGTTTCACTAACGTCAATGATGTCAAATTTCTGGGACAGAGACAAAGCCCAGAGCTCCTGTTGTTTGTTCCTCATACTGTGTGCATTAGTGTAGAAATATTTAAGGTATTTTAGCCAACATCTTGTGGAGCAGATTAAAGGGCCTTTTTAACTCATTTCCTCAAGTTTTGTTACACCTCCTCATTGCTTATCACTGGTGAGCCTGTTCTGCACCTTTTCCTCTTCCAAGAGGAAGCTCTGTCAACAAGCCCTGCTAGCTCCTTGGCTGGTTGGCTTCTGAGGATATTCAGATCATGATCAGGCTTGGTGTTCTTGTACAGTTTGCTGAAATAGGGAACCGACATTTATATTTTTGAGTAATATAAAGGCTTCTTTTCTTAAAAAATAAATATATAACTGTCCAAATGAATCCGTTTTCAATTTGACACCACAGAATGAAAGATAAGAATCATATTTTTAGATTAGCTTCTCATATAAGAGGAAAAAAATGGGTTTTTTAAAGTTTTTAATTCCTACCCGACCACATATCTGTTAATTCTCAAACTGACAAAACCACAAAGCTAAAAGAGGATTTTTCTCAGCTCAATATTCAACAAAACCATTACTGTTATGCCTATTTTTTAACCATTCTGATTCAGGAAAAAAACCCTTCAATATTAATTTGATTTAAGCAAGTGTTTGATTTATTTGGTAAATTACAACCTTTAATCAATATTTAGATTTCATTTCCAAGGCCATAGATTTGAAGAAAAATCCAAGGTCATCTGTATATAATTAACATACTTCTGTGGATACTCAGCTCAGGGTTAAAATTGAATGGAGAGACTTGGCAACCCTCTGGGATCTTAGATGAGGATTTTGTAAAATCCTGTGAGAGAATCATGTAATTCTATCAAACAGAGTCTATGAATGACTTTTTCTTCTGTGACTAAAATGATCAAAATTCATTCTTTTTCAGAAACCTTGAATACATTTGATCAGACTATATCAGAAGACATATGCTCATCACAAAA
Organism: Hirundo rustica; assembly: GCF_015227805.2. Classification (NCBI taxonomy): domain Eukaryota; kingdom Metazoa; phylum Chordata; class Aves; order Passeriformes; family Hirundinidae; genus Hirundo; species Hirundo rustica. The sequence continues at coordinate 72,582,701 of NC_053451.1, read as the reverse complement.
GGGTCCTTCTTCCCATGTTTTTTTAGTAACTTTAAAAACCTAATTATTTTCAGAATACACTTTTGTCTGAGCAAATTAACCTTTAAAAGAACTGGTTAACTCTAACTTACAGATATAGTAGGCAAACTCTCATATGCAGAGGTGCTCAGCAAATAGAAACCCTGCTCATTTTCAGGGTTTCTCATCTAGGAATTTTAATGACCTGTGTGGGATGGATTAACACAGATCAAAGGTGGCCACCAGTATAACTGTGGTGGTGATGGGAATCACCACTGTTACTGTGGTAATGAGAGCTACCATGCAGAACTTTACAACGTCCTTGCTCTGCCCAGGTCCACCAGGGCAGATCAGATAGAAATAGTCCCAACAACTTAGAGCAATTGTCCCACATATATGCCACCTTTGTCTAGGTAGCAGCAGCCTCCAAATCCTGGTTTTCCAGTATTTTGATGCTGACAGAATAGGTCCATGACATTACTATACTACTCTGGCATCTGAATGAAGATTTTGTTTTTCTCTATTTGGTTTTCAGAGGACCCCAGCCCAGAGGTCCTCTAAAATGTTTTTTCCCTTGACATTCCAGTGCTTCCTGTTTCTGCACACAATACCTGACTAGCCTGGGACCTTAAAGTGGTTTTATCAGTAGCTTTTTATTTTTAAAGTAAGCACATGTTTAAAAAAAAAAAAAAAAAAAAAAGAAAAAGCCAATCTTCTTTGAGTTTTGTAAACTAGTCTGCAGTAAAACCTAATTCAGAAGAAGACATCTTAATAATACGTGTACTTAAAAATAAAACTTTTAAAAGAAATTATTTAAAGACTTTTTACTTTTTCATTGTCCCCCCAGAGGAGAGATTAATTCCTCTCTACTTGTTATCTCTCCAGCAGTTTGGAGCACCTTTCTGTTTATCAGCAAGTTCTGATACTGTTTATCAAACAGTTCCCTCTAATTCACTGGAAAATATTCTTTCCCCCCATACATCTGATTCTCATTTTATGCCTTTTTCCTTTATGTGCTTGTTCCCCTGTTTTTCCACTGACAGTCTTTCTCATTACCAGCCTCATCTTTTCTTCAGAAGTTTCTTCCCCATCAAGGACTCATTTCCGCTCTGAGTCCTCTTCTCTGCTCAAGAGAGGAGGAACTCATTTAAAGCAGTGCTGCAAAGGCAAACAGGCAGCCTTCTCCTTACTACTTACACACCCTTTAAGCAAAACACCACTTTAAAATTACAGGTAAACAAGCAAATTACTTGCAGAAATGAGTAATTCATTTAGTCTTGTTTTTAACTACTCCATTCACATATCTTGCAATGAAATATTGATCTTGTAATTTTGATTATTAATACCTTTTTTCATAGACAATGAAAATTTTAATTTGATCTGTTTCAGTTCTGTTCATGTAATGCAGATTTAGACAAACATAAGTAGTTATTCCTCTTATGGTTATTCTAGATCTTCTGATATTTTTAAAAAATTTATGTGCATTCCATTTGCATGGCTAGGCTTTTGTAGCAGAGGAGCTGTAGAGTTGGCTTTTGTGAGAAGCTGCTAGGAACCTCCCCTGTAACTGGCAGAACGAATGCCATCCAGCTTCAAGGCAGATCGGCTGCTGACCAAGGCTGAGACCATCAGTGATTGTGGTAGCGCCTTATGCATATTTGAGAAAAGTCGGGGGGAGAAGAAACCCACCTCTGCAGTAGCAATAGGAGAGATGTGAGACTATTTGAGAGCAACAACCCAGTATATGTCAAGGTTAGTGGATAAGGAAGGGGACAAAGTTCTCCAGCTGCCAGAGCAGAGATTCCCCTGCAGCCTATGGAGGTATATGGTAGAGCAGATGTCCACCTGGAGCCCAAGAAAGACCCCATGCTGCACCTGGCAAATGTACCCAAAGGAGATCGTGACACACGGGAAGTCCAGCTGGGAGCAGGCTCCTCGCAGAAAATCTTACTCCATGGGCAACCCATGCTGGAGCAGTCTGTTCCTGAGGATTGCACTGTGTGGAAGGGTGGAGCAATTTGTGAAAAACTGCAGCCCATTGAAAGGAATTACACTGGAGAAGTTCATGGAAGACTGTCTCCCGTGAGAGAGATCCCAGGCTGGAGCATGGGAAGAGTGTGAAGAGTACTCATCTGGAAGAGGAACAAGTGGCAGAGACTATGTGTGATGGACTGATCAGTCACCATTCACGTGCATCACTGCTGGGGAGGGGGAGGTAGAGAAAACTGGGAGTAAAGATGAACAGAGGAAGAGGGAGCATTGGAGGAAAGGAATTTTTAAGATTTGTTTTATACTTCCCATTACCCTACTCTCTTTTTTATTAATAATACATTGGGCTAATTTCTTGAAGTCAAGTCTGTTTGGCCCATGATGATAATTGGTGAGTGATCTCTCCCTGACCTTGTTTCAATTTATGAGGTTTTTGTTATATATTTTATCTTCCTTGTCCACTTGCAGAGGAGAGTGATGCAGCCTCTGGTGGACACTCAGCAACCTGTCATGGTCAATCCAGCTGAGTCCACATATCTACTCTTAGGACAAGTAACAAGTCAAGATAATTGACTTTAGATGCTGTCCATGATTAGTCCATATTAGAAAATATTTTTTTCCCTAGTAAAAATACCAATTCTCAATGTTACATCATCTGCCTAAATTTTAAAAATTAGATAAAACTGTTTACATTTTCTATCTTTTCAGCTGCATAGAATTTTCTTTACTGATATTCTTATTGCTGTATTATTTGATCAATTACTTGAACAAAGTGTTAGGCCCATTTGGCTAATATTGAATAAATAATATATGGGTTATCATTCAGATTATCTGTGCCAAAAGCCTAATGTTTATATTTGTGATGCAAGTTAAAGACACACGCTCTTTTTTTTTCTTTTATTTTTTTAAATAAAAATGTTCTTATGATAGTAAAACTGACAAAATCTCAAATACCACAATAATTTCAGTGAAATCCCAGCTTTACATGGCTTTTGGAGGATGAGAGCAGTCCTTTCTAACATCTCTGTTTTTTTGGTTTTGGGTCTCCTTTGTACTGCAGATAAACTTCTGGACTTCTGCCTATCTTTGTTCCTCTGTGGACTTTCAATTTATGCTGTCCTTAGACCCTTTCTATCACAGCTGCAATAATGATGCATCTCCTGAAAGAATTTCATTAGTACTGGCTTGCCTTCTCAGAATATAAATCAAGAGAGAGATGAACAAGTATCTTATTCATACCTACCCTTTTCTACCCTTTTTTTTTTTTTTTTTTTTTCTCCTTAATTATACTAATAATGTATGGTACAGATACAAGAAATTCAAAACATTATAATGAATTCTACTTTCATCAGTATAAGAGGTAACTGAGACAAACTAAATGTATATAAAAGAAATAGATAAATGACTTTTAGATGCTGTCCATGATTAGTCCATGTGATCATGTAAGTTAAGGCATAGAGAGTTGTGTCTTATCCAAACTTAGAAACAGTTCTTGTAAAAATAGTTGGAAGAAACTGAAAAGTAATAGGGGTGACTGATTGAATTCTTCAAGATATTTCTGTAAAAATAGCAGAAAGAAACCAATAGTTGAGAAAATATTGAGTTTTTTTTTAAAAAAAAAGAAAAATAAAAAAGGATTTTCATTTGAATTACAACTGTACGAGCCACTCAGAAAAACATGATTAGAAAGGGTGACATGAGAAAACTGGAAGGACAAAGTGAAAGAAGGATATCCACTTAACTGCTACAGAATTTTTGAAGTCATATGAAAAGAAAATACTTGCTAAACTGGAAATGTTGCAGTAACTTTAAAAAAAAAGTGTGATGAATCAAATATTCAATAGATTATCAATAACAAAAAACAACAGCAAGAAAAAGTAGAAGTTCAGCAAAAAAAAAAAAAAAAAAAAAGATATTTTTAATCACAGCCATGAGTATGTGATTAAGGTCTGTTATTCAAGATAACAAAAATACCTGCTTTTGAAACACACATTTTGAAGGGAAGTTATGAGGAGAATATTTCAACATTCTATGTTTCTTCAGCAAGGATGCTTCAGTAGTTATTTATATCCTAGAGTCATAAATAAATATGTATTAGGCAATAACATATACATTAAAAATATTTTTGAAGCGAGTTTTCAGAATGTGTATATTAAGTCAGTAAATGGAATATTTCGGAGTGGCCATGTCACACAATGTTACCTGGCAGGGCTTCCTGTGACGCTGTGAAGTATAATTATACTGACATTATTAAATTTCCAATTCCTAAGCATATAAAGTAAGCAGGTTTGAATCCACATTGGAAGCAACTGTAGCAGAAGCAAACAGAACAAGGTAACTCAGGAGTTAACCTGACCTCTATTCAAGATGTACAAAATAGCTGCAACAATACTGACATTCCCAGTGCCTCTATGACCAAAATTCTTTTATATCAACAGTTCAGCCCTGGTCTCCAAAGAAAACCTGAGGTATTTATTTCTAGGGTACAGTTCTGTTCTAATTGACATTACAGTCAAGAATTTCATGACTTTAATGAGAGCAAAATCAGGCTTCTGTTTTATGCCATGTAATCCTTCATATAGGTTTTCTTTTTCTTTAATAAATATTAAAGGAACTAATTATGTGTTATGTAGTTATTGTAGTAGATTGTACCATTTGTTTCAGTAATTAGCCAAATTCTAGTAGAAAATTTACTCAAAAGAAATTACAATTTAAAATATAGTTTTAAAGGTACAAAAATTAATAAACACTTTTAAAACATGTTCTGAAAAATGTCAACATTTAATTTTTCCAGAGTTAAAAATTATTTGCTGTGTAAAACCTTCAGCATTCCTTTTCAAATTCTTCATGGGAATATTTTCCTTTTGACACTGTGGAAGATACACCCTTTTACAGCTTTGTGTTTGGAGTAGGAGTCTTCTTTGATTTTATCCATTAGATATCTAGTCTGAAATAGTTTATCAGGCCCTCTGTCAAATTTGTCTTCCTGAAGCATAGAATAAGGATTTTACAATTAGAAATTGTAAAGCGGGTATGTTTTATTTCCAGCTGGAACACACAGGGGGATATCTCCTCCAAGCCATGCATACTTGGTCAAGACAAGGTCCAGGTTTAAATACAAGTTGATCCCACAAACCCACAGCTCCCCACCTGCCCATTCCCCGCCTTATCTCACTTCTTATTCTAATCAGCTGTCACGCTTCCCGGTGGTCATGAGCTGGGGTCTTGGGTGGAAGGCCGACGTCTTCCTCAGGTTGATCTTCACTTCTGGGCAGGCACAGTGGAGGTTTGGCTATTTTTCAGGTCACTTTTCTCTTGCAAAAGATGAGGAGCTTGATTTTGCTGGATTCAAGCCACAAAGTTCTGCTATATTGATCTTTTTACACACACCTAGGTCCTGCTTTGCTAAGTTTCAACATCATACATCTTACCTATATGACTTCTACCTAGTAACTACCTAACAGCTAAGCTTAAATAGCTATTCTTCTATGTATTCTTAGTACAATCTATTTCTTTACTTTTACAAAATCACCAAAAGCTGCTCCTAAAATATTTTTATATTTACAAACCTCATCCATATCATTCTTAAATGGAAATTTCACTCCCAGAAGGAATTCAACGTGCCTAGTTAGACCTATATATTATATCAGGAGGGATCCTGCTTTGAAGAGGCATCAACTGTCTTTCCACTGGCTAAGGATAAACTTAAATTAATTCTGAAAAATCAACTAATTTCTAAAATGTGGTGGTGCAGAACTGTTTTATTAGATTTTTGTAAGAAGTTTATGTTATGGTTCGTTTCACTGTATCCCCAATTCTGTATCCCTTTTGTGTTGTCTGTATAATAAGGTGTTTTGTGTCAATCATCCCATACCTCACATGACATGTAACATCCCTTCTGCCCCAACCCCCCTCTCTGGGGCAGCTTGCCTATCACTCCCGGGGTCCCTCCCAGATTGTGAAATCTCCGGCAGAGGGCTTCATGTGATAGGTAGCCTGGGGGAAATTCCTTTGGCTCTGGATTTTAGTGGTCTGAAGCTTGGGGGTGGGCACACCTTGTTACCCCCTGAAACCCCTGATTTGTTGTCTTTTTGTATCCTCCCTGGGACCCTCCCCCGCTTATAGGGGGTGGGAGGGAGGAGCAAACTCTCTCAGCTGCCAGGTTCTCAGCCTGGAAGCTCTCAGCCACGGGGCTCTCAGCCGCGGGGTTCTCAACCTGGAAGCTCCGAGCCGCTCGCCTCGGAGCTTGGAGATCTCTGCTAATAAACATCCTTTAACCTGCTAAGCTGAGAGCCAGCCTTTTCTCTTCTGCTGCTGTTGACTGTCACCTTTGGGTCCAGCTGCCAAGCCGAGAAGCCAAAACGAACTGGAAACTTTGTGTCTGTGTTGACCCCAGCTAGCTGGCGGTTAGCTCCCACCCGGAGCGGGGACCCAACCGGACATACTAAAAGTCTTGAATTCAAGTTTAGAAGGACACACCCTTAAGGGCACAATAAAACTTATTGTTTTCTTAGTCGCTTCAGTTAGTATCATATTTAATTTTAGACTTAATTTTCAATAAACTATTAGCAAATACCTTAAGTGTATTCATGGAAAACCTTTAAATAGTAGTATAATCCCCCAAAAATTCTTCTATATGAGCTATTAATGAACAAAGAGTAAACAATCAGATTTTCAGCCAGCATGAATGAATATAATCAATCTATTCAGTGTTATCATACCACTGCATATTTTCGAGCTTCCAAGTCAAGATATACACCCATTTTTCTCTCTGACAAAATTTTACAGAGAGATCATAATGATAATGAGAATTGTGACAGAAAAGACTTTGTCTCTTGCTTCATCATTGCATATGTGAACTGCTTATTGAAAGTCACCAGCACAATTTCAGTCCTTTTAACAGTCTGCATTTCTATTGGCTATATTTTTTAAAAGAGCATTTTTTTTTGGTTTGGTTTTGTACAAGATTTAGCAGAACCCATTCTGTGACACTAATTCACAAAGACAGAGCAGAAGCTTATGTTTAGTAATTCCTTCTGTAGAGAAAGTAATGTGAATATGACTGTCTAATCAGATGAAATTTTGTTTCCTTTTTGTTCAGTCTTTTTAAAGTAGAAACCCAACTGGAAGATTTAATCCCTCATACAGCAGGTGGGAAAGGAATTACTGCAGTTGCAAGAATTCCTTGTCAAAGGCCCTTCTCTGAGCTCAGTACCTATGGCAAGAATTGAGTGGTCAACTGCTGCCCCCAAAGGAACAAGCTGGATGCAGTGAAGAAGTGAGGAGCCATGCAGCCTGACAGTAACAGGCAGTCAATTCCCTCCTCAGCAGGCATAAAATAACCTTTAATCTAGGTTATTAGAGTTAAAAAAACATTGTTCTACTGCAATTTCTTTATCACAGACACAGGAAAGGATGGTTATATTTTCATTGACAAAATGCAAAAACTAAACAAAAGGTCTTCAAGTCTGGAAAGAGTGCTGATGTGGCAAAGAACAGAAAGGGTTCTTGGACAGAAGAGACATAAAGGTCTCCATGAAGGGAACAAGTTATAATTATTTATGGCAAGTCTATTGGGTACCCAGAAAACATTAAAATGGTGAACAAACCCATTCTTTAGTTAATTTATTATGAAGTCAGGATGGGAAAGTGTCAGGATTTATTTTTCTTACACCACATTGTCTAACTTCCAATTATTTAAAATGCAAGAATAAAGCCACTGACTAATTCAAAGATCCATAGCTGTTTTGGAGATATTATAGCTCATATAGATCTATACCTTAGCATGCTACTCATAATCTGGATATGTAACATTGAAATTAACTATAAAAAAAATCTTGCTTTAATTTTTTTACCCAAGGTCACCTTTCTTCTTCCACTTAAATTAGAATAATCACCTTTCTTGATCTTCCTAGAGAAGACAAACGTGCAGTGAAAATATTTTAGAACTGACAAACATAGCCAACAAGGAATTTCAGTTATTTTCCAGGCCAGTGTATGCTTTTTCACCCCAAAGGAAACTTTATTTCAAAGTTTTTTTGTGGTTAAAATACGTTCACTGCGCCAGGTTTACTCAATATTAGTAATTTCAATGGTGTTGATATGCTTAATTTATGAATGTATTAATTCATAATTGTTAAATTTTTGCCTGTTATAGATCAACTTTCAAAAACTATGTGCATTTAATTTGTGAACTCACATTATTTCATGTGAGATGAAATATTTGAAAACTTGCAGTCAAAAGAAAATACAGAAAGCCATCAAAAATTATACCTCCCCATCACATTTAAAAACACCTATTGACAGAATAATATCAGTTTCCTGGAAAAAATAACTAAAATATGATTTCCTGATCTAAAATCTCTCTCTTGTGCATTATTACACTAGCAAGTGATGTAACTATGAGTTTTGTTACATTTTTATGATTTAAAAAATCAGCTGAGAAATAACACTGTTATATGCTGTTGATTCTTTTCTCAAAATTAAAGTCTAGCCTAGTTATCAGTGGAATAGATTTTCTGACTTCATTGTCCTTTAATAATAAGACTCTTTGAGATTTTCAGTCTAATAATTCTAAGATCAGTTAGTATTAAAGATATTAATGGCAATCTATAATGTACACTATACTGAGATATAACAAATAATCTAAGATGCTGCAGTTATAGAAACTGGGGCTCCCTGGGTAGTACTGAGGTAGTACATGGATGCAATGTTCAATAGTAATGGATTAATCTCAAAAGGTGAAGCCTTGTAACAACTCTTAAAATACTTGCAGAATAATTATAAAACAAAGTAATGACAACACTGGCAGGATTGTGTATTTTTGAGGCCAGACATTCTGTCAAAAATTTAGGGTTTTTTTCTGCTATGTTTGTTTTTTGTAGGTAATACTTTCTAATACTACTTTGTTTTCAGATGCATTTGAACTTTCGCCCCAGTTTTGTGAAAATTTCAGGTTGATTCATTTTTCAGTACTCCAAACTACTTTATTCATCCTTAACAGTTAGGGAATGAGATGAATAATCAGCTAGTCATTTTCAAACGACAAAGAACAGATTGCCCACTGTTCTTTGGCATTGGGAACATTGCATGTCGTGCAAAGCCTTGCTAGCATCTGCTTAAAAATATGAGCATGGATGTATAATGAATTGAACTATGATTGAATCAGCCCCTTTCAATGAGTACATGAGCACTTTGGAGCGAGTTTGGAAAGAGTTGTAGTTTTCTTTTAAGACCTAGGCATTGTCACATCATTGCTAGTTGCTAGCTTAAAAAAAGATTGTTAAACTAGGAAGTGCACCCTTAAACTTTCTCTATTCAAGTAGGAAGCATCTTATTAACTTCATAAAAGAAAACTATGCATATTGAAAGACTTTTATTCTTTTTATATAAAATAAAATAATAATTGTGATTATATTTTATTTTATTCCATTCACATTTTACAACTACTACTACTACTACTACTACTAGTAGAGGGTAATTCAATAATGTAGGTGGAAGAGGTTTGGTGTCTTCTGTTTAGTATTTTGTCTGGGTATTTTTATCCCCACAATTTATATTTCTTTTCACCTGTGTATTCTTTTTACAGCCAATCATCGTAGAGCACATTTTTAAAGTAGAGCAATACATTGTATTCTGAGACCTGATTCTGCCACCATGTCATCAGAGAAAGATTCCTCATCCTTTGATGACTCCTGGCAGAATTGAGGACTTAATATAGTTATGTCTATAGGAAAAGAAGAGCATGAAGTGCCTCCATCTCTTGCTACTTAAAAAATGAATCAATGGGATTGAGTTCACTATCAAAGGTTTTACAATATCTGAGTAGGAACTAAGTGATTTAGCAAATAGGATCTATTATAGTTTTTGCAATTCTGCGACGGTTGGTGTAAGGAAGTTTTTTTACTTGCTAGAATTTCATTAAGAAGCATAAAGCCTTGAATAAATAAAACCAAAGGTATGAAATTTTCTTCTGTGCTTAAATGAACCATTTGGGTGGGGATGAATTTCTCTTACCCTCCAAGAGCAAAGGAAGGTTTTCACTCAGACACACTGGTGTAGGAGGCCCTATGGTCCTTTCAAAATAAGACTATAATTGGAAATTACTGTTCCACCCAGTTGTAAATATAAATTCCAGGTTTTTTTGCTGATGGATAGAGAAAGGAGACAGATTGGTCCTCATAGAGGAAGGACCGACAGTGTTGGAGTTATTGTTCTGTTTATTCTGACAATACTGCTAGTTTACTTAGTTTTATCAATTATCACAGTTATTACAGTCCTCTGACAGGAGGATTTCAGATGAAAATAAAGATATGTTTTTACTCACAACAACAATAAATATTTTACCCCTGCAAACATCATGAATTACTTATTTCTGAGCATTTTCTTAAGTGTTTGTTGCCTGAATTGTAATTGCTCTTCCAGAGCCACCAAGTGATTTTTTCAGGAAATTATGTTAGAACATATTCCCATACATTCTAAATGGAATTATATCTATGAAGTTGAATTCTGTACACTGAAGCATTGTTTAAGCATTAAGGCTCTAAACAGATGGAGTCATGAAGTTTGAGTAGACTAGCAAGCCCCCAGGCCTAGTCTGCTTCATCTTCAAAAATGGAACAGAACTTCAAATTACTTCTGAAAATAAGGATGGGAAAAATATAATCTACAGTATTACAGCACAAATAAATCACTAGACTAATTGAAAAGTGATTTTTTGCCCTTTTTCTTTCCAGCCCAGCTGCGTTGGTTTCAGAAAGAAGCTGTCATGCTGCAATGAAGCCCTTGTGCATACAGATGGCTGTGTTTCCTTATAGGCACAAACAGCTGCACCCATGCTTTGCAATCGTATCAGCACTTACTACTAATTATCTTTTCAATGAACTCTGATTATTCTCAGTTCTTCACACTAGAAAGCCATGGAGGTTTATTTTTTGTTCATCCTGTAGAATTCATGTTAATTTCAAAGTTTGATTGTGCATGCATGGCACACATACAGAAATTGTGATTATGCATAGGAACAGAACAAGGTTACTGCTGAACACAGGGAATTTTCAGAGCCCACATAGTTGACTGCCCAGCAAACACTGACATTGTAATATTTATCTAGAAAACTATTATCTTTTCCTCCTCAGGTTAGAAATAGAATAAATTAGAGTATTAAAACGATTTCTGGGTGATGAAGACTTTTCTGATCAGGAGTCCAAAATAAAACTTCTGAAGTCCTCATACTTTTCATTAAATATGCCTGACTAATTTACTCAGCATAGAAAGGAAGAGCTAGGGGGGGAAAAAAAAGTCACTAATACTAGTGTTAATACTACTACTAATAAAGAAAAATTGATGTTCCTCAAATAATATAACACAGAATCTTCTGAGTTGGAAGTGGCCCACAAGGATTACAGAGTCCGGCTCCTAAGTGAATGACCACACAGGGATCAAACCCACCACCTTATTAACACCATGCTATGTTATTAGCACCATTATATGCTTGTCACCAACCAACATCATGAGAAGGTGGATGTCAGATTAGGAAAGGGTTCAATATCTCAATTACTCCACTTAAAGAAATGGAAAAAAAAAATTGTAAGTGACATTACCGCTGTTTAGAGTATTTATTTTAATGGTGTTTCCTGACATTTTAGGTGTGTGTATCTCAGCAAATTATCATGTTTTGGAAAGTGATGGTATATTAGCTACAATGGCTACAGACTTTTTTAGCTAGTCAGCTAAAACTAAAAATACCATCAGTTCAGATGGTATCCTTTGTTGTTGTTAAAGCTTATATATTTTAACTATGAGAAGTTAATCTTTTGTGCAAAACTTCATGTTGTTTTGGTAAGTGGTGACAGGAATAATTTCACTTCTGAAAAATTAACAGAAAAGATGAAAATAATTAATCTCACAGAACTATAGGAAAACATTCTGTGTTATGCATTTTATTATCCTTATGCTTAAATTTAACTCCTTTCTTCTTTCATCTGGGTTGACATGTCATAATCATGACACTAATGAAGCAATACAGATTGTTGTGCTTATGCTATAAATCTAATATCCAGAAAATGTGGTTGTCAAGACCCACTACTGAGATTTCAGGATTTGGCAAAAGGACTGCTGATGTTTCAACAAGTCTGTTATGTATTCTGTAAATTTTATAATGAAATAAGTATCCAGTTGAGTATGATGGTTAAATAAGGCTATTCTCTGGGAAAAAGGTAGCTATGAAGTTCAAGTTCTATTGTCTCCTGATGGTGCAATAAGTAAGAAGATTCCACCCCCCACCCTCCCATCAGGTAGAAGATTTTGATGACTGGAATCTTCAAGAGAAAAGTAGAGAGTAAGGGTAAAGTATATTTTTTAATACCTCATCACCATTAAGGACTTTTATAACGTTAAGTTAATTAGCACTTCTGTTCGTGAAGTTTGAGCAAGACAGTAATGTTTTGAATCTGCAATGGCATTATTTCCTATAGAACTATGTTTAAACTCAAATTATTACATCTGAATAATTTTTTAATTCAAGAGTCTTAAAACATAATCATGTAAAAATTTCTCCTGTAGTAGAATGTAGCAGCATTATTATTGGTCGAAAAGCAAAAAAAAATACATACTGGAATGCATTAAGAAAAAAAAAATCTAAATTTTTTACAGTGGTTTGTACAAATTCAATTTTAAATATTCCTTCATATTTCTTTCCCATATTCCAGCCCAAATTGGGACCTAGCTTCCTCTCCTCCTTAAATGAGTACCATATAAAATATCAAAAATACATTAATTAAGATGTTACTTTTCTTCAAGATTCCCACACATTGACTGTTGCTGTGTGTTATTTGGTTTCATATTGTTTCCCAACACAGCTAGATTAACACAGCTGCCTTAGTTAAGTCAGGTAAATCTCATTAAAAGAATGCTTGTATAGCAGATATTTAAGAACCAGTGTATTAAATTTGCAAGTATATACTGCTGAAATGATTCCTTAATAAAAGGTCTATGCAGTTCTGCCTTTTTTTTTTAATTATTATTTGAAACTAAAATCTAGTGAACTGTCCATGGAACGTTGAATCATCTAGGAAAAGAGTATTAGCATAGCCTGTAATCTAGAGTGCACATGAAAAGTCTATGATTCTTGACACAAGAATGCAGATTTTTTCCTGAACTGAACATATCTTAGTAGAATAAACTTCTCAGATTCTTAAGTCTAACATTTCTTTTGTGAGCCTACAATCTAATTCAAAGCCAGACTATCACATCTCTGCATTTTATTATTTTTTTAAATGTGCTGAAAATGGTTATGTAGAAGACAGTGTCAGAAGAATGGAAGAAAGGTAATGTAAATCTAAACAAGGAAATGTATAATTAGTACTGAGAATGTTTAAGGTTTCCTTCAGATGCTGATTCAGTTTTTGCTCCTCTCCCAGGCACAATGACAAGAATGGACTCTAAACAAGATCACAGAGGGAGGCATTAATAGGTTATAGGCGTATCTGTGCTCAGAATGAGAATTTGCTCCTAGAATGAACCTGTACCATGAAATAAAGTGTCTTCTCTGTTTAATTCTAGAAGTGGGAAAAAAAAAAATAAAAAATAATAATAATAATAAAAAAGTGAAACATTTTAATTTATGGACACTATTTTTACAAGGCATAACTTAACAAATATTTCAGCTTTATGCAAAAGCAAACAATTCTGCATATGAGCATTCCCATCTGCCATTTTTCATGTAACAATGTGTTTTAGGAGTTTTTATTTCAGATTGCACTTATGGGCAAGGAATAAAACAGTGTGCCAGTAGTGGCATTCCAAGTAACAGTGTTCAAAGGCATGTTAAAAGTCCAAACACAGGACTTTTTTTTCTTTTTTTTCTTTTTTTTTCTGTTTTTTTTTTTTGTTTTTTTTTTTCTTATTACAAAGTACAGCTGATGGCTCCAAAGAAATATATTCTGTACCCTTGCAAGACAATTTCTGGCATGTTTTAGACACAAATTATATATGAGTAGTTACAACTCTGCTTTCTATAAACTCAGTATTTGCTAACCTAAGACAATTCATTATTTATAGTTAAACTGTAAACATCTTCTCAAAAATGACAACTACATGTGTTTCCTAGAAATAACTATCCTCAAAAATGTAAGCAAAAGGGAAAAACCAAACCAAACCAAACAAACAAAAACACTAAAAAACAATCAACAACCAACAACAAAAAAGTTTAAAAAGCAAAGAAAGTGCTGTGAAAGGGGGAAGGGGGAAAAAGCCCAACTATTTGGTTTAAATCCACAAAGAAATTAGTAAAACAGATGGAGACATTTAAGACAGCCAGAAATGAAACACACAGTTGTAGAGATTATGTATATAGTAGATCATATCAAGAGTAGAAAGGTTAAAAGTTGAAATATAAATTATGTTCCAAATAACTGGTTTTGATTCAGCAGAACCAATTCACAGTGCAGAAATTTCCTAAAATCTATGGAAGAGCTTTTCATAGGTGTATTATCATATTACGCTATTTAAAAAGATAAAAAGAAGGTGGGGGGGGGAATGCAACAAACCACAAACCAAAACATTTGTAGATTTGTAGACATTGTCTTTAAAATAAATTCAGATTCTGTAGAAGAAATAGATGGGTATTGATATTAATGAATATTCACGGTTTTCTGTCTTAGCCAGGTTTTATTGCTAATATAAATGGGAAGTCAGATTTTTCAGCCTGCAGTTGAACTCAATGATCTTAGAGGTATTTTTCAACCTTAAAAATGCTATAATTCTATAACCTTACTCAAGCAGGTGTGATGATCATTCATTTGCTCACAAACGGCTTTCGTGTACTACAGATACAAAGGAGAAATGTGTACACCAGCTTTTCCTGCCATAAAGAGCTTTTACTACCTCTCCTTACAGGGTGTCATTTGCATGGTAGTTAAATGTTATGTTCTGGATGCTGGAATTTCTAGGGAAGTTTTGCATGTAAACAAAAAGAATATGTTTAGAAAATCTCTGTTCAATTTTTTTTTTTTTTTTTTTTTTTCCCAGATAAGCCTAGAGATTCATTCCATCATAGTAATGAGAACTTTCCCCCAGATTGGTGGTGGGAATTGAATTGTGTTGGCAAGTTACAAGACTCCCTGTTCCAGGAATGTTTAAAGCTTTATTATAGCTAACCTAGAATAGTCGGGTGGCCTTGTGGCAGACAACTTTATCTAAATGCCATTATATTTAATTAAATTTGTAAGACATTGTAAATCTCTGTTTCTCATAATAATTTTTTTAAACAAATTTAAACTAATTTTTTTTCCCTGAGGCTTTTGGAAAGCAGAGAGCTCTCCTTTAAAAATTAAAAAAAAAAAAAAAAAAAAAGGCAAACAAAAATCCAAAACCCCCCAAAAGCCCATTGGTGATTTTGAGATGGAAAATACTGATGGAAAAATTTGATCTGTCAGGACAAAGGGAAAAATAAGAGGAGTAGGAATGTGCAACTGTATTTCTCTCATGTTTTATTCTACTGCTAGTCTTAATAGGTACATCCATAGTTACATAAACCCATGGTCTTTCCCAAACTTACTGTGCACTGAATTTGAAAATATATGGTAATAAAAAAATATTTTTTTCCTAATTTTAAATGTGCATTGCTATGTTGACATAGATGAAGAAGAATAAAGTTATTTGGAGTATAGAAATCTATTTCATCCATTTTTGCAAAGAGTACAGGAGAAAAATTGACTACTCCTTTGTCTGTGAAAAACATACAAACTTGTTGCGGTGCATTTTGTGCAGTCTCCACGCTCACCTGGGCTAGCTCAGACACTGCGGCGTGGAAAGGTACTGACAGCTGACTGCGCCAGCTAATCCGATCTTGTGGGGTCTTGGCTCCCACGCGACTTCGGCGGCAAGCACAGGTGCTGGAAGACAACGACGGCAGAGATAGAAAGGCGGACTCTGCTGAGCGGGTCTCAAGAGTTTATTGGGACCCAGGCATGGGACCTCCTGACCTCCAGGTAACTGCCCAGGCAGAGCCCCCCACCAGGCTGCTTGCCAGCACCTTTTATTTGGGGGTGGAACCAGGAGAAGAGGCAGGGGGTGAGCAAATCAGGGATCACCAGGGAGGGGTCACACAGATGAATGATATTTTCATAAACCAAACATAACTGATGGGGAAGGACCCCCTCTGGATCTGACCTATCACTCAACGCCCTTGGAAGAACTTCCTAGCTCCAGGGGAAGGCCCCGAGATGACAGGCAGACCCCAGAGGAGGGGGGAGTGGAGGACTGACATATAACGGTTGGAGGGGAGAAAAACAGGGAAAGACCATTAGGGGGAACAAACAGGGGTACATAGAATGAACCATAAATTAACAGCACATAACAATAAAACTAAAACAAATCCCACACCACTACACAAACTCATTCTATCATACAATTTTGTAAAAACTTTGGTGTGTTAGGGAAATTGCAGTAAACCATTCAGAGAAAGCATGTACCAGCCATTCCAATCCAGGAGTGACCTGGACACAGAGAGGTGCTCAAGGACAATTTTTCACCTTAAATAAATCTTTGAAGTGTTAAAGCAAGTAATTTTTCTATTTTAAGCACAACTACTGGAATACTAAGTAATTAAATATTGGGCACGGAAAAATCTAGAATACTTAAATGCTGAACACTCTGGCTGCTATGCTGCTTTCACCATCATTCTTCCTCTCTTACTGTTAAGGAGATGCTCATGTGTATGTGAGGTTCTCCCAGGTTCTCCTCAGATAGCACAGATACTATAATAAGCAACAGTTAAGAATAATTTCCCCATGTTATTACCCTTCATCTTCAGTGTAGAACTTTAACTATCCTAACAGAATCAAAGTATAAGTTCACAAATCATGAGTTCTTATGTACTCCAAAAATGCTCATCAGTGTACACATCTGAAATACAAAACACTCATGACTTCTTGTTTTGTTGATTTCTATTTTCTCTGTGAAAACATATTTCTATACTCCACTTTTCTACTTTTGTTTGAGACAAAAAATGACATAAAGGACATTCTAAAAGGGTTTACTAGCAGATATATCAATAGCAAATGTCTACCATGTCTAGAAACTACCTCAAAAATTTTGTCTGAGTATGATTAGCAAGTGAAGCTGAAGCAACATAGCAGCAGACTTCTAAACATAATCTGGAAATCTCTGAGCAGATACTTTTCAAAGATCAGGCACTCTATATTTGAAGAACAAACTGAGGAAGATTTTGGAACATAGGGATGATTTATCTTCCTGTGACATTTTTGCACAAGTAGTATTTCACAAGTGTGTTGCAGAAACAGAAAGAATTTTTTTTTTTTTTGGCCTTGCCTCCTTCACCTGTTAAGCCACGATCAAAGAGGGAGGTAAAAAAAGGAGAAAAAAAAACCTACCAGATGTATCTTCCAAATATTGTTTGAAGTCAAGAGGCTCTTCACAAAATGCATAGCAACAGCTGAATTTGTATAGACAACAAAAACAAAATGGTGAATGAGAATTCATGAGCATCCTTTTTATATAAGAAAATTTCTTTACACCAAAATAGAAAATTCTTTATGAAGTCAAGATCTATATATTTGACCTTAAACAGACATTCACTTCTTTTATTTATCATTTTCAGGATCAAAATCTTTTAGGTTCCTGTATGACTTTTGCATAAATTATTTCAACCATCATGTGTAGCCTTCCCCATGAGACTAGACAGCTGCCAAAGGTAAAGGAAGAGTCTTGACTCTCTGACTTCAGGTGGGATAGTTCTGCTTTTATTCTTATGTCCTGCTCAGCTTTTGAGACCCCTCCCGATGGAGAGCCAATGCCAGAGAGTGCTGGCCCCTCCCCTCCCGTGGCTTTTTCCCCCAGGGGGAAGGGCCCACAGGCGAGACCCCAGAGGCTTCACCCAATCAGTGATAGAACAGGATTAGGTTACATCTCAGTGAGGGGGATGGGCACTGCTGGGCAGGGACAGATAGAAAAGAACATTGCAAATATAAACCCAACTAATGCATTACAACATCTCCCCCTTTCTTATTAAATTACGAAGAAGGTAGGCTTGGTTTGTGGGAGATGCTCAGAGTTTGGACCTTGAGTACCTTTAAAGTTGCAAAAGAAAAATGACTTTTAGTGCAAACTGCTTAGAAAGACACTGTCAAGGAATAATGATAATTAGAAGGAGAAGGTTTGGTGCTTTCTCCTCCTCCAGGCAGCACTGGCCACTTGTGGGCCCTCTGCAGGTGACTTTGCAGTTTTAGGGAGGAAAGGTTTCACCCACTCAGCTGGCACCCACTTGAGATCTGGGGG
Source organism: Hirundo rustica (assembly GCF_015227805.2). Classification (NCBI taxonomy): domain Eukaryota; kingdom Metazoa; phylum Chordata; class Aves; order Passeriformes; family Hirundinidae; genus Hirundo; species Hirundo rustica. The sequence goes on along the minus strand of NC_053451.1, from coordinate 72,564,419 downwards.
AGTGGACACATAGGCGTACCCACGACCCCAGGTGACCTGATCATGAGGACTTTTTGTTTCTCTGGTCGCTGAATCCTTTACTATCACATCTGGTGGCTTTTGCTGAAAGGCAGAACTGGTTAAAGCAGGATTATTTAGTTCAACATTTACATTTTCTAGTTTCTTTGAAAAATTCCCTTTGGACCTTTGAGACCTCCCATCCCCATTGTCCCGAAAGTCCAGAAATGGCTTCTTCAAAGGGCATTGAGATGCCCAATGTCCAGCCTGATTTCACAGGAGACACTTTGTTCCTCTCTTGGGCAGTGGCCATGGCACAAGTACAGGAAGCACGGTGTTTACAGAAGCTTTTTGTGGTGGCTTGACTCTGGAGTTGTGGTTTTGATGAGCTTTTATGAAGGGAATTTTCCTGGCACACACCTGGAGCATGTCATGTAAAGCTGGAGCTGGTTCTGTGGACAGGCTGAGGATGGCTGCCTTGCACCGTTCGTTTGCATCAGCCAGTGCCATCTCCTCCAGGACCTGCTCCTGGGTTCCCTTATTCTTAGCCTGTAACTCGATAGCTCATTAAACATTCCACAAATATTACTAAAAGTTCTGATGGAAGCTGCTTTATTTTACTATAAGGTTGGAAAGACTTATCGGGCTGGGTTGGTAATTGAATGACAGAAGAGTCAGGATGGCTCCCTGCTTTGGGGTTCCTGGCTCCCCTCCCCCCCCGGCTCTGGGGTGCGGGAACCAGGACTGTGGGCGGGGAAACTGTGGGAACCAGGGGCAGGGAGGGGCTGGAGGCTTGAGTCACACGGGAAGGAGTCGCAGGGCAGAGGTTTGAGGGTAGCGGACAGAGTCAGAGGAGAAGGCGGTGCCCTGAGCGGTACCGAAGGAACAAAGGGCTCCTCATGGCTCTGGAGCACATGGCTTCGGCCATTTTGGACAAAGGAATCCCCTCCAGCTTGTGACTTCCCCACCCAGGGACTCCCAAGATGGGAGGTTTGAGCACTCGGACTGCCTGCAAAGGTACAAGCTGGGGAAAATTCACAAAGAACTGGCCTTTTTTCCTTCTTATTTTGCTTTTGCAATGCAAACTTAATTTTTAAGCTATAAAAGGCAAAATTTGCTTCTTCTTTATTGTTTGAGGAGCCAGATTCAACTATTTTTTTTGTTATAGCCTCCCAGAATTCTGGGGAGCTTATTTGCTCAAATGATAAGTGTGGAAACTGAGAAAATAACTACAGGGTTAATTTTTTCAGCTGTTTCTTTGAATAATGGGTCTCGTCATTATTCAAGATATATAAAATGTAATAATAGACTCTTTTGTGGGGAACAGACAATCTTGCACCATTTTTGGCTCTGATTTTGAGTTTCTGTGTCCTCCCTATTGTGACCGAGAAACTGAAAAGAAAAAAATACTTGCTGGAGAGAAAAAAAGCCAAAAGGGGTTCCACCCACCCCCAGGCTGCCGAAAGAAGTCTGGTATCTCCAAAGCATTCCAAAAGTTCACTCTGAAAAAAAATCCTCCCCGATAGAGGAAGAAAACCCTTTTCCCTGAGGAATCCTACCTCTGAAAAAGATTTTCCCTTAGAAAACTGAAAGTAATACTCACCAAAATTCCAGCGTTCCTTTCCTTTCTTTCCCGATCACTCCTTTTACCTAGAGACCCCTCTTTGGTGCATAAAGAGCTTCCAGTCTCTGATCCTAGGGTCATCTTTCCACAAGCATGTGGCCGTCCCTAGGCAGCTTGCCAGTCGTGGGCTTCTTTGCAGCACTCCAATGGGATTTTTGAGTCCAAGGAGAAAACTGCAGCCGTGGTCTGTAGAGTCCTCTATCTGGAGACTCCACAGCGAACGCCAAGCCTGATGGGTCTGTCTCTGTATGGGTTTCCTTGGCCATGTGCTCTCTGAGTGGTTCTTCCAGCTCTGTGGGAACCTTTTGTGGCTTCAAGCCCCAGTTCGGGTGCCAGTTGTATCCTTCCCCATGAGACTAGACAGCTGCCAAAGGTAAAGGAAGAGTCTTGACTCTCTGACTTTGGGTGGGATAGTTCTGCTACTATTCTTATGTCCTGCTCAGCTTTGGAGACCCTTCCCGATGGACTGCCGATGCCAGAGAGTGCTGGCCCCTCCCCTGCCGTGGCTTTTTCACCCATGGGGCAGGGCCCAGAGGCGAGACCCAGAGGCCTCTTCCAATCAGTGTTCAGTGGGAGGAAACAGGATTAGGTTACATCTCAGTGAGGTGGATGTGCACTACTGGGCAGGGACAGATAGAAAAGAACATTGCAAATATAAACCCAATTAATGCATTACAACAGTCACAAACATGTAAAATGGTGTATTTAAAGCTTACTTTTAAGAAAGCTCTGGTACCACATGAAAGGAGTGCAATTATGATCGCCTAGTCTATGTACAAGGTTTAGTATTAAAGAACAGTTTAATAATATCTGTTTAAGGATACACCATGTTTGTGTGTTGTTCTAATGTAAACTGAGACTGAGTAGATAAAGCAATCATGATTCAAGGTCACATCTACATATTATTTATATACTTGTAATTGATTTAATCAACATGACAGTGACTGCCATTATAGCTTTTTTTTTTTTTTTTTTTTTTTTTTTTTTTTTTTTTTTTTAACAAAGATATAGTGCCTATGAGGAAGAAACTTTGTGTTTTCAGGGCAAAGTAGAGATATGACTTTGCATGATTCAGTAAGTAGGGCAATAATTTCCAAAAGGCTAACTGCTGTTCAAAAAGAAATAAAAGAAGAAAAAAGCACCCTTATTGATGAGACATCAACCCATGACTACAAGAAAGCAGACATACAATACAAGTTTTGTTTCTGATACTGAAAAATATTTTAATTTCTAATACAATAATAGGATGATTTTTAGTAATTTGAAAATATATTTATTTAAATTAATTATTTGTGGCAGAAAAGTTTGGTTTTTTTATTTCAAGATGCATCCATAAACAAAATGGCACATCCTCCCTGGATCAAAACTACAAAAATGTTAACGTTGTTGTTGTTGTTAAGTAATCAATAAACATGAGATCATAATTAAAGTGTTGGCCTTAAGAAACACAAACAGAAAAATGCTGTGGATTATTTCACAAATAGAAATCCCTGTGGATTTCTTTCAATTGCTAAACAGAAAGCTGAATAAGCCCCTGGACCACAAACTGAATATCTATCAGTTAAACCCTTTTACACGTACTTAATATTTCAGAGCATTACAATGAAATTATTTGACCTTTGATGTCTAAACCTTCTTTAAAATGGTAATATTACTGTTGATAGTGACAGAATTCTTATTTTTCAAACCATGATGTAATATACACTAAAAACAAATTGGAACTTGAAAATTATTCTAAATAGTTTTCTATCAGTTGTTTTTTATCTGCCATGTATATAAAGCATAGAAGTACATCTGAAATATCACCAAAAGGAATATAATCTTAAAGTTGTGGGAATGTAAAGATTTTCCTCTTTAGGTTGCTAATATTTATTATTTTTATTTAAAGGATTTTGATAAGTACTTCTGGTATTACAATTTATTTTCCACATGAAATAATATTATTAAATTTAAAGTTTATAGCATCTAAAATTGTAATGCCAAAGAAAATTTTAAAGATATGTATTACTTCCATATATTTACTAATGTATTAACACACACTCTAAAACTGCATTCCTAGAACTAGAATGTGTGTCCTATATGTTGAACTTTGGTGACTAGCATTAATTAAAGATTTTTTTGAAACAATGGTGTCAGAAATTGCACCAAAATTTTTTTTAAAAACCCCAAACAATAAATACATACTCTGAAATAATAAACCTAATATTTTGACTTAAGATACTCATCATCTGATTTATTCACAGCTTGGAAAAAATATTTTTACCTGTGTCATATAAATAGCCATAAATTATACATTTGAAAGAAGCCTATATATTATTGTTTGTATGATTACCTATTGCAGTTGGAGAGTCATTAGATTAATATGTAGATGCAGAATATCATAATTAATGATTAATTTCTTATATCTTGTGTTGTTGTGTTCGGCTGAAAACATTGTTGGTATCACAGGGATGTTTTCATCATTGCTGATCTATGCTTACAGAGTCGACCTTTTCTGCTTCTCACAGCACATCACCAGTCCAGAGTTTGGGGGCTACACAAGAAGTTGAGTGTGAACACAGCCAGGACAGCCAACCCCAACATACCCAAGGGATTCCCTACCATATAGTGTCATGCCCAGCATGTGAGGGTGGAGGAAGAAAAAGGAAAGAAGGGATGAGGGGATGTTTGTCGTGATGATGTTTGTCTTCCCAAGTCACTGTTTTGTGCAATGGAGCTGTGCTTTCCTGGAGATGGCCAAACACGACTGCCCATGAGAAACAGGGAATGAACTCTTTGCTCTACTTTGCTTGCATGTTCACCTTCTGCTTGTCTCTTAAGCCGTCTTTATCTCATCTCCTAAATCTTCTCACTTTTACTTTTCTGATAATCCCCCCTGTCCCACCATGATGGTGTGAGGGAGCAGCTACATGGGGCTTAGTTCCCAGCTGGGGTTGAACTAAAACACAAACAAAAGTTACAAAAAAGGTGCTCCATGATAAATAGATGGTCATTGTAACTCAGTTAGTGATTAAATGCCTTAAAATAAGATCCATAAATAGCAATATACTGAGGGAGCTGTCTGATGTAGTTTAAGAATGAAATTACCAAGAGGGAAAATGGTTTGAAGATTTAACATATACACTGTTAGACAAGTCATGTGCTCCAAGGCATTTGCAGGAGAGGTTACTGCACACTTTCATATAGTCAGTTGAAAATTAAAATGTTTAGGATGTGTCTTAAACTGCTTTTCACTCAGAGGAAAGAACAATCTGTCAGCAGGAAAATATCTCCATCTGCTCAAAGATTTATGAAGAGTTACATATAACATGACATGTAGCATGGCTGATCACTGCAGTTGAAGAGATAAACTCCTAGTTCCTTAGCTTCTCATAAAATATACTAAAATATGGGTAGACCTTACAAGATATGCAAAGACTGAAGCTAAAGTTGAAATGCACAAGAAACAAAAATATGTATGTTACAAAATTTCAAATTACAAATGTATTTTCATAGTGACATGTATGAACTGATAAAATGCTCCTGTTAACAGAGAAATAGCTTTTAAATTATTTGCAAAGTTTTATTATAATTCATCCTTTAATTATTTTAATTTATAATCCATCATATGCTGCTCTCATGGCATATTCAAAATGTCACATAAAGCCTGCTGCTTGTGAGGGGCTTGATCTACAAGCATTCAGTCCTTAACAAACAATGTCATAGTTTCATAATGAAAAACAGCCCATGATATGAGTTTGGGAATGTAGAAGACTCTTCCTCTGACGTGACCTGGACCTCCTGTGGCAAGGGGAACTGCTCTAGGGCCCATGTTTCTCTCTGTTCTAGTTAATACCCTAATCTGTCCATCAGTGAGGCTGAGCACCTGTTGGTAGTATGTATGCTACAGAGCCACACTCCACACACATATACCTATGGCTGGGCATACAGATTGGAGACAACTCTCGTGAACACAGACAGGCTCATCCTGCTTCCCTCTCTGTCTCAGCAGGATAGAGGTTTACCACTGAGAATATGTATGTATAGGGTGATTCACTCCAGCAGCTGGCCTCACAGTGTGCCCAGTAGCCTAGCCCTGGATCTCAGTTTCCCCCCTTGGTGGTTACTTGCCATATAATTTCCCAAGGCATCAGCTCCTTGCCAGTTCATGCTGTCTCACACTCACACCATTATTCTCCTTGTCCAAAACCCATCTTCTCCCCTACCTACCCCCCACCATGCTGTCACTCTTAGAGATTCACAAATGATTCCATTGTCAGAGCTAGGCCTTAAGAATCGACACTCCTTCCCACTCCCAGGTATTTTTATTCACTTAGCCGGGCTTGGTCTCCCTCCAGTAGAGATCACAGACTAACTCACACACCTGAATTCATTCCTCTTGCTGATAGCATAGACCCCGCCCCATGCACACACGTTCATAGAGAGTACTGAGCTCCTTGCCAGAAAACAGTCCAGGTGGAGTTAAAAGAAGAGACGTGACTACAGCAGACAGAGAGTATGGCCAAACAAGCAAGCTCTTCAGCCTCTTCTTAAATGCAAATGGACCTCTTTGGTTTTTTTCCTTATCTTTCTGTTTCCCTATACTTGATCCCCCACAATGCACCCAAAGTTCTTTTTTTCCACCTATGGTGTCTCCTTTAAGCATCCCATAGCTATACCCCCATCATCTCCAAATGCTTTTTTCCCTAAATCCCACAATATATGTCATAACCTTTATCATTATTCTGGAAGATGGCAAGTTGCTCTGAAGAGCTGGCTCTGATGATTAGTCTTGATGGGTTTCATGTGCTGACAACAAGGCTGATGGATCTGCTGGGACAGCCCTGGGTGTGGCTTTGACAAAGTATTCATTCCTTGGGAGTTTGCAGTTTGGTTTTTGTCTGTAGTTGTGTCCCTGTGCTCTTCTGGGTTTGTGAAGAAGGACCTTTGATGGGGTGGTCGCATGGGAGCACGGGGTGGCCTGGGAGCAATAAGGACAAGTTATTAAACAAGTTCCTGTCCTTGTTTCTTTCTGCCTTCTTTTTTGGATGCAGATGAGCTTCTCATCTCAAACTCACTTCAAAGGTTTCTGGTATGAGGACTGTGCTAAAACACTTAAATATTCTATAAATTTTGCTGGCAATGTATGTTTTGGGACCTGTCAGAGGATGATATTCAATTTTGATATTGTATTTAAGATGTTTATCAGTCAGTTTTTTGTATAATTAAGTGATTCTAATGAGAAGCCTTGGACTCTTCCTAATGTGAAAATGTAGCTGACTTGCCAAAAGTAAAGAAAGAGGTAACACTATAAAAAATTTTCAGAAAAATCAAGGTCTTCTAACTGTGCTACTGTAACAGTTGCAAATGCATATGCAAAGCTGAGATATAGAGGTACTATGAAGTAGTATTGTGTAATGAAGTAGTACAATATTTTTGCTTTCATATAAATGGAACAATATATTAAAATGTCAAAGATGAAAATGATAAATTTTGATCCAGTTTGGCCCTGGTCAAAATCACATCAGTACCAGAGTTCAGGTTGTTGCCCTGTATTTTGCAATATGTCACTTGTATGGCAGTATGCCAAACAGTGTTCTCCTGTACACTGCAGTTTGAAGAACTTTGGAACAAGTATATTAAAGTGTAAATATGTACAGTTAAATAACTTGGCTTCTCAGTTCACACCTACGTCCTGATTCTTGACTCCCAACACTATATATATATATATATATATATATATATATATATATATATATCAGGCAGAAGGGCTGTCTGATCAGTGGTGGCTACCCAATATTGTTAGGGTGTTTGGTGTTTGGGCTGTTAGGACCATCAACTTGTGGACATGCTTATCTGTTTTACTATACTGTTTCCTTGTTTGAAACATTTTGGTCAAGTCTTGATTACTGTATAAAAAAATGGTGATGTGTGCTTTGATACAATTCAGTAATGAGTACTGGTCCCACTTTGGATAGCAGTCGTAGTCGTGTTTAACAGGAAGGAAGTGTGTGCAGTGGATCCGGGAATCTTATCTGCAGTCACTGTGTGCTAGCAACCTATCTTTTTTGAGACCATGGATATTTTCTTTAATTAAAAATTCATTATATTCTACTTTGATATCACTTAGAAATTCCTAGATCTGACTGATTTTATTAATCTGAATAATATAACCTTCTAAAAGAACCTTTAGTAAATTTATTTAGTTTCTGATGGGATCTTTTGTACTTGTTCCCAAACAACATCTAAATATTGCTAATTTATATCAATTTTATTTTTTTCCCTTAATATTTGTCCACACTCTTTTTCCTTTGGACCATGAAAACTTACATCTGCTCTTAAACAGATTTTTTGTATAAATGTATATAAACATTTCTTATCATCTCATATTTATTGTTTTTTGTTTATGCTTTTTCAATAAAATATGAGTTATTTTTCCCAAGTTTTATGTTCTACTTTGCATTCACAGCTTTATAGTAAAAAAAAGACCATCTGAAAATGTCCCTCACAATTCTGCTTACTCAAAATGAATTTTCAGCCTTTCAAGGCTTGTTAATATTTAGAATCAGACCCCACAAAAGTCTCAAGATAATCATTTCAGAGACATTCTCATGTGTTTATTCAGTTAATACTCTCTTAATGATACAATGGTATATGATTATATATGATAATTTAATCAACGACCTTTTTAAGTTGACTAGACACAGTACGAAAATTTTCACGTAGCAAATTCTGCTTTTTACTTATACAAGTAAGTATTATTATATATAAAAGTATTATTATAATATATAAAAGTATTTGCACTTTTAAGTATCACTACTTATTGTCTCTAAAACATTTGTATGTCTTCTTGTATTATAATCATTGATATAAGGTTAGAAAATGAAATATTGTTTTAATTAGCGTATTTTCGCCATCAAAAGAACCACAGGCATATAATTGCTTTCCTAGAAGGCTGGCATAGTTCAAATCAATTCACTCAAACACCTGCTAACAAGTACCTAGTGCCTTTAAAAAGTAAGACTAGCACCTGCCATTTGAAATACAAAGAAGGAAATGCTGCCATTAAAAAAAAAAAAAAGAAAAAAAAGTTTTTTATTGTTTTATTTAGAGTACCTGTCTTTTCCAAGACATTAGATAAAATACTAACAGTTACTATAGAAATGTGACAGAAACATCCAAAAATTTGTCCCTGTCAAATTAAAATTTATCATCTTCCCTTGCCTATGTATAAGTAGCTGAAGAGATAATTTTGTTTATGAAAAAGACCTCAATACTAAAAAGACTCTGCAATTATGACATCCATCATACAAATCATAAATCCATTTTCTTTCAATAAAAGTTGTAAATAATTTCATAGTGTTGAGACGACTATTAATATTACTTATTGCATACAAACAACCCCCCTGCAGACAGAATAAAATACATCTCTTTCAGATGTATCCTTTCTCCAGTGAAATATAGAAGGTAGGTACACACAAAATATTTTGTTAAGGTTTTGATGCATAAATCAGTAATTCCTTGTCCACTTCAGAAAGAACGCAAATATGTAGGATCTTGGGCTGCATTCAAGTCTAGAGAAACACACCTAAAATGAGATATATTTGTGCAGTTGTGTCTACAAGCAATTCATCTGACTTCCTGCTTTGTTAGTATTTCAAGCTCAATGTAGCTCTATATTTGTTGGTGTCTAGTGACAATGAAAGGAGTTTAAGACAAAATTGAACTGCATCTGCTCAGCTGTTTCTAGTGAGGTGGGCTATCCAATCAAACCTCTAGCTGCTCCCTGGAAGAAAGTAGCATTCCTGCAAATCCTAATTTTCTGTCTAGTAATATTCTGTGGTCTTGAACATCCATTACACCTCAACTAACATCAGTGCTTTAATCTAACATTAACATCTGCCAACAGTTCTAAAAAGCTGCTAATGGCCTATAAATAGTTTCTGTGATGAAGCTGTTTAAGAAAGCCTTTTACTTTACTGCATATATTTGCTGCAGGCTTGATTAATTTGATAACACATACTCTGGCAATTTATGATGATTTGGGGCACTCTGCCTAGAAGCCAGGTTTCACTCGAGATAAATCCTTCCTTTGATATTCTCATGCATACCAAGTACTGTCTTCTTGTTCTGTATCAGATATCCTAGGGAAAAGTCAAATGGTAAAAAGTGTTGATTATGTATGCACTTTTGACTAAACCATTAATGCTACTTGAGATGTCTGGATTATTCAAGATAGATTAAGCAGAAGATTTATGTTAAATGTGTGCCCTTCTGGAGCAGCTGTTAGAGGAGAAGCTGTTGGAGACTAGCCAGGTTTCTGTGACTGTTCCTCATCTAGAGCTCAAATATAAATACCTATGCCTTGATTGAGTTGCTTGCACAAAAATGGTGTCTAGTGCTTAGATTTAACAGATCCTAGAATATTATTCCAGATTTCCTTGTAGTGAGTCAAGTGTTTTCCACAAACCTTGATTGAGATCTGCCAGGTTCAGTGGATGTCTTTGAAATCATGTTTCTCCAGAACATGCAATTGAATGTTGATTAAATTTTGATATATGTTGGAAATGTTATTTGTAACCTACCGGAATTGCACACCAAGCATGAAGACTCATTTCTTAAAAACAGACTTAACACCATTTTAGATATCTGGACTATTTTCCAGAGTAGAATAGGCCTGTATGCCATCCTGCAGGTGTCTCAAGCGTCTACAGAGATCTTTGCCTGAGATTTGTGTATACAGGCAACAGATTAAGGACTTAAGAACAGATGTTTAATCCCACCTAAGATGCTCTGAAATTCAGGCAAACTTCCAACTGTCATTATAGCAATAACTTGGCCTACATACTGTAGTATCTACTAATGTACTCTAAATTTTCTTCATTGGCAATGAAGAGGAATAAGACGTTTTAGAATGCAGTTTGTCATACTAAATGTAGATGAGGTCTAGCAGGAGACAAACCATGAGACAGTGATGTGCCCTTGCCACACAGAGTCAAATGATACCCTAGGCTGCTTTAGGAGTGATGCCAGAAGATTGAGAGAAGTGATCTTCCCCCTCTAGTCAACATGATGAGGCCACACTTGGAGCCCTGTGTCTATTTCCGGGCTTCTCATTACAAGAGACATGGGGATGTGTTCCTTGTGAGCAAAGGCTGATACTGGGACTGCTTAGGCTAGAGAAGAGAGGACTTAGGTGGATCTTTTCAGTGTATACAAAAGCCTGAGAGGAGCCTGGAAAGAAGACTGGGCCAGATATTTATGGAGCCACCCAGTGACAGGGCTGGAGGCAATGGGCACAAGTTGAGTCAGAGGATATTCCCTCTAAATATCAGGAAGCACTTCTTCACTCTTAAGGTGACTGAACTCTACAAAGGTTGTTTAAGAGAGGTTGTGAAGGCATGTGGAAGTGGTCCTGGACAGCTAAATCTAGGGGGCCCCTCTTAAGCAGAGTGGTTGGACTAAATGACCTTCAGAGATCCCTTCCAACCTCAACCAATCTGTGATTCTGTAATCTTTTTCTCTCCAATAGACTTAAAGAGCACACTAAGGTAGTTATCTTGGTTGCAATATTTAAAGTACCATAAAGATAGGAGAATTACATCTTTATTTCTATTTAGATGTTGGTTTCTTCTAAATCACAGTAGTATGATTATTAGAGAAGCAGACTCTATGGTCAAAACAAGTCAGTAGCTAGTTTAATGATTTTCAAAATTAAGCAAAAATTTTCAAACATTTTGTATACATCCTGTTCCAATTTTCTTGCATAGATATTCTTACTTTCACTCTCTTTTCCTTCTTACTCATGACAGCAAGTTCTAAAAGCTAGTCTTTCATTCACTGCTCTCAGGTGGATGATTTTTTCAAGTAGTAATTAAGGTTGCAGTAAAGGACCACCTGCTTCTCAGATAAGCCAAAACACCTGAAGTTTTTATTTATCATATCATAGCTGTGTGAAAGATTTTAAGATGCTTGCAGACATGGCTTTGAAATATTGCCAATACAGTTCTATAAAATGAAGTGCAATTATTTGAGATTCAAAAGCCTGTTTTGTTGCTTAACACATTACATAATTCATCAATTTGATGATAAAAGAATGTATCCACAGGCAAGACCTAGCAGGAATTGTCTTTGTCAACAGAGAAAGGAAAAAAAAAAAAAAAAAAAAAAAAAAAGAGTGGAAGGGGAATAGGGGAGTGAAGGGCAAACTTTCTGTTCAGTTGAAGTCAGCAGGAAATATACTGGTAAGGAAGATAAGCCCAATAAATTCATAAAGATTCTAGTTTAATTCTCAATCAGAATATGTAAGGCCTGTAAACCACTATAGTATGATAATATTATATTTTGACAATATTAAGGATACATTTACCCTCCAAAACAGAGTAAATAGGTACATACAAGCAAATTAACTAACCAACCAGCTAACTAATACTTAAAAAATAAAGCGAAATCCTTCATCATACAAGAATGATAAAATTTTCTTGCAGGTGCATCTTTAGATTCAAGTACTATAAATACATTTTCAGAATTTTAAGTTACTATTTATGACCTGCTGTTGGTAGCAGAAATCAGCAAATCAGTTCATCTGTATATTGATCTACTGACATACTTTGAACTAATTTGTCATTAAACACCACCGTAAAATCCTAAAAGTCATATCATCTTAGAAAATACTGTAAATTTTACAGTTATATAAAGTTTTTATATCTATATATATAGATAGATATGTTGAAGTTCTGCAAAAGATATCTTGTTACAATTATTTTTTTAAAGTAATTTAGAATGTCCATATTTTGTAGGATTAAAACAGAAACCTGTTATTATTCTTAATGCAGTTAAATTTTGGTATCCAATTTTTTAGGAAGGCTATTATTCTACTGGCTTGTTGTTTGTTACATAGGGGGTTGTTACATGGATATTTGTAGTACATTGAAATAAAAAAAGACTATGCTGCTAACCAAATAGTAAAATTATGCAAATTGCTGCAGGGAACAGACATATTTATTTATATATGGGTAAATAAAATTTAAAAAAAATCAAAAAAACAACTTCACCTGAAGACATTTTATATGCTTTATAAAGCTTTGAAAAAACTTAGCTTATTGCCATAATTATATTTGTTTTATTTCTATTAAAAAGTCAGCTGTACTCCTGAATAACATGCCGTGTTTAAATGAAAGTTAAATTATTAATTTAAGGGAGTCTAAATTTTAAAAGTTCAAATTTTTAGAAAATTCAAATTGTTTAATTTTGCTAGTCACAATTTTATCTTGACATTGCTTTGGCAGATTTATATCCCTTAAAAAAAAAATCTACTTCCCTTATGAAGCACTTTCCACATGAAGTTAAGATTTTAATTTTCATGTAAACACAGGAACCCTGATTTAAGCAATTGAAAAACTCAACTTATTTAAATTTGTTTAATAAAAATATTATATCACTCTGGCTTCAATTATCTATTTTTCGGCTCTCAAGAGAGTAGAAAATGTTTTATTTGTTGCTCTCTATGTTAATTTTATTTTTCTTTAACTAAATGTGCTCCCTCCTGTAGAGGCACAATGGGTTGGGGATTTTTTTACAGACGGATAACCCTTTCACAATCAACTCATTCTGTGCCTAAGGCATAGCAGACAAACTAAAAACACTTCACTTTGATACTGCTTCCAGAAACATGACCTATAAACCACAGAATTTTTACAATAGCTGCCTGGCACCAATCTCACAGCCTTTGTCTTTCCTTGAGCTTTGATATGTCCTGAGAATAGAACACATACTTCATGCCTTGTATCAAAGAGGGTTAGAAATCAAGGACTTGTCATTTCAGTTAGCATATCTGTATCTCAAAATATGGGGTTTATTCTATAGAAAGCTAACTTCATGGAAAATATTATACTCTAATTTTTTAAAACATGCTAAGACAATACTTGCAAAGGGTTGTCAGCATAGAATTATGATTGAATGGCATGATTTCGTTAATCTGGGAGTTGTAAACATGAAAAATAATGTAATTAGTGATCTGAAGTTCTTATGACATCATTTTGTTTGACTCTTAGGAGTAATAGAGTATTTTTTTCTATACTATTCTAGAATTGTCTGTTTTTCTCCCCTTATTTATTCTTTCTAATATATAAATATGTCAGGTAACAGGAAGTCAATATCAAAAGCTTGCATCTTGCTGATACAACTGCTGTGTAATGGACAAACTATTTGTCTCACTCTGCTCTCCATGCCTTTTGCAAATATACTGCTTCTAACACAGTATGTAGAGAGTATTGTTCCTTCTACACTGATTTCTAGGGTTTTTTTCCTTTCTTCCTTCAAATATGATATAAATAGGCAGCTGGAGAAACCTCATTCTTCTGACAGTTGCATCCTTTTAGACAGGAAATCTAATACCCATCATAAATGTAGAGAATCTCATTTATTGAGATGACCGGCTCATGTATTCTGAGAGACACAGAATTGGTTACCAATATAAAAATGTAAGATATGTGTTCACTAAATATCTGGCACTCAATTATGAAAAATTACTGGGCATTTTAATTTCATGCTATGAAGATGTATCCGATAGAAATAAATTCTCTTCTATACTGTTCCTTATAATTGCAACCTCAGGATATGTGGTGTTTTTAAAAAATGTAGAAAGATTGTGCTTACTGAGAACTTGGAATATATCAATGTTTATGGCTTGGCTACATAGAGCTAAATAAGCTTTTTATGATTCTATCCAGAATAAAGCAAAAATGCATTTGGTCTGAGCACGTTTTCATAGTCATTAAAAAAAAAAAAAAAAAAAAAGCACTTAAATATTTATGTAATCTGCTTCAGGAATACAGCTTCTTTCCTTTTTATCCTTAGATATTTTTTCTTTCCTAAATCAGTATTCATTTTCTTTGTCCTATATAAGTTTTGCTATTAAGCACTAGACCAAAAGTGTTACCACTTAATAAAATGCCATTTTTCAGTTTTAATGGTTTTTATTTTCTTTTATTTATCATAAAAGTTAAAAGTCAAAAATTGTATAAATCATATGAATATGACTTAATTAAAGTGACAGTCTCGATTTAAACCCAATTCTGTTGTTAGCTGATCCAGTAAATATCATGTCATATGGAAAGATCAATCCCTGGCACTGAAAGACAGCTAGTATAACAGTTTTCTAATTCTACCACGTGGGACTGTACTTGCAACTACTAAGTGTATTGTTACTTTGCCAAATACTGGTTCACCTCCAATTTTTCTCTTTCACTGTATCTAAATCGTAGTAGTTTGGCTTCCAGCATGTTAGACTTAGTGCTCCAAGTCTGAGAGTTTGTGGTGGGTTATTAAGGTTGAAGTTTTTATCAGTTACTACATTAGCTGATACATTTCATTTGACAACTTATATATATATGTGTGTGTGTGTGTGTGTGTATATATATGTGTGTGTGTATATATATATATGTGTGTGTATATATATGTGTGTGTGTGTGTGTGTGTGTGTGTGTATATATATATATAAAAATTTGACAAAGGAAACTTAATTGTGCAGTCAAAACTACCTGTTTCATTCTTGCTGCTTGCTTCCTACCAGTGACCACAGCAACATGGAAAAAACTTATCACACCAGGTACCTTCAGACTGGAAAAGTCTATGTCCTAGGTAGCTTCCTACTGCAGGCATTTACAAGTGATCCCTCAAGCATCTTTGTTCAAACTCATTCCATTTTTCCCTTCACTTGGCATTGAAAATAAATGAACTGGAGATTAGACTAACATCTTCAGGCTATTAAGTCAAAGTTAAAAACTTTACATTATGGACTTACTCGTAGTTCTCCTGAGTTGTCTTCATTTTTTAAAGTATTATGTATCAAGATATTCCCATATCACAGAAGAAAAACAAATAAATGATTGGTTAAGACAGTAGATCCCCTCAGGGTGTCTGTCAGACCTGGATATGTTGACCTGAATTTCTGTCCTAGAATTTTTTTGCTGTGTATCTCGTGAAACACATGATAAATGAAATTTATTTAACTGAACAGAATTAGACTGATTGAGCTCTTGAACATATATGCTCAAACATTATTAGAAGACAGCCTCCAAACTTTATTCTTTTATTGTTTCTGTCATAATTCTCTTTTTTTTTTTGTTTACTTAAATTCTAAGTACAAGTACTCAGAATTATTTAATTCTTCTTCTTTTTAGTATTTCTAAACCAATAATAGCAGTGTGATAATGTATCATACCTAAAAAAAGGGAAACAGGGAAAAAAAATCTGATTTTAGTTAATCTTTTGCCAGTTGATAATCATCTATCAATATTTACCTTCAGATACAGAATCAGCTTTGATTATAAGTATAAGCAGACATTGCAATGTTGGCATTTAGTATGTATAAATAAATCTCAGTTTAACAAATCAAAGCATTTCAATGTGTACATGGTGTTTACAAATTTAAGCAAAACAAATAAAATAAACACTGTTGAACTAAAGTCCCAGTCAGCTAACTTTTAAAGTAAAGCATAATAGTTTTGTTCACAGCATAATACAAACTAAAAGGTACAAAGTTGAAAGCATAAGTAATTTAACCATAGAAATGTTGTAAGCAACCATAAATAGTATTATGGTACTGTATTATGCACACAAACAATGACTCAAGCAGAAGAATAATCATAATGCACACATCTATCCACATAGAATATTTCTTACCTATTCATGCACATTCATTGACACCTGAATTTACAATTCAAATGCTTAATAATTTAATTGATATTGGCCTCCTCTTTTCTTCCTTAGTATAACTGTTGTTATCTGAAATAATGTGTGTAAACCATAGTTTGAGTTGTTTTTAGAAAATAGTTCAAAATTCCAAGCACTGAAATTATCATAGTATAGAAGATGTATTCCAAAACTCACTGATTCTAACTTCCTTTAAAAACTTTTAGGCTTTAGATTTGGACTAACAAATCATTGTTTTAGAGAGGGACTAGCCCATGGCTAAAAGGCTCCCTCTTTTCCTGAAAGCTAAAGTTGCATTGGCAAAATTCTAAATTACATGATTTAAATTTAAATTACATTTAATTTTTTTAACAGGAGAAAAAAAAAATAAAAACTAAATGTCTCAGTGCAAAATATATTATCTGTAATAAAATTGTAATGAAGTGCAATTTGCACAAAACTAAACTTTGTGAAAATTATATGTGATACTAAAATTCAAATAAATATTTAGCTTTCCCTTTCTTAGTTGGGCCTACATACAAATTATTCATGTACTTTATTTTGACAGAAGTGGTCCCTATAAGATGTACCAATGCCACCTACAAATTTATAATGTTACTGGTATTATTAATAAATTCGTAATCTAGTGAAGTGAGTCTATCTGGAGATACTTAGCAAGGATAAATATAGACAGCACCCGTTTCTGAAACTCAAGTGGTTGTAGAGACAATCAAACAAGATAAGCAAGCAATTATGGTTACAGAGAGTTGATTAGCATTATACCTTTCATTTCATTGTAACTACTGTTTGTTTGCAATGATAAAAATAAGTTTAGGAAAGGGATCAGATTTGTTTTTTGTTTTTAATATGTGCTGATTTTTACTGAAAAAGCTCTACAGATAAGAGAAAGACCTTTAAACTTATTTTCTTTTATTTTCCCTTTCTTTTTGTGGATCTCAATCCAGTAAGAACAATCAGTTTTAATGAGCAAAAATCTAGCAGTTTGATGGCTCTAGGCAGACAAATAATGAGGGAGAAACTGGTAAAGTAAAAAAAAAAAAAAAAAAAAAAAAAAAAAATCCAAGTTAGGGTGAGCTCTTTATAAAAATGTGTTCCACAGAATGCCAGCAGAGCTTTTTTCATAATGGTTGTTTTATAGTTTTGTTTGTTATTTTATTCCTTGTGTTATGCGCACCAGATGTGAAGAACAAGTCAGAGGCAAAGAAGTTTCAGAGTTTTTAATTCTAGACATAGAGCAAGATCAATATGAAATAATGTGGAGATGCCTGTAAAATGCTTTCATATTTTCTCTTTAGGCATACTAAGGTAAGAATGGAACTGCATTTTAAAAAATAGGGACATTTCTAATGAAAAATACACTTTTAGATGAAAAATGTTTTACTAATTAGTAGCTAAGAATACTAACACAGGCCATTAATCACAGAAAGGGGAAAGGATGAACTGATTGAATGATTGAAGACAGTGCAGTCTTAACTGTGATGACTGTAAGCCAGGGCTGATCTTCAAGGACAATCTTTGCGAATTAAAATGTACATTCTGAAGTGCATAAAGTCATGCATCCATGGCTGAAAGATAGGAAGTACGGACAAGGAATTTCAGGAAAGGTTTAATCAAAAAATGAGTGCTCCCAGAAGGTGAAAGTAGGGATGAACAGCCGAAGAGGAATAGAAAGATGCTGAACACAAACCAAAGCTTAGAAATGTGAAAGACAAAGAAAGTTATTCCAAGTGCCTGGATAACACAGGATTTCCACTCTAAAGCCTGCTTTGGACTTCCAGGTCTCTGAACCTCCCAAGATGGGAATGTGAAATAAGTAAAGTTAGGACTATTTATGCAAACTGCACATACAGAAGTCCAGAGAAGATGCATCCAACTGTGATGATGGATCCACTAGATGAAGTGTCAGTCACCCGCCAGTCTGAAAGTATAGCTGAATCCTCAGTATCTTCAGTTAAATTTAGACAGATTGCCATTACTAAGAGGTTAATGTATTAAAGAACAATCTTAAGTTAAAGTAATGTCATTAACACTTGATTAAATTCTTGATGTAATTTACTTTTGTCTTCCTGCCCAGCTGATCTATCCCTTTGTGATTCAAATGTGTTCTATCACTGTGCTTGATTTGAAGTCAAATTCACGGGATGGTAATTTTTCTGGGGGTATATATTTACAAAAAATATTTGTGATTTTCTAGTAAGGCAGCAGAAATTGATGATTTCATAAAAAGTCCTTGCTATTATTCTGTAAGTGGACTATTATTTTGTAACATTAAGCAATGTGAATGTTATTTCCATCTGTCTTTCACAATTGCAGTTATTCAAGTATTTTCCGACGTGTTTTTACACTCACATAATTTAACGTGGATAAATAGGACCTTATATATGTGAGGTAAAATACTAGTTTTGTAGTTCTTGTGTATTTGGCTTAAACTCCATCTTATTTTATCCACTGTGACTGGTCTCACTATTTGTATCTTCTCTTCTTATTTATGAATTTGAAAAGTTACATATGGTTTTCTTTGTTTGTTCAACAAAATAATTGGCCATTTTTACTTTATTTTCTACTTTTAAAGATTCAAGAAATTAGATTTTCAAATATTTCCACTTTTTTTAAAATAGCTTTTCATACAGTTTATATCTCTGTAAGGTATTTATTCAGCCCTGACATATTATATGTTTTTCATGTAATTTGGATGAATAACTGGATATTATTTGTATTTTTATAATAAAAAATAGCATCTCATAGCAATATTAAAAAATTCTGGCATTCCTTTGTTCAAGATTATGCCATTCATGCTTGTAGCCTAAGATAATTTCTTTGATAAATTATCTTCTTTTTTTTTTTTTTTTTTTTCCCTATTTATGAATGTCAGGATAAAAATTGTGATGCTTGCCACTGTTACTATATTGCTTCTGGATAGTCTATTAAAGGTTCTATATGTTGTCCATGCAGTAAATTCATGTATGCATGTATTGTCTTACCTAAAATTTGTAAAGAAGATTATTTAGAGATTCTCGGTATCTTGTGGGGTCCTGTAATATGCTAGACTTTGCATACTTGAATAATCAAGATTGAATAATCAAGATATTTTTCCTGGCACTGGGAATTTACAATCACCGGTGACTTTTGGTTTGTATAAAACAACTCAGAGTAACTACTGCTTTCAGTTGGAACCAAAGCTGAGTGTAAAAACAACTGAGAATTTTACCATGTTAAGGTAATTCAATTAGAGCTTTAAGGACTGTCTATTATACTGACATTACAGTAGAAATTTTACCCTTAGCAAATCTAAATTTTCAAGCAATGAATACGCAATTTTCCAAAATTAAATTAGTCGAATATTTTGAAAATAGTAATGGCAGGTTTTGAGCATAAAACTCAACTGATGAGGGATTTTATTTGTAGATGTACAGATGGCTGTTGCCCTGATTTCTTACAGATTAAATGACAGAGGCAGACAGCATGTGAAAGAAGAAGGAATGACCCAGCCCACCTTCAGTGTCTTTCTCTTCCAGCTTCAGTGATCCATATGTATTGCCCAAATTCTAACTTTCACAATGCTCGTCACAACCTGGGAATTGTTTCTAGCAGTTTGAGTTTTGTTCTAGATTCTTATTGAAAAGTGGGGGAAAAAAATACTTTGTATTTGCTCTTTAGGTTGAGATTTTTCATTGGAAAAAACTTCTCTCAATGGTATTGATATCCTAATGTAATCACATTGTAATAGAATCACTCCCTGATGGTGAACACACTTCAGTGAATCATCTACCTTGAAGTTCTTGGCTGAGGCACTTAAATTAAAAAAAAAAACAAACAACAGTTGTCCTTGGAACATTCTACTAGTGAAGAAAAATATATCACTTTTAGAGTGAGAATGAGATCTTAGACGGGTTGAACTGTTGTTTGATAGTATAAAGCTGCTTTCTGTTATTAGTCACCCTAGTATCTTTTTTGAGCCTAACTATTCTAATTTATGCACTCGTTAACAGCTTAAAATTAAGTGCACTCAGGCATTCAGGCCTCAGTCAGAGGAAAAATTATTTGAGAGGATAATATTCAATAATCCTAATAAATATTTATATTTTAGGGTATGAAGGGGTAGGAAAACATGTAGGAAAAGAATGACAATAGGAGGGAACACCTTGTCTACATTTCCTGCTCATTCTTTTAAGTAATTTATTTTTGTGCACTTTTAACTGCAAGTAAGGTTTAAAAATAGTGAAAGATTCATGTAAGACTCACTGAAGATGTCTGCCAATAGACAGATTCCTAAAAAATGGCAGAAATTAGCACAATTTAGTATTTCACAACTTTTCATGAAAAATTTAATCTAGGTCATTTTCCTCATTTCAACAGACAAAAAGATTGTAACTTTTTTCTCTTGCATTTTCATATGTTTTGTGCTGATACTGGGTTTTCTTAGTTATTCTCTATTATTGATGAGAAATTTTTTAAGTCCTGGGGTGTCTGTGAATTTAGCTGTAAAAAAAACAAAGCACTAATAAATTATGTATCTCCTTAATAACAACAAAGTTTTTCATAAGTTCATTTCATTATTTCATTTACTGAATGAATAAGAAAGGATACTTTTTAAAACCATAGAAATTGAGTCTCTTTATAACAACTCTTATATGTAATATCATGGCAAAATGTGTAATAATCATATTATTAAGAGAAGCTCAACAAAAAGCTAGGAAAAAATCAAAGGTATCAATATGGAAGAGAGAGTTACCCGAGAAAAATATTGGGTAAGTACACTCCTAATATAAATTAGTTGGATCAGGACAAAGAGGGTATTATTTATTTCTAGAGAATGGCCCCTATTTTCTACTGTTCACTATCAGGTTTCAGGACTAGTTTATATGTTGCTAGATGAAGCAGAGCTCACATTTGCATGTTTCACTCTCATAAAGTGGCATTGCTTTACAGATGGCATTCTGTTTTCATGTTCTATTGACAACACACAGGAACAAATTTCTGTCTGTGCATTGCTCCGTTTCTGATTTTGAAGTTCTGGTTATATTACATTACATGTACATCTATATATTAACTAGCAATCCTTGAAGTTTTGGATGTCATGGAAAAAATCTTTTCTCCAGATAGGTTCAATCAGTTGAGGAAAATATTTAAATTATCTTATGATCTTTCATATGCTGATTTTTTTTAGTCACTTTCAATATATTAAGCTAGTTTCTCCTATTAGACATTCCTATACTTCAGAGTGCAATTACCCTGTAGGCACCACAGACATGGCTGTCTCTGCCCAGCTCCCTCAGGACTCACTTCTCAAAGCAGCTGTGTTCATGATCTATTTCTTTCCTGGAAAAGCTGTCCAAGATGTGTCCTTTCTGTGTCATGAGTGGAAACTACCCTAGAATTGCAGTAGAAGTGTGACACAAAGTACAGAAGAAGAAAAGAGGGGAAAAATTTCTCAGTTATCAATGCCAGAGATTAGCGGATGTTTACCTCAGAACTTTACTTAGTGATGCAACAGACAAAAAGGCTCACAAAAACTCCTTCATATGCAGGTCTCCCATGCAAAATGCTCAAGGCCAGGGCTCTGACCAACATGGTCTGGTGTGTGGTTGGAATGAGATGATCTTTAACATCCCTTCCAATCCAACTATCATATGATTCTGTGGCTCCTCATTTCCTTTCCACCTTCAGTCCAACCTGGGATAGGCATGGAAGTTCATTGCTTTATCAACAGATTAAGTTACTACTGATTTTGGGAGGGAAATATGAATCTGTAATTGGAATATTAGTTACTTGAGATATCCCTGAGGTAGAAGTAAAGGCTTCCATCAGGAGTGTGTTATTGTCTACAGTTCTGTCAATAAGTATATGGAAAGGAATACAAGAACACTTTTTCCTTATTTTGCCATTTCTGGATGTTTAATGTAGATGCAAACTGTCAGGAAATGAAATTTAATTTGCCTTATTATAAAAATACAAAGTAAATCACAGGTGTTATTAACCTTCCTACTCAAGGGTATAACTTGGGAGTCAGCAATGTCTCCTGTAGACAGATTGTTCTATGAATCTCTGCTTTGGATAAAAGCATTTCTCTGTGAAATATCTCATCCACATAATTGGTCTGCCACAGAATATAAAGCAGTGGCATAAATGAAGTTATATTTTCAATGTGCATGTAGTCTAAGACTACTCTTGCACTAAGAATTTTCTATTTAACCCTGTAATTTCTTCTGGAATTTACAAATTTAAGGAATGTTTCTATAGGTGACTGTTTCTGTTTGTTAAGAAAATAGACACTTTTTTTTCAACAATGTTAATAAATCTTCTAAATGGAATTTATGGACAAATTTATGCTCCTCAGATGAAGTGCACTGCAAGAAATTTTGCTTTCTATTTCCAGTAACATAATGAAAAGCAGGTACAACACTCATACAACATACACCTGTTACCATGTAACATATAAATCTGAAGAACCCTGAACTACAGTCTTTTCTGTAAAAATCCATTATGTCTTACTCGAAATTCATAGTTTTATTTTGTTTTCTTGGATAGAAATATAAGCAGGGAGTACCTACTTTTTTTTTTTTTTTTTAATTGCTACTAGGAATTCAACAGTTTTGTCTTATAAATGCCTCTTTAATCCACTACCACTGTTGATTACCACCGTACTGCAATTGCTCTATCTACCGTACGTCCAAGTATGATATTTGGATAAGAGAAGACATACTTCAGAAATTCCTTTTTTGGAATTTAACATCTACTTAAGAGTTACTATTAAGGAAAATAGAATATGGAGAGTACTTGTGATTATCACTGTTAATAAGATGGCAACTTCTCTTGTTAAGGTTGTATTCTTAGCATGGATATAGCAGTTTTTCATCTGTTCAATATTCCTGTAGAAGGAATACAGGAAAATAATTGATGGTTACTTACACAGTAACCATCCAAGGATGGTTGCATTCAGATTTTTGCCTATTTTTCGAGTAATTTTGTTCTCAAATTGTGGGATTTTATTTTAGGAATCTATATGTACACTACAAATCTATACTCCCAAGCAGCATAACAAGAACACTATGATTGCAAGAAAGTTTAACTACATTCACATGAATAAAATAATTCAAGAATGACAGCTTTCTCCCATATCATAAGAAACTAAATGCCATTCATAAAATAACCGTTCAACTGGAAAATATACACAGATGAGCATTTTCTGCAGTGCTGTCATTATGTGTAACATGGCCATGATTCTTACTGTTCAGCAGTTTAATGACTTTATCTTACATAGTTTCCCATACTCATACATAATAGCTAAGTACCCTATGGTGAAAATACAAGCCAAATAGCCATATGCCGGCAGTCTTCTTGCAGACCGGGCAGGTTTTTGATTGGCTCTAGCAGGTTTGGGGAAATGACCATTTCAGACAGGACCCAGTCAAGCAGAAAATGGGCAGATGCTGTAACTTGCATAATCAGTGCAAAGAATTCTCATCTGCCATTTATAGTACACAAGATTAACTGATGGGATTCCAACTGATTCAGGCTAATTTAATGACAACCTCTAACCATCTGGCTAGAAAGTTGTATTTTACAAAGGCCTAATGCTGACCCACATAAGTTAGCCTAAAACACATTTGGTGAGTTTAATAATGGATTATACATCAAAGCAAGTACTCATTACTGTTACAAGTCATGAAATATTTATTTTTAATCTGACAGTTCTACTACAGCTAAACAGTAAGAGATTACACGGTGAACCAATATATATAATAGATAACTTACTACTTTTCTGCTGTGCTAGTAAATATAAAGCTTTCCAAGCCCAACAATTTCACTGGCTGACAGTGGTAAACTCTGGGAAATAGGCCCTCCCTTTTCTTCAATGGTATGAGATCTCCTTTTGCTCTTTGGACTTAACTTATAATTTTGCAGCAATATCCCCTAACTTGTTAATTTCTTTGTATATAGCTTGATTTCACTAATAGTCAGCATCCTGGAACCTAAATTATAGCCATGAGACTTTTGCATGAAAAGTCTTTTGGAATGTTATCGAAGAAGGAAATTGGTAGGACAAAAAAAAAAAAAAAGCATTATATAATATGTCTGACAAGGTCCAATTTATTGGTGATGGTTTGGGAAGTTGAAGGGACCCAGACTGACACTTAAAGCTTAGAGCTGGCAATTAGAAACTTCACATCAGCAAACTTTAGTTGAAGGCAGTGAAGTAACCATTCAACTTCCTCAATGCAATTTTTATGGAGCCATTGTTATTAACAGACTCACATGTTGCTGAAATATAGCAATGATGAGTGGTTTTCAGGCAGCTTAAATTAATTTCTGAAGTCATATATTACACTGCATAAAATGCATAATGATGTATTCACATTTAAAGTTTTGCTAATTTTTCTCTTTTTTTAATCACATTTAAATACAATTTATGTATAATGGTGTATACAAGTTGATGAACATGCTCTGACACATTCTGTTCAAAGTATCAGGCATCTGGGAACATCTGGGGATGGAGGAAACTGCTGAAAAATCAGAGAATATTTCCATATAAACTTTTCACAGCTGTTAGGAGTACTGTTAAATTCTTTGAGGTAAAATACACCACTTGTTCTAAAATACTTCTTGCAGTATACAGGACATGTATTAATCCATATACTATTCCTCCACTAAAATCTATGGACAAACATATACCTTGTGAAGCTGTTTAAGTAGTAGTACCTACTTACTCACAGATTTTAGAAAACCTCATATTTCTGTTTTGTGGGAAAATTGTGGGAAAACTTGTCCTATTCGGGCAACAGTATTTGGTGGCTCCAGTATTCAAAAAAACCCAAAAAACACATTTTAAAAACTATAGGCAAGCAACACAGAGAGATTTCCCTTCATCTGGAATGGATTGTTTAGAAAAGTGACACACATATTTTTTGAGAATCTGCACTTCCTTTTTATGCAAAAGTATTTTCTAAGACATCCAAACAACTGTCTGGTCCCAGATCTCTGTAGCTCTCGTCTATGAACAAAAGCTGACTCACTGGGGAACTCTGCCACTTTCAACCACTGGAAAGTGGTGAATCCTCTGGCATCTTCACAGGATGAAGTAGTCCAAACGATTGTAAAAAAACCTGCTATTCAACATTTAGTTGTACTACCAGTTTTCTTTCACAGATCTTTCTTGTTTGCAAATAGTATGTGTTTAAATTCAAACTTAAAGCCAAAATAGAGAAAAAAATATTGCATTACGAATGGCAAGTTGTCACCCTGGTTTTTCTGAGTTTTTTAAAGCCTTTTGATTGTTCATAAAATGGAGTCAGACCTTTTAGATACGGTACAATATTAGGAGCAGTTTCTGCCTTTTCTCACACATGTAACATAAACAAATCCTTTGTTTTTCATTCTCTGTCCTTTGTTTGCATATTTCTAACCTGAAAACAATTGTAACTGACAGCGGGTTTGGCCATTTGGTTGGGAGGTGATAACTCCAGAAGCCAATCCACAGCCAGACCCACACATGTATAAAAAGTAAGAAATAAACAGGCAGAGGAGCTCTGGACTTGGCTCAGCCTTGGGCTCTCTCGGAGGAACTCTCTGCCCTGCAAAATCTCTCATCTCCGTGTGATTGCTTTGCATGTCGCGATCACAGCAAGTTTCCCATTTTAGCTTCTTTTTTTTTAAGCAAGAAAAGATACAATATCTACTCCTCTCTTATTAAGGTGTCTCTCTCTTAAGAAAACTTCCCTCTCTGGATATTTCTTTCCCAAGTATTTATTTTATGGACGTGGTATATTTAATTTATTTCATCCTTATGATTTTTATCTTGCATTCTTTTTCTCTCTTTCTCAGGGCAAACTTTCTTTGCATGGTTGACCTGAGAGCTACCTCTTACTCAAATTATGTCTGGTAAGATCCAAATGTGGATGCAGCAGCGTGTATGAACAGGACAGTAAAATCTATCTTAGAGTGTGTTTGCACAAAACTGATCATGTCAAACCTAATTACGCCAACATTGATGATACCAAACAGAAAGATAATCATCAGCTGGGCCGAAAAATAAACATTCATTTCTTACATGTACAAAGGTAAAAACACAATATCTGCATGTCTGTCATTCTTTATCTATGCAGATGATTTGATGAAAGGAAAAATGTTGAGATTTCTTCTTTCAATCAGAAAATCAAAAAGCAAATTAACTCCTACATATATCTGTAATCTGATGCTGCAGGCAGACCCACTCATAAATGTTAGACATTGACTGCATTAGGGTGTTGTCTCCTGTATTTGTTTGCCTTTTTACAGAAACTATTAAATTTTATCTTATTTTTAGAACCCACAATACAAAACCACTACGAAAATGTAGCACTCATTAAAACCAAGTCAGACCACAAACACCTCTGTCTTAGAATCCTTATGCAATTAATCCATGTTATATGATTGTGAGAATAAACTGTAATTCCCAGAGACCCCATTCCTCACTTCACCTGTCACAGGATTGGCTGCCTACTGTTGTGATAAAACACATAAATATAATGGAGAGTTTACTGTTTGCCATAGTGAGAGAATATGTACGTTGTCATCTGGAAAATGGCCCAAACATCTTTTTAGAGCCAGAATCTGAGTTTGTTCTGACAAAATATCAGCCATATTTCCAAGAATGGTCTACCCCAGTTTGTAACTACATTTCTTCTTTTTATCATCCTCTAGATATGCATCTTCAAAATGCAAATCTCTAAAAAGCATCAACTGCAAAATTAGGAGACTTCAAGTAGATTCATGGTATTTCCTTTTCTACTTTGCTTCCTTAACAAAGAAAATAGTGTCAAAAACGTAAACTATTTTCCAGGTTTCATTTCAATTACAATGTAGACTTTTCTCAGATAAAATTATACATGTTTTTCAAATAGCATACTCCAATTTTATTTTTGCTTTGTTCACTTCTCTTAGGATGTTAAGCCTCATTACAGAAAAAGTTTCCCTCTGCTTTTACATTCTGAAAAAGTTCTTCCTTGTTTATGATTAGCAGATCCAGCAGAATGCCTTCCCTAGAGGTCTGTTGATCACTTGCATAAAAATTGTCCTTGACCCTTTGTAGAAATCTTCATTATTATGACTACTGTTTTCCTTTAAGCAGATCCCAGTGTGATTAAATGTTTCCTCAGATTTTTATAGGCTCTTTACAGGCTCATCACCAGTTCCAAGCCAAAGAATCCCTGCTTTCATGTCTTGTCTTTCCTAAATTACTTTTATCCATTAACTGTGGAACTTTGGTCACAAGTACTATCCCACAATGGCTCTATAATCATAACACAAATATTTCTCTGTGACTGGTCACAAAATTCTAAGTCCAACTCTTTGTTTCCCATGAGGCAAGCATTTGTTAACAGTCATTTTTCACTTCATCCTCAGTGACAGTTTTTTGCTTGTTTGTTTTCCAAGCAACCTGAAACATCATCCCCAACTATACTGTCCTTCAGAGAAAATGTCCCTCGGGTCTAAACTTTTCTTCAGACTTTAGGCACTATGCCCCAGCAGACCTGGCTTAAACTCCACCCAGTAGGTTAGCAGGCCAACTGGCACACAGGGTGTTGTTTTACTTTGTCAGGTGTTTTCTAGCTCCCAAAAATTGCTCCTTCATCAGAGAAGGTTTAGTGGTATAAAAATGAAAGCTTTGCATCCAACACCTGCTGTGCACTCAGATGTTGACCGACAGGGTATCTCTGCTCCTACCTAAGCCTTTTTGCTTTACTGATAAAATAATAGACAACTACCTTGGTTCATGACCTGACCTCTTTGGCCTTGTCCCAGAGCCCTAATAATAAGCTTAGTTTCTCTTGGTAGGATCATTGACTCCTACATTGACGAGAAAGAAGGGCTAGTAATCCAAGGCCTGATTTCTTGCATTTGCTCTTTTCTTGAGAACTGAGAGGTGTAACACTAGAGGAATCTACAGGGGGAGTAACAGGAAACAATACATACTCTTTAACAGTGAAACAAAGGATAGTGACAGTCACAGGGAAACATCCTAAAGATGAGCAACTGGAAGGTTATTTTTTGTCTAGCTTTATCAGAAACTTATATTTATTTGTACTCTATTATTTACGGATGACCAAATGAATGATCAGAACTAGTTAAAATGAAAAAGTAAATGAAATCTACTCTGATTGTTATTTAATCATAAACCAAAAAATGTAGCTCACATATATATATCTGTATTGTTAAATTCAGCATAGAAAGTATCCTGAATTTTGTATTGACAGCAAAACACATTAATATGACTGCTCATAACAGGGAGCATATATCTTACCAGGATCCATAAAAGACACACGTAGAAGAAAAATACCTCTCTACATCTTCTTTTCCAAAAATCCCTCTATATAGATTGTCTTTTCATATAGATACAAATACTCTTGAAATGACTGTTAAACAGATATAAATTGACTTTAAATTATTAAATAATTTTAAGATTAAAATCAGGCTGGATGATTTTATAAGCCATGCAAGATAAAGAATTTGATCTTGACTGCAAAAATGGCAGAGAAATTATACACAGATAGGCACATTTTCACAACTACACTTAAAGAAAATACCTAATAATTGCAGCACAGAAAGAAATTATGGAGAATTTTAAATGAAAACATGGGAATATGCAACTACCTGTGCATTAAGGACATATTTCTCTGGTGGTTTTTGGTTTTAAACAAATTAATCTTTCAATTAAAGACACTTTTTACAATTAGAAGAAACAGTGGCTTTAATACTCAGACTAGAGTTGTAAGCATCATAAGCATCTTGAGGACTTTCCCCATGAGCTTCTACCACAAGTTTAACTCAAAAGGCATTTTATATTTATTAACAGGTACCCTTCTACACTTTTAAATTTGTAGTTGATCTCATTAGCAAAATAAATTTGGGGTTTTTTACAGTAGTCGTAGAATAATTCAGGCTGTCACAGCCATTTTTTTGCCTAGTTCAGAGTGGTTCTAATGGCTCCTTTGGGGCATATTTGATATCAAAGATAGTCTGCAATCTGGAAATTGGTCATATATTACAACACATCCAAATACTCTCAACATCTGCGGGCATTTCCTCTGTTTTTCCTTTCTTCACTATTTAAAAATGTCTTTGTAATGACAGAAAAATGCTGTATCTTATCACCCTGGCCCTTGATCAATGTCACAGATGCTCTGCCTCCTGCCACTCTGCCCCTTGATGCCATTGTCAATGTAGGCAAGATGCTGCCCACGTTATCCATGTAAGGAAGAATTGTTTCAAATCACACTGACATTGTGGAACCAAGAGGTGATATGAGTCCTACTTGCATTCAAAATGCATTTGCACAATTGCCTATTGCTCTCAGACAGTGCAGAACATCAAGTATCCTAGCAGTCTGATGCAAGCAGGGCATTGGGTGAGTGGCCATACAGGTATATTGTTGCTCATTTTTCCTACTGCCTCAGCGGAGTGTAGTTAACAAGAAAATTTGTGTTCTTCTGTTTGTTTTAATGCTACATATAGCAGATCTCCTCATTCATATACAAGTGATCTTACAATAAAATTCTTCATTGGTAATAGAATTTTAGGTACTGCAAAACAGGGGTGATTCCCAATTAAATAGTTTGATTGCCATTTTCCAAGTTAAACAATAATATTTTAATTTTATTCTTCAATCAAACCTGAATATGAAGATCATCCCTACATCCTCCATCAAAGGGTTGAGAAATGCTTAATTCATTACCATGAATACACAGTATCTTACAAAAAAAATGCTAGATGGATATAACAGAAAGTAGTGAAATAAAATTATAAACAAGTTCATACATATATGCATAGAATCTTAGAAACATAGGATGATGTGGGTTGGAAGGGATCTTAAAGATCATCTAGTTCCACCCATCCCACCATGGGCAGGGACACCTTTCATTAGACCAGGTTGCTGAAAGCCCCATCCAACCAGGTATAGATCATCCACAACTTCTCTGGGCAACATGTTCTAGTGCCTTACCACATTAATAGTAAACATTTTCTAATTTCTTCTTAATATCTAATTCAAATTTATTCCCTTTCAGTTTGAAGTCATTCTTCCTTGTCCAATCATGTCCTTGTAAAAACCCCTCTCCAGCTTTTTATAGGCCCCCTTTAAATACCGGAAGGCTGCTATAAGATCCCTCTTGAGCCTTATCTTCTCCACCCTGAATAGCAACAGTTCCCTGAGCCTGTCCTCCTAGGGAAGGCGTTCTGGTCCCCTGACATTTCCTTTTGTACATATACACCCAACATTTTTCTGAAAGTTTTGTGTCCTGTATAGAATTGAAACCTACTGTAAATCTGAGTAGTCAATAGTAACCAACAATCTGTCAATCTGACTTTTTAGGTTAGCCAAACTGTTAGCATACATTTTGAAATACAATTCTCAAACGTACATGGGTATACTCACTTCAATTCTCAAATGTACATGGGTATACTCACCTAGAGAAAACTATTACTTCAGTTTCATTTAACAAAAGACTTCTACCTAAATTGCTGAATGTAGAAAACAATGATGAAAAGAACCTGAATTGATCTTCAAAGTAGAGATAAACAATAAAAAATATAAAAATAAACAATATTTTACATTAAAAATATCTCATACTACTCTACCTTTTTGTTAAATTTTGTTTTTGTTTGTTCTGTTGAGTGAACGACAGTCTTGTGCCTCATAATTTGTTTATCATGATCTCTTTAGAAAATACTATAATACAGGTTTAATTTTGCAATTACATTTAAATATTTCAAAATACATTTAATGACTTAGTTATTTGATTTTGTTCCTGTCATCTTTTTCATGACTGTTTCATGACTGTTATTAAGCACAAAAAATGTTGGTTCAAAGCACAGGGTTCTCGGCTGTAATTTTGAACTTTTGTCTATGGTACAGAAAAGGGAGCAAGAAGATTCCTTGAATAATTTTATAACCTTGACATAGCAAGCAGTCTCCTCAAAATTAGATGTGCATTATAAAAATATATATACACATTTCCAGTTGGAAGACCTACTAGTGCTCTTTGGCAAAATGCCCAGGCTTCTCTGTGTAATTCACTAAGGAATACTTCTGTCTCACTCTGTAAATAAGTAGGTAAGATTAGATTTCACTGCTCAAAAGAGACAAAGCAGGTATCTTATATATAAACATATCTTTTAAAATGTTCTTTGATAAGCATACATCAAATCGGATCAAAACTCAGCTGCTTATCACGAGATGTGAAATCTCACACAAATGGGTATGACACGAAACCTCTTACATTCTTATTAGTAGCATTGTCCTCCAGCTAACCCTCAGAGCCAAAATTTTAAAGGATAGGATTTTCTCCCAAGATATTTTGAAATACATTAAGTGAAGCACTCAGGTCCTCACTGACTATGTCTCTTTAGTCTGTGAAAATAAAAGAATTCCAAGCCTATCTCTTTTTTTGCACTCTGGGCAAGTAATCGAACATGGTCTTCTGGGATATCAGCCTTTCAATTTGATGGTTTAAGAATACGTATCATTTTCAAATAAGAAAATTATACCCTTCAGAAAGCATTTTCAACTCTTTTTAGGGGGTGTTTTCAAACCTGCCCAAACATTTCTTTTCCAAAGAATGGTTTTGGTTTTCTTGCTGGTATTGTCTCTGATATGCGAGTCAAAAGAAAAGATGTGAGGGACATTGTTTTGTTAACCTGTGCCCTTACCAATTAATGCAGTAATGCAGCCCTTCACTATTTTCTTTGCTTCTTCCTTTTTCAGAAAGATTATTCTCAGCCCGTGTTTAGGACACATTAACCATCTGCTATACAAGGAGAAGGAATCTACACGCATGAGTTGTTACACCACTCTTTGCTGTTCCTGTGAGACACTATTGTCTCAATCCTTTTCTGAGTGCTACTAGGAAATAATTCCATTTTTAAAATGAGTACCTGAAGCTTGTTAAATTGTATACTAAGTCCAGAGTCTTTTTTGAGAAAACAGAGTGCCTCCTTATTTCACTCAAAAGTCAGTCTGAAGCTCAGGAGATAATTCCTCTTTAGTCTTAAGAAAAATAATAGATCAATGACATAAAATATTAAATAAACAAGGAATAGGCAAACTGAAACCTGTATTTTGACCTTGAGCAGCAGGTCAAGGAATAAGCTATTAGTGCTAAGGTGAGAGACAGTCAAGAATTGCCCTTTATACAGGGAATTTAACTCAATCTCTTAAAATCATCTCAGCTTTGGGGAGGAGCTCTTTCAGGAGTGATGACCATTTGTTTGTGGTAAGACAACTTTATCACTGTTTTCTTGTTCATTTCCTTCCTCATTTTGAGCAGTTTTAGGAATTCAATCTAGATAGGAAAACAGCAAAAACATTTTAATTGATCCACAGCCATTTTTTTTAGGTGATAGAAGATACAACAGACTGCACAGAGTAACTGAATCACTTGATAAAAATAGATAGTAGAGATACTAAATATGTTTTTTTCATGGTCCTTATTTGTCCCCTAGAAAAATAGAAAGAGCATTTGGCAAATAAATGAAAACTACAGTAATTCTGAGGACTTAATGTATTCTGCAGCATTGTGACAACACTTAAACTTTCCTGAAAAAAATAGCACCCTAATGAGTTATAAATATGTAATTAATCCTGTTTCACACTGAGCAAACCAAATTTCTATAAGCACTTTGACTTGAATAAAAACACCTGGCAAGATTCCCTCAACCTGTTTTTCCATCATCATCTGCTTATTTCCAGAATCTGGGATTTGTGGATAGGCTTATGACAGACCTGGAGACTACTGACTATTAGTTTTTCTCTTCATATTCCCTACCAGTCTCATGCTTTTGGCTTTACAAGAATGAGTTTACTTTTGTGCAGGCAGTTGACTTGAAACTTCCCCAGAATAATGTTTCTGAGCCATGAGCAAAACTTAAGCATCTCTTAGTCACGTACTGCTGATGACTTTTGGAACATGTGCACTGTTCAAAACAAGATGCCTAAAGTTCAGGAATAAGAAGCACAAAATCTTGTTCTGGATCTGACCTTAGAGCACAAGCAGCAGTAGTTATCCCATATCTTATTATTTTCACTTTTTTTCAAAATAAGAGCATCATATGTAAGGTAATTTAAAATTTTTATTTAATGCCTTCCCTTTCTTTGTAAGAAAACTAAAAGCCAACAATTAACACCCTCCCTAATTTCTTTTCAAACATGCAAAAGCCATAGCAAAACAAAACAAAAAAAGAAAAATAGTGTGATAAAAACCTAGCTTTGAGTAATATTTTGCATTAAAATATCATTATTGTCCCTCTGTCTTTACTGCATTTTTAATGTGTTTTCAAATCTTGTAATAATTATACTCATATGTTGAAATAATTGTATTCAGAATCCTGAAACAAACAAGTTTTATAAAGTTTTACAGTGAGGAATATAAAATCTCATTTTTTGATTTATAATTCTGTCTGTTTTCTTGATGTCAACACAGCAATGTGCCTAAAATAAATGTGACTCAACAAAGGAGAAGTCCTGAAAAAATAGGACTTATATTTTGGACCCTGTCTTGAGAGACTGAAGTAAATACTAAACAATAGCATTATTGTTTACGTATAAACAAGGCAGAGACACTTCACAGTGACTTGGCCCCTGCTGTCTAAAATTTGAGCCAAAGGGAATATGGTCTTCACTTCCAGATCATTCATCAGCTATGTTTTGTTTGTTTTCCTTCAGAAACTGAGCAGCTGGAAATGAAGTTGAGAGGAAACTGGAAGTGGTTTCTGTACTTGGGAAGTGCTCTTGGACTATGCCCCTCCTATAGGCCTCTAGTAGCTTCTCTGTCCCAGTGATGCTCAGTAGCTGGTCTTTACTCATATAAGACACACCTTTAGAGGAGACAATAACTGTCTAACAGTGATTTAGAATAGTCATTAGTTTTATGGAAAACTTAAAATCTTCAGACAAAATCAGGTTGAACTGAAACAAGTACCTTTATTGTGGTTTATTATTGTTGATTTCAAAATTTTCGTTTTCAAAATTTCCCTTATCCTTTAGGAATATTTCATTGGATTCTGAGCAAGAATGACACCATTTTCCAAACTCTTGACATTCTTAATTTAACACAATTCAAGGAAAGCTACTTGGTAAATACATTTTTATTGTACTCCAAATTTCTACTTTTCAAGATATGACATTATATCTTTAGTATTCAGTAAATTACTGTAGTGAATGCATTTTCTTTTATACATAATTAATCTACTGTTTTTGAAGCAGATTCATCTTGATAATGGACTTTTAAACAGTTTTCAAAGTTTTCATCTACATTATTTAACATGGTTGCCTTAGATATCAGTCAGCTGTGACAGGGGAAACTGCAATGAAGTGGAGATTTTCACTAGACACTCCTGAAGAAATAATTTTAGTCTTGTACTTCTGACTGACTTCCCCTGACATGCAGCACAGCAAATACTGTGGGGTTATGCTCCACAGAAAAAGGAGTAGCAATGCCATGAGAGAAATAGAGAGCTTTCTGTGTTCTCTTGTCTGCTTTACTACTTACAGACTTCCCAGTGTCATGGCTTCCATTTTGTGTCCTTTAAAGTATGTTTTCAAGACAACTGATTGGAACACTCTTTCATTAGAGAATACAACATAATTTAACAATTTTTTGTTGCCATAAGTAATTCTTTGGTTTATATTTTTTTTAATAAACTCACTTTTATAGGTTTACTATTTGGATTTCATAGATTAATTTATTTTACTGGACAAACTCTGCTTCTAAGATAGATACCCTTTTTGGAAGGCTACCCTTTTGCAGAATCCTGTGTTCTTCTGAGTGGGTTTCAAAAATGCAACTAAAAAAAAAAATCAAACAATAAAATTTATATTCTTGCACAAAACCAGAACACATACTCAAATTTAGTTAGTCTAATTGTGAAAGACAAGGGAAGATTCTACAAGGTTTAAATAATAATCATCTTTAAAAGTAAACTATTATAATTTTAAGCACATAAATTTTGTCCAAGCCAAATACAAGTGTTCCTCTGTGGCAACAATATATACTTTCCAAGAGGGGAAAAAAAAAATTCCCCTTTTTTATTGTTTTTTATTAACAGAATTTGCAACAAACTCATCTAGAAAGACATCCCAGAAAGGGGAATGCAAAACACCTAGTAATTTAAGTAAAGAACACATCATGGGAGGCATACTGGTTATCAATTAACTCATTTGTTTAGCTTGAGAAAAGTGCAATCAAGAACATTCATTTTAAGTACTGGTTGTAGCAGAAATGGATATTCACATGCTTTGTGATGTAGTTTATCTTCAATATAGCTAAAGGACATCAGACTATTTTCCTTAATTATCACCTATAAAAAGATACTGTTTTCAATTTCTCTGAATATGTATTCAGATTTCAACACATTAAATAATATCTAAATGATAAGTGTTTAGTATTTTATTTTGTAAAATATACAAAAGTATATGTCAATTTTGTGTAGCACAGCACATGACTAAATAGTTCTGAACTAAAGAAATGAAAAAGTGAGTGTGTGTGCACAGAACACACAGACTAGTATAGAATTTTGGCCTACACACGTCCCTTAGCAGTTTGTCGATTTTGACAAATATGACTAAAACACGAGGTGTCTCTTTCTTTTTCACACCCATCATTCCATTAGAAAAATATTATTAATATAAATTCATAGATTTCAAGACATTTTTTCCCCTTGTTACCTGTCTTGAATGTACTTAGAAAAATATTCTTAAAGACTATGATGACCATTTGAAGAACAAAACTGTGGATCCTACATAAAGTATTTTAATACATTTTTCTATATAAATTGATGTTTTAAGTAACTTATGTGGTGTTAAGAAGAGACTGATTCACAGCTGAAGCTCCTTTATACAGTAAAGATAAAGGAAAAGATGTATTTAAAAGCCTGAACCAAACTACAAACATGAAGTTCTTTGTAATGCCTGAGGGGACAGTTTAGTCTGTGGGTGAAAAAACAGTATAAGACAGTAGTCTCCTGACATATAAAGACAGGGTCTTTGCTCAGGATTTTTGTAAAAATCTGTTTATTATGTGTGCATAACAGTAAGGAATATAAGATTGTTTTTGCACTCCTCTGTAAAGGCAGTACAGCTTAGATTTTTCCAATCTTAGTCACTGACTTTTTCTCTTAGAAATTAACCTTTGAGGCTTTCAATTTCTCTTGTGGGGAAAAAAGGATTTAATTCTATTTGGTTTCATTTTAGTGTATTTTTTTACATCTATATTACATCTATATGTATAACAACATTTTATTGTTTTATATGAATGGATAAAATATATTTATTTCATGTAAATAGGCTATATTGGTCACAGATCTATATTAATCCAAATAAATATTACGATGATAAGAGAAAAATATTATTGTTTCCCATATCAGATATTGAGGCACATCTCCTTTAAAGATTTATTTTCTTTAAAGCAAGCTGACTTCAGAAGGCAGTTATAGTATAATACATACTTCTTGTTAAGTGTTAAAATTACCTCAGTCAAGGATCGTGTTTGTCATCTTAGAAACTAATACTGGCTCATTCTGAATAAACACAGATAACTCTTATTCTTGCTCTTATTTAATGTCAAATGGAAAATTCCAGAGTACTTACCTGTCCACAGCATTTCATGGACTATGCTTTTAGAATTTTAAGTGAGTGCATTTTTATCAAAAACCAATAATCTTACTTCCGTTCACAGAAGATCTCCATGTCTTCCTCTTGCTTCCTTTCTATCTAGTATGCAGATATGAACCTTGTCATTTTATGCTTTTTTTTTTTTTTAAAGTTGCTATTTAAAGTAATAAAAAGGCAATCTCTATTAGCCAGTAGAGAACTTGAAATTAAAAATCAGAAGATGATGTTCTACAAGGAGTTCTCTTGAGGAATTTTTTGGCAATGCTTTAATTTACATCTGAGTTTGGCTCAGTTATTGCAGCCTTCCATGGCTGAGATGGTACAAGCACAGAGGGTCTTAATCTGAGAACTTGGATGACTTCTTGCTTTAAATAACATGGATGCAAGCTAAGATATTGTTAACAATGAAGATACCAGTTAGCATTAGGCAGTAAATTACTGAAAAAAATATGAGAAAAAGTGAAGAACAATAATTAAAGTCTTTAGCTTTGAATACGTTGTTTTTACCTCCATTTGGCTCTTAATTACAGCAAATGTTCATGTAAGTTGTCAGTTTCTAATGCAATGATGATACCTGTTCCACACATTTTGTAGAGAATGCCTAACTCATTCACACAACTCATTTAAGAAAAATATTAGCAGAGTGTAAGCTAAAAGTAGATATTGATGAGAGGAGATACAAGATTGAGTGTTGAGTTTGTTTGCTGAGTAAGGTCATTTGGTCTTTAATAAAACTGTCTGAAATAAAATTATTTGGCCTCTCACAAGTTTAACTGAGGTCATGGTGCTAATTTTTGAAACAATGTGGGATATTAAAAATGGTATATTATGTCTCTTGACCTCTTTATTTTCTCTATTAATGTTTTCAAGATGCAAGGGTAACAGATTCTGTGTATTTTCTCTTTAAGTTTGAGGGGAAAAAAAAGAAAAAGAAAGAGAAAAAGAAAAAATAAAAAAAGAAAAAACCCACAAACTTTGCAATTTAGCCAAGTTGGTCTCTTACTCAGCAGAAGTTGAGGATCATATTTTGAATGACAAACTATTCCTTCCCCCCCACCCCCCCGCCCCTTTCTTTCCTTACAAAACCACTGTTATATAAAGCTAGCAAAAGGTTAGGCTCACTCTTTTTCTTGGATGCTTGAAATTTTTGAGAAGAGTTGATCCTGGTTTTTTTTCCAGATTTATACTATCAGGAGAATTTCCTCCACTCTGTATAGTTTTTCTGACTCTATGAAGGGAGCTTTGCTCAGCACCAAGGTCAGCTCCAGCATTCGCCTCATGGCGACAGACAGGAAAAATGTTCTTAAAATTCAGAGTTGAGACCTGTGGTTTGATTTCTTCCTTTTGTCTACACCTTATTAAAACAGAACAGATTCATATTTTCTTCACCCAGATGGTTTAAACAGGGAGATTTATTTGCAGTGCTATTTTTTATAGCCTTCCTGATTTTTCTAATTCAGATATCTACAAGTAATTCTCATGCATTTGTTCTCAGTATTGATTGGAATAAATACAGAAAAGCCTTATGTTTAAGTCCCTAGTTTTAGTTTTCTGTCTTGCTTGTTTTTTTGCTTTTGATTTAGTTGCACTTTATCATACCAAACATGCTCACTATGGAGGGAAAAAAAATAATAATAATAAAAAAATTACATATTATCAAATTGAGTTACCTAATAGGAGTAATAGCATATATATAACTTTCAAAAAAAATTCCAAAAACTGGAATTTTTCCATGTCACCCAATGTGCGCTTGCCATTTTCAAGGGGTAAAAGCATCCTAAATTGCTTATTTAGAATGTAGAGGAACCATTACTATCTTTCTTGTAGGAAATCAAACAAGGATGTCAAAAAATTCCCTTGGGGAATTCCATAGACTCAAAATCCAATAAGCAAAAGCGAGTTGTTTTCTTGAGTAAAATTACAGGCTGTTCTACAGCAGGTGCTGTTGAAGCTTTAAAAAATTGCAGGAAAAATTGAGCATTCCTTGCAGAAGAAAGAATAAACAAAAACATGATGCTGTAGATCTTGTACTAGTGTGGTTCCTCAGGGGGAGTTCTGTACTCTACTCCATTGAAATTTAATGTTAAATACCTTCAGTCCTTTGAGCAGTGACTAGAGGCCAGAACTCCTACAACTGCTTGCTGGAATGCACAATTACATTGCTCCTCGGCTTACCTGCTTTTTTATAATAATTCAGTTGGAGGGTGTTCAGTGGTCCATCATGAAATCTAAATAATAAATGTAATTTTGGGCTCTGCCAAGCCCAAATAATTGAATTTAGGATTCCCTCTTTTCATGTCTGTTATCTACCTATCATACACAATACACAATCATACACAATATACAATCTTACAGTATGATAGATTTAACAAGACATCACTTTCAGCAATTTCAGGTCTTTTTCCCATATTCAGCTTAAAGAAGTGAAATAAACGGAGGCAAAAAACCTGCATTAAAATAAAGCAATGGTCAAGTACATTTCAGTGTAGTTTTGACAAGTCAAACAATTATTCATGTATTTTAAAACTCAGGTTTTCTTAGGAAAATGTATTTGATAAATTGGTATGTTTTTCCTTCAAAAGTTGTAAGCTTGACACTCATCTCAAAGATTAGAAATGCTGCTTTCTCCAGGGGATTCAGACCTGTGTTAGATGAGGTTGTAGATTTATGTGCTCATTTAAATCAAATGTAGCATAGGATGTAGGGTGGAACAGCACCAAGGGAATCTTCCAAGAGAATTTGGAAACTTTTGATGCAAATGAAAACAGACTGCTCAAAGTGACTCATTAAAAGTTCTCAGTAGAGGCATCCCATGAGGCATGCCATGAGACATGAGCTTAGGATCACATTTCTGTTGGTTATCATGCTAGTCTTAGAGTTGGCTTAAGTCATACTACTGACAGCTCTGCTTTTAGACATTTTCACTTATCATTGTTAATATTTTTGATAAACAAACAGTTTCTACAATAACATTTTTAGAATAACTTCTTACTTTGCCTCTTTGACAAAGCCTGAAGCTACACACATAAATGATCTAAGACATGGCCCTAAGTTAAATCCTAGGTTAAATTAATTTTTTTCTTTTTCTTTTTCTACTACTTTTATAGTAAAAAAATTCCATCAATCAAAACACTACATTGCCTATTTCTTCTTTAATCCAGTATATATATATTTTGTCCTTGTTTTATCACTGAAAATTATGGAATACACATGGGTAATAATTATATTTGATTTTAAAATAAATAAATCTTGAATTACATACAAAAGTTAATTTTTGTCAAAGCTCTCTAGCGTAGTTAATATAAAAATTAAGCCTTCTTTTAAAATTATAATAATGACTTAAATGAATCAAGAATGTAATTCAAAAGAAAAAAGAGGAATATATGTATAATATGTCTGAAATGTTGCTTTTCCATCTTTTTGAATATAATAATCTTTTACCATTGTTTTAATTAGATATATACAGAATTTGAAAGAAATATTCTACTGTTTGCACTACTTTCTAGTTGCTAGAAATTTCATTAATATATGATCTTATTCGAATCCAAGTGTTACCCAGGTCATATATTGATTGTAGGCAGTCAATTTTTTTTTTTGTCTAAGATATAGGATAAAAATTCAATCTGCAATAATTGTGTATACACACATATTGGTCCTATCAGACTAGGGTTAATATGGTATGACCAATAGGAAGAGATCCCACTTTTTCTTGTCCTGTGCGTGGACGCACAAATTGTAAGTTTCAGAGGTTCTGTGCTTAAGACTGAATAGCCAAACAAGATGATGAATGTGACAAACAGCATTGAAATGGAAACTAAGCTTCCATTAAAAAAAAAAAAAAAAAGAAAAGAAAACCAAGAAAACAACCACAAACAACATAAAATCAAACCCAGACAAACAGTAAATGGAATCCATATAAGGCATTCAGTTTAGTACATTACAAATCCTTTGGTACGGGTTGAAAAAATCCAACCTTCCAGAGAGTTTCCTGGAGTCACAGAATCTATGCTTAGGGATCACATCTGAAAAAAATGTTACTTTAGCTTGCAAACGTAGAATTAGGCTCTGCTATTTACTTTAACCATAAGTAGTTCCCTAGTCAAGTTTATTTTAATGATTTCAAAGGTCTGAAACTTAACCCAAAGATTCAATATGCACAGTAATGCTAATCAAGGTTAAGACACTTTAAAAGGTCAATTCTAAAGTAAGAGAAATTGAACCGTATCTTAAATGTGCCTACTTTCACACTTTGTGGCAATATAAAAATATAAACTTTTAAAAATTGTATACAAAGAGTTCAGGCAAATAGACAATAATTTTAGTCGCCTTTCATCCCCAACAATTTTGTGATTCTATGATCCAATTTCTCAGAAAAAGTGGTACGAAGAAAAGTGTAAACAAACTCACCAGATACACTCTTAAATGTAAAGAGTACAGTTGCTAACAGAGACAAGCTACCTTTTTTTCAATAAAAATCCATAGCACAATATCAACTTTTCATGTCTCAATGCTGCATTTTAAATGATTTTTCAAATCTTTGTGAGTTGGCTCCATGATATTCAAAATTGCTTTTCTACTCCTATGACAGCTTACATGTTACTTTGACAGGTGTTTGAATGAACAGGATTTGACTTAGGGTCGGGTTAACATTTGTAGTGAATAAATGTAAGGGGAAAGTGTAAATTGATGTCATTATCCACATTTTATTTATGACAATAATGAAAATAAACTAATGTAGAGTTAAAGCAATAATAATTTGTACTTTAATATAGCATATTAAAAATCAATTATCTCAATAAGATCAATGAGAAGAACCTAGATTACCATGTTTTATTACTAACTTATAAGTCTAATTATTGCTTTTTTTATTTATTTTCTTTTAGTTTAAGAAATTCAAAGGAGAGGGTGTAGCCCAGTTTGGTGCTTGATCATTGCAACTAGACATGATCAGCTGGCTGAAACTTGCCCAATCTCTTGGATGTGGGAAGTTAATTCAGTGGCATTTGGACAAAGAAATATTTCAGAAAGAATAGTTTATTTAGCAATCCTTTTAGACAGAAGATCGTGGCTCCCCCTTCATCATTCATCTCTTTCTAGATTTTCTATGTGATGATTATCACTATTCATTAATTATATACTGAATGGAAGAGTGCAATTATATATTTTAAATTTTCCTATGGGGAAAAAAAACCCTAGGAATTATATTTAGTAGAATTAAACTCATAATTTAAATATAAGTAGTTTAATAATTTATGATATTTAGTACTAAATCAGTACCATAGAAATCCCACATACTTAGAAAAAGAGGGGAAACCTATTTAGTGAATATTGTTCTTCTTTAAGTCATTATTTACATCAACCATTTTCAGCAACTCTTTGTGTTCCATACTCATTCACTGATTAATGTTGATATGGTATGTTTTTTGCTGCAGTTGTTTTTATCTAGAAGATCAAAAAGAAAGTGAAAGATCAAAGGGAGGAATTGATATATTACTGCAAACTCAGATGTTATCTAACTCAAACATCATTGCATAGCATATATCATAGAAATAACAGCTCTTTCAGAAAAATTTAAGTTTTAGGATCCTATTTATGAAAAAATATACTATTTTTATGGATGCTCTGTATAGAGGATCTTTTTCCTGCACAGCAAGTTCCCCACGTACTGCATATACTGGTTATCCTTATGTCTTTTTCTTATATTTTCTTGTTCTTTAATATGAAGTCTGCTTCACTTAAATATGTAGTTTAGGAAATCAGCCCTAAAGCACCAAGAAAAAAAAAAAAAAATCTTCTTTAGCATAATAAAGAGGAAATGGAAAAATGGTCAAATTAAAATAAGGTTTTATATTTTGCTGAGAAAACACTGGAAAAATAATAATGACTTCTTAGACATATCGAAGACAATGAGCTTACCAGGAAATCTTCTTTAGTTGTGAACTGACTTTGAAGGAAAATGCAGGACCGCAGGTGTGTTCTGAATTGTAAGGAGATTCACTGATACCCACAGGCAGGCAGGTGTTCAGTAATCCCTAGGAAGGCAGGTCTTCATCATGTCTAATTGTGACTTTGGAAAGACAAGCACCATCATCCTGAACATCCCCCATTCGTTCTTTTTCCCTCACCTTTATATACTGAGCATGATCCCATTTGGTATGGAATATCCCTTGGGTCATTTGAGGTCAGCTGTTTTACCTGTGTCCCTCCCAGTTTCTTATGCATCTGCTGCCTCCTGGCTGGTAGGGTAGTACAAGAAGCAGAAAATGCCTTGATGGGGCTCAAGCGTTGTTCAGAAAGAAAACCCAAAAACTTCTGTATTATGAATGTTGTTTCCAGCACTCATCCCAAATATTGCTGCATCCTACCTACCATGAAGAAAATAAGGTCTATCCCCAAAATGAGCACAGGAACATTCAGAGGTAGATGCAATTCATAATTATTTTAATGATATGTTGAAAAAAATGGTAAGCAATATTCAAATGGAAATATCGTTGTAAATTTTGTCTGTTTAATAATGTTATCCTCTTATTTTTCATACACAACTCAGTCTAATTCCATGCATTAAAGAAACAAATTGTAATGCAGGTTTCCAATAATCTTGAAATCAAAACGTAGTAGCTTATTTTTCAGTATTAAAGATACGTGGATTTGTGGTGAGACTCTGAAGATTTAATTTGTATTGTTAATTTGTATTGATAATTCAGAGAGGAGGAATACCAATTTGTTTCCTTGTTTAGGAAACTTAAAAATAGAGAAGTTACTCAAAAAGATGCCATAAAGCACACGGTTCTTTTTATTTGATCTGTGCATAAGAATGAGTTTTATTGCCTTCAAACTGATTTGGAATTGAATTCCAGAACAGATGCATGGTTTTTCTCTGAAGTGCTTTCCGTAAAAAAGATTTAAAACAATGAGAAAGCTGGGGAGGGGGGGAAGGGGAAAGTAATTTAGACTACATGAAGCTCTTAAGGCACAAAACTATTCATTGGAACTATATTGGAATTCATAATTATTGTCATGGAAGACTAATACAACCTTCCAGAAAGAAAAAAAAAAGAAGAAACAAACTGGAATGCAGTGACAATTTAGATGTTGGTGATAAAAGTCATAAAGCCATTTCTGACAGTTATGTTGAATTTTGTGCATATAATGAAAAATAATGAATCCATGATGACCCTCTTCAGACATCCAGCCTAGGCAGTAAGTGCAGAGAAGCGGAGAAGCTAGTCATACTAACTTCTTCCACACAAAATTTTTAGATGGAGAATTTTCATGCCAGAG
The DNA here is from genome assembly GCF_015227805.2 of Hirundo rustica. Lineage (NCBI taxonomy): Eukaryota > Metazoa > Chordata > Aves > Passeriformes > Hirundinidae > Hirundo > Hirundo rustica. The sequence continues at coordinate 72,520,182 of NC_053451.1, read as the reverse complement.
AAATGCTCCTGGACATAATCCTCAACATGTGATATACACTATGCTTCTGAAATTCCCTTATCTCAGGTATCATAATGGTTTATTTCTTTAATAACAACACCAATCATGGACTCAGAATTAAAAGATATTATGAGAAATTTATATTGCTAGATTTTTCCCACTTACCTTCATGCCCTTGAAGAAAAGGAATGAAAACAGTAATGGAACCCCAAATATCACATTTGCTATAAATTACAGATCTAAGACAGTTCAGTTGATGATACATGACTATATTCACTTGATATAAAAGTTGATCACATTCCCCAAAAATCAATCATAAAATTAGTTCCCAATATCAGTTTTTAATCTCAAATGCCATGTCCTGCATAGCCCAGTACGAATTGATGGAATAATGCAATTTTTCACAGATGACAGCAACTTAAACAATAGAGGAAAGTGAGTTTTTCAAATATTAAAATCCTTTTTTGAAAGCATTATTTTAAGCATACAATCTGTTGGCACCAACAAGCCATATTGTGTCCTTGCTGAATGAGAGTTTTATTCATGTAGAGTTCTAGTAAGTCAGAATAACCAATATTAACATACCTCATGTAGGTATAATAAGAAAATATGTATAATATGGCCAGAGAATTAGAAGTAAAACTGTAATGTTTTGACATGATTTACTCTCCAAAGCCACACAGAGAATGTTTGCTTAAAAATCCTGCCTTTTCTTAGCTAGAGTACGTTGTAAACTGCATGCAGAACTAAGCATTAACCTAAATGCTTATGGGTATCACTGTATCAAAAGATAAAATCCGTGTCATATTTTAGGACAGAGTTGTATAGATTTTTCCCAGTATCTAAAAACCAAATAAACTGCAAAACTCTTCTTTTCATCTTTGCTGCCCCTTTTTTTCTTTTCCACTTCCTCTGACTTTTTTAGTGTTATTGTTAGTATTAGTTAAAATAGGTATTATTAATTTGTTCTGTTAATAGATTTTCTTTTACTAATGGATAAACCACTCACATAAAGTAAAGGATATTACAAGAGTAAATATATAAGCATCACTAATTACGTATGTTGAGTAAGATAAAATATGAAATCTTAGAAATACAATTGAAAAGCTATAGATGCTTTTACATTATTTTATGCTGAGAAACTATGGCACTAATGATCTTATTTTTTTTCTATGTAATCGCCCAAGAGTTTGACTAATTTAAAATGTCTTGATTTTATTTATTTTTCACAGGACTATCAGAAAATTGTCTTTTAAAAAAATTAAACAATGAAAATATTGACTTTTTTTTTCTTTCTTTTTTTTTTTTTTTTTAATGTGTAATTAAACCTTTAATGTAGAATCACAAACTTGCATTTCTAAAGAACATAAAGATTTGCTACTCTACAACTTCAATGCAACATACTTGAAATTGCAACTATAAGTGTGCAAACATGTATATGACTTTTTCTTAAAGAAATTACATTACTCAGACTGAGGGTTTCAAGTAATGAAAATAAGTTCAATTAAGGATGCCTCCAGGATTTTTTTTTTTTTAACTTAATGTGTTGTTAAAAAATCTAAAATATAATTTGTTTTATTGTTAAGATCCAAACCACTCTGTTTAAATGCAGTTTGAACCATAATGACATGCCAGATCTTTCTTGCAGACAGAAGAAATTTTGCAAGCCTTTTAAAAGAGACATGAAATATTTTAGTCAATGTCAGTAGCTTAGAAATAGAAGAGAACACCAGTCTTTAATGTAGTTTTGATGTAGCATGCTGCTTGTGTGTTCAAATCAGATGGAGAGTTTGCAGAGAATCCTCACAGTCCTGTGCAAAATACTTGAAAAAGAGCATGCTTTCACCAAATTTTGCAAAAAAAAATATCTGGCATGAGACACAAAAAGCTGAAACTGGTATGTTAACCAAATAAAATTAAGATAAAAGAGTGGAAAAAAAGAAAAGTTCTGCATCTGGAATTTCTTAAACCCTGCACTAATTATTCTACTTAAGGATGAAATAACTTGGCCAGCTAACACTAGGGAAACAACAAGAAAAATTGTCATCCAAACCTCTAAATTTCTAGAGTAGATTTTATTTTTCTGGAAATTTTATTTTCACTTTAATTTTCAATTTACATTTTTTTTATCCCCAGTGCATCCACTTGCTTTAGATAAATCCATATTTATTTGACCTAGAGAGTATATTTTGCACTTACAAATTATTTTTAAGTCCCAAAATTATGAATTATTTTAGAAAAGTATCTCATAGTAAAGCTGTAAATCCCCATTGGAATGAAAATATGTTTGAAATACCATATTTTCTTTTTTAAAGAGCTGAAGATAGGAATGCTTATCTATGTTAACTTCCATGAAACAAAATTGTATTTTATTTAATCCACATATTAAGGTCTAAACCAAAAGCTGAACCATAATACCTTTCTAGGAAATCAGTTTCAAATTCAGACACCTAAATTTAATTGCATGCTGCGGTTCTTTTGAGAGAACAGGTGTCCGTCGACGGCAAAAGGCAAGAGTCTGCTCTTTGTCGGGGGGGAATTACGGCTTTATTGTGTCCAGCCCCTTCAGGTCCGGAGCCCAGTCTGCTCCTGTCCCCTTCCCCATCCCAATGCAAAGAGACTGTTCCCTCTCCTACCAGGGCTTTTACCCAGGGGGAAGGGGCTAGAGGCAGGGACAAGCCACTGCCCAAGCAGGGACACGGTGGGAGTGGAACAGAGTTGGGTTACATTCCAGTGTGGGAGGATGGGCGCGGCCAAGCAGGGACAAACCACGTGATACAGTTTCCAGGGAAGAGAAGAAACATTACGAAACCCAATATGAAAATGAAATACAATATAAACCCAATTAATGCACTACAACAACTGCAGAAAATGAGGATCGAGTAGGAAAACACGGGACAAATCAAACACTACTAGATAGTAACTTATGAACAAATACAGAGAGCCAAGTGTTGCCTGAAAAAAGTGTATGACTCACCAAACATGCACATGCCTTTTTGAATGAGCTGAACATTTCTCCCAAATCCAGTGACCATACTGCATAGAACAAATAGAACAACTAACTTATAGAGAGATGTTACAGACAACCTGAATGTCTTAAAGTGGGGCTGAATTACTCCCTGGATATTATTGACTATTTACATTGGAGTGCATAAATACAAAGCATAACATAGTACTATCCATCATAGCTCTCAACATGTTTGCACACAGAACAATTGTTTACAAAAAAGAAGTTTTAAAAAAATTCACAATACCCAAAAATGCACATAAAATGTTACTGTTAATGCTTCAGCTACACCTAAACCAATAAAGCTTGCTAATCTGAAGACTCTCTATATTGCCAAATGGACCATGAATTAATTCCTCTTTCCACTGGGAAAAATTAAGGATATTTTGGAAAATACAGATTCTTTACAACATGGAAAAGTGTGTCAAAGCATGAAAGCTAGAAATTTGTGGATTGTGAATTTGTGTTTGAATTGCCCATTATTTCTTGAACATTTTCAAGTCATAAAAACAACTGTGCAAACGATACTTGAAAATGGTCTTAAAAGAACATAAATATGCAGTCAGTTTGAAATTTTGCAATGTAGTACCATTAACATAAGATAATATGAACACAAGTTTTGAAGATACTCAGATGAAGTCTACAAATTATTGTGATTATACCCAGTATGTGTTTTTTACCTGGAAACATATGAATCAACTGAGACATATTCTTACAAAATAATCATTTATGGAGACTCAAAGTCTGGTAAAAACTGGTAAAAAGGAGGGAAAATACCTTTATAAAGGAGATGAGACATGAATGGGAAAAGTTAGTTCAAATATCATTAGTAAAAGTCATAAAAATATTTTTTATTAAGGAGGAAGAAATAATGAATGACAAAAATAACTCTGATAAAAAAAAAAAAAAAAAAAGAAAAAAAAAAAGTTGTTAAAGCAGTCTTCATGCCAGTGTGGAAGCATATGGTATGGTACTCACTCTTTCACACATGTGATATTGATACCCCCCCCGAAAACAGTTATTCTCTGAAGGTGTCTTGTAAGGTACTTAAAAAAAAAATAAATAAAAAAAAATCATTATAGATAAAAGAAAAATATTCTTAAAGGTAGAGTAATAGAATTTGAAAAGATATCTAGAACACCTTGTGATTAACAGAGAAGCTGACAGCTCTATTTTCTATACGGGAATGATTGATATTGGTTTATGACTAAGATATCTGAATGTAAAATATACACTAGAATGTAATGCTTCAGTATTGTAATGCACCATTCAAGATTTTTAATCCTGGAGATTTGTGACATCTGATTACTTATAAATCCATAGGACAAAACAAAATACCCTACTTTAGGAAATATAAAAAAAAACTCTACTAGTAGTCTTCAAATAATGTTATAAAGGATAAAAATATTTTGCAAGAGTAAAAGTGAATGCAGATCATGCACATATATTGTTCCATAAGCACAAATGCCACACAAGTATGATTTATTATTAGGAATCTTTAAGTTATGTGAATTCTGGTGTTTACTAAAGTGTAGACACCTTAATTGCACCTTAAAATCATTATACCATAATATGTGTGGTTGTTTGGTTTTTTCCCCTGGAACATAAATCATTGCTTCTAATACATTTAGTAGAAAACCATTGTCAAGGTTACTAGGTTTTTCTTCCAAATGGTTATCAAAACACAGTGTGTAAAGCATAACTGCAAGAAAACAAATCCCTATTTTAGGGGTGAGAACATTCAACTTGAATTCTTTCACTGGCTTCCTGATTTTTTTAGCAGATGTGAAAACATTGAAACACTTCAGTTATTTACTTAATAAACTGAATTATATACTGCTTTCTTTCCTTTCTTTACTTTCTAGGATGTAATAAATGTAGTGTGGTGTCACCCTGGTTCTTCTGAGTTTTTTAAAGCCTTTTGAATTTTCATAAAAGGGAGTCAGACCTTTTAGTTACTGTACAATATTAGGAGCAGTTTCTACCTTTTTCTCATAGATGTAACATAAACAAATCCTTTGTTTTTCATTCTCTGTCCTTTGTTTGCATATTTCTAACCTGAAAACAATTGTAACTGACGGCTGGTCTGGCCAGTTGGCTTGCGAGGTGAAAACTCCAAAAGCCAATCTTCTGCTAGACCCACAAATGTATAAAAAGTAAGAAATAAACAAGGAGGCTCTCTCTCTGCCCTGACTCAGCTTGAGCTGGATCGGAGAAGTCTCTGTCCTGCAAAAAATCTCTCGTCTCGAGTGATTGCTTTGTGTGTCACGATCACAGTGTGGGAGTCAGATAAATTGTAGAAGTGATACTTTAATTTAGCTGGTAAAAATTATGCTATCAGCTTTAACACTTTCTCTTAGTTAATCTTCTCTATATAAAAATTTAAATCACTGTAAAATATTTCCTGTGTGAAAAAACAGCAATTCTCTACGCATTGATAGTACTTCCAATCTACAAATAAAGTTTGTGTTCTGAGTTTTTTGGCCTGAAATGCTCTTGAGATTTCTGATAGTTTGTGGAGAAACAAAAATATGTCTCTTACAGGCAGTATCTCTTATGTCTCTTTAGGCAGTCAATACTTTTTTTTTTTTCCTTTTCTGTCTTCATAACACAAGTTATGTTAACTTGATTTTTCATGGAAGTTAATAATTTAAATAATTTAACTGATCTGTGCAAAGGACTGCATATTTTTAGTCTAGTTTAGGTTTTTCCACCTCCTCCATGAACAGATATCTGCACTGGTATTCAATAAAATTCTCAAACTCCAGTAATTCATATAAGCCTTCGTATAATTTTGTGGGACTCTGCAAATCCACTTAAAACACAGCTAAGGATTTCCTTAATCTCTCTTGGGTTGGCATCATCATTTTGGAATCTAATGCTGACAAAGATTTTTCTAATTACATGTCTGTATTTCCTAATGTGCGGGTTATATTTGATTGCACCATTCTTCATTTTAAAATTGGAAAAAAAAAAAAATTCTTTCATTTTAAAATAAAGTGACATTCCTATCTCAGTCCCAGTTTTGGATAACTAAGAAAATAATATTTTGAGTACTGTCCCAAATGTGTAATCCTATTTCATTCTCCTATCACATTCTTCAAGATCCTGTGTTAGTATATACTAATGTATCAAAAATCTACAGACCAGAGCATTACAAAAATTAAGATAATGCCTTCTGGGTACAGATGAACCACAATTTGAAGGTTTTTTTTATTAACATGTCACATTTAAGACTCTGAGTTTAGGTTTTACTTTTCTTGGTGTATCAAACTTGCCCTTTGCTTGAATCCAAAATATTAATTCCAGACCTGTGTGTGGAGGGGGTTTTTTTGGTTGGTTGGTTGGTTTTTTGTTTGTTTGTTTCTGGGGGGAGTTTTGTTTGGTTGGTTGGTTGTTTTGGTTTTTTTCCAATTTAATTTAAATTGAATTAAACTTCAACACACAGTCCAAGATTGTAGTTTTATGGCCCTCCTCTAATGTCATCAGTAAAAGAAATAAAACCCAATGTCAAAAATAGCATTGTTTCTTAAGTTTTCAATAACTATTTGATGAAAATTTTTTTGCTGTGATATCCATGACATTCAATTTTTATTGAGTTTTCTAATTAATATTCTGAAAATTAAGATTTTTCTTTAAAAATTTCATGTCAGTGGTGTTATTTATTCTCATCACACTAAGCCACTAAAAATCTCAGTAGACTGTTTTATCATTCTCTTCCAAAGTGATTTAAAAGGGAATATGTTCTATGACATAAGATAGGGGTTTTTTTGTTTTTTTTACTTCACAGTCTCTTACGTCTGTAGTGAACTTTTTATTCAATATATGTCTAACCATGACTAAATGAAATTTAGCCAAGGACTAACATTTCATTTGCTGTGATAAATAATTAAAAAAGAGAATGTAAATCTATTTCTAATTAATTCTACTATTAGTATAACTCTATCCATTCTCATATTATCATTTATCTGATTTTATTTCTCTTGTAAAATAAAACTAAACAGAAAGTCTTTTCCAGTCTTTTCCTGATGTCTCAGTTTATATTAGCCACTTCAGCATAAATACAAAAAGTTACTTCTTTGCTCACACATACAGATCTGTCATTCCAAACAAGTGTTAGTATATATATCTCAGTGATCTAATATTCAAGGGCTGTAAGACTAAGGTTATCACAATGTTAGAGACTTTATAAGTGTCCTTTATTGGACAGGATATGAAGCTTTAAAATAAAGAGCTTAAGAGTCTAGTCATAAGGTCAAGGAGAACTTTTCTTTAAAGATCCCTAAACAGTTCCTGACTGTTGTGTCTAACCTGATCTTGAAAACATGCATTGAAGGATAAATTTCAGTGTCCCTCTTGATCCCTTAAGAAAAACTTTTCTCATCCCTTGCAGGCACAGGTAACAGCAGATTACAAGGAAAATACAAACAAACAAACTAGGGTATATAAATAAAAGACTACTTATTTACTTCTTTCTCTGACTTTTATGCAAAATGATGGAGTCTATACCCCAAAGAATATTTTCTCTCTTATTAATGTATTGCCACGCTATCAGATGGTATAGCCATATTCTAAATTTTATCTATGAAACATCATATTCTTTATTTTTAATTGCATCTTACACAATTTATATAAAACTGCTTAGATCAATTTACTTTGTTATGCTTTTTCATAGCACAGGAATTCATGTAGAGTTTTAATGGAGTGAAATGTGTTTCTTGCCTTTTGGCCATTTTTTTTACTATAGTTACAGCTCCTCATGGATTGATTTTTTTTTTTCCTCTCTCTTTTACAACAGGAAAACTGTTTGCATAAAGATACTGACCAGAATGAAGTCCAAACCAAACTTGCTTCAAATCCACCTGGAAAACTTACAAAGAATTCTAATTAGACTTGCAGGGTTTTAGATTTTTTTTTTTTTCTTTCTTTCTTTTTTGTTTCTTTCTTCTGTTGTTTGTTTGTTTGGGATTTCTTACATCCCCTGCTTTAATGCACCCACATTATTCATGATGTTCCCCTGTAGTGTATATTGAAATCCTTATCAAACTCATATTTTATAAATTTTATTTTCTTAATTTCTCTGTAAAACAGGAAAACATAACTTACTTTATTTTAGATTTTTAATCCTGGGATTTATTTAAATAGAATTGATTACTGATAGATTGTTCAATACCTTATTCTATTAATATTCCACCAAAATTTGAAGAGTTATTCCATAATCTCCAATCTCCTCACCAGTTCTTTTTCTTTTATTATGCTATAAAGATTTTTAAGACAGATAGCATTAGAATTAATGATTTTTTATTTCAAAAAGATTGAAATACAGATGCATTGTCTCAAGCAGAATTATCTAATTGAAGAAATTTTAGGTGAACAATTTAAATTTCTTACAGAGATATATTTAATTTTACGTATGACAGGGACAAGGACACAAAATTAAAAATCTTATGATTTAATGCAGGAGAAACAGTGTGAGAAAATAAGCTTACTCATAAGAATTTTCATTTTCTGACGAAAGAACAGTGACATTGAAAGTCTCCATGAAGAGCAGTGGACCAAGTTAATTAGCTGTTGACCAGATGATCTAAGTTCACTGAAGAGCTTTCAATTAGGATCTATATGATATATCTTTATAATGAGAAATAGTGAGAAAAAAAAAAAAAAGTCTATATGTTACTAAACATCAATTTTGAAAATTGAAATAAACTTTTCTTTGGAAACTTCAGGCTCTTTTCGATCTTTGAAATTCCTAATGTTAGGTTCCAGTGCACAAATCTTCAGAGATCACTGGAGAAATCTCAATATTAAGATTTTGTACCTTAGACTCTCTAGAAGAAAACCTTTTGCAGAGTTTTGTATCTGAAATGTGAACATTTTTCAGTAAAAGAATATTAATCACACTTTTTAATAATTAAGTAACAGAGAGAGATTAAAGGAGTATTAAAAATGTGTGCAGGACAAATAATTAGAAAATAGGGCATTAATAGAATGAGGTGTGCATTATGCTCACATTTGAAGTAAGTGAAGCATATAGTGAAATAAGAAAATTAGTAAGGGAAGCAGGAAAGACTCAAAGAAATAAGTGGTTTGCCTGGATTTTTACCTATTTAAACCAATTTAATTTTGTCTCTGTTCTTAATTCCCTGACAGTACAATTTAAGAAGAGAGGCTAAATGAGAGGTTAAATTTGCAGGAGACGCAGATGCTGAGATATAAAAAGGATGTATAAAGACAACAGATGCAACCCTACTGTATTAGTTGTACAGAGATAAAATAGGAGGGAGTTTGGTTCTGCTTGGAAGTGTTTGAAGTCACTAATTTAATGGAATAGAAAGAAAAAAGTAAACCACAGGTATCATATTATGAGTTAAGAGGAACATAACAAGTTATTCTCAAAAGAACAACAGTGCTTACTTAGTGACACTTCCACTGCTCTGCATTCAATTAGAGAGTGTGTGGTGGTGCAGAACTGTTTTATTAGATTTTTGTAAGAAGTTTATGTTATGGTTCGTTTCACTGTATCCCCAATTCTGTATCCCTTTTGTGTTGTCTGTATAATAAGGTGTTTTGTGTCAATCATCCCATACCTCACATGACATGTAACATCCCCTCTGCCCCAACCCCCCCTCTCTGGGGCAGATTGTCAATCACTCCCGGGGTCCCTCCTGGATTGTGAAATCTCCGGGAGAAGGCTTCAGGTGATAGGTAGCCTGGGGGAAATTCCTTTGGCTCTGGATTTTAGTGGTCTGAAGCTTGGGGGGTGGGCACACCTTGTTACCCCTTGAATCCCCTGATTTGTTGTCTTTTTGTATCCTCCCTGGGACCCTCCCTCGCTTATAGGGGGTAGGAGGGAGGAAGAGGCTCTCTCAGCCACTGGGTTCTCAGCCTGGAAGCTCTCAGCCGCTCGCCTCGGAGCTTGGAGATCTCTGCTAATAAACATCCTTTAACCTGCTAAGCTGAGAGCCAGCCTTTTCTCTTCTGCTGCTGTTGACTGTCACCTTTGGGTCCAGCTGCCAAGCCGAGAAGCCAAAACGAACTGGAAACTTTGTGTCTGTGTTGACCCGAGCTAGCTGGGGGTTAGCTCCCACCCGGAGCGGGGACACAACCGGACACAAGAGTGTATTACTCACTTTTGAAGGACATAATAAAAGTACAGATTTTGCAACAGTAGTTTAATTTACCTAATGATGCCACTTCCTTAAGAGGGATACATAAGGAAGAACCTGTCAGCTTGTTGGCTCAATTTGCAGCATGAAGACATAAAAGAAGATTTGGTCCTCTGTTATTTCTCAGAATTGTTCAACACAACTACTACCAAAACAAAACGTGTACATCCTACCATACATCTGAACTTCTTAGGGAATGTGTTGATATTTATTGTGATCCTACTTCCCATAATTTATAAATCTTTATTCCTTAATGCCAACATTAAAAGTGTAATGGTGATCATTAATTTAACACAATCAAAAGTTGTATAAGAGTAGAAAAGCAAATGTTTTCAAATTCAAATTAAATTGCTTATGCTTAGAATTTTTGGAAGTTTCTCCTGAATAATTAACTAGGAAAAAAAAAAGCCTAGATTTCTCCGGAGAAAGAATATTTGTACTTGCTGTATTTTATCCAAATAACAGAAATTATTGGCACAGAATAGCTAATATAAGATTAGTAAATAATTTTTATTTCAGTTTTTTCCAAAACTGTATATGCAAACATAGTTTGCTTTGATAAGGTTACTATCCCTACGCAGGAAGCTGTTTTGTTTAATAACTATATTCTTAGGTAGTCAGCCTCAGATCAGGACATAAGAATAGGAGTGCAGCAAACATTATAATTACTATTGCTAGTAGTATTATCTAGTCAAAAATCTGCCAGAAGCTGTTATGCTAGGTGCTGCATGAGCACAGAACTGAAGAATAGATCTTTTGAAAAAGTTCTTACTAAAAGAATTAATGAAAATAGATAATTTTCCCAGAATTTCACTTAGGAACTGTAATATCTCTTCTAGTATGTAATTTCAATAAAGACTAAGACAATTGGATCACAAGCCATTGTTATATTCTAATAGCAGAATCAATTTCTTTCTTTGAAATTATAGCAATAACAAACTAGCTATAAAAACACTCTTATATAACATCTTTTTGTTATATTGGAGAGACTATGACTTTGTTTTCTACTTATTACAGTCTCAGAAGTGTGGGGGGGGGGGGAAGTGTTTAGTGTTTTTCTTAAGAAAAAATATTTCAGCAAAAGGCCTGGATTTAGGTCTTATTCTGAATACAGGTCTAACTTAATAGGCCAGGCATAGTCTTCAGGCACAACTGATTCTCTGCACATTGCTAGTCAGAAAAGACATTTCCAAGTAGTACTGCAGAAAGAATTATGATGGAACAATGACTCTCTAGTACTGTTACTTATTAAGTTTATTTTTGTTTAGTTTAAAGGTAGAAAAAAATTCAAGAGAAATCCTGAAATACAGTATCTCAGCAGGTTTTAAGCTGATGTCTTTTTTAAAAACAATTTTTTAAAATAAGTTACAAAAGGCAAATCTGAGATCTCCCACAGCAGTCCGGACAGAGTACTAGGACCCAAACTTTAGCTGAAATGCCACCATGTACAAGAGGATGTGCCAGACTATGGGAAAAATGCTTTGCAAAAAGACAACTAACAGGTGAGATGCCTTCAGCATAGAAAAGTCTGATTCAGAGTAAGTGTAAATCCATCTGAACAGTCAGTTTGTCTTCCATCCCCAGAAAAAGGAAAACTTTGATCAATTTGTTTTACAGTAGAGAACATTACCATTAAATTTGTCTGAACCTACATTCTGAGATTAGAATATCATGGATGAGATTCTGTCATAGAAATATTTCTGTTCAGAGTTGATTAATGCCAACATCTTCTCATAATAATTTGTCTCCAGTAATTGCAGTCAAATAAAGCCCTTAATAATTTCTTGGAGACAAGCAAATCCTAAATAACAGGGTATCAGTTTTCTTGTGCACAAGAAATAGTACTGATTTCTGCAACAGACTGATGAGTCATCATCACCAGTTTGATTTGACACTAATTTTCTGAGTACTGAGCTTCCAAATGACAATGGATATCTACATGAGAAGTCATGTATGTTCTTCTTTACCATGTTCTTTCCTTCTGATTTGCAGCATCAAGAAATACAAATCCTTCTAACATGCACGTAGTTCATCCATAGACAATATTCATCCAGTCATCCTTGTTCTGAGATCTCAAAATGAAACTATTCAAAGTAATGTCCTTCCTGAAACAGCTCTGCAAGCTTGCCATATTGTTACCTATTTTCTATTCTATTCCCAAATCTGGTGGAAATGGCTTTAGCTGTGGCTTTGGTAGCTGCTACTGAAGCCGCTTGGCTGTGCAGCAACTCAATTACAAAATTGCAGATTTCTGGCACCAATCTATTCTATACATCTATGCAAGACTCTGTAATTTCCAGATATCTAGATCATAAGTGCAAAACATTGTGTTATCCAGAATCTCAAAATAGCAATTTTTATACAAACCTAACAATCTGTCATAGGGTTTCTCACAGAAGAACTGCAGATTAATTTTCAAAGATAACTAAAATATCCACAAAGACAAGAAAAAAAATTCTAAAACTATGCTAACAGCAAAAAGAGGAATAAAGAAAGTGTCCATTATTTGATGAAATTGATCACCTCACAAATAAGAAGGAAAATAGAGCAGATATTTAATGCCTTCTTTGCCTTTAAAACCAAAGATGGGTTCAGAAAACAAGCAAACCAAAACAAACCAAAAACAAACCAACGCACCCCCAACCCCCCCCCCCAAAAAAAAAAAAAAAACCCACAAACAAACAAAAAACAAACTAACTAAAAGGCAAAACCCCCTAGAGCCTGGGTTTGGAGGAGAGTGGTACATTTCCTGTGGCTTTGAATGTGTATGGGATTTGCAACAACTTAATGCCCTTAAGTCCACAAAGCCTGATGAGATTCATTCAAAGGAACTGAGAACATTGGCCAATGTTATTGAGAGAGGTGTCTCATTTATCAATGGCACTGGCACTCCTGCGGGGTCCCAGATGACTGAAAGCTAGCAAATTTCATTCCAGTTTTTAAGAAGGACAAGAAGGAGGACCCTGATAATTATAATTCAGTGACTGGAAAAAATGTGGAGATTATTCTGGGACTTATTGAAAAACACTTGAAAGACAATGCAGTCATTGGTTAAAGCTAACAGGAGTTCATGAACAAAAAGTTATGCCTTAATAACTTAACAAGCTTTTTTGACAAGGTTACCCATCTTGTGGATGAAAGGAGTGTAGCATATGTGGGGCAAGGGTGAGAGATTTTAGCAAAGATTTTAATACCGTCTCTCAGACTATTCTGGGCCAACTCTCAGACAGACATGTAACAGCATGAGGGGTGAACATGCCTGAATGGTTGGTCTCAAACTTTTGTAGCAAATGGGGTGACAACAGCTTGGTGATCAGTCACTACTGATGCTCCCCAGGGCTTGGCTTTAGGGCCAGTTCTCTTCAATATTTTTTATCAATTACCTGGGCACAGGAGTTTAGTACACATGAAATAAGTTTGATGATGATAGTAGTTTAGGAAGGAGTCCTTGATTTCCTCAAGGGGAGACAGGCCTTACAGTGAGGGTCTTGATAGATTAGAGTGCTGGGCAACAACTAACTGTATGAAAATCATCAAGAAGAAATACTGGATTCTGTCATTTGTCAGTGTAATCCTGGATGTACTTCTAGACTAGATGACAGGAGACTCGAGTACAGCCTTTCAGAAAGGGAACTGGGAGTTCTGATAGATGGTAAGGTCCATATGAGTCAAGAGTGTGCCCTGGAAGCCATCAGTCTGGCAGCCAGCCATATCCTGGGGTGCCTTGGGTCCAGCGTAGCTGGCTGATGAAGAGAAGTGATTGTCATGCTACACTCAGCATTTTTGCAGCCCCACCTTGAGCACTGTGTGGAGTTTGTGGCTCCAATATGTAAGAATAATTAATTAGAATAGAAATATTAGAGTGTATAGAAAAAAGTAAGGCAGCAAATATGATGACAAAACTAGAGGGTGATTTATGAGGGTGTATGGGGATATGAGGTTTGTTCAGCTTAGATGAGAGGAAACTGAGGGGACATGTTTCTGTTTACAACTTCCATACCAGGGGAAGCCAAGAGGGAGGTGTGGACCACTTCTCCCTGGTGTTCAATGAGAGGATGTGAGGGAATGAGTGGCTCTGTCTGGAACCACCACTGAGAGGGTGGTCAAGCATTTTAACAAGCTTACCCTTACTAATTTATGTCTTCTATTACCAAATATGAAATCTCAACAGTACTGAACTCTCCACATTATGAGTTACTTTCAATTCTAATTTTTGTATTTCTTACATGAATGTTGGAAATACTCTGTAAAAAGACTCCACAGTTCCAGATTTTTGCTTGCCTTAAGGGTACAACTGTTCCCTTTCTCATTACTGTTTATACCTGTTATTTCAGTTCTGGATGTAATTTAACTACCATAATGCTGAAATGAGAACATCTTCCATAATTTTTTTAGAGGTAACAGATGCAGTCCCTGAATAAAATGGCATCCACTGCTTCTGCTTATTTCATGTTTCATAACCAAGCTCTATCTCCTTGGTGCTTACAGGCTGACACATTGCTGCAGCCCCATTGCTTAGGCAGGTTGCATGCCACTGTTAATAGTTTAAATTCCGTTTCACTGAAAATACCACAGGAAACAAGTATCAACTATTAAATTCCATTTTATGCCAACAAAATCCCTCTCTTGAGCCACTCTTTATACAGCAATATTAAAGAGTCTACAATATAGCGAGTATTTTAACCCTTTTTAGTACTTCATGGTTTAATGAGCAATCATCATTAAATAAGTGGCAAGTTTGAGCAATCACAATTATTTAGCAATCTATTGCTAAAATTTTAATCAGTCCTAATTTCTCTGAGAAAGTAATTTTAATCTGAAATTCAGAATAAAAATAGATATCTATCCATTTCCCTTTGCATCTCTCATGACCTAGAGGGTTAATCCAGCCTTCAGGTGTGTGTAGGCCAGTAGCACCAGGGAAGTGACTGTCACCCCATAGTAGGCACTGATGAGGCCACAGCCTCATCAAAACTGTGTTTTGGGCCCCTCATGAAAAGAAAGACATTGAACTGCTGGAGGACATCCAAAGAAAAGAAATTAAGCTGGTGACAAGTCTGGAGCACAAAAATTACAAGGAGCAGATTGAGGGTGATGGTGTTGTTTAGCCTGGAGAAAATGTGTCCTAACCTGAGGGGGTTTTTTAGAGTTTTGTGGATTTTTTATGATTGTCAATGTTTTTTAACCCTAACCCTGTTTCTTGGCACCTAGCTGCACTTCAAAAATGCCAGCTGTATTTTTCTGGTTCCCAGACCTAGTTCCTAGGCTCACAGTCCACCAGCCAACAGTCAATTTCTCTGTTCACATTTTTGGACCAGCATTTTCTTCTGTAAACCTTCTTTTTTTTTTCCTTCTAACATTTATGGCTACTTACATCAGCATCTTCACCCATCAACACATATACCCTAAATCTTTCACGTAAGCTTTGTGTTAAAGCTGACCTTTTGAGCATTGCATGGAGATTAGAAGATGAATTGAAAGAGCAAATTTAGTAGCATATAATTGATAATATTTTCTAGTCTAATGAAGACTATGGCTTCATAAAACTCTGATTGTTTTTTTAATTTTTCAGCTTGATACACACTTTAAATTATGCACCAGGGAGCCATAACAGAACTTTTCTTAAATTGTAGATGCCTCACATCATTGAGAAATCATGCTCCTATTTAGTCAGCATATCTTAAATTAAAGTCTTTATGAACACTTTCCTCTTTCAAAAGCTGTGAGTAAATAATCTCTAAACATTCAAGGAAAAACATTAATAATACATATAGATGAACATCTATTTAAATTATTGTTCAGCAGTTCTGTGAATGGCATCGGAATTTATTCTAGATTTTAAAAACTAAAAAGAATCAGTACTTTGTTAGTATCTGTCCAAAATATGAAAATGTGTAAGTAAACAAATCATAAGTGGAATATTAGAGCAAATGTGTATAGTATTGTTGCATTGGAATACTTTCAGATTTTTAGGTAAATATGTTAAAATCTGATATTTTATGGTGGGTAATTTATGTGATGATAAACCAGTGTATTTTTAAGTTGATTTGATAAAGATTTTAACCATGTTTTATTAACGTTTAAAACCAGTTCATAGACTTTTTTGTTATGTACAGCATTCAACAGTTTTAAATGAACACCTAATGTTTGATTATTCACTAAGTGAATCTCATCATGGAATATTCAGATTCATCAAGAGGTGTATGCCCTTGGCAAATTAATGCTAATTGTTCACAAAACTCCCTATTTTCTTCCTGTGCTTTGACACACTTACAAGAAAAATTTCTAGAACATCTTCCTAGGACTGATGTTGTGCTGACTGGCGTGCAGTTCCTTAAGCTCTCCTTACTTTTTTCTGAAGATGAGGGTATTATTTGCTTGACTATTTCCCATAGAATCTTTCTCCATTTACTGAATGTACCTTGACTATTTTTGAAATGAATATAAAATGCATGTTGTCTAAAATCAGTACTGATCTGATTAAAGTCTTCTTTGCACAGGGATTTAAAGCTATTCCAATCTGTTCTATACCCTTGTACTTAGAGAACCCTATCATGCTGTTTAAAATTATTAGAATATAAAAACAAGAATTACTGTGCTTGATCAGAAATAATTTTGCATTTTGAGGTCTTGGGTTTGTATCGTATCAAATAAATATGTTGATAGTGTTAGCTTTATTTTTGTTTGTTTGTTTGTTTTGTATGTTTTTGGGTTTGGTTTTTTTTTGAGAACACACACTTGATGAGAAAAGCAAGATAAATTTAAACATATTCAATAGGAAAAAAACCACAAACCTGGGGAGGTTTAAATTTTTGAAGATCATGGACAGACTGTAATAAAGTGTAAGGTTACAGAATAGGAGGACAAGAGGAAGACAAACACTTTATTTGTGTTACCATAATACTGTTGACTGCAGTGCTATCAGCTTTCCTTTCCATGTAAGAA
Organism: Hirundo rustica; assembly: GCF_015227805.2. Taxonomy (NCBI): domain Eukaryota; kingdom Metazoa; phylum Chordata; class Aves; order Passeriformes; family Hirundinidae; genus Hirundo; species Hirundo rustica. The sequence continues at coordinate 72,503,064 of NC_053451.1, read as the reverse complement.
ATTGAGCAGCATAGTAATTCAGTGTGAGAAAATCTCAGTTGAGAACTTTTGCTCTTTTATCACTCTTTCACTCACTCTTCTAGCCATCATTAGTATGCATTGTCCCTATGAGACTCAGAATGAGAAAAATCCCCTGAGAGCATTTGCCAGTGAATTGGCTGGCAAGCTGAGTTAAAGACCCCATATTGCCATCAATGTCTGTATCAGAAGGTCATGAAGTGCTCTACATCTCACTGCATTATGAAACACAGACCCAAATTTTATGCATTTATTACCACATATAGAAGAAAAAGAAAACACAACAAATGGTCCTCTAATAGCCAGCCACAGGAGAAACCCAGAGATATACTTCCGTTTTTCACAATACATTTATAGTTTAGAATGTTTTATATTTTATATCTGTTCAAACACTAGCACACATATAAATTTTGCTCTTGCAACACAAATAATGCAGTAGAGCATCTACTCACAGGGCAATCATCAGAGTAGTTGTTTACATGCCACAAGTCCTTGTAAAGTAAGTGGCTTCCGTGACAATGGTGGTTGCACATTTATCACCTATGTATTGATATAGATCAGAAACAGATTTGTATCACATAAGAAAATCGGCACTGTTTTAAACAACTGAGAGTCAAATTTAGAACTCTTATCTACACAAATTTAGAAAAGTAGAAGTGATGCGTATGGTATATACCAGATCAAAACTGAAGTAAATATTTTCAGACAGTTTGCGACAATACAGAAAACTTAAGTTATGAGGCTTGTTTGTTTGTTTTGGCTTTTTGGTGGTGTTTTTTTAACCCTAGATCAAAATTCCACTATGGGAGTCACTTAAAGATTATGTATTATTTTGCAGTTTAAATATGAAGAACATACTGAGTGAACTTTTCTGTCCATATTCAAACTAATACCTGTCTTTTCTAGCAATCCTTTTATTTTTGGGTGCATTGTTGCAAGTATATGTATGCACTATAGACTCTCATCCAACATACATGCATTTTTAATACTATAAAATCTGCAACAAGCTTCTATACTACTTATTCTGATCCATTTTGGGACTTTTAAAGCTATCTTGGTATTAATTTTTACACAACCTTGAACCCAGTATAAGAAGCCAAGAAACTAAAAAAAAAAACCAAGAATACATCTTACTTAATTATCACATGACAACAGAATTGAACGGGGTTTAAAAATAAATAAATACTCTGTCCACCCACAAAATTGCAGCATGCCAGTACTAGAGTCAAGCATTTGACAAACCACAATTGAAAAGCCTGAAACAGTTGCTATCAGCCTTTATAAAATGTTCAACAATCTTGCTTTCAATTCCAAACTTTTGCCAAAGGTAATGGGCATAGAGTGGGTAATGAACCATTGCTACTAAATTAATAGCTACTAATAAAGAAGATTTCCACATTTCTGACACCAGTTCAGAGTTCGTTACCTCGCACATTTTTGTAAGATGTCAGGAATTCATGCGATGCCAGACTGGATTTTTGAGCATCGCTACCTCTGAAAGAGATTATACCAGATGAGTGTAAGCATTAAATTCAATACCATCAATAAATGAACCAATTACCCATGCTTAAGTCCTAGGCTTCAATTTTTCATGGAAACTCTCCCGTTTCCCAGATCTCATTGAGTAGATGCTGTAAATGTAATAGATCAATTTTTTTCACCTGAGGAACCCAATAACAATAGTCTACCAAATATGCTGTATTTTATATATATGAGATAAATATATATATAATGTATGAATATATTATGTTGCACTACATATCTGCCTTATTCACTTCCCTGTCAAGTAACCTTTCTAATGATGGCCATCCATGGAGATTGGAAACTCATCTGCAGTACTAAAAGCATCTCAGAAGGCAAGAGAGGTTGTGAGTGATTAATCTCTTTCCTTGCTTCTGGATTCTCCTAAACTCATTAAATTCAACTGCTGGTCTGGGAGCACAATATTGATCAAATTACTCCAAGCAGCACTGTACTTTGTGTCCTCTGTCAATCTAGATAAAGTCTTGCTCACTGGAGTTCATATTTCATTTAATTGATTAAAAAAGGCTGGTGAAGTTATGGGAAAAATATTGGTACAAGCGGCAGACTGGGGAGGAATCTTCTACAAAATTTCCTCTTCAGTACTTGATTGTAGTATTTCCCCACGAGACTAGACAACTGCCAATGGCAAAAGTAACAGAGTCTGCTCTCTGGCTTCAGATGGGATTTTACAGCTTTTATTCTCAAGTCCTGCTCTGCTTAGCTGGACTGTCCCGATGGTTCACCAATGCCAGAGAGAGCTGGCCCCTTCCCAGTTGTGGCTTTTTCCCCCAGAGGCAGGGCCCAGAGGCACCACCCAATAAGGGAGAAGTGGGAGGGGAACAGAGTTAGGTTACATTTCAGTGTGGGGGATGGGCAGATCATAGGACAGATACATAGAAAAACCATTACAAATCCAATGAAATATAAACCAAATTAATGCATTACAACACTTGATTCTATTTTTGAGGAGCATATGTATAAATTAGTTTGTCCACTTTGCAGCTCAATCTCTATTGTTCTTTATGTTGTCTCTGTCTTTATATAGAAATGGAAATACAATGGTGTCCTTTGGCAGAAAAGATGGTTCATTCAGATATTTATAAAACTCTAACTGTATTTTCCTCCCTAATGACTACTTGGGAGACAGGAAGAAGAGAAAGGTCTGTTTGATTTTTTTTTTTTTTTTTTTTTAATGTATTTACGGGTCACGCAATGCAAGAAAAAATTAAATGCTAGAGGTAATATTGCCAGCCTCAAGTATTTAAGAACTCAAACCAGATCCTCTGATTCTGAAAATCAAAAATTCAACCTGCAGAAATAATAAATGTGGTATATACACTTGTAAAGAAGAAAAAACCTTTTAGTTCTAAATGCATGCTCCTTATAACAGAAAAAAATCAAAACTCCAATATCAAATTTCTTTACAATTAAAAAAAAATTGTGAGTCAGCAGACAAATAATACGTCTTATGATTTATTATTATTTTCCTAATTTTCATATTAATGATTTCACAATCTTTAGGAAGAATCCTCATCTTTTCTACCTGGGAATGATGTAAGAATCCTGTTCTTTTCCTCCTCCATTGCACTTCTGTGTCATCATTGAGATGGCCACAGCACTCAAGAGTGCTTCTTTAAAAACTTTAGCAGGCTCTAAGTATCAGTACCTTGTTATCTAAAAGTCTTTCATACCTTTGCTACATTGCAGTCCCATGAGTAGCTCCACACAGCTCTGGCTCTTTCTCTCCTTCTTCTACCTTCCTTCTGCATGTCCAGCTCACTGCTTCCTGTCCCTAGCATGACATCTTACCCTTTCTATCCCTCACACAACCTCCTATCCCTTCCTCCTCACAACACTGCCACCACACTCCAACTGACTCCACCTAATTCACTCTTTTATCACACCCATGGGTGTAAGGGCAAGGCTGTTCCCACTCTTTGATAATTAACACAGCTGCAATATATGGGGGGCAAGATTGCCTTTAATACTATCACTGTCTGTCTTCCCACACTTTTGCAAAATGAAAGCCCTCAAAACAAACAATCAATTATGAGTTCCATGGTACTAAAGCCTATTTTATAGTCAAACATATGTCTATGTATATACTTATATGTACAGATATGTTCAAATATAACAAACAAAGGCAATATAGTGATGTTATGAAAGAAATGAACTCATATTATCTAGTTCTTATTTACTATTTATTTTAAAATACTGTAAAAACACATTTTAAAGATTAACAGGTTAATTAAGACAGTGAATATTTAAAAGCATCTGTTTCCACAGATGTCTAACGTTTGGTGCTATTTCAATTCTCCAGTCATTTCGATAAGTAGTCATCCAACTTTAGAAAACAGCATATTATCTATATCTATATCACAGTTCATTAAAAGTTTGTTTTCTCAAGACAACTCAGTTGGGCTCTTTAAGTCCTATGGTGACTGATGTCCTATGGAAACCTTGAAGGACTGAAATATACTATACGATGTATTGAGGAAAGTCTAATAAACTTTCATCCATGTTTGAAAATACTGTTATTTGAATATTGTCATTTAAGCAAAAATTACAGAAAGAGATCTGTTAGCTAATTAGCACCTGCTTGAAGTAGCATACATAATTATTTGCATTAAGTTCTGTAACCCAAACCAAACGCATGCAGGTAATACTCATACATTATACAGACCTTTTAACTAGTTACAAAACCAATTTCAAGATGAACCTACACTTAAAATTGTCTTAAGCTAGAATTTTATATTCTAAATTTTACTCTTAAATAAGTATTGTGGAATTTTTGGGAGATAGCACTCTTCAAAAGTGGAAACCAGAGACCATTACCTAACTACTATAACAGATAAGAAATTGCCCTGCAAAAAAAGGTGGATAAAATGGGGGGAGGAGTTATTAAAATAATTTTTGAAGCTATTGTTAAGGATATGCAATAAACACAAGCAAATATTCTCTTGAATAATAAAGAGGAAATAAATAAAAATACAGCAGTAGGACCTAGGTTTTTAAAAAAGGTATTTTGAGTTCTGCTGGTTACTGTTAACACCTAATCCTGGTTTTATGATTTTATTTTGAGATTTTTATTCAAGCATCTTGGAAGAGAAAAACATTTGTTTCCTTAAAAAAACAAAAAAACAACAAACAAACAAACAAACAAACAAACAAAAAACCCACACAACCTAAAATAGAGATTTCATATTATTTATATCCCCAACTTCTTAATAGTTAAGATTTATGTATACTTATGTGTGTATCTTCCATCAGCCAGTTAAATCCATATGTGAATTCCTCACTTCCACTAGATTTCTAAAGTTCTAAACCACTTCACATGAAAAGAAGTACACATTTTCCTAAATGTAATTACTTAAGAATAAATATGTTAGAGATTATTAGCCTGTCACAAAAATGTGTCTTCAATTTTATACTAGATGTAAATCCTAAATATGTAATAAGCTAAAAAAAAAGAAAAAAAGAGCCCTGAAATGATTTCAGACATAATATGGGTTTCTTTGTACAATCAAGAAAGAATATTGGTGGTGTTACAAAGTAATATATACTGGCCTTGGGCAGAATCCCAACAGCAAAAAACTCTTACTTTTCTGTAGTGGTGTGAAGGTATCCAGCCTGAGCACTAGGGGTATGACATTATAAAACAATTTGTTAGGATTAGGGTTCCGGGAGACACAGAGCCAACAGTTCCAGACTAGGGCTGGAGTAGGCATGCCAAGGGGATCATGCTGGACATAGTATTGCTGCCTCCAAACCTTTCTAAACTGGAACAGCAATAGTGATGTGTACCTCGGGCACAGCACCAAGATATCTTTACGGTTTGAGTTGAGAAAGCCAGAAGTCCCATTGTTGCTGGGATACTGGGGCTGGAATATGGTGTCATTTCAGGGCACCAGTATGGCTGACTCTACACCTTTCTAATGATGGCCACCCGTGGAGACTGGAAACCCACCTGTAGTACCAAATTCCTGTTAGGGCTAGAATTAGGGCTAAGGTTCAGAGAGTCACAGAGCTTACTGCTCCAGGGGCACTCTGAAAAAGGCATGCCAACAGGATTACAACAGGGCACCAACATGGCTGCCTCAACATTACTCCAATCTGGGTACCCTAGGTGATGGGAAACTCAGGTGCAGCACCAAAATGCTATTCTGTTTACATCGGGCTCAGAGATGCAGAAAGCTTGCTGTAATGGCACACTGGGGCTGAAAAAGGCACACCAAGGGAATCATGCCAGGACACCAACAATGCACTCACATTGACATAGGTATCTCAACTGCAGCGTCATCATTCCATTAGGGTTAGGCTTCAAAGTTAGGCTTCAAAGAGCCAGAGAAGCTAGACCTCTAGGGACAGTGAGACTAGAATAGGCATACCAAGCAGATAATATTTAAGTTTTAAAATTATTATTTGTTGTTGTTGTTGTTTTGTTGTTGTTGTTTGTGTTTTTTTTTTTTTTTTTTTTTATGAACTATGTTGCCTACTTTTGAAAATATTTCCTACAAAGGGATTTTTGCTCACAACAGCTAAATATCTGATATTTTTGCAACTAAGGGTCTCTAAGAATGATCTGTCACCAACTGAGACAAAGACCTCTGGTGATGATGCAGCTGAAATTCATACAGCAGTAAAGAATATGTGTGACCTCCCAAAGCAGTGATCCACACTACATGTAGCAACCATGCAGAAGAGATATTTTACTAGAACTAGAAAGGGTTTCACTTTTCTAAATCTAGAGATGACACAGCCTTTCTCCTTTGCAGAAAGACACTTTGATCATGATTGTCTTGCTGCAATATCGAATGTTAAATAGGACTCAACTTCTTAACCTTCTCTCTTTTTTCCATGTAGGATGGCATTGGTAATATCTTTAGAAAGATGATTTATTTTTGACATTTATTTCCAATTAAAAATTTATAGCAGGGAAAATAAAGAACATTAGATAACATAATTGGAAAAAAAATCCGTAAGTTATTAGTATGATTTCAAGAACCCATAGATCATTCTTTTTTCTATTTGTGATCCAAGACAAGTATCAATTATCACAGAGTGTGTAGCAGAAGATTCAGTATATTTCACCAATATTTTCAAATGAACCCCCAGCTTCTAATTTTCTTTAGTCTGTTACACTTTGATCTCAACATTCCCTAAATTTTATCTTCCCCTTCTTGTATGTATTTCTGCAAAGCCAAGAAAAAATACCACTAAAAATCTATGCGTTATCTGATTACAAGGTTTACAAATATAACTATATTTTTTTACATTTGACCACAACATACTGCACCTCCATAGTACACTTTCACACCTCTTAACTAAGAATCAACATTTGAAGGTTACAATGGGAAACGAAGAGTTATTTTTTCAAAGACAAACACGTGAGACCACACTGTAACGCAGGGGTACAGCATATGCAGTAAGCCATACTGTTGTTACAGTAGAACTTCTAATACACATTGCTCATGAAGTGTATTTAATCCACTTTGGATATTCTTTGCATGTATTGTAATCTGTACCTTAAATAAGACAATCCTTATTTGAGCATTGAATTTGGTCCTAGGTCAATAGAAAAATCAATAATAAAATTAAGATGCCTCTCCTTTGATTGCCAATGTGAAACAGTAAATTAAAAACCACGAAAATCCTTTGGTCTTGAAATTACAGATGCTCATCTTTCCTTATCATAAATGGAGTCAAATGACTTTTTCTTTCTTGTAGTGGTGTGAGAGTGGTTTTATTAAGTTATTAAGTTATTTTTGTAAGATTTTTAAGTTATTTTTGCAATGGTTTAGTCCACTGTACCCCCCTGTGTTTTGTAATAGTTTCCCCCCTTATAAGTTGGTGATATAACCAGACGTTTTTTGTCAATCATTCCTTCCCTGCACCTGTACCTGTCAATCCCCACCCCCCTCTCCTCGTGGTCGCCCTGTCTGTCACTTCGAGACCCTTCCCTGGATTCTGGAAAGATCCAGGAGAGTTGTCGAGTGATAGGCTGGTGCCCGGGGAATTCCCCCCTACCCTCCTGTGATTTGTTAATGGTTCAAAGGTTGACACCCCTGTTACCACCCCCGTGTTCCCTGGTTGGCTGACCCATTGTCAGCCCTCCCCCGTTTATAAGTGGCTGTCAAGCTTTGATCTCTGCTCTCTCTGGGCAGCAGTGGTCTGAGGTGGAGCTCCTTGCCAGACTGCCCTTAATAAACTACCTTCTACCCTGCCTAAAGAGAGACGACTCTTTTTCCGTCACTGCAGTTGCAACTCCATCAGGTCCACTCGCTGGTGTGGGGAACCAAGAACCTACCGGGAGGAGGTTACTCGCCCTACCTGTAACCCTGACCGATCCTTGTAGCAGCAGTGCAGAACTGAGTTAGCCTGTATGCCTGGAGCCGTGTGAGGACACAGCTATACTTTCTTATTTAAATGAATCTATAATACATTCCAATATGTGGCTTAAAAGTAGTTTAAGAGTTTTCAGCAGGACATTTTTTTTCCATTTCAGTACATATGGAAACAAAAAATATGAAGCCTATCTTGTCTGTTTTTTTTTTTTTTTTTCATCCTTTTGTCTTAGATTAAATTTTATATATTAAAAAAAAAAAAAAAAAAAAAAAAAAGCAGTATACCATCTTTCAAGATGGAAGGGTAATATATAGAGCACAAGATTAGTGTGGCCTATAAATGTTTAAATAATTTGAATAAAATAACTTGAAATATATATGCCATAAAAAATTACAACAAAACCTCAAATTTTGGAAAGAGTATCAGTTTAAATAAGAACAAAAACAAAGGAGAAATATAATAAATTTTGAACTATTTAAATCTTCTTAATGAAATGTGTATGTCCTAAGTTCAGACTAATGAATATTCATTGTAGCTATATATTTAAACTTTCTTCTCTGGTCCTGAAAATCTGCACCCTGTAAATTTCAGATGTATGAAATTTGAATCAAATAGTTTTTTACAAAAATTAAAAAAAAAAAAAATTAAGAGCTACAACAAAGATACTCTATCAACAAATGTAAACTGTTTTTTTTTCTGAATATAGTACTATGCACTAGAAAAGATATTTTCAGATTTAAAATATTAAAATATAAAGCAAACAAAACAAAATGAAAGTACATATTGCCCTTATAAAGACCACATGGATGTAGTCTTTAGAAAAGTAGAAAATTGCCCATCCATTCCATGTGCCTTTCTTTTTACCTTACTTTGTATTTATTTTTTTTATTGCTACCCATCAATTCTGAGTGCCCTCTAAGTAAGAACAATCATTACTGTAAAATCTGTAGTAGGCTTTGTAGTCATCCATCTCCCACACCATAGTCTATTTCTGTCTCACAGACCACAAGACAGAGACTTAACTTGAGTTCTGATGAGTGATGGGGATTATTTGATAACATTACCAAGAGGGAAAAAAAAAAAAAAAAAAGAAAAAAGTATTTTCTATAGTGAGCAGTTTCACATGATGGATTGCATGTTATTTTAAATTTTCATTACATATCTGGAAAGATCAATAGTAAATAAACAGTATGGAAGCATAAAATTAGTGAGATAATACAAAATGTCCCTTGTTGTTTATACCAATGTATAAAAAATTGTTTTCCATTTTATTCTGAAAATGTGTTAAGGAAACAAGTCATCTCATATACTTTTTCTCTGATTAATCAGATGACAGTTGATCAAACTCAATCTCTGGAAAGGGGAGGAGACACAATACTGAAATAAAGCATAAAATCTCAAAATAATGATTCTAAACTTGAAAATTTAAGTTCATGTATTAACTGTGTTCAGGAAAACTTCCCTGTGGGATTATCCAGTAGCCACTCTGGCAGTCACACCTGCACCATATGCACTAGAGCCACAGGGTCCCTGGAGTACCCTTGACAACTTTACAGGGAGCTGTCAGCCACACTGAAGCCAGATATTAAATCTGAATTTACTAACTTCAGTCTAAACTAAAGTTTCTTCATTTGTGTTTTTCATTAGCCATGGAGGTTCTGTTGGACATGATACACAGGAAAATAACAGCCAAGATGAGAGAAGGGCTAGTAAATAATAAACTTGAGATATTGAAAAAATGTACTTCATTAGTCAAAACTCCATAGTTCTTTCACAGGAACGTTTTGCAGTTTCACATTAAATTAATGAATCAGAGTCTATGAACACTGAAAAATGATTGGTCAAGCACTGCAGTTTCTCTTGGTGTGCTCACTTCTGCATGCACAGCAGTGTGCTGAGTGCTGGTGTGAGGAAAATGCTTCAACACTTGAGTTGCTTACTTATGCCATTTAAACAAAAGTTTGTATCTTCCTTGTTTGACTAGCTTTCAGACTTTTGTTGACAATCTCAGGGCTTGTCTGTCTGTCTGAATATGCAACTCCTTTAAATTCAGAGCAGACTGCCAGAAACCGATCCCTTTAAGTGCTACAGGAGTTTGGGCTGTGGGGATATCCCCTTCCCATGCCCCTGGCACTGAAAATCGCACACTGTCAGATACAGAGTGTTTCTTCCATCTCATTGGGATGGATGTGGCTGCTGCTGTTCCTGTTGGCAGGTCTGGGCAATGGCAAGACTATACATGGATTCCAGAGATGCACCTGGAGAGGCACATACATGCATACACATGCACACGCCCACCAGTGTGTCAGGTTACAAAAAACAACACAGACAGAAAACACTGTTGTCATGACATCCACATAAATACCTCCAGCTCCCACATACATGAATACAGCTAGCCAAAGCTGTCATTTTTTTTCTGCTAGTCAAGTTTGAAGTTTACCAATATAAACACATATAGATACAGGGGATTGAAATTCCCTAATGGAAAAATACACTCCAGATGCTACATGCTGCAGACATCCCTGAGTACTCTCCGTGAACTCTGTCCCCTTTTCCAGGTGTTAGTCTCTAGGGACATACACACAGAGTGAAACTGTACCGAAAATAGTAAAGAACATTATTTAATAACAAGATAGGACAGACTGCACTGATCAGGCACAGGCCTCAGTCAGTCAGACAAATGTGCTGCTCAGCAGCTTGTTTGCATACAACTATCCCTTTCTATTCCCCTCTTCTCTCCATTTTCTATTCTTGTATTTCTGTGAACCACTTTGATCCTCTTTTCTTCCACCCTTTCTCCTCTGAAGAAACCCATCAATAATTACCTTTTTTCAATTTGTCCCAGTTAAGTTAAATTCATAACCAAATTTGGTATTTCTGATAGCCTTTCTGTGCCTAATCCTTACAGGAAGCCTTCATTATATGGTAGAAGGCAGGATTCCAGCCAGTTTCGACATTGTATGTTGTAGCTAAAAGAGAAAAGAAAAGTACTTTTTGGGCTTTGAATATATTCTTGCCAGCTTCACTACTGCATCTTTGAACCTCTGAAATTCATTCAGCTTTCATCCAGTTTTCCTTTGACCTTTCTGAAAAAATTTTTTTTTTTTCTTCTACCTTGTCAAACTTCATTCTATTAATGTAACTTTTACCTGGAAAATGTACAGTAATAGCAAAAGTATACTTGTCAAGTTTTTGTCAGGTAGTCCAGAAACCTCATTATTTTGGGGACAAGGGCTGTATTGCAATTCTCTGGCAGACACAGAGCTACAATTTCTGATTTTCAAAGTTCTTAGTCAGAATAGTGCTCACATTTTGTTGTGCTTTTTACAACTAATTTTAAAAGTATATTAGAGTACCAGAGTGTTCATAGGTGTTAGTACTATGGATATACATAGGATAAACATACATTCTTCACAAGCTGCAGAATCAATGGTTCTTACTGACATACCTGAGATTTCTGTTTTGAGGGCAAGAAACAAACCTAGGCTTGTCCAAGGGAAAATTTGCTTGCCTGTAGGAAAAAAAAACATTGCACTGGAAAAATATCATTAATAGAAAATGAGCTCAAAACAGAAATAGGTTAAATCCATGTCAGGGTCTGAAGGGTAACAAATGGATCTCAACAGCTTTTACCGGCTTTGACTGAGTCCCCACACACCCTTGTCTGCCCAGGGACCCAGGATACACAATTTGATCCACAACTGGTGAAACCACTGCAGGTGTGCCTATCTTCATCTGTGTCTCCTAGAAAGGCCCTTCATGTCCACACTTGTGGTGGTGTGAGAATTGTTTTATTAGGTTTTTATAAGAAGTTTATGTTACGGCTCATTTCATTGTATCCCCAATTCTTTTGTGTTTTCTGTACGATAAGGTGTTTTGTGTCAATCATCCCACCCCACACCTATCCTGGACCATCCCCTCTGCCCCCCCTCGTTCTGGGGCAGCCTGCCTATCACTTTGGGGCCCCCTCCCAGATTGCAAAATCTCAGGGAGAGGGCTTCAGGGGATAGGTAGCCTGGGGGGAATTCCTTTCCTCTGGAGGTGGTTGGTCAGAGGCTTGGGGATGGGCACACCTTGTTACCCCCTGAATCCCCTGATCTGTTGTCTTGTTGTAACCCCCCCTGAACCCCTCCCCTGCTTATAAGGAGTAGGAGGGAGATTCAAACACTCTCTCGCTCGCTGGTCTCTCTGGCCTGAGGTTTGGATCAGCTGCGGACTTCCCGCAGCTGGGCCTGAATAAATATCTTTTAACCTGCAAAGCTGAGAGCCAGCCTTTTCTTACTGCCGGTGCTGTCACGACACTATTTAGTCCAACTGCTGCTGAGAAGCCAAGCCAGCAGGTAAAGATAACCTGTGTGCCTATCCGAACTGGGAACATCTTGTAGCTGTGCTGACCAGAGCTAGCCGGAGGTCAGCATGCGCCCGGTGCCGTGACAGAACCAGCCACAAGACACACTGAAGTTAGCTCATCTCCATCATGGACATGTGGATTGGTCCCTTGGATTAATGTATTATGCCACTATTTGGCAGCCTCACACTCTGCTGGGAACTAATCGGGGACTTGGCTCAGCGCTCACCCAAAGTCCCAGGAAGTTGTGGTAGTGCTCACTGGTGGCTTTGGTGCTTCCTGCCATAATAAGGCCCCGTCAGATACACCCAGCAGGGGTTTACAGCCAAACATAGGGTCTCTTCTGTGCTTGGCCCCATGGGAGCCATCAATCCTGGCTGTGCCTGCCAGTCATTTCTGGTTTCTGACCAGAAATGGGCACTGGCCCACTAGCAGTTCAAGGCCTTGCCCCCATGGCTTCCTCAAAGTGAAAAACATGTCCCTGAGTTTTGGATCTCCTCACAGAGCCAGACTGCTGACCAGCCCCAGGCACCTGAGCCCTCCCTCACCTGTCCTACCAGGACTCAGAGCTCCTTAGGGGCAGTGTTCTCTCCCTCCAGGAACATCAGGAATGGCTTGAATGTCCATTCAAGATCCAGATGCCCTACATTGTCCCTGCCACGATCCTGACACTACTCCAAATCCCCAGTGTCATGCCCCCATTTCAGCCTCAAGGCTCTGTTCTGCATCTCTATCAGGTCCAGGTTCCCTGCCTCACTCCCAAGTGCCCTTGGCCTTGCTGTGTTCCTGATCTGGATCTAAGCTCCACCCTGAGCCATATCCCTTTTCCAGCTCCCTGCCCCACCTCTTTATCCCATGAAACAGACCCCTGATGTCCCATAGCAATGAGAGCACTGTATAGCTTGTCCCTTCTGATCCCAGATCCCTGGGAGACAGGAGGACAACTCTTGCTTGGGTGAGAGGAAAGGGGGACTTCTGTTGGGGTCCTGAGGGCACTAAAAGAAGTCTCCCTGAGCCCCTGCACAGCATCCATTGTGGCCTCCTCCTAAATCTGCCCATGGCCCAGGACCTCGTTTCAGCTCAAGTATGGTCACTGAGTGCTCACCTGAGCAATGTTGTAGGCATGCCTTTCTCCAGCCCTGTGACAAAAATTAGTTTCTACACGTAATTTCAACTTAGACTTTTTGGAATTCATTTGTGTAAGCATTTTCCTAAATGTTAAGTGAGAAAAGTAAGATGCATGAGTAAAAAGTAAAATGAAACAAAAACTAACAAGAAACAAATGCTCCCTGTCACAAGCTAATGTTAGGTTGTTCTGTATAAAAAGAATGATAAGACATATTCTTTCATTATTAATATATGATCTTTTTATTTATGGACAAGCCCATCTGTTTGCTTTTTAGAACTTTATGTTACATGATATAGCAAGCATTTACTATAACTGCAGGGTGAAAGCATGCTAGACCTTTTCCTAGTTGTAGGATGTTCATGCTCTAATGAGGTACTCACTTATCTCGCATAGATGAACTTTTCTACCATTCTTATTCTTTTTCATAAAAAAATATAATTGGCTATTCAGACTTCCTGAAAGTATGTGAAGCAACACAGACTTCAATCAGTTAATCCCACAGACTCAAATACAGATGGGGCTCTAGGAAATGAAAGGCAGAAGCGCAGTGTTATCTATATTGCTACCTTTTTGTTCAGTTTGCAGTCTGACCACAGCTTACGCTCTGTGGTCAAAGGAAAGATTAGTTCTAAAGCACAGCATCACTTGTTGAAGACTATGATCAGACTTGAAGCTTTACAAGGACCATATAAAAAAATAAAAGGGAAGATTGTTTCTGAATTGAATTTGAAGTTCTTTGACTGTATTTAGGGATACCTATGTACCATCTGAATGAGCTCCTATAATATTAAATTTATTGTAATATAAAATAGGGCACACATTGTTAGCGCATAAAAGAGATTTAATTAAAAGCTTTGTGATCTCTCCAATTTCTGTCTTAAACTTTACCTTGTTAAATATCAGACCTGAGAGAAGTAAAATAATACTTGTATGATGGTAAGCTAATAAAAAATTTGACCATTCAGATGTTTGCTCTGCAAAGAAGCTATTATTTGGAAACTGATAATTATTATGAACACCATTTTGATGAGTGCTGCTTATTTCAATGGTGAATTAAAGACACAAGGTACAGGTTCTGAGGGGTGCAGTGTTGAGAAAAGATGTACAAATATACAATGAGAGTTGGGATGAAACAGGATGGGAAAAGTAAAACAAATCCATCCTTAGCTCAATTATATTGTCTGTGTCAAATCTGCATATGACCTTACATCTTATTTTTTTAAGAGGAAAGTCTAGAGAGTTAAATTCCACATGCAGCAACATGTTGCTATGAGCAATACCCTAAATTCATGTCAAGCCTTTCAGCTCTTTTTCAGTGGCTTTCTTTAGTCCTGTTACAATTTTCTTCTTCAGAAACAGTAGAAACTTGCAGAAGATAAACTTTATCTCTTGTTTACTGATATCCAGAAATTTCTTCAGTTTAGAAAATAATTTACAGCATTTTGAGCTCATATATATATTAAAAAAGAAAAAAAAACAAAACACACACAACAATAGAAAATAGGGTTTAGAAAGGTTCCTGAGTTCAAATTTGTGTTTCAAGCCAACATGAACTACTCATTCTTTTTTTCTTTTTTCTTTTTTCTTTCTTTTTTCTTTTTTTCTTTTTCTTTTTTTTCTTTTTTTCTTTTTTTTCTTTTTTCTTTTTTCTTTTTTTTTCTTTTTTCTTTTCTCTTTTTTCTTTTTTCTTTTTTCTTTTTTTTAATGGACTCCATCCAATATGAAATGTAGTGAATCCATAAAATCCTTCTACACTCTTCACATTTTTTTCTAAAATATTCCTCATTGTTCCCCTCCATGCAAATCAGTGATTTTTGAACCAGATTGGCTGAAAGAGCTGTTCCACACCTGTACACTGCTTTGCTACATGCATCGTGGCAGAGACTCTGATGATGATCTAATGAAGCTGGTGGTGAAAAAGTAGTTGCTTACTATATATCAATGTTAGCTGCTACTAATCACTGTTCAGAAAAGTGATGTAAAGCTGTCACAGTGTCCCTCACGCCTAGCAGGTGTTGACCACAGGCTAGCTCAGTTCGGCACTGCGGCTAACGCGGATCAGTCGGGGTTACAGGGAGGGCAAGCAACCTCCTCCCTGTGGGTCTTTGTTCCCCACACCGGTGGCTGGACCTGATGGCGTCATGACTGCGGCGACGGAAAAAGGGTCAGCTCTCTTTGAGCAGGGTTAAAGGTGCTTTATTAAGGGGAGTCCAGCAAGGAGCTCTGCCTCAAACCCTTGCTGCCCAGAGAGAACATGTGGAACTGGGCTGCACGAACTTATAAACGGGGGAGGATCCAGGGGTGGCGACAACAGGTCAGCAAATCAGGGAATTTGGGGGTGTAACAGGGGTTGTTAACTTTTGAACAATGAATGAATCACAAGAGGGAAGAAAGGGATTTCCCAGGCACCAGCCTATCACTCGACGCCTCCCCTGGATCTTTCCAGAATCCAGGGAAGGGTCTCGAAGTGACAGACAGGGCAACCAAGAGTAGAGAGAGGTGATTGACAGGGACAGGTGGAAGAAGGGGATGATTGACATAAAACGACTGATTATATAACTAACTCTTAGGGGGGAAACCATTACAGAAAACGGGGGGCATGAATGGGTGGAAAGAACCATTACAAAAAACTACTTATAAAACTTAAAAAAATAACTTAATAAAACAACTCTTGCACGACCACATAAAGCAAATTAGAGAATTCAGGATTTTTACGTTTCTGTTGAATGGAGAAAAAGTTGATACGTTTTCCTATTCTATATGTCATAGTTAGATAGTAGTTCATCTCTGCAACAAGAAGTGCAATTACTTCTTTGCAAATTATTCTTTTCAACATTAGCAAAAGACAGATACGAGTTTGATATTACCTAAACATGCTAGAAATACTCTGTAAGACACAGATGACCAGGAAGATTATGACTCATAAAGAAAAAAGATATTTGGTAAATGAGATAAGCAGGACAAAAAGAGTTTTAATATTTTCAAAGTTTAGCCTGAGACAAATCTAAGCATCACTTTTTGATATTTCATGTTATAAGAATTAGCTATTTCTTCCTTATGATGCTAAGAAGTAAAAAAATTAAGACAGTAAAAAATTGTAATAATTTTTGTACCAGCACAATGAGAGAAAGGATTTTTTTGAAGATAATGTTTCCCAAATGAATCAACAACTTCACAGAATGTATTGAAATATTTATATAACCTAACATCATGCATTTAACTGGAGCAACATAATTTTTTAGAGAAAGTGAAACTCAGACTTTCATGATATGCAGAGAAACAGGTAAAATTATGTTCTGTTGGTTTGTTACTTTGTTATTTTAGTTGCTTCTTTTGAGATCTAAGGCTATATTCTAGGCACAATGAAGGAGCATGGAATTTAAACAGCTTTTTTTAACAGCATATGTGATTGCTTGTATTCATGTATAGCTGTGGATGAAAGATGAAGGGTATTTTTTCTTTTTTGTCTCCTTTAAATTTTATACAGGATTCATATTTTTTATTATTTATAAAAATCTTGTAAGGTTTTAAATATTTACATATTCCAATCAAAACTAAATATGACAAGAATGAAAGTGGAATTGAAGGCTTTACTGAAAAAAAAAAAAACTGGTTTTGAGCCTACACTGAGAAAATAACTAATAGACATGGTTTACTATTTCTTCTAAACTATATTTTTTTTTCTCCAATTAGTTTCACAGGAGAGTTACAGACATTGCTCATTTAATTATTTCTAATGTTAAAATAATGTGTTCCATTTTCTTAAAGGCTTACTTAGATTGGTGAGTGTCATGAACAGTGGGAGCTTCAGACAAAGTTTATTAGAGAAGCACTCCCCAGGAGCTATGTGGTGCAGAAATTCATATCTTTAATCAAATAAGAAAAGATTTTAAATCAGTTTTTCACATGCAAGGCACAAGTACAAACCCACTATTTTTTAAAAATGTTTTGCTAAAAATAATTATTTAATTAATTTCTGCTTTCTTCTGTTTCAACTTTTTGATGGTTAGCTGGATGTTAGCCACTTAGATTAACTAACACTTCCTTTATTGTTTATGTCCTTTGCAGAATTGTCTTTTATTTTGAATCAATTGCTGTCCAGTGCCCCTGGTGAGATAATTATCTCCTATCAGAGGTAATTATTTAACTATTCAGGAGTTAAGTTTTGAGTCAAGTTACTATACTAAGAGAAATATAAACTTTGTTAAAATGGGCTGTAAGATATGGCTTTGCATTTACATATTTATCATGAAGTAAGAAAGAACATGTATTTTATCAAAGTTGAAATAGTTTTTAATCAGTAGATGCAATGGACATGACATTAAGTACTAACTCAATTACAAAACCAGAACAAATAAATATTTGTTTCAATATATTGGTATGATATGCTAAGGAACACTGATGGAGTACATTTCATTTCATTTCATTTCATTTCATTTCATTTCATTTCATTTCACTTCGGACACTTTGTAGGTGTCTCCTGGATTTTTTCATAATTTTCATCATTATATTACTTAGTTTTGCAACTATAAGGGTTAGCTGTAACATATTTTGATCAGAGAGCCTTCATATCCTTTCCAGATTTTCAGTCTTTATTTTTTAGGAAACCGCCTACGCAAACTGCATTCCTGAGATTAAAATTTCCGTTCTTCTAGTGGATGACAGCTGTTATGGAGATGTAGCACTTAACCTTGTGGTTCCCCCTTTTGCCTTCATTGCTTTTAATTAACTACTCTTAATTATTCTCAAACTGCTGAAAATAGAAAAATATTGCCTCTCACTGTAATTCACTCCCTGTCAAAGTCATGAGGCAGCAAAATTTCCTGAGAAGCTGAAAATGTACATATTTTCAAGCGAAACTAATCCCCAAATATTTTAAAATATTTTGACAATAATTTCTGGTTTTCTTCACAGCAAGCACATCCTGAAAGTGTTAGCAAACCTGAATATTTATATATTGAGGTTGTGCAGTGGCACTGGTAAGTCTATAGGGTTTAATTTTATCCCTTTTTTTTTTTTTTTTTTTTTTTTTTTTTTTACCCAGCGTGTATGGCATTATCATTTAGTTCTCAGGGAAGCAGGGCTAAATTAACATGATATGAAAATAATTATAACCACTGTTTGGAAGCCACTACTAATTTGTTATTCACAACTGGATTAAAAATTCAGACTTATTTACAATAAATCATGTATTTATACTTTTTAATTTAATATCAAACATGGGAAAACAACAGTAAACCAAGGCATTCTCTTCAGGCCAGTGTCATCCTCATGCTACACAAATGCTGAAACTGAAATGCACATTTGTCCTCTAAACAGGATATATTGGTCTTGTAACTAAAGAAAATAGGTAATTAACAGCTGTCTTTTGCAAAGAATCTACCTTATTTACAGTTCTCTCTTTGTTGAACTCCTAGGATTTACTTGCTGTGCATTGTAGTGAAATAATGTTTAAACCCCTTTTGAATGTTTCTGTTTAGAGAATACTTCTATTTTTCATAATTTTGACTGGCTAAATAGTGATGTATATTATGTATTTACAGAGAAATTCAGGAGTCCAGAAGAGATATGGTAGGGACAATATAACATGTCATTCTATAACTGCTATTTTCAGTTACCTCAGGTAGTGTTGCAGTGGTCAGTCAAAACTGGGCTGAACTGAAACAGTGCATACAAGCTTTCTCAAATTTTGAATACATTTGCTAAGCTCCTGTCAATTTATTCTTTGAAGTAGTGAAGTAAAGTTCAAGAATCTGAAATACCTCAAAACTACAACAATAGCAAAAACTTGCTTCACAACTATTAAAAATAAGTGTTTATAATTTGCATCACTGTCTACTGCAAACCTGAGGAAACAAGTCTTGAAAAGTATGACTGAACAACCAAACTGCTGTAGACATTCCACAATGTACTGTAATATCATATGAAGAATGGAGATCTAGCACTGAGTACACCAGTCCTCCAACATACGTATAATGCAATAGCAAAAATGATCCCAGAATCAGAACTGAATTAAAATGTAGCTCCGTGACCTGTCAAAGTAACCTTAATCAGAGGATATTCTGATTAAGATAGGTAGGATGACAAAATAAAACAAGTCTATTGTTTTCACTTGTATGTCTTGAAGAATCTCTTTCATGACCCTTGAGAAATGTCCCCCCTATCATGACCCCTGCTCCAAGAAGATCAGTCCTATTTTATTTACTCTTCAGTCAGAAAACAACAGAGTATTATCAATAATTTAAGGAAAACAAACCAACAGACACCCAGATGTATCACAATATTTCCCTTCAGATTTTGGTATCAACTTCATGTTATTTTGTCACATCCATGTCCAGTACAAACAAAACACATAATATAAAAAGTACAGTGGTTTTAGAGTTGTTATTCTGCAGTCCATAATAGGAGAATAGGTTCGGTATTTAAAAAAAAAAAAAAAAAAAAAAAAAAAAAATCAGCCTCCTTTATTTTTTCTTTGCCATATTTTCTTGTGTTTACCTTGACTTGATACTTCAGCTACACATGTGCATGTTAAGCATGATGGCATGAAAAAAACCCCGTGAAATTAAATATATATATTAAAAATCCTATTTTCTTTAATATTTTTTTTAAATGATTGCTGATAAAAAGTGAAGAAACAACAAAAAAAGTCAAGCTACATTGTCACCATTGAGCAATCTGTTTTACAGGAAATTAATAAATAATTCTTATAACTGGTGAAAAAGAAGTTAAAGCGAATAAAAAAAATAAACAGAAGCACTCACAACCCTCTAATGGTCATAACAGTTTTGGTTATGACTAGAATGGATAACAGTATAAATTGTGACACTGAAAGGGTGCTCAACATAAGAATAGACTGCCCAGGGATGTGGTGAAATCACCATCTCTGGAAGAAATCTAGAAGATTGTGGTTGAGGCACTTGGGAACATAGTTTTGTGGTGGACACAGTGGTTCCTGGCTTAGTGGTTGGACCTGCTGATCTTTTTGTTGAGGTCTTTTCCAATATTAATAATTCTATGGTTCTACGTCAAGCTGGATTAATGACATTGTACTTAAAATAACAATAGAGAAATTCAAGAATACTTTTGAGATGGCTATGAATTATTCCGAATCATTGAAGAAAGGAATATGAAGGTATAACACTGGTAAATATTTTTAATAGCTCTCCTTTAAGATATACAATTGCAAAAAATGCCAAGAACACATAACTACTGGTAATATCAAAAGAGCAGGGGGTAGCCTAACTCAGGAAATTACTGTAATAGCCATTCCAGATAAACATCTGTAACCTCAGCTGCACAGAAAGCTAGAGGCAAACCTTGAAAGAGAAGCTCAAACATGAGTTAATTAATGTTCTAAAACAGGCATAATAGAGATATGATAGGATATTTTTTTAATATAGAATTCTATTTAGATGTGTTATATATAGGAACTTCTGCTGTTATGAGCATGCCAGGATATAGAAATGCCTGTGTTATTATTTCTCAACATTTTAAAGAAAGATTTGAAGAAATTAAACATGACAAAATATTCAAAATACTTAAAATTAAATATAAATAAATAAATGTGGACATTTTCCTAAGGAATAATGCTTCTTAACATCTTTTTGTGTGTTTTCCAGAGTCTAAAGTATAACTAACTTGTAAGCAACATGCTAAAAGGCCTTTTATTCCATTAGAAAATTATGGGTTTAAGATTAACCATGGTTTCTAATCATCTAGTAACAGAATCAATATTTGCAATTCAAAGAGAACAATGCCTTGGACTTCTTTATGCAAGTCAGTAGGGAACTATTTTAACTGGACTAACATAATGGTTAGTCATTAACTTGATGTTGCTACCTGGCATAGGGATGTATGTGCACTTCTTGCTCTCCTTATCTTGAGGAGGAGATAATTATTCTGGGATCATTCCTTCTAGGTGCACAGAATGCTTAAAGACTTCCACTATACTGGTGTGCTCTGAATTTCTATTTCAGAACTATTATATTGACATTTACATGGCATCTCCTTCCTTTAGTTACTTTTGATTAAGGGCTTTATTGTATCTAAAGATGAATCAATTTGGTTCTATTGCCGTAATTTTATTTTATTCCAGTTGAATTGTATTAACTTAATTTCTGCTGTTTTGCCGTGTGTTTTGTGCAAATGGATAAAATAATGACTCTCACTGGAGAAACGCATAAAATCTGGTTCAAGATTTAGACATCTAAATGGAGGCATCTAAAAAGAAAACAACCCAAAACCCAACAACAACAACAAAACTGAAACAAAAAACAAAACCAAACAAAACAAAAACCACACAAAACAATATCTCAGTTAAGTTTCCCAGTTTTCATTTTACCTAATAGAAACCTAGGCAAAAAAGTCAATGGAAACCAGAGTAAAATGTAGTGAGAAGATATTAAAATTATTTAGTTGCTTTGCCATTTAGGATAACCTTGCTTATAGAAGGTATTTAAATAAGGTTGATGTACATAAAGTAGTATTTGCAGAAAACTCTCCTAAAAGATCAGCATCTCTAGATAACACTGGATGACTAACAGGATTTTCCCCTCAGTGACTGTTTTAGAGAGGACTGAATCAGCAAAGGAATTTAAAATAGTTGAAACCAAATCCTTACACCATTTTCAGCAGAACATTAGAATCCAAAATTCCTATCATTTTCCTATCATTTCTTCCTTTATAATTATTGAAAAATCTGTTAGGTTATCACTGAAAGGAATCAGAATATTTTATCTCAAAATCCTACTAATAAAGTAAAATAAGAAATACAGAAATTCAATCTAATTAATAAAAGCCTTATCTATAGCTGGGGATTGTATGTTCTCATTAATTTCAATCAGTTCTCTAACAAAAAAGTGTGCAGCTTCCCTGAGTATATTTGATAGAATATAAAATATTAATATTTGAATGAACCATTTGCAGGAATCTTTCCAATAAATGCATATGTACAATAACATACTGAAATGGAAGTATTTTATGCAGGCTTTTCTTGTTCAGGCCAGTGTAGACATAAAAGTAATTTTGATTATATGGCAGGTCATATAGGGGTTAGATTAGATGATCTTTAAAGGTCTCTTCCAACCCAAGCCATTCTCTGTAATTATGTTAAGGCTGTTGACTTCAGAATTTAATCTAACATTTTCATAATCAGCAAAAAAATGCGAGCTCACCCAGGACTAGTGATTCCATCACAGCAGCATGATATCTTTGGGTTATACAAGCCATTTGCAAAATAACCCACCTTGTCATCACAGTTTATTTTCTTTGTAACTGGAACTTTTTTTTTTTTTTTTTTTTTTTTCTGGTTTCTGTATAATTATGATCCTCAGATGCGGTAACTATCTATGAGTTTATACAGATATTTCATGGAACAGGAGAAAGAGTGCTTTTATCACCTGTTGAGCAATGTGATTTAGTGCTTGTTCACTCTGAACGGAAAATCTAAAACAAATTGAAGGAAATATGTTTAACTGTTAAAACTTTTTGAGTACAATTTCAGTAGAAGTCATCATCCATAAGTATTTTAATCTGGGACTAAGAAATTGCCTTGGCAGATTGATGGAAAGGATTTTAAAATTTTAAAAGGATTTTCCAGTGATCAAGATTTTAAGTTAAGAAATACTAATAATAAATACCATGGAAAATCCAAAGAGATTTTCATTTATGAGACTGGGCTGAGACATAGCAAATAACATTTAATGTTGACATTTGTGCAACAATTCATGCTGATAGGAAAAAACACTGGCTCAAATTTAAATTACATGTTACTGGGGGGTTTTTTTGGTGTTGTGGGTTTTTTTTTTTGGGGGGGGGGGGTGTTTGGTTGTTTTGTTTTGTTTTGTTTTGTTTTGTTTAATATCCTAAAATAGATCTTAACTGGGGGTGAAGATTTCAGAGAAAGTATAAGAATGTGTAGAGAAGTTCTAAAATTAATTATCTTATGGTCCTATGCTAAGAATGGCCAAAACAATATTTCTTGGCTATATGGGAACTAGTTACTATTATTTACAAAGTAATTATATGCATTTCTCAAAAGAAAGTGATAATCATACAAGCATGTGGTAATAGGTTATAAACCCCAGAAAAATAGAAAAAATATCCTCAATCATGGGCTGTCTTTCATAATGTTTAGCCCTACTTTGAGGAAGATTTGTATTTTTCTAACCACTGTTGATGTATATTGCATCCAGGTTGCAGTTGCTTTGACTCGTACATATTTTTTTTAGTTTGATAAGTTGTCAGAATCTTGTGAGATATACAAATAATTGAATCCTATTATTATAGTTAATGATTCATAATGCTGTTTCAAAAAAAGTTTTTATCTCATTCTTTTTCAGCCTCAATTTTAAACTATGTAAGCTCTATTAAGGAAAAAATAAAATAATTTTCCTTGGTAATTATGTGCATGTATGTGAGTTATTACCAATTTGGCTGTTGTATGAATTTAGATAGAACACTGTAGTTTTCCCCACAAGACTAGACGACCGCTGATGGCAAAAGTAACAGAGTCTGCTCCCTGGCTTCAGATGGGATTTTACAGCTTTTATTCTCAAGTCCTGCTCTGCTTAGCTGGACTGTCCCGATGGTTCACCGGTGCCAGACAGAGCTGGGCCCTCCCCATTCGGGGCAGTTTTCCCCAGGGGGCAGAGCCCAGGGGGCAGGGCCCAGAGGCACCACCCGGTCAGGAATAAGTGGGAGGGAACAGGGCTGGATTACATTTCAGTGTGGGGGATGGGCAGATCATAGGACAGATACATAGAAAAACCATTACAAATCCAATGAAATATAAACCTAATTAATGCATTACAACAACCTACTTATGGTTTGCACAACAGCGTAAAAGTCCTCATGCCCATGAAAACTACTTCTTAGAGTAGAGATAGCTGATCGATAGCCTGCCAGAAGAATGTAATCAAGAAGTACAAGTTTTTAAATGGAAAAAGTCCTCAAAACACAGAACTTCTGAAGCTTAGCTCATTCCACTCTAATGTGCTCTCCCCAACAAGCACCTAAAGATGTGCTCCTTCTGACTCTTGCTGCAACTGGCTACTCTGTATCATGACAGTCATTTTGAGAGAAACTCTTTTATGTATGGGATGTAGACATGTCTGCATCTAGATGCCATCGTGGGTACAAACCTCCTGCCTTGCTTTTTCTGATTGGAGATCCTTGCTACTGGATATGATGGAGCTGTTTATTGGGAAGAGTTTCTCTGAGGCTGATTGCAGCACCAGCAGGAGGTGTTTGCTCCCTTGGCTACTCAGATTCTTCTTGGACAATCTCTTTATCAGCTGAGAACTGACAGAGCACAGAATGTCTGGGTCATCGCCTTTCTCTTTTCCACCCATGATACAAGAGCTGGCTGCACTCAGAAAACACAGTTTCCTGAAACATCCTATATATTAACAATCAATGCCTTATAAATTCTGCTGTCTAGGTGAGGTCGCTATTGAACAGCTTCATGTCCCAATGGTACCTAGCGGGGGGGAAGCAGGGGAAGACAGGATCACAACAGCCACTGATCAGTCATTCACAGGCATCAGCGGGAAGAAACAGGAGAGAGCCATGAATTTCAGATGCTACTGTGTTTCAGCAACCCATATCAGCCTGCTCCTTTTAACTCTCTTCTGATGAAAGCTTCCGGTCCTATCACAGTGCTCGCCTGAGGCACATAAGTAACCAAGATGAAGATTAGGAGGGAAACTTTTTTCTGACCTCCAGTGACGTGAGCATCAAGAAGAGAAGAGAAAGTTACTGCCCTACTCTAAGGAAGATGGTTTATAGACTCACCTACAGCTAAATCTATTCTGAAAGCCCACATTACTAACTATGAATTTGCTGACCCTGAGAAAAAGGCAGCTTTAAATGAACTCTGCTGCTCCCACTGTCTCTCCTTAGAACTTCAGGCTGAGGTGCCTAGGACCAACTAATGAGAAAAATAATTTCATTCCTGCCCTGGTCAACCATTTCTCAGCCTCTTATCCCTCCCAATGCACCAGCCAGTCAAACACAGCAAAAACAAGAGACCCATGCTAAGCTTCCAGTGGAAATACTGGCAAAATCCTCTTGGACTGCATTATTTGAATGACCTGAGATCAACTCACTGACTGTGAATCACTTTTACTGCTCTGCTTAGCCTACCACCTCAGCTCAGCTTAGCTCACCAACCTCCCCACACTCTTCAGCTGTGTAAGCCCGTGACCTGCAATCAGAAAGGCACGAGTCTTACGAAAGAAACAGCCATGGGGAACAAAGTGCGGAGATAAGTCCACACTCTGAGGAGCAGTGGAACTAACCAAACACTCCGGCAGTCGCTTGTGTCTTGAAGCTCTGTACCTTCAAAACTACCTCAGGGGTTTGGGACTTGTGCTGACTTGCACAAAGGAACCCACTCCACCCTGCAGCAGTGGGCTCCTTCTTTCCAGCCTGGATGGAGTCATGTCCTGCATTTTGCAAGCATGTCCAGATATTCAGAATGGAACATGCTGACCGTATTTAGCACCTTACGGCACGCAGCTCTTCCTTTCTCAAAGTATATGTTGTGAAATTATAGGCAGTGCTATCCCTACCTTTCCAAACAAATTACCCTCCTTTATTGCACTTCCATTCAAAACACTGTCACTCGTACATTTCAGACTTTGCTTCCCTCAGAAGGATGCACAAACGTTTAGAGTAGTTGCAGGCACCGGCACCTGCAATTTTCAACTAACTGCATCTTCAGAAAGGCTTCTGACAACAGGCCATTCTCTGGAGATGAACACAGCACGCTGAGGCAAGACAGATGACTTTGCTACATCTTACTTGGAAGCCTCTTCTGGGGAAGGGACTGATGAGCACTCAGCCTGGGGCAAGGGAGAGGGGAGGTCTCTGCACCTGGGGGCAGAGGAGAGGGGAACAAAGTGTGTGTGTGTGTTTGGGAGGAGGGGAGCAGGGAGGGCGTTCTCCTCCTTCCACAAGCAGGGCCAAAGGGGCTGTGGCGGTGGCAGTTCCTGCCCAGCAAAGGAGGCAATAGACAGGGACCTCAGTGGAACAGCGAGTTCTGCTGTTGGCAGTGATCCTCCTTTGGGAGGTTCCCCCTTGCTCTCCCCACAGGGACGTGCTTGTTCCTGTCCCCATAGCTTCCCTCTCTGACATGGGACACAGCAGCTTTCTTTTCCATGCTCTGAATGAGGAAGGGGAACTTTTATAACGGCAGTGGGAGGACTGATTAACTAATATTTTAGCTGTTTCAACCATCATGACTACTGGTTGAATTCAAGAAGCAAAATTAATAGCCCTGCTTTAAAGTGCTGCAGAGGTGGAATACTGAGAGGTGACTGCCAGGCACCATCACCGTTTGAGTCACAATGTCATTTTTTCCAATAGCAGCACGGGATGGACAGTCTTTAAGAAATGATGGGTTAAGTGAAAAGAAGGACACATTTCAGGCAATTTGAGAAACTTTTCTCCTTTTATTATTTCTTCACACATATATTTGTAGATTACTACAATAGATAGTTAAAAGGGTACCCTTACTAAAGGGTAACTATCCCAGTGTACCTCAATGGCCTAAACTAACAGTAACTGGAAAATAATTTTACACTAACAATCCTAAAGGACCTCTTGAGGCAATGATAATGAACACAATTCCTACTATGAAAACTTGGGCTACCTGTTCTGCTATGGAAAAGTGACTTAAAATTATTATCTACACTTTCATATTCTGAGATGAACTACATGTTTACAAAAAACATTAAAAGTATAGGTTACAGAATAAGCACAATAATTCCCTGACAGGCTAGATTTTCCAGTCTTTGCAGTCTACTAAGCAACCTCCATCAGGTTCAGCGTCATCCATGAGGATGTGCAGGTGTAGGCAGTTTCTGACTCGTAGACATAGGCAACATGGCAACAGCATTGTGTGGAAAGTGAAGGGTAAGGCAACTCAGATGTGTCTGCACATGGAATGCCATGTGCTGCAGCATCTTCCTTCCACAGGAGCAGGAAAGCAGGCAGCTTCAGGATTGCCAGTGACAAATGCAACAATTATGCAGTGTTCACATGGCTGCCATAGGGTGTGAGCCCCGCAGCACAGCTGTGTGTAGGGAACTCCTCTCAGTGGCTGGAGAGCAGCACCCAGAGGCGAAACCGCAGCTGACCATAAGCTTGCATCGCCTCTCTGTGGGCCGCTGGATCTCGGGCCAGGTGCTCAAAGAGGTTGAGTGGCTTAGCCCTCCGCATTGTCAGTGGCAAGCTGATCTCTGCAGGAAGCCTCTCATTGCCTAGCACAAAGTGCTCCAGGCATTTTGACTGCAGGCAGCGGCGCAGGTATGCCATGATGTCCCACAGCCGCCGCGCAAATTCCCTCCTGCACCACCGGGACAGCGGTACGGTGGTCAGCACGTGCATGACCACAGTCTTCCAGACAGAGCTGGAAAAACCTGTGCCCCTCAGGACGCAGGTGAAGACCTGCAGGCATTTCAGGTGCAGGCTCTCACAGGGCACCTGCCTGGCAATGTGCCGGAAGAATTTCGCCTCCGCCACAGTGTACGTCTCTGGCCACGTTGTGCTTGTGATGAAGTTGGCCTTGAGGGCCTGGCTGCTCACGAAGATGCTGGAGTCACCTTTCTGGGCCTCTGTGGGCTGGCTGACCACAAAGATATCAGAGTCCCCTTGGCGCACCCCAAAGAGCATCTCCACCGTCAGGCTCCTCCTGCCTTTGCTCACCTGGAATTTGCAGGAACGGCTGCAGGGCTGAAACGCCAAATGCCATGAGTCTGACTGAGGCACATGCCGCCAGGAGCATCTCACCAACTGGTAGAACCAGTGGGAGGTTTTCTCCACGTCCAGGTAGGAGCCAGTGCAGAGTGTCTCTAGGAGGCTGCGCTTCCGCTTCCACCGCAGCTTCTTCTGCGAGTGGTGCAGGAAGCACAGCAGCTTCTTGCCCAGCTGCTCCCTCTCGCACGTGCACACCAGCTCCACGCGGACACTGAAGGTCCTTGTGGCCGTCTGCCCTGCACTGTTCAGCTCTAGGTGGAAGGCATGCCCTGGCGGGGGATTCAGCGGGACCAGCACACGGTACACCCCATCCCAGTCACGGGGACTCCAGCCCTCAAAGGCATTGCCTACCCCAATGGCTTCTTGAGGCACTGGGTAGAAACTATTGCTCACTCTGTCCACAAAGACACGCGTGAAGCTCTCCATCAGCTCAGCTGTCACTGAGCAACCTCTCTCCAGTTCCTCCGCAGGCCACTGTATGTAATCCACTAAAAGGATGCCTTGCTTATTCCCAGCATCTCGGGTGTCTTCTCTGTCTTCTGTTCCGCCATTGCCACTTTCTTCTTTGCCACCATCACTACCTTCTGTTTCACTGGCAGCCACATTGCCTTGTTCATCGTCTTTCCTTTCCTCATTCTTCTTTGCCTCCATATTTACACCACCCTGTTCTTCATCCTTGTTTCTATCACTGTCATCTACTTTTATCATTTCTTTCTTTTCTTCCTCAGTTGCAGAAAAAACACTATGGTCTACTTCATTCCCACAGTCATTGCTATCTTCCTGTCCAGTCCAATCACTGCTTCTCTGTTCACTGGCATCACTGCTTTCCTGCACCTTCACATCCACATATTCCTCCTTTCCATCTACAACGTCCTCACCGTCATTTACAGCATCATTGTTGTCTGCCTTCATATTCGTACCACTGGTTTTTCCTTCTTCATTTCCATGTCCTTCTTCCTTTCCAGTGTCCTTGTCTTGCTCCACCAGCACATCCTTGTTTTCCCCTTCACTGGCTTCATCTAGGCCTTCTGTATTTGCTGCAACATTGCCAGATTCTTCTTCATTTCCTTGAGCAGTGTTGTCTCCTGGCACATTCCTATCACACAGTCCATCTTTCTTTAAGTAATAGCCATTGTCACTCTCAGCATCACTGTCTCCCTCTGTCTTCACATCATCACCTTCTGTGGCATCACTGTTGTCTCCTTCATTTGCAGCCACAGGACTGCCTTCTCGGTCATTTCCTCTGTCGCTGCCATCTACCTCCACATCATCACCTTCAATGGCATCATCGTCGTCTCCGTCACTGGCAGATAGAGGAATGCCTTCTCTGCCATTTCCACTGCCGCTGTCATCTGCCTCCACAGTCACATCCATGTCTTCTCCGCCTTCCTCTGAATAAAAACTGTCTTCTTCCTGTTCTTTTCCTCTCTCATTTCGCAAGATCTTGCTGGAGCTCAGATCCTTGCCGCTGCTGCTGGCTTCACGGCTCCTTGTCCTGCAGCTAAACCACAGGACCAAGAGGAGCAGGAATCCAGCAAGAACCCAGAATGGCCACAGCTGCAGAGCACCAAAGAGCTCAGCTCCCCAGCCCTCGTCCAGCTGTTCTGAGGGCCCCTGCTCCAGCTCCCGCAGCAGCCGAGCCATCTCACGGTCCAGCAGCTCCTGACGCTCCCGCATTTGCCGGTGCGTGGCCTCATCCAGTCCATCCCCAGCAGGCTGTGGGTACTGGATCAGGCTTTGCATGAGCACGAAGAGCAATGGAAAGAAAGCCATGGTCTGCAGGAGGACACACAGAAGGGGTTCAGTGGGGCCGGAATAGAGATAGAAATTGGGGGGCAGGATCAGCAGGGATGTGGGGGCAGGAAGGAGAAGGCCCCCGGCAGCTGGCAGACAGCAAGGTCTGCAATGCTGGCCCCACAAGCACCGCGCCCTGAGCAAGGCGCTCCCACCAGGGGGATGGATGCAGGGGCAGAACACAGGTCCCAGGTGCCAGCACTTCTGCCCCAACCTTCCTCCAGCCCTGTCTACTCACTGTGTGTGTACTCACCGCTTGCCCAGGCTCGACTGGGGCAGCAGTTCCCCTTGGGGCCTGTTAGAGCTGCCCCCATTGTGACACGGCCCCCGTGCTGTCACAGACCCCAGAGCGCATCACCGGCCAGCCCCGCCCGCCATCCCCAGCCCAGATCGGGGAACATCATCATGGCCCTGGGCACCCAAAGCCCCAAGAGACACCAAGTGCAGAGCCCTCATTCGGGAACCTGGGAACCCCAGAACTTCCCTTCACAAAGCAGGCACAAATGCCCTCCCGCACAACGCTTGTCAAATATAAATTTGGGTGATGTGACCCATGGATGCTCTCAGTATACAAGTGTAGACTTGTATTTATTAGTCAAGGCGGAACTTTTGTACTATTAATATTGGTATTTATTGCTGTGGTAGTGCAGCTCCCTTTCCCCAACTCCTTTGCAGGCTGCAGTGTGATCTGTGAAATACTGATTAGGCCTCAGCCTTGACACACCACCTGGGATCAGCTCCTTCTTTTTTTTGGGTGATCTCAAGTGAACCCGCTTGGGAAAATCACTTTACGTGGGGGCAGAATTTCGTATCAGCTAATCTTTATTTACTGATTAAGTGAGAAATAAAGAAATCCACACTACTTGAATGATGAACAGGAAGTTGTAACACCATCCAGTCTTAGGGCCTACACTTCTCTTACACCAGTGCTGTCCTGTCTCACAAATCTTTTGTGAAAACAAAGATGTCAGGGTTTGTCTCCTGAATTAGTGTCGTGGTGCCTAATGCGTGGTCTTCCTCACACGCAAGCAGGCTAGCTCAGGCACTGCGGCCTGAAAAGGTACGGACAGCTGGCAGCGCCAGCTAATCCCTTTTCTGTGGGGTCTTGGCTCCCACACGATCTTGGCGGTAGGCAAGGATGGTGCAAGGCAACGATGACAGAGATAGAAAGGCAGACTCTGATGAGCAGGTCACAAGATTTCATTGCGGCCCCAGTATGGGACCTCCTGACCTCCAGGTAACTGCCCAGGCAGAGCCCCCCCAGGCTGCTTGCCAGCACCTTTTATTTGGGGGTGGAACAAGGAGAAGAGGCAGGGGGTGAGCAAATCAGGGATCACCAGGGAGGGGTCACACTGGTGAATGATATTTTCATATACCAAACATAGATGATGGGGAGGGACCCCCTCTGGATCTGACGTTTCACTCGACGCCCCTGGAAGAACTTTCTAGCTCCAGGGGAAAGCCCCAGGATGACAGGTAGACTCCAGAGGAGAGGGAATGGGGGATTGACACATAACTGTTGGAGGGGAGAAAAACAGGGAAAGACCATTGGGGGGAACAAACAGGGGTACATAGGAGGAACCATTCAATAAATTAACAGCACATACAATAAAACCAAAACGAATCCCACACCGCTACAAATTAGGAATGCATACAATGATCTATTCATCGAATGACAAAACATCACAGATGACCTGTTGTCGTTTTCGCCACGAGACCAGATGACTGCTGATGGCAAAAGTAACAGAGTCTGCTCCCTGGCTTCAGATGGGATTTTACAGCTTTTATTCTCAAGTCCTGCTCTGCTTAGCTGGACTGTCCCGACGGTTCACCGGTGCCAGAGAGAGCTGGCCCCTCCCTCTTCAGGGCAGTTTTCCCCCAGGGGGCAGGGCCCAGAGGCACCACCCGATCAGGGATAAGTGGGAGGGAACAGGGCTGGATTACATTTCAGTGTGGGGGATGGGCAGATCATAGGACAGACACATAGAAAAACCATTACAAATCCAATGAAATATAAACCTAATTAATGCATTACAACAGAACACAGTCTTTCCTGATTCATATAATAAGTTAGAAGGAATCAAAATTTCTTTCAGCTGTCTGTACCTTTGCTCTTGCTATCTTTCACTGGTTTATTATCTGCCTTTTTCCTGAAAGTACATGAAAGCCACTTTGAGTGTAAAATGTATACACAGAGTGGGATGTACAGTTGTTTAAAAAAAAACCCACAACTTTTTTTTTAGAAGTTACACAAAGTTAAATCTAGTTCACTGTATCTAAGTGAATAGAATAAGTATTAGGTGGATTCATCCTACCTGGGTCAATTAAAGGTGGAATTTTATAACCTGTTCCAGGTCTTTTTTTTCCCTTGTGTACACACTTAGCACTGAAAAGAAAAAATAAAGGAGAAAACGACTGTATTTACTATCTGTTTTTTCATACTCTCATCAATGATTGTCTTTTATAATGCAAACTTTCCATCTTTGTAGTCCAGCCATTTCATAATTATTCTACTTTCCGTTTCCTTTCTTCTTTCCTGTGATGTATTATTTATCCCAAACTGCATGCTCAGTACACTTTTTTTTTTTTTTTTGGTGGCAGCCAGATTCTATGGATATTTGTTTCTCAGTCCTTTAACAATTATCCCCTTTCTGAACAAGTTTTTAAGTTATAATGTCTCTGATCAGGGCTGAAATTGGGTTATCACAGAACATACTTTCTTGATTGCTTCATGTAATTAAAAGTAGACCTAATTCCTAATCTCTTTAAGTTTGAATGGAAATAAACCAAGTGTCAGATACTATTTGAGATGCTGGAGTGACTACGGGAAGTAAACCACACATTTTTCTACAAAGAAGACAGATACACTTGGTAAACCTGAGCCTCAGTCTAAGGGAACTCTATAATACAGCACACAACAAAAGCAATCAAATGTCTAGTCACAAAGACAAATGTCTGAAACCACAAATCTTAGCTATTGATATAAAGAAGACTATCTATATTTCTTTAAGTGCTTTCACATATTTTCCAAACTGAAAAGCTTTGAGGAAACTAATTAAGAGCTTGTATTCAGAGAATGGTATTTAGACATACATTTTTTTAAAGGGAATTCAGGTAATGTCAGTTCAGAGAACAGACAAAAAGAACAGCAGCTGAATATGGGATTTCTATCCAGTTTGTGATTTAGATGTTTTCTGACAAGTTACTAAAACTAGACTATGAGATAAATTGGCTTTTTGGAACGTGCACCCTAAATGAAATATTATCATGAAAACCGCTAAATAAAATGAGCTTTTGGGGGTTTTTTGTTGTTTCAATACTCTGTTCCCAGTATTTGCAGCATTGGGCAACAACAACAGAAGTCTTCTAAATTTGTAACCTGAAGGTCTCTGTAGCAATGGCTCTGAAAGCCTTAATGGATGTGGTGGTGGAAAAACACATTTCTCTCAGAGACTCCAAGGAGTCTTCTAAAGTCTAAGGAGTTCTAAGTCTCTTAAAGTCTAGGACAAGCATATTTCACCCACATCATATTGTATTTGTCCATGGAATACCTCTGTGCTCCACAAATGGTCACATGACCCTAGATCCAAATTACTGTTTTCTGTTCTTTCCTGTTTCAAATCCCTGGAACAATGCAAAGGCATTTTTGTAGCCCACTGGGCTTATGTTTTATTAGCTTGAAAGCACTGATATCTTGCATGCAGGGAGAATTGCTAAGGCTCTAAAGCACTGTGAGACAATTTAAAAGACTGTGATGGGAGAGGCAGTGAAAACTCTGTAGTATCCCAGTATAGACCATATCATAAACCATATCATTTATTATACTTGCTGTTCTGTTCTCAGTAAAGTGCAAGAGATTCACAAAAGAGCTAAGATTTATTCAGTGTTCATGAGCAAGGAACCAAGATGCAGAAGTAAACTTTAAAATAGTTATTTTTCAACATAGATTTATCTTGTAAAATCCTAGACTTCTAATCATGATCTAGTAAACCTCCCTGTCACCAATTTTGGAATCACATAGATTTTAGGGTTCCTGAGATGATTTAGGAGAGATAAATGGCAATCACACATACAACTCCTGGAAATTTAAGTTCCAGGCTACATGGCAGAGAACTTAAAAAACACTTTGCTGCATGACATATGGGCAAGTAGTATTTCAGATTAACATTCAGCTCTCTTCAGTCCCATTTTACAGGCATAAACCCAAGTAAAATTCTTTGTAAATTTGCCTTCCAACTGAGAAGATGTCAGAAAGAAAGAAAGAAAGAAAGAAAGAAAGAAAGAAAGAAAGAAAGAAAGAAAGAAAGAAAGAAAGAAAGCCCCCCAAAGTCCCCCAAATGACCAGAAATACTCAGAAAGACATATTTTTGCATGAAAAAAAAAAATCAAAAATATGTAGTTTAAGTGTGGCAAAATCTCTCTAGTTTTCTCACAGTTCAGTAATTAGTGAATACACTGCTCAATCAGGCTGTAATGTCTCATATGGGAATCAAGTTTCAGAAGGGTAACAACAGATTTTATTTTAGATATATAAAAATTTATCAATATGTATCCTATCACTCTGTATAAATTTTATTAGAGAATAATTAGCTATGACTTTCTTCTTCCTGAAGAGTCTTGACAAATTCTGTACGATTTCCAGTCCACAAACATCCATTTATCTGATACTGTATAAAACTGTAAGACTGACAAATTTTCCTCTATTTGACCTTTAAATCATTCTCGTCTTGTTGCAAATTTTATTTAGAGGTCTGTCTTGTTACTTGCTGGTGACATTTTCAGAAGAACTTCCAAAATCTGATTTCATCAGTTAGGATAAATGAAGAAAATCTGAATTCAGAGGCTGAACATTAAATACCTATATTTTTACTAAATTATTGTTTAAAGATGAAGCCTTATGGGCAGTGAGACAAGAGTTGAAAGCTTTAATAATGTTACTCTGACAAGAAATAAGATATGAGTAATTTTCCTTCTGTTTCCTTCTGTTTTTGAGGGTTTTTTTGTTAATTTGGTTGGTTTATTTGATTTGAGGGTTTCTTATCATTACATGTCTGGACAAAAAATGTATGAAGACTGCAAGAAAGGTTTCTTAGACTTTTGAACCATTTTCTGCTGAGAGATTACTTTGCATAAGTTACATTACAGGTATTGCATTTCCTATTTTGGGAAAATAAGTCAGTTTTTCATGTCTTTAAATAAATTATGCTTATGTCTCCTCTGTTGCTTCCTGTTCTAAGATTAGTTATATTAATATAAATTGTAGTTCTAATAATGAAAAAAATAAATATTCTATTCAATTAGCTTTTAGTTGCTTCTTTTAAAATTGATATACTATTTTTTTCCCTTACTCCTAGCTAGCTGATGTTCTACTATTCATTTATTACAGCACCATATGGCAAAGGTTTTTGTCTCTTATAGGAAAGATTTGATATAGTATGCTATCTGCTAGTTTGATTTTTAGCTAAAGTATTTTTTAAAAAAATATTTTAAAAGGAAAGATGCTGGCATCATACAGACCTTTGGATGTGGAATGAAGGAGTAATTTATCATTTCAGAATTTATTTGCATTTTATTAGGATAGATGGAAAATGTTGTTAGCTAAGAATGTGAGGAAAACATTAGCACAGTGCCAAGGAAATAGTAGGCACTTCTCAACGTCACCCATTTTCATTTTATGAAATTCAACAAATCATTTGAGACAAAGTACTTGACCATTCCCAAAAGGTAGCACTACATAAGTACTGTACATAATAATCTGCCATATAAAGCAAAACTATTAGAGGAATAATTATGTATGGATACTACAGTAGGTTTATTTCATGTTATGTCTTTCACATACTCACAGGGTTTTTTGGATGGTAAGCTTTGCAAATATAGAGAGAAAACTTACACAAAATTAAATCATAAAGTCATAAATCATTACGGTTGGAAAAGACCTCCAGGACCATTGAGTCCAACCTTTTACTGAACAACACTGAAACACGAAGTGTTCCACTAACTGCTGCATCTAGCTGCTTCTTGAACAATTCCAGAGATGGTGACTCCTAAACTTCCCTCGACAGCCTGTTCAATGCTTAACCACCCTTTCAGTGAATAAATTCTTTCTGAAAGTCATTCATCCTTAATTCTATTTACTTTTTAGCTAGTTATGAAAATTCTCTTTGAAAAAGTTTGGTGTCAGACAAAACTTCTCAGACTCTTCAAGATCTGTGGGTGTATACACTCAATTATAATTTTAATTCTAAGCTCAGTGTAATGAGGCAAGCAGTAGTAAATAATGACAGATTCATATGAATGTTAAGTGCTGTAAATATACTTAATAATTACAATAGTATGACTAGTTCAGTAATTGCAAGAGTTTCCTACACATCCATATGTGACTAAATTGCTGACGTTTCTGTAGTTATTTTTAAATTTTCACTATTCAGTTTCTAATGAAGTTTCATACATATAAATAACATTGATCTCATTAGGAGAATATCAGTAGTTATTAAAATTCAGCTGCTATCAGACCTAGCATCTTTTGAGGCTTTCCATAGTTGACTCTAAGATGTGGGGAAAAATAACAGTGCT
This sequence comes from Hirundo rustica, assembly GCF_015227805.2. Lineage (NCBI taxonomy): Eukaryota > Metazoa > Chordata > Aves > Passeriformes > Hirundinidae > Hirundo > Hirundo rustica. The sequence goes on along the minus strand of NC_053451.1, from coordinate 72,466,570 downwards.
CTCAGTATAGGAGAAATCGCAATATTTCTTTTTTAATGTACATATGTGTGTATGTGTGCATGTATTTATACATCTGATGAGTTTCTACATGTTTCTTGTCTGTTTCACTTATTTCAAATTAAATTTTCCTCTTCTAGTACCAAATTTTTCACACCTGGAAATCTACAAGAATGGATTTTTTTCCACCCCCCCCCCCCCCCCCCCCCCCCCCCCCCTCCCCACTAGAAGGTGTCAGGCTTGATTCTCCATTACCTCAGTGCAGTCATGGAGACATGGATTTCATACATCAGTCAGTTCTCTCTTCTAGTCTGTATTACAGACACTAAAGAAACTGGGGTCACAACTGTACTGATTCTGTTTCTTAACTTTGATTAACAAAAGATCAAAGAACTTGCTTCAAGCCTAAATTTGAAGTACACCATGAAAGTAACTGATGGAACCAATGTTCTACTTTAATTCATAGACTCCCATAGAATTACACAAATAAAATGCAAATACATTTCTGGCTCTTTATAGATAGCATTTAATCATCACTAGAATTTTCTAGATCAATTGAAATTTAATTTATACATCTACATAATTAAAAAAAAAAAAAAAACAAACCAAAAAAAAAAAAAAAACAACAAACCACAAAACTCTTCTGCTAATCTTAAAATTTATTACACTTCCTGATAATTTTCATGTAGGTGCTGCCACTCTGACTAATGGTGACTTTGTGGTAGCTTTAGCAGTGTGCAGATAACCCATAGCTGTTTTAGCCTTTTCATTAATAATTCTCCTTGTTCCTCTTTGATTTGGCGATGCTTCTCAGATCTGAGCAACTGGAAAATACCGAATCCAGTACAGTTCTGTCATAGTTGAGGTTTTGGATTTACAGACTACACTATGTTGTGAATTCAGCAAACTTTCACTAGTGTGTGAGATAATTTCTTTAACCAACTGAATCAATTTTCTTTTGCTCTTTTGCTCACCCCTCTCCTCAAACTTGCATCTTATCCAAATCAGTTGGGGATTTAGTTTGATTTGGGTTGGGTTTTCCTTTGTTTTTCTAGACCTTCTTTCTCCTGGAATCCTTATTTCTCTCTTTTTCTTAGCATTCCAAACTTTTAAATGTCTGCTTCCAGCCCTTCAAGTCTATGAGTCTGACGGGAGAGAGAGAAGAGCCATTTCTCTCATCAGAAAAACTTTGTAGAAGAGAATCTACCTGGTTACCCGGTAGGGTGAAGCATTTACAGTCCACACTGTCCGTAGAAGATCTGAGAGGCTCTGACTATAATTTTTTCACAAAACTTTATGCTAAGGTATAGAGCTAGGAAAATTAATTTATAAGCAGCTGGAAATGAATTATTATAATAAAAGCATCATGGATCTCAAGGGTGCACAGTGCTAAAAATTCTCTCTAACACTTCTTAAATACTCATCAGAGATAACTATGAACTATGATGGTAGCCTACAAATATATTTGAAAACGAAGGGAGTCATACAACAGCATAGAGAGAAAAGAACAAAATTAAATGCTATATATGAATGAGAGACCACTTTGCCAGAAGACAGTACTTATTATGTCACAGTCATTCACTAATTCTATCCTTTCATTTTCTCTGTCATTGCACAATGCAGAAAAACAAATCCCTTCTATTAAATTATTACAGTCTGTGTATTGGATATTTTTCAGTTATGGTTTTTGGAAGTGCTCAGCATAATAGATATAAAAAATAAAAAGATACTTTATTGTATCAATAACTCCAAAATGTACTTATATTCTGTAGAGTAACATTTCTAATTAGTTAAGACAGAAATATAATGTGTAAGTAAAATAATATAATTAGGGACCCATTCCATTTAAGGAACCACTTATCATGTCATGGAAGTGTCAAAATGTGTTGTGATTATTTCTCCAATAAATCTTTCTAGTGAAACAATGTCTAGATGGTTTCTGAGTATCTCTAAGGAGAAAGACTCAGAATTTTCATGTGAATTCAAGTACATTTTATACAAATTATCTCTATTTTGGAAATCAATATTTTTTGTGTATTATTAGATGAAATTTGAGCTAGATAATTTTATATATAGATCAGTGTTTTTTGTGTTAACTTGCCATGTGCATATATGTGTTCTTTCTGGGTGGCTTTGATTAAAATCCTGACAAAATTATTTAGAGTTCCTAGTAAATGGCATACGTATCTCATATACAATATACATTTAATAACCTTCTGTTAAAATGTATCAGAGTAAAACATTCAGTAAAAAGAATTATCATTCTTATGCATATTGACTCATTCTATACATACAAGCATATATTTGAATACATACATATACTAAAATTAGTCTGTTGCTTGAATGTCATTGATGTTTCTCAGGGATAAGGAAGTCAGGATATTATCTAGTAATTTGAACCCTTCAAGGCTAAAGTTTTAAAAGCAAATAATAAACTCTAGTTCCTCAAAAATTACTTTGAATTTCCTGCCACTCTGTGTCATATGTAAAGTATCCCTTTTTGCTATTCTGTTTAAAGAAGGTACGTCTTCCACATTTCAATCCACAGCAGAAATGCTGTTACTGTCATGCCCACAGATGTTCATCATCTGGTTCAGAGTAAACCTGCATGAACAACTGCCAAGAATATAGAGGCATCTCAAAACCAGGTACATAAAGCACAGCCCAATGGATTTCTACCACATTTCAGTTTCAAATACTAATATATTTTCAGCTGAATTTAGTGTAGTTAGAAATATAGATGGGGTTTAACTGCTAAGCATGATGTTTTGCCTTGTATTTACTTTTGCTGTGGATGTAGTTTTCCCTATTTGCAGATGGGTTTTTCTGACATATACAGAGGAGCACTTTGAGAAAAATCCTTCAGCTCTTTATTTTATGAAAATTTATTATATGAAGCATGCAACTAACATGAAAGATTGCAAAGCATGTTTAATTATCAGGAAGAAAATCCAACAATTAAATAAAAAATCTAATTAATATCTCTACTCTTTCATTTGAATGTTATGCAATTCAAATTAAAATACATAAATATAAACCCTGAATGTATTAAGGAGGGCATATAGCTTTAGAAATTTCTTATTAGGTCTTAGCTAAGATTAATGAAGAAGTGGATTTTTTTCTATGGAAGCACACATAAGTGAAACAATGTCATTAGTTTAAGAGTCCTAATGCCTTCAATCTAGGACATTCCACAAGAGAAGAGTGAAACACATACACAAAGAGAGTAAAATCTATCCATTATTCATCAAAGACAAGCAGAAAATAATAGATTAAGAAATTATTGCAGATATAATTTTAAAATTTATTTTAACAGAAATAATCAATAAATTCAGCTTTGAAGAAAATCGGCTTTGCTCACAGATCTAAAAATCATCACAAGCAGTACTCACTCCAGTGAATGCCTAAAATAGTCCCTGAATTTATTCATTAATATCTCTCACTGTTTCAGAAATTCACACATTTATTAATAAAATTATTTATGAGATTGATGACAAAATAGGTTTATATATTAATGAACTTGTTAAAATGTACTAACAACCTTTATTACTTATTAATATCAGTTTTGATATAGCAGTGAACTCTTGTTTGGAAATCTTGTCTGTTTCTCACCATTTTATTAACTTTTTTCTTTCATCACTAAAGTCTGTCAAACATCAAAATGTTAACTGAGAAGTCATAAGGTAAATTTAAAAAGAGAGGAATTCATAGAAATGGTATTTGTTAAAGTAAACCCAAATATGTTGTAATTTTTTTTCTGGGAAGTTTTCTTTATGAATCTTTGACTGCTAATATAATTATTATTCAAGGTTTCAAGTTTGTATTTTTTTTTCTTTAACCTTAACACCAGACTAAGCAATTAAGTTCAAAGATTTTTATCCTTTAACATGTGAATGAGTCATAAAAAAAAAATAATTAAATAGTTGATTGAAAAGCTATTTTTGAAAACATCACATACAATGAAACCATTTCTTTCTTTTTTTTGAGTGATGATGGAAAATTTTATAGGACATAGTGAGAAGGATAAACATATCTTGTTTTGTAGAAAATTCTTAAAGAATCTCCCAACTATTAAATGGAAATCTAAAGGACCTCTAACCCTGAAGAAAATGTACGTTTTCCCTCCTATAATTAATGAAACTGTTTCATCTTTGAAATAATTTGAACATCAAGAGAATTACAGAAACATTAGTAAATGGCTTTTAATGTAGTCAAAAGTGGAAATTAACAGCTAAAATTATTTTTTAAAAAGAGTACATAATAACATTTACTCTTATTCTTAATTAAGCAAGCTACACCAATAAAGCTATGATGCAGTAGCTTAAAAGTGCCTTTAATAGGGTGTACAATGGCTATGTCAGTAAGAGTTCACCCTTCCCTCACATCACTGAACAATGCAGATGCATTGCTCACAGTCCAAGAGTACTTTGCTCAGGTTTTTGATCTGACTGAGAAAAAGAGAATCTTATCCACTAGGATAAGGGTGGCCTAATTCAGACCTCAGACAAGTGTTTAAATATTCAACAAAATACAATGTTCTGATTTTAGGAGCTTTTGTGAATTCTGGATTTTCCTATAATATTGGAAGATGTAGCTTTTGTTGAACAGTGGTTACACAGAACCGAAGCCTTTTCTGCCTCTCACCTCACCACACCAGTGAGGAGGATGAGAGTGCACAAGAAGATGGGAGAGGACACAGACAGAAAGGTGAACCAAACTGACCAAAGGGATATTCCATACCATATGGTGTCATGCTCATTGTATAAAGTGGGGCAGAGGAGAATAGGAGGATGTTCAGACTCATGATGTTTTGTCTTCTCAAGTTATCATTACAGGTCATGCGGACCTGCTTTCCTGGAGCTGGTTGAACAGCAGCTGTTCATGGACAGTGGAGAATAAATTCCTTTTAATGCTTTACTTCTATGTGTAGCTTTGGTAAAAGCTTTTGCTTTACCTACTAAACCTTATCTTAACCCATGTTTTTCTCACTTTCACCCTTCTGATCCCTTTTCCCCTCCCACTTTAAGGAGGATGAAATTTGAGATGCTTAGCTGCTTGCCTAGGTTAATCCACAACGTTTATGTTACTAAAGACTTGTCAAATAATATAAATTAAGAGTTATATTGGTATGAAATTAATTCTATTTATATAGAATTTGTTAGTAAGTTTTAGTTTGTTCAGAGCATCTCCTACCGGCAGCCACTGATAGCATTGGAGAGCAGATGGCTTGAAAAGTACTGCAACAAAATAATATTACAGAACCCAGTAATGATTAATCAGTGATAAAAGAATTGTGCAGCAACAATTACATGAAGCTTCCCACAACTGTTAGCATAGGCATATTTGTCTTTGAAGTAAGGCTTAATGAGGCTACAGAATGCTATGACAAAAAATAGCTAATTACACTGCTTCAAAATCTCCTACACAGAATTGATCACTCTGAATTCTTGCACCATACTGCTACTGATGCAAGGACTATCTTATTTCCATCAACTTCATTTATTGCCTAGATGTCTAATTTTGTTTTAAAACAAATATTCTAAATAATGCCATAACTTTAAACAAAGAAAATTAACTCTACGCCAGCCAAAACTGGCAGAACACTTCAGCAGCTGACAAAACTCACATATGATGTTAAGCACATTAAAGAATGATGATATTTTTAATTTAGATTTTTTTTTTTTCTATATGAAACCAATTTTTAAAAGTCAGATTATCTGCTGATTCATATTATTGGTTTTCAGGACAAGTCATCTTCTTTCCTTCCTTCCTTCATCCTTCTGTCCTTCTTTTCCCTCTCTTCCTTCTTTCTCCTTCCCTCCCTTCATGTTTATCACTTAAGTATCATTTAAATTATAGTTAACATGTAATTACAGAAGGGAAAGGCACATTCATGAAAAACACGTTATAAGATCCTCTAAAGGAAATATAACTAACTGTTCTTATTTCTAGTATGTCTGAGTTTATCTTCCTTTTTAGTCAGAAAAGAAAATAATGTTTGCAAAAACATATTTGAAGCAAGATCTAAACTACGTAACAGTGCAGAAACTTCTAATATTTAATATACAAAATCTTTTCTAACTTCTCTGTAATTTAAGACACAATGGGGGAAAGGAGAAAAATGGTGAAAACCAGTGAGACAGCTTAGAGAAGTTTTTCTAATAAAGGACTGCTCCCATTGCTACATCAAAGAGATGTTGTGGATTAACCTTTTTTTTTTTTTTTTTTTTTTTTTTTTTTTTTTTTTTTTTTTTTAATATGGGTAGAAGGAAGTAAGGTTTAACTAAAAAAAAAAAATAACCTCTTCTTTTATTTGTGTCTACTTGGAGCCACTTCTGTGACATCAAGATGAGGGTTTCTGACAATGCTCTTGATGTCAGAGGATTATGACTTCAGCTGGAGGAATAAAAAGAAGCAGCAGATGAATTCTTATAGAATAAAGCTCTGCTTTCATGAAAATGCCTTTGTTAACAAGAAACAAGACAAGAAAAATGCGAAAGAAAAGTGACATATTTAGGTTGATTTCTTTCCCCTAAACAGAGTGTCCTTTAATATTCAAGATGTATCCCAAACCTGCTGATTTCTATAACCTCTTCTTGGAAGACTTAACCCAGTATGGATAAAATATTTTTCAAGGAGTCTTCAGATGTTCATTCTAGTTCTTATGACAGCTAAAACTTTCATATTCATGATGCCCACACAAATATCTCCTGTATAAAATCAATTAAAAAGCAATCCTATAGCCTCTATCATCTCACAATTCATTCCTCCAATTACTGTGTTGTGCAGTGCCTAAGAATATAGATAGAATTAAATACCTAACTGAAAGGCAGGCAAAGTCATAACAAGAAAACACGAAGATGTAATTTTCCTGAGTCTTCATTTATATCTGCATTAGTCAGTTCACATTTGGATATAAGCATGTTAAATAAGCAACCTTAACCGAGCTTTAAATATTTCTCAATTGTAAGACTATGAGTTAATACAACATAATATAATAAATGTATCACAGAATCATAAAATTACCTGGATTGGAAAGGAAGCTTATATATTAGTTCCAAGTAATGTTAAGTAATTATGGTAATTAAGGCTACATAATGTTAAAACCTAGTTCCAATCCCCCAGCCATGAGCAGGAACACCTTCCACTAGACCAGACTGCTCAAAGCCTTGTAGCAAATCAGACTCGACTTGGGAAAGAGCAATTTCATTCACTGTTAATTAAACCTAATTAGATTGGTGAGGAAAAAAAAAAAAAAAAGATGAAAATAAAAATACACTTTCCCCTGTCCCCATCTTTCTTTCAGGCTCAGTTTTACTCCTTCATTCACAACTCTTCTACCTCCTCCCTCCCCACCTGGAGCAATGCAAGCAGGATGAGGAATGGGGGTTGCAGTAGAAACAATTTGCTCTGCTACTCCTTCCCCTTCATGCTCTCCTCTACTCTAGTGTGGGACTCCTCCCATTGGAGACAGTCCTTTCCTGAGAGTCCTTTCCATAGGCTGCAGTTCTTCAAAGACTGCTCCAACATGGAGCATGGGTTCTTGCAGTGAGTTACAGTCCTTCAGGAATAGATTGCTCCAGTGTGGGTCTTCTATGGGGTCACAGGTCCTGCCAGAAAACCACTCACAAGCTCTTCTCCATGAGCATGGCCCTTGCAGAGGCCTGTCATGACAAGAGGTCGCCTTGGGCTGCACCTTCCTTGGGGACATTTCCATCTCCTGCAGCATGAGGTCCTTAATGGGCTGCAGGGTGGATATCTGCACCAACGTGATCATCCCCGTGGATTGCATGGGGAAAACCTGCTTCAGTGTATCCTTCTGTTTGAGCTGCAAGGGAAACTCTGCTCCAGCACCTGGAGTACCTCCTCCCCATGCTTCTGTGATCGAGATGTCCGTAGGATTGTTTCAAATTTTTTTATCATCCTTCTCTCTCACAGCTGCTGTGTAGCATTTTTTGCCTCTTCTGAAATATGTTTTATAGAAAGCACCACTATCTTGGTTGAGGGGCTCAGCTGCGTTCCCTGGTGAGTCTGCTGGATCCATGTGGAACCAACTGCATCTAACATGGGAAATCCCTGGCCTCTCTTCACAGACTTCACTCTTTTTCCCTCTCACACACATTGTTAAGTAAATCCAATACAGAAATCTACCTGCTGAGATGAGAAAACATAGTGAAATTTCTTGGCAGCATGAAAATAACTTTATAGTTTCATGTTTAATACTCATTGCTATGAAATATATTATTTTCTTAAACTTTTTTTTTTTTTTTTTTTTTTTTTTTAAAGACTGTTTTCTTGTTACAAATAAAATGAGAAACATTCACCATTTTCCCTGGTGAGATGTGAACTCCTTTGTGTTACTTTGGAAAAAATGTTTTTCATCTCTCTCCCTGATCTGAAAATTCTAATTAGGGTAGATTTAAATGTGACAGTATCTTTTTCATAAGACTGACATCAGTAGGATGAAAGTAGTGAGAAATAAGGAGTTCGGATGAGGAGTTGATACAAAAATGACTAGACTTATCAAGAATTCTATGTGTGAAAATCACAAATAAAAGGAAAAATTATATCCAGCAGGCAGAGGCAACACACTTTGGCAGTATCTGAGATATGAAAGGAAAACAAAGGTGGCAATGGAGTTGGCGGGAGTCTGAGAGTGATACTGCTTGAATAATTAAATATTTTGGTTCATTTCCAAATCTGAAAGATGAGACAAAAAATAATCTAAGTCCACATCTTACACCTAGGATGTAAGATATTAAAGCCTACAGTCAAGACCCTGTTCATCGCAACACTTCAAGTTGTTACATCACTTTGGGTTAAGTAATGTTAAAATTCAATAATGGTAAAACACTAGTTCCAAAATTAAATAATGTTAAAATATTAGTTCCAAGTAGAATGAAACTTTCATTTCTGAATTCAGAATGATAGGAAAGAAAATCAACTGCAAAGACCATGGAGCCAGACTCTTTTTAGGGGTTCATAGGGACACAGCCAGAGGCCATTGGCACACCTTGAAACACAGGAGGTACCCTGTGAACATCAAAAAACTTTTTTTTTTTTTTTTTCCTGTTAGAGTGACTCAGCACTGGGACAGGTTAAAGATCTTGGAGATCTTCAAAAGCTGTCTGGAGCTGTCTGGAGCTGTCTGGAAAAGCTTCTAAAGCCATTGTTCAGGGCAAGCTGCTAGAGGTGACCGTGCCTGAGCAGGTGGTAGAACAAGATAACCTCCAGCAGTCCCCTCCAACCTCAAACAGCCTTCAATTCTTTAATTGTTCTCCTTGTTCAGAGTTCCCCAGGACTCTCTGCCTATGTTCCAGGACCCTATTTCAGTCCTCCAAATTCAACATTCCCTGCCTCAGTGGTGCTGCAGCAGAGTTGCTCTCTAGCTTCCCACAGCCCTGACGTGCCCAGCCATGATCCTGCTGAGTCAGGCCACCTGTGCCTGCAGATCCCAGGCCACACTCGGCCCAGCCCTGTGTCCAGGCTGCCCTGGTGCTCTTTGGTTGACCTGCTGGGACGAGCCTTCATGGGGAGCCTCCAATTCTGCTGGGCTCCAGGTAGGCAACAGCAGAGCTGTGCCCAGCAACTCACGTCACTAACTCTTCTCTTCAAGGAACAGTGATAGCTCAGTCCCTAGAGTTTGCTTGTTTGGGTTTTTATTTATGAAATTTTCCCATCTAGAAGTTATCAGGAAAGCCATAGGTATTATTCCAGTTTTAATAACTCTTTTTTCTGCCGGTGATTTTCCAGTATTTGTTACAGCTTTCATTTGAAATTATCACCAAATGAAAAATTAAAAGGTATTACTTGTGTGCTCATACAAATTTTTAGTCAAATATTTTTGTGGGCTTCAGCATGTAATCTAATGCATAACCTGAAAATCTCAGGTTTATAGAGAAAAAAAATGAAATTGTTTCCTTGGATACAATAGAAGCCAAATGGGCATGTTAACAATTCAAATCCAAGAGATAACTTTTCATCAGTAAGGGCAAACAAATGATTTCTTTCATTTCAACTCAGATATAATCTGTGTTCCCACACTGAGAATAAGGGTAATCAAGAAATATTTTCTAAGTTAATTTCATGCAAAGAAGCCAATACTGTGAAAAACATTTAATAAGACAGAACACAGAATTCTTTGAATTTCATGGAGCTGTCTGTAATTTTTATTGTAAGATTGTAAAAAGTGTGACCCGGACACAAACCCCTCTCATCTGTCCAAGATTTTCATGGGAATACCAAACAGAACACAGGAGTGTTGAACAAAAAGTACTATTGTGGGTCCATCAAGCTTCCACAGAAAGGTTATTGTGTTCATAGTAGTCAAAGCACAGTGTTTCTTAAAGATGTTGGATTTGGTCCAAACCATCACTTACCCTAAAATGAGATATGGAAAAATATCTCAGATCTTTTGTGATAGATCTTCTTGAGACCATATAAAACATTTGAAGTATCCTCATTATAAAATGGACATTTATAATGAAGTTGCATAGTGACAAATCCTTTCCCAATCCTTGTTACCCTGGAACAGAATCCTGGATGCAATCTAAACTGATTTGCACTTAATTGTGTAATGGAGATGGAACAAACTCAGAATAGTGAAGTTCCTCTTACAGAGTTCAAAGACCTAGCCTGGCAAATTTTCAGGACAGCACAAGGAGATTTGCTTCTTGACTCTTTCTTTGTCTTTTGTGATTACCTCATCTGATTACCTCATAACACTATCTTATCTTACTTGCACATTCGTGAGATGTCAATGGTTTTTAAATTACAGAAATATTTATTGCAGTCATACTCCATTTAAAAGGTCATTTGCAGTGTTTTATAGTTTCCTCTGTTCAGCTGTAATTTTCTCTCAGAAACCTAAATCAGTATTTCCTACAAATAACTATTTTTTTTTCATCTAGAAATTATGCATCTTAGCCTTGCAAACTTCATTTAATCAACATGATTACACTGGAGAACCTGGTAATGCATAACAAAGTAGATTGAGTGTGTTTTTTAGGGGAAAAGAAGTATAAAAGTGAACAATCCAGTCTTGTGCAAGAAAATTTCCCTGCAAGAAAAATGCAAGAAAAATAGAAATTTTTTATAAGTCTGCTAGTTAAGCATTTTCCATGTTGTTAGGTCTCTTCAGAATGTCTTTTATTTCATGGTTGAATATTTTATATTCTTACTTAATAGAACACTGAGTAACTTAAATAAAATTATATTTTTAACTATTACCTAATTGTAACAGATTTGTTGGTTAGCTACACACTCTTAACTGTAAAATTCTGATTAGTGGCCATTGTGTCACTCTCAGGTAACGCCTGAAGATCACTTCTGTATTGCCAGACTGCACACTGTGGATCTTTTAAGAGGATTTTCTTTTCTTTTACTTTATTAATGACAGATTTTCTTTTTATTTTCTATTTCTGATGTTTATTAAAAGTCATTTTCAGGTTTTGAACAAGTCAAACCTTTTTTCTCTTTTTTTTTCCTGGAAAGAAATACAAAGATTTACATGCTTTGAAGATAAAATAGAGTCTCTGTGGATGAAATTGCAAATGCTTGAAGGATCGTATGCATATTAATAACATTGTTTGACTAAAGAACAATTGTTTACTATTTTAGGTAGATTTTTAAAGAACATAAAAAGAAATACCACTCCATGGCTCTTGTGGTTAGTTGGGGGCAGAACTGTCTTTAATAATGTGGGGTTTTTTTTTAGACCATCAGTGAAAAACAGAGCCAGAACAATGTCAAGATATTTTTTGTCAGAAATTAAGAACAGTAAAACTCAACAAAGGGTTTTACTACATTTAGATCCAATAAAAAAGAAGCTTAATTATGTACATACCTATATCACTATTTCTACCTTGTCCTATACTAAATATTTATTTAAGAGGTCTTAGAGAATGATCTAAGTGATCTAAGAAGACAAAGCAGGCATCTTCACTAACGCTCTAGCAGACATGAGAAAAAAAGCCTTATTGGAAATCAGCGCTGCAGTTAATGTATTTTTGCAATAGAATTATTACACTGATGAGGGACTAGAATTTACCATTAGTATGTCTTTCTGTTGAAAGATGCTCAGAACATATGTGACCTAAGAATGCTCACCCTGCAGTGCATTATGTACATTTTAGTTCTGAGGGAGTTTATTTGTTTGGTCACTTGTCTGTTTGACTGGATTTGCTTGGTTTTGCTTTCAATAGAAAACTTAGCAGACAATTTAATTTTAATGGCTCTGGGCACCATGCACTGTATTATGGCAGCCTGGTTGTATGTGTCACCCTATGGCATGGCACTCATTTTATTGTCACAACTACACTCAAATTGTAGAAGGTCTAGTGGAATAAAAACCCCCCAAAACTGTAAGACCTCAGACACTCAGAGCTGCATATCTACTTTTATTTATATATGCAAATCACTACCCATTCAGCCTCATACTACACATAGGTCTTTTGCAGCTGAATTATACTCAAAAACTTATTCCTTACTTCAAATCAAAAGCATTAGTGGAGTCGCAGCAGTGTGTGTTGCAGAGCCACACTACTATAGCCAAGTTTCTGGTTACCCGCAAAGGCAGTGTTTGACTTTGTCACATATGCAGCTGGGGACATATGAAGTACTCCTGATTTCCTTCCAAGCCTTCTGTCGTGCTCTGCAATGACGTGGGTGCCCTGTAGGCTTCTCTTGTTTCTGTCAAGCACTTTCGCATATCTTCAATCTTTTATGACATATGACGAGATCAAACAGAACCAGCTGTTAGAACCATACTTAGGCAACTAATTTCCACATTTGTTTTCTTTATAGCCTTAAATTGAGGCTGCTCTCAGTGCAATACCATCATTACTACTACTCAACTACCACTTGTACTACTACTGCTACTAAAAGTGTACACAAACTATTTAATAAACTCGAGCTATATTTTGAAGTGGCCATTCTTATGACTTTAAAGTTATTTTCTACAATGAATACTTTCAGTACTTAGCCAGATACTTAGAATTTATGCACACACCTATATGAGCTAATGCTTCAATTTACTTCAATTATTGCGTATTATTAATTATCCATACCTGAATTTGAACTAGATTCTCTGCTATCTTTACACTTACAGAAATCATTCCACCAAAATCGTTCTTCCAAACAGCCTCTCACTATGACTTCTCTTTTTCTTATGCATAAATCTTAATTACTTTAACTAGAGTTCCATGCTGAGGAGCAAAATCACTGTACTTTGCAACTGCAAGAAAAACCCACCAGAACTTGCTGATATTGTGTGTTGACAGTGATAGCACTTTCAACAGTGATCTAATTTGAAAGAAGTAATTTCTTTTAGCAAAAATTTCTAGCTCCTGAATGCAACATGAGTCTAGTGATTGTAACAGACATGGGCCTTGTCAATAAGACTAATTTTTTCAAATATTACTTTAAAGAACTGAGCATCTAATCAACAAGTATTGAAGTGCAGCAATTTAGTTTTGTGAGGCAGATTCTCTTTGCAGAATAATAAAATTATGTTCAAGGACACCTCATACATCTTTGCCAATATCACAAAAATTTTAGTAATTGAATAAAGTTGTTAACCACTAGAATGGCACTTATTTTAGTTGTGGAAAAAAAAAAAAAAAAAAAAAAGAGTGCCTAATTTCAACTAATATAAAGACTACATAATGCAAAATAATTGACATATCACTAGAATGAAGTAGTGGTACTGACCATTTATTGTAATTTTTTTTTTTTTTTTAACTGAGACAAGACACTGATTAATATTAGAGTATCAAATTATTTTAATTACTGTAAGAAGGGTTCATCCTTTTAACTTCAGTTGTACTTCCTCTGAATATTATGATGAACTTAGGGACCTGAAAATATTAAAAACAAAAACAAAAACAAACAAACAACCATAAAACCTTCTATAATAAAAATGGAAACACCATTTATGGGGGGGGGGAGGGGGGGGCACACACACACACAAAACACCCAAAAAACCATAAATAGCTAGATCTGGGCTCAAATAAGATGTGTGATTTATAAAAGTCATAAAAAAATTGTAACATCTAAATTTTTATCTCACTCATTTTTAGTAAAATATCAAGGGAGAAACCAACAATTTGTTTTCTCTTTACTAAAAATACTTCATACTTTTTTGCCTCAATGACTTGAAGATGTTGGAATCCAGCAGTCTCAATTTGTCAGGGGAAGATAATTTTATTGAGTTGCGGTGGTAACGCGAGATGTTCTACCTGTGTCTCCAGATTTCAGGATTCCAACTTAAAGCATTTTGAGGTCCATATGCCACATGCAACTTGCCCACAGAAGAGGCCACCCTTATGATAGTAAGTAACTAACAGTTCCAGAGTTGTGCGCAAAAAAAAAAAAACCAAAAACACCAAACCAAAAAACAAAGCAAAAACAAACAAACAAAAAACCATCAGAAACAAACAAACAATTACACCTTTTCTCACCTTTGAGTGTTGCAACACATCTCCTTTCAGTACCTGCTCAGAATCATTTTGAAAACAAGATATTTGAAAACCAGCTGTGACATGATTATTGACTGTGAAGTGTATCTGGATATTTACCATGCATAGCATGCAGAATATTTTCCTAAAAGGTAGACAAAGTCAAAGAAATCCTGCTTCTGCTTTTTCTAAGATGCTGATAGAATTGTGCCTCTGGCTCTAACAGTGGTGTGGCATGTTAAATAAAGAAGAGGAAGAAATTTGCTCTGAGCATGAATATGAACTATCTCCATGGCATCACTGGATTTATTTATTTCTGTAAAGATTTTTTTGTGTGTCATTGCATCATAGGTAAAAAGAAATAAAATATGATTTTCAGGTACTAAGGAAAAAAACCAAGGGACTTTCTTTTCTAATTTTGTTGTTTTGTTAACTTTGTTAATTAAAACACATGTATATTTATCATTTTTAAAATTATCAAAAAGAATCACACAGGCAATATACCTACTGCTTTTCTCTTTTAACTTATTTTGTTATTTTAAATATAAGAACAACAACTTTTTTTGTTTTTTTTTTTTTTAGGTTTTACTTTTCAGTTTAACTCAATTCCATCAGGGACATTTTATGGCCAGGGTCATAAAAAAAAGGCAGTCAGCAAAATGATTTGTCTAAGAGCCCCAGAACTGTTCAGTTTCCTTTGTTTGCAATCCTTTTTGCAGTTCAGAGAGCTCCAATCTGATCTGAGGTACATGATATAAATACCTTATCTAGAGACTTACTCTTGGTGAATAAACAGAGCAAAATGTGTCCTGAATCTAAAATTGTCAAGTACTATAACTAAAAATAATAATTTTATTGTTCTGCACTTGATGATCCTTCCATGTCTGTTCAGCTTCTTTTCTGTTCCTGCTTCCTTTTTCTTTCAAATTAACACAATTCTATCTTACATTATATCTAGGAAATAATGTAGAAGATTCGTGATATGCATTAAAATTAACACATAAAAGCAATGCCTTTTTATTTTGGTGTTTCTCTCCTCCAGTAGGTGTGATCCTTACACAGATAAGACAGTCTTCACTGCACCCAAAGATGTCTGTGTTAAACTGAGAATTTTCATTTCTCCTAAAAGAGAATACTTTGTTTTTTTCTTTATCTTAACTAGAAGACTTTCACCAATGAGTGATAAGCCATGTATTGGAATAACAAAAGAAAATATTTTCATTTAAGATTATAAAGTTATTGTTTTATTATGACCTGCAGGATTTGCAAGTGTAAATAATAATATTGTGATGGATTTAATCAGTTCTCCAAAACCCACCCTCATATGCTCTGTACACCACATCTCAAAAACTTCTTAGCAGACATTGTCAGAACACTTACATCCATAGAAGTGATTGTGCCTACAGTTTTATTACTCAGAAACAGAACCCTGCACTACAAAGTCAGCATTGCCTATTCATCTATAACATATGTGCCATGTATAGGCTCATGGATACTTACCCTGTATTTCACAGAACTGTTAATCCTGCTGGAAACAAAGTACACTTTATTTGAATGGGACCATAACTTCATCCAATTATAAATGAAATACACTTGCTTAAAATATGTGCCAAGTAACAAAAATAATTAAAACTCAAAAAATCTAATTTACAGATGATGGAGCATGCCTACCTTTACATACAAAAGCCTCTGGATATTTGAAGTTTTTATATAAGGATAGGAACACTTGTTTTTAATTGAAATGAAAAGAACATAATTACCTGTTTTAAACATCAGCCAGCCCTTCATATTAAATATTAAACATTTTGAATCTGTTTCAAAACCATTCCCAACAGCAATTAACTCCCCCTTGCACACTTAAATAATTCTTATGTTATCTGCAAGCCACACATCTGGAAAAAGGCCAAAGGAAAATCTATTCTAATAAAGTGTATTTTAAAATGAGAAATACTTTTAACTGTGAGATGCACTGAGGTCTGTTTTAACCATCTCATTCATGTCTACTGAGTGAAGTAAAATGACACATTCACTGTATTTAAAAACTAATAAATACCAGCCAAAGAAAAAGAAAGTGCATTAATCTTGGTCATTTTGCCAGGAGAAAAATTAAACCTAGAAATAAGTAGTATGATATGAATGCATTGCAGGACAGGAATCTGAGCTCCACTGAAGTGATATCAAAAAAACTTGTGTCCACATAAATGAAATGGTGTGAATCAGAGAGAGTTATACACTTCATGGCCACTCTCATGCTATGTGACTGAGAACACACATGCTGCACTGCATGGCACTATAATTTATTTAATATTCATGTGATATCCTGGCCTGTTGCCATATTCAGGCATTAATCCAACCAGGAACATGATGTTCTCTATACCTCCCCTGAGGATAAATTAAGGCCATTTGGTGAGAGTTTAAAAATACACAGTGACATACTTTTCCACCAAATATATGAAACAGACAAGGCCTTTTGCATTCTGGGGTCTGTGGTTGGTATTTGTTTGAAATTTAGCTGCTTGCATGGCCTATGGATCAAACAAACTTTTAAGTATGTGTTTTGTGAACAGAGAAATTATTGATTTTAAACTTGTTACAAAGTTTAAAAAAATCTCTCACAGAGAGTACAGGCTTCTCTAAAATAATAAACCAAAAAGAAAAAATGTGATTGATACAAGCAAATATATGAAACATAAACCTTAACTGATATCAAATGATTGTATCTATTATATCAGTACACATAAGTTTCATATATTTACTCTTATCAATCACACATTATTTATGTTTGGATTATTATATAAAATGCACATTAAATATTATATTTTATATATATATAATTTCTTTTGCATTTAATTTGAACCTCCTAATGTCACTGAAATTATTACATGAGTCCACATGAGTTCCACTCTTTCTTTCTCATGTAGATATAGACAGCTCCCTGCTCATCCTACTGATTCCTTCCCACGCTAATTTATAGAATGTAGCTCTTCTCAGGCAATGTGTTGAAATTGCGTGTGCCCATTCAAGGCTTGCTATTCTACTGGAGAGAATAAATGTGCTAGAAGATTTTCCAGTGTAAAAACCTGCGACTCGTAGTTGTCTTCTAGTTTAGGATCTTATTTCCTTTTACATATTTGGTCATAATGTAATTATATAGTCCAGTCTCACAGTATTGCCATTGCTAGTAATAGGTCATAAGTTTGGTACTTCACTTGCCAGTCCTGCTCTAATTTTAGTTTTATACAGAATGTAGCAATTAAAAAGAAAAAAAAAAAAAGGTATTTGCAGCTCTAACGTAATGTTGTAGTACAACGAAATTCACATCTCCTACAGTAGCAAAGAGTCTGAGAAGTGGAGACAAGTGGAGGGCTTGGGATAGAGGAGCTTGGGATAGAGGAGCTCAGGCATTGTTGGAGGTTAATTTGTTTCTTTTTTTTTACTTATAGATTTTTTTTCCCGTAAGTTGCTAGGAAGCTAACTACTAGCTACGTTTAGGTACTTAAGCAGAACAAAGGGGCCAAAAGAGAGTCTCTGGGAGTTTCTCTCAGAGGGGGAAGGTACTGAGAGTTTCGGCGCAGGAAAAGGACCGGGCTGGGGGACAGCTCCTCTATCTCGCCTCTCGCTCTCAAGCATCGGAAGGGGGACGACCAAGTTTACTGTCACCACCAAGTCCGATCCTAGGAAATCTACCGTCATCTGCTCGTGCGCCCAGGAATTCTGAGCTCGCCTCCTCCTGCCTGCTGGAGCTGGGCTGGCCCTGTCCCGCCGCCGCTTCTTCGGCACTGCTCTCTTTTCTCCGCCGTGGCCCCGCACTGCCCTGCCTGCCGGGACATCCCTGCCGCTCCAGCCACCACCGCGGAGCTTCTGATACACCTCATACACCAGCCCGGGATTCCTGCTCATTCCTGCTGCTCCAGATTAGTGCTCCTCAGAGTCCTGCAGCGGCACTGAGATCAGACTGCCCCAGGCTTTGTGAAGCGAAGCCCCTCGAGGTTTCTGGTTCTGTTTTGTTGTTAATGCTGTAGTTGTTCTATTTGCCGTGTTATACATACCAGTAAAGAACTGTTATTGCTATCCCCATACCTTTGCCTGAAAGGACCTTAATTTCAAAAATCATAATAATTTGGAGGGAGGGGGTTCAAATTCTCCATTCCAAGGGAAGCTCCGGCTTTTTCCCTGGCAGACACCTGTCTTTCCAAACCAAGACAGGCATGGTGATGATAAGAGATGAGGCACAGGCTTGGCACCGGAGATGCCACACCTATAAATAACTCACTGTCAGTTACAGAAATGCAGATTTGGATTTCAAAAATGGGTTTTGGGATAATGAACAGGAAGGAAAAAACAAAACAAAACAAAATAACAAAATAACAAAAACCACTCTAGTATCCAACATGTATATAAAGGTCAACATATATAGTAAACTGGGATGTAGCATGACACTGCATACCTATAAGAAAAGAGAAAGGTGTAGAAGCTCATTAACACATACAAAGTACCACAACTAGATACTGAAGGAGAAAGGAAAAACTCTAAATAGCATATTCATTCCAACAGAGGACTCCAGAGGCTGACAGAGTTTTGCCTGTAAGTGCTTATAGAAGCTGTGCTTCCTTTAAAGGTATCTGACCAAGGATCTTTACCAATCTAACAAGGGAAATTATATTATCAATGTAATAAGAAAAGGAAGAAATCATAAAACCTGACTCTTGCATTTTGAATTCTCTTATGAATATCATTAAAAAAACTTTAATAATTAGATCTAGATTAATGATTTTTGAACTAGACTTTTCAGATTTCCATCAGAGAAGAAACAACATTTTGGTTTTATTTTTTGTATGCATTTTACTTTCTCTTTGCCCATAAACAATACTTTGAGCATAACATTAACTTGTTTTTAGTTATTCTTTCCTATAAAGAGTTTGTTCCCACAGGGGAAGATTGATTTCAATTTACTTATTTATGCCCAGATTCATCCCACTGTTCTTGAGGCATTTAGCTAATACATCTGAATAAGGGTATGTTCTGTCAAATGCCTCTTACAGCAGTGGAAAGACATTGGCATGCTCAGAGGGCAAATCTGCTCTTTGTGACACTGCACAAGGGAAGTTGTTCACTTTATGAAAATTAGAGAGAAAAATCAGGACAGATTCCTACTTTAAGAAGCTAAAAGTACCAAGCTGGGCAGAATGACTCTACCTCTGAATAGATGAACCTTGTTTATGGATGAACATAAGGATTACTGTTATTTAAACCCCTTTCTTGTTATCAATTAGAAAATCCTTGCTTAATGGAACAACACATATATAACACATAAAAGGGAAAACTTATTACTACAAAGGGGCACCAGAAGTATCAGTAAAATTGCAGACAGGATTTATAAACATTTTTCACAGCGTTTAAAGTGTAGATGATGTGCAGAATGAATGCAGAATGATATCAGCAATTAATTTCACTGTAAGTAAAAAAATTAATTGTCCAATGACACAAAGTACTGCAAATTGTATGAATTGGAGTCCTGCAGCAGCATGCTATGTTAAATTACCATTATTGTACATAGCAGGTGACCAGGAAGAGATATACTACAATGGAAGAAAATAGAAAGAACGTGAAAGAATTACCTGTGGGAAAAAATACTTCCCAAAAAAGAACAATCAACCAATGCTGAGTACTTGTTCCTACTTTTTGGTATTTTGCAATTTTTTTTTTTTTTTTTTTTTTTTTCTCCTTGTCCATCTATTTAAGATAATAAAGAGACTTTTAGATGTCTGTAGTTCATAACAAACAGACCCTGGACCTGTAAATATGAGATAATTCAGAAGTTAATCATTATACAAAGGCCCCAAATTATAAGTCACAGAGGGTTACTATTTCAGAGCCTAAAATCCTTGAGTGCCAACATTTCAGGCTGTGTTCAGCCTCGTGCAGGCCCTCCACAGAGACTGTACGTAGCACAAGGTGCTTCTTCAGTCTGTGAGCTGAAAAGCTACGAGAACATGTAATCCTCTTCCTCGCCTTTTCTGTTGCATTCTTTAATGACAGGTATCACTGACAGAGGGAATATTGTGATTTTATGGTAAAAATGTTCTACTGTCATAATTAAATATATGAACTGGAGTATCTAGAGAAGAGTAATCTATGTTTTGCATTCTGAGTTGTCACCCTGGTTTTTCTGAGTTTTTTTAAAACTTTCTACTTATTCGTAAGATGGAGTCAGTTTCTTTAGTTTCTGCACAATATTAGCAGCAGTGTTTCACTGTTCTCATGCGTGGGAACATAAACAAACCTTTTGGTTTTGTTCCCCATCCTTTGTTTACATATTTCTAGCCTGAAAATAATGTGGTTGACAGCTGGTCTGGCCAGTGGAGTGAAAGGGTAGTAACCCCAGAAGCCAATCCACAACCAGACCCACAAATATATAAAAATGAAAGAAATAAACAGGCTCTCTCTGTTTTGGGGAGCAACACTTCACTGCAGACCTCTCGTCTCTGTGTTATTGCTTTGCGTGCCACTACCACACTTACTCTCCAGAAATCCACCAGGTTAATGCACCTGAAAGACATTTATTGATTTGTCTACAAATGATGGTAAAGAAAAATATACATCAAAAGAGCATGTTCTATCTAGTTTTTAAATAATTCCATGTTTTCATTTAGATAAGTTGAAAATAAAAGATTTTTTAAGCAAATGGAGGTTTTTAAATAGTAAATGCTGAAGCAGTGAATAAGTAAAATCTGTTGGTTCATATTTAACAAAAATTATCCTTTTTTCTAAATCTTAACATCTTCAATATTTATACACTTCTGGTTTTGTGCTTTTTTGAAAGATATAAAAATCTTTGATATTCTCTTTCTTCAGTACATAAAACTCTACCATATGTGGTGAAGCAGAGAAAAAATGGCTCAAAAATCATACATTGAACCTACTTGCAACCTGAGATTCATAGAATCTCAGTTTCCAGATGTACAATTCCACAGCAACTTTACTAGCGGATAGCACAGAGATGAAGATGAAAGACCAAGCCAAAAAAAACCCCCACAAAAACAAAAACCCCACAAACCTCAAATATAACACTATATTTTGGGGTTTCAAAACATATAATACATAAATTAATCATTAGTAACGAAAAAACTTGCACCAACCCTTGGCAACCATGAATGATCCACTCTATATTAACCCTAAGATAAAAGTGAGGTGTTCTTGTATTCTAGGTACAAAACTCTATGTACTGAACTTTTTGAACTTGTTAAAAAATCACTGGGACTATTCAAAACTTTGTAATCTGTAGCCATGGGATCTAGGTGCCAGTATCCATTTAACTTGATGATTTTGAAGCGGGGTAATAATATTGTCACATTGAATTTTTTTTTTTTTTTTTTTTTTTTTTTTTTTTTTTACAGAACTATCTGAGTAATATTTCTTGTGACATTCACTTCTTTACTCTTTTGTGACACCTTTCATTTTAATTTTCTTTCTAATGGAAAGAGTACTCTACAGTAGAAATCTAAGTCAGTTGTCTAAAAAAAGAGCATCTGGCAAATAAAATTGCTCATTGTTAAATAGCTGGTTCCTTTCGGAAGATGAAGGAAAGAAGTACTTAAATATTAAATGATGCAAAGATATTTATGATGATAACTGTTGAAATCTTTAACCCACACTATTCTTGAAACTGCATTCACAATGAAACAAATGAATGTCAGTTATAGCGGTGCCTAACCAAATCTTATTTATATTGTTTGACATGGATTTTTTTTCTGTTTATATATATTCTTTTTTTAAGAAATTCATATTTCAAAAATCCTAGAATCTAAGCACATTGAACAAAAAACAGCTCACACTCTGAAATGTGGCATTTCTACCTACAGCATCAGTTTGTCTAGAGATCTTACTATAAAAATAAAAATGTTAAAAGAAAAACTGTCGTTGTAGCACATGAAAGAAAGACGAAGGACTCCAAATATTTCAGAAGGCAAAGGATATAGAAAGCTTCATTTTCTAATTCTTACCACCTTTTATAAGGTGCTGATACAGACTTAACATGACTGGTGAATAGGAACAACACCTCTCTAATCCCATTGGTGAAACTAGAGAAACAGCAAAACACCACCTGGAGAAAGATTGTTTTGGGAAAGGGTAGTTGTTTGCCAAGATTGTTTTGAGAAGAGGCTTTCTCGAGAACTTTTCCCTTGGGAAACAGTTAGCACTGCTAGCAGGCTAAAATCTCTTCAGACTTAGAAATGTTAGGCCCACAAAAAACAACTGTTTTTTTCTATTCCCCCAGGCATTTCAGGTAAAATGAAAAGTTCTGCTACTGTTTTAAGAAGATTATTGGCTATGTTAATTTGTTCTAGTACATGTTTTTAATGATGCAAACAGATAATGTTTGTATATTTGTGAAAGCATGAAAATCTCTGAAGTAAACTAAGAAAGGGTTAATGTGTTGGAATACTTCCAGAGAGAGGAGAATGTGGATTAAAGTTAGAAAAACAGGATCTTCATAGAACAAATAGGTTTTTTTCACTTATCATATTTTTAAGTTAGTAAAATTATATAGCAAGTTATACAAGATGACAGGAAGCCGTGTAAACATAGGAAGGAATATGTATTCATAATCATAAAATATATACTCAGTTAATAAAAACTAATCCATTCTGCTAAAGTGCCAAAAGACAAGAATATTGTTAGACTGTCATCACCCTTCTTGATTAAAGTATATATTTCCTCAATTGATGTTTGGAAAAGAAAATGTAAGCCTAGGTTAAACTTGAAAGCACAAAAATGTTGAACCTTAAGACTATTTAGTCCTTTCCTATAATTTCAAACTGCAGACATTCAAAGATAACCAGAAGAACTGCAAGTTCAGTATTTCTCTCTAGATAATATCTGTACATACATTTTATCTTTCAATTATTTTGCTGTTCTTACCACAACCACAGTCCATCTCAGCAACAGAGCATGGATTTTGCTCCTGTCTCTTGGTTAATCACCAAGACCTGAAATTAGCTGTATCTATACAGTTTGACCTCTGTTTTAATTTAAAGGCACCTATAGTATTAACTACTAAATCTACCAATAAAACAAGCCCTTATGGTGCTATTTTTTTCATTTTTTTATCATAAAGTACAGGCTGCTAATTTCAATATTTTGTTTTACTTCACAATATGACCATGAATTCAGTATTTCTAACAGAGTGAGATTATTCTTCCTCTACACTAAACAGAAGATAAACATTCACGTAAGAAAATATCATAACCATTCCAGATTAAGTTTGGTGTAGGGCGGATTGTATCTCTGTTTCATTTTCTGTATAGATTTTTAACTATTTGATTCCATAATCCAGACTGGCGAATTAACTAGATTACATTTCCATCCAAATGGCTCTTATGGCCTTATACAATGGCTCTTCTCTTAAAACAAAAACAAACAAACAAACAAAAAAAACCCACAACCCCACCTTTCCTTGTTAATAATGGTTATCAAACAATTATTCTCCACAGTGATGTTATCCACAAATTTTCACAAGATGATGAAGTCTAAATTTAGTGAACACTCAGCTTAACTATATTAACAAGTCTTAGATTAACTAACAGCTGTTCTTTTCTAGATTAATTTTAGACTCTTTCATTTTCTATCTTGTGCAGCTGAGCATCAGTCATCTTGTAAAAGTGACCGTGACAGAACCGTGACTTCACGGCTCTGAGGTACATTTATTTGCGCCTTTTCCATGCATTAAAATACCAAGTTCAACAAAATTACTTGAATCTTGAAATCTAGATTTCATTACTGACAGAAAACACTACTCAAGAAACATTGGATCACAAAAAGAGCAGATAATTTTCATTACAGTAACCATCTCATCTCTACAATGTCACTACTATGATTACAGCGGGATTTTTATTTGTTCCCTTTATGAGGAAGACAGTAGGCATTTTTTTGTCCCCATTGAATTTCTACAATGGTTCTGAGATAGGTGAAAGAGGCTATCTCTTTTTATAATGACCAGCTAAACCAGCTATTCCAAGCATATTTTAAACTTTTCCTTCATTATCAATTTATTTGTCAAAAATGTAATATTTATTGTTATTCAATCCTATGAGCATAAGGAACATTTTCTTAAGAAAATATGTGATGATTTAGCAGGACCTCATGCAAAAGCTTGTGGGTTTTTCATACGGTTTTGTACGGGGAACCAGTTGTAGCTTTGTGGAGAAATACTGGGCATGCTGATGGGCAACAAGTTGAATATGGATCAGCAAGGTATCCTTATCACAAAGGTCAGCAGCATCCCAGCTGCACTATGAAAAATCTTGTCAGCACGTTGAGGGAGGTGTTGGCTCCCCCATCCCCAACCCCTGTGAGGCTACATCTGGAGGGCTGCTTACAGGCTGGGTGGATATTGACAGAAATCTGTCTGACATATAACAAAGGCCTGCACATTAAGGGACAGGATCATGCTTCATATAAAAAATACTGAGAGAACTGAGTTGTTTAACCTGGAGTAAAGAAGGCTACAGGGGAACTATCAATAGCCTCCAATACTTACACAATGTCTTTTGAGGTGTAGGATGGGAGAGCAAGAGAGATGTTAATAGAAAAAAGGGAGGTCCAAACTGGATATCAGGAAAATCAGTGAGGTCAACTACACAATGGATGAAGCTGCCCACAAAACCCGTGCAGGCTTCATACTTTGAGGTTTTCAAGATCTGTCTTGACAGAGTCTGTCGGGGGCTTTCCCCGACATTCAGGTGGTTTTAGAGTCTTTTGCCCTCTGCAAAGCTCTGTGCCAAACAGAAGAAAGAGACGGAGTCTTCAGGTTCTGATTTTTCAAGGTTGCATGCTTCATGTATTTTTTCTTATCTTACAATTTTCTCAGTGCCCCACAAAGATCTTTGCAGCTGCTCAGGCATCTGGTGACTCCTTGACTTCTCCCACGCAGGGCTGTCTCTATCTTTTATACTAATTGCTATGTATTCTTTATTTATAATTATTTGCCAATACCTATCACTTATACTAAACAGGTCATCTCTACTTTGACCCAATCTCTTTAAAATACTTTGTGCCACCATCACTGCTGAAATGGAGTGAGGGAAGAAGAAAGAAGAAGCAGGAGACAACGCCCCAAATCCTCCATCTTGCCCCCATTCACCTCAATGCTAGAAATCTAAATCTACTGTTTTTTCACCCTGTGATAAGCTAAACTACTACCTTTCACACTTTTGTGGCCTGCAATCCCTCCCGCAGTGCAGGAAGTCTTTCCCATGGACTGAGATCAAAGCCAGTGTCTTTCTGGGCTCTGGGCCAGGGTCCCAGACCCCCCTGTCCAGGTCTCTGACCCTCCAGGGCAGCCAAAGGAATGCCCTGGACTCCAACAAGAGTCTTGAATGTTCTGGTCAGAGCTATGTTTGCTTTGACCAGCAGCCTGGGCTAAAAACCCCTCATGTACCTTGAATCACCATACAGTTCCTACCTTGTCTCTGTTTGCTTCTTCTGAAGACCACAAGTCCTTCAAATATTGTGCATTATCTTCTATCTTTAATCAGGTGTCTTGAATACTGTAGGGAACCTCAAGTTGCTTTATAGCAATTTGTATATAAAAACTCGAAGCAAGGCCAAGGCCTCCCTATTCTAAATAGATATCTTAACTCTCATTACAGTCAACTCATACCTAATGTGGGATTCAATAATCCAAAATTAGGTGCTTAGTGAAAGATGATGAGGTGGACAGCTGTAGGTTATCCAAGACACATAAGACATGTTTTTTTCACTATAACAAACAGCATGTAAGATTACCAGAGCCTCAGAGGAACCACAGATAACCACTTACACCTTCAAGGATAACCCAGCATGATACCTCACAGCACCAACTTTTAACCTTAGTCATTAAGTCAATGTGGTTAAACTTACCTCAAATCAGACCTCTATGGCCTGCTCCAATTTTGTAAAGATATCATCAAGTGTAAAAATCAGATGCTCAGGGGTGACTGAGATAACATTTTGGCCTTGCAGATATAATAGGATTTATGGTAGAGCCATGGGCTTGTTGGGGTGGCAGCTAGACACCAGGACAAATAACCTAGGGTATTCTAGAATGACAGCAATATGTAGCCAGCTGATTAATCTGAATAAGCTCTCTGATATACTGATCAGGGTCTCAGTTCAGCTGCTATGTATATAGGGTTTTAATGCCTTTTCAAACACCCTCAGTGGTCATGAGTATCTGCTAACGTCATAGTTATCACCAATATATTCTAAACATTACTAGATGTCTCTGCAAATGACAATTCAAAAACTTCAAATAGCCTGAGGAATATTTATATATATATATATATATTTATATATATATACACACACACACACATGCATACATATAGACACACCCACAACCCCCATATTTAGCCAGCTTTATTTGCATGTCTAAATTTAGAAATAGACCATCTGGAACTGCATTTTACCCAAGGAAACATTAACCATGTTTTGTAATAACTAAGAGTCCTTTCCAAACTGCTGACTCCTCAGGCAAGGAACAGATTCTGAGAGTCAAGTGCTGATATGCTAATTTGGATAACATCACTTTCTTCGGTTATAGATTTTCATTGATGGTAGAACAACATGAAATAGATAAGAGATAAGATTTACACTGGAATTTCATTTTAGTTGAGGGTTAGCTAACTCTCCAGAGTTTAAATTTTCTAACTAAAAGAGTTTTCTCATTTAGGCAGTGCTGTTGGACACATATCTGGGCGACTGCTCAAGACATAATATTGAAATTACCTAAACCCTAGATTTAATACTGAGAAAACAAATCCAGCAGTAAAGAAGAAAAAAGAAGTCTGAATAGTCTTCTTTTTTACTAGTACCTGAGCTGCAATTCAAGCTTTGATGCATGCACATACATACCACCATTTTAAATATATAATTAAATATAAATAAAACACAGGGGTTTTATAATTCCTTTAAAATATCTATTAATAAAAAGTTTATTTGAATTTTCTTAATCAAAGGGGTTTTTTTACATAATGAAACAGAATTAAACCATTGCTTGCAGCTGCATTCAGACAGAAATCTGCAGACCATCTGTGATTCAAAACCACAGCACACAGTCAGACCATCCCTGCTCTCAGAAAAATACTAGCCCACTTGACTCTTTAATGTTTGCCTAGAAGGCACATTTCCTACTGGGACAATGAAACTGGCAGATCTGGCACATTCTTCTTAGCAAAAATTATGTTGCACCCTTGTTTTAATTACCATCAGAAGAAAATCACATGAACACTATGAGGCTTATTTCATGTCTTCTTTTCTTTTTCCTAATTTCTTTTTCTTCTTCTTTTTTTTTTTTTTTTTTTTTTTTTTTTAAATTTTGGTCTGGAGAAGTTTGAGTTTGTTTGTTTTCTTTCTAGCAATGCTCGAAGCTTCTGAAATATCTGCTTATTCATGTACTACCACAGTAAAAATTATTCTAAATAACTACAGAAGATTCTACCATTAATCATGTAACAGTTTTGCAAGCAAATTAACAAAGACCATCAGTAAGAATAATCAAAGAAGGATAAAAATTCAATTTTAGCAGCCAGGATGAGTAAGAAAAAAATATATTTTTTTTTTAAATACCACCAAAATATATGCATCTAGAGTGATGAAATAAATATAGTTTTGCTTCAAGTTATAAAGTGAGAAGAAACACAAGAATCAAAATAAATCAAAATATGAAAAACATAATCTTGACACTCTTGATGCTTCTGAAATTCCAGTAGCAATGAGAATTACATATGGTCTATTCAGATGATGTGAAATATAACAACATTTGTGTACAGATTTTTTTTTTTTTCATCCTGTTTATTAAAAACCTTATTAAAAGTCCTAGCAAATACAAAGAGTGGTTTTCCTGTTTTTTTCCTAAGGAACATGAATTTGTTACTTTACAAAATCAGCACCTTATAGGTTCATCTGAAAAGCATATTCATTTAATCTTTGTAGTCCTCAGAGACAGAGAATTTAAAGGCAATTAAATTGTGCTTATAATTTAGGTCATATTATAGCTTCTAAATGAGTAACAAATTGTTGGCATTAATTATGCATTAGCTTTAAATAGGTCTTGTCTTTTAATATAAAACCAATTTCCTGATGGCTGTGGATTTTTTCATCTTCCTCTTTTGGTTTGTAAAACCATTTGTTTACTCTATGCACATGTGCTGAAATAATGAATTCCTGATGAAATCTGGTGCAAATGAATGTTCTGTTCTTTCACTTCAAAGCTGAGTGACTTTTGGACTTATGACAGAATTGGTTCGAGACACATATTTATGGGAGGCATTGTAATAGGTACAAGTAGGCCTAAGATATAGCAGGTCCCACATCTCCAATAGGATTTCCTATTAAATCATTGTATTTTACTTTATGATGTCCAAATAGATATTTTGTACTGTCAAAAAATCTAGTAATTAAAAAAAAAAAAAATATATTTTCATATAGATTGGAGACTCAGTGCTGAATACAGAAGTTTACTGCAAAGAAGATAAGACTAAGCAGTTGTATGAGCTATCCTGTTTTCTTCTTGGAGTTCTTAGAAGCAGTTGACTATGTTTTACAAACTTTTCTTTCTACTTTTTGTCTAAAATTCCACTCAGGGCATGTGACATGATATTTAAGTTTACATTGCTGATATGCACAAAACTGACAAGAGATTTTTGGATCTGTGAAAAGCATGGCATTCCTAAGAGTGAAAGAGTTTTTATTATCAGTGCTGTAGTACCTCAGAAACAACTGTGCAGGCAGCTGGCAGTTTTTCCAGTAAGTGAAAGCCCCATCCTATGGTCCATTGCCTCTAATGCTCACCAGATAATCGGATGATGTATCTATTTACTCTTCTGTGTTTGATAGACTACTTACATTACAGTGACTGATAGCTCATTTGAGACTGTTTGGCTCAGAGAAACAGAATGGCACTTTTAAATTCTGGATTTTGACAATTTTTATTGTAAATTTCTATAATGGTCTAATGGGAAGTCCAGCTGCCAAGTAATGCTGTCTTTTCTTCTGACCTGGTGCAGCAGTTCTTTTGCACAAGTAGTCCTGTTATGATTTATATAGCTACCAAGAGACACCATAATGTGAAACACCTTTTTTTTTTTTTTTTTTTCTTTAAGCTATTTTTGTTGTGGTTTTCATAGACGTACATCATTTCCATTAATAGAAGATTTAAACTCTTGATGATGTAATCAAAACACTGGCTAATATATTCCAAGAATAATAAACAGAAAGATTGAATTTGAAAAGATTTTAGTACTTTGAGAATTGCCAAAAATGTGCAGCAATTGATAAAAGAGGGATTTAAAGGAGCATAAAAATAATTGATTTTGAGAGAAATTAATTTATATTCTTAAATTTATTTATTTGCAGAATAAATCATTAAGGGACTGCTCAAGTATATTATATTTGTATCAGTGAAGAAGTTATATGCCCTTTTCATTGACAAAAATTCAAAATACTAAATCAGATTTAAAAAAGAAAGAGAGAAGAAATAGGGAGCAGGGTAGAAAAACAGGCTGAAAATGTAGGCTGAAGATATTTGCACATCTTATGAAGCATGTATCTTCAGACTGGCAATAGTTGCAAACAGGATGATCTCTTGGCAGAGAACCTGATTGTTCAAGTGTATTTCAGTCTGTCTTATCTGGATAGGGCTAATGTCATGTAAGTAGTGGTCTTTTATCTTCTGAACAGGCAAAACGTCATACTGACAGGCAGATATGGATATTAGCATGGAAAAATATTATCATATTGTTCCCGTTTGACTTTTAGAGCCTCTAGTCTGGCAATCTACAAAAAAACTACAGAAAGAATGTTGTACCAAGTTGTAGGAAGTTTTTGAAAGACTACATTGTGTTAGCTCACCATAAGACTAGATGACCGCCGATGGCAAAAGAAAGAACCTGCTCTTTGTCTGGGGGAAAATATTGCTCTATTCTCCAGTCCTGCCCTGCTTTGGCTGGAGATCTTCCCCGATTACTTCCCGGGCTAGAGAGAGCTCGGCCCTGCCCGTACCAGGGCTTTTTCCTCAGGGTCAGGGCCCAGAGGCAGGGACAAGACATCATGCAATCAGGGAGCAGGGGCAGTGGAAGAGTTAGGTTACAGATGAGTAAGGAAAAAACGTGAAACAGATTACAAATCCAATAAAACACAATATAAACCAAATTAATGCATTACAACACTACATGTTCTAATTAGTCAATTTAAGCAATCTCTAGAAAGAACAATCCCAAAGAGAGCAGACTGTTTCTGGAGCTTGTAAATTGAGCTTACTGACTCAGAATTATCATAAGAAATAAACATGATATAAAGTTTTTAAATCTCAAGACATTTCAAAGACAATTAAAGTCAAGTTATTGTATAGATGTTAAAACCTGAAATGTTTCCCTTACACTCTCCTTATTTAGCTGATTATCAAAAATTCTAAAGCTTAGTCACTACTAATTGCACTTTGGAAAAAAGAAAATTATGATTTTCCACTAACACACATGAAGATTTAATGAAAAATCAAAAGTGGTTTAAAAAAAAGTCAGATACTAATGCTTCTAATATTTTCCCAGTACTCATTTTTAGTTTAATCTTTTACTTTTCATTAGTAAATAAATAAAATGAGGTATAGTATGGTTCAGATCATGTAGGTCACATTATCATGAAACTAATTCATAGTGACATTGTGCCACCTGAAATATTCACCCAACAAAGACCCTTGTCTCTCAGCCTCAGTGTCATTTTAAACTATGATTTAGTCTTTTTTCCTTGAAGTTAGAACTCAAAATATCTGAAAAGCTCTTATATAAACAATTGAAACAGTAAAAATCTGTGTGAAATTTTCAAGATAATCTAAGGTCAATAAAATGCTCTTTGAAGTTCAACAATATTATGGGAGCAAGAAGGATTTCATGGTCCAGTCTCACAATCCCATATGAATTTTGTCTATTTTCCTTTGTCAGGTAATTTGGAATAGAGTTGTTCATGACTTAATCTGGAGATTTTGGTGCTTCCGATTGTGGAGGGAGAGTTAATTCTAAATTCCAGTATAATGCATAAAAAAACCATTCTAAATTTAGTGAAGGCAAGTACTTCTAAGCATCAATTTTGTTCAGCAAATAACTCACTGTCTACTATGATCTGCTGTAAGGGAATTATTTCCCTTCTCAAAAACCTTGCTCAGAGCTAAGTGAAGTATAGAAAAAAATAGTTCTAAAGGACAGGATACATACAGTCTCTCTAAATTCTACCCTAGATTACTCTGGTAATTAACAACATAAACCCATTCCTAAAGTAAAACCCTTCCTAGAGCTTGAATTTCAGAGATGGCATGCACAAGCTTCATTAGTACTCACACAGGAAAATAGACTGAAATAGCACAATAAGATACTCTTTTATCATCCGTTATTTTGGCTAACCAAAATGTGGCACCCATTTTCTGTGTAACATGATAGTCAAGAAGGGAAGTTGTACAACAAGGTTGGATAATGTGTGTCGGCACGCTCATTAAAGGTGATACAGATTCAGTAAAGTAAGCAAATTGAAAGCATAAGTTAACAGCAGGCCTCCTGAGGTTGAGGAGGACTTTCTTCACTTGATTAGGCGAGCACTTCTAATGAGGAGGCAGATTAAGAAGATACAAGAACTGCCCTGGCAAAAAAATATTTGTTTTCCATATTTAGGAATCTCCAGTTTTATGCTCATAAGAGACATGGTTTCATAGCAGTATAGGACAAAAAATTTATAGAATGTATGCAAAGATGTTTTAATTGACTATGCAAAACTAAAGACACAAGGCTTATATAATTTTGTTTCATTGAGAGTTTTTATCTGTACTCAGTAGGAAAATGTGTTAGCTTGGGGTTTTTCTTGTTTCATTATTTGTTTTTTGGGTTTTATTTGTTTTGGTTTATTATTATTTTGGTTTGGTTTTAACTTTTTATTTGTTCACAAGAGAAAATAGTATTGGTAGATTGCATTAAGCACAACACAAAACACACCATATACATCCTTTTTTTTCTAATTATTTTATTTTTTTCTCAGAAAGACAATATTTAAGCTAACTTTACAAGCATTGTTTTTTAATATCCAGATCATTGCTTATAATGTGCATATAAATTTGTTTCTGCACACTTGGCAATTTATAGCTTATTCCCACTGCTGATGCCAGCATTTGTCACTGCATTGCATTGATACTTGGATTATTTTATAGTGATTAGTTCTATAATTCTATCTCCCTACTGACTAGTCTAAACATATATAATACCCTTTAAACAAATAGCACTTTTTTTCTTCATCTTAATGGCACTTGTGCTGGGAAGCTGAGTAGATACAAAATGTTGCTTTGTTATTTTTCAAGGATATAGGTGAAATGTCTATATTTCCTGGTGTATTGTGTAATGAAAAACACTGATCTTTACAAATATAATATCATGCTAAGTTTTGGTGCCACAGAAGAAATTACAAAGCTTCCTGCTGCCCTTCTTTTTCTCTTCCCCACCACCCAGCCTTGATACTTCTAGACTGAGTGTTGTCTCTCTTTTCCCTCACAATTTTTATCTCAAATTCTTTGCCTCCCCTATCAATATTGATTTTTAACCATTTAACCTTATTTCAGTTATGAGCTGCCTAATTCAGTTGTCTGAAAGAGATAAAGCAGGCACAGTTCCCCGTCCATAGGTACAACTAGCAGAAAGGCTGAGCACATATTATCAGGAGGCAGACAAACCCACGCACATACTACATGTATGTATATATATTTACAGACAGACAGACACACAGCTCAGCACAAGCACTCAGCATTTGCGGGGACACAGACAACACCTATGGCCTTTTCCTGTTCCCCTCTCTGATCAAGATGCGAGTTCATTAGTGGAAAGTATGTATGACCCATTCTCCACTGACTGGCAGTCAAATCCCTGTACAAACCTATGCATTTGGAATAGATTTATTTGCCCTCAGAGACAGTTAGAAACAGATTTTAATGAGAAAATAAGAGACACTGTGGTGATCAGGTGCAAAGAATGGCCATAAGTACAGATTAGTAACCTGTAACTAACCAACACTTTTTATGTCTTTTTCCCCTCTATCTCCCCATACTTGCTCTAACCCAAACCTCTTTGGTCTGTGTATTTCTCTGCCTTTGACTACTCCATGAAATAACCAATAACATGCCTTGCATGACCTCCCAATATTGTTTGTGGTATCTTACAAGGACTCTTGTAGATTTCCATAATCTACTTAGGTCACCAGGTAATAAATTCTGTTTCATTCCCAAATTCTTTCAACTTCATTCTGTAACACAGATGACAGGCTGTTCCCCATCATTTGCAAGGTCTCCTGGTATATCCCACCCTGTTTCTTACTGCAGATTACCAATGCACTGACTGTTTTTCCTCGGCAGACCTCAGCGGTGGACAATTCCATGAGTTGCCTGTTCACTGGATAGTTTGGTATTTTCTTCCACCAGTCATACTTCTCATCTTTGCAAGGTTCCTTTCACTTATGTTATTAGACTTTAAATAAATAGCTTAATAATTTTCTTGTTTCTCTTTTCCCATCTGAAGTCCTCTTCTCTCGACACTTTCTCTTTCCATGTCTATTACTTTCTACCGCTTCATTGTGCTTAATTTCATACTTTTACTGTTCACCTCTGCCACCTTATTCTCCATTTTATAATTTAATGAGTACATGGAAATGAAATATCTCATGTACATTAGGATTTATTCAGAAATTTTATTGATTAGGATAGAACTTTTATTTAATAGAATGTGACTATTCATGTTGAGCACTGGCACAGAAGCAGTAATGTGTTCTGTTTGGATACCAACCACATTATATTAGATAGTGTCATATATCCACCATACCCTTCTAATTACAAAAGCCTATTACATGATCATTTCTGCCCAGTATGCCTTAGTTCCCACTAATATCACTTGTCAGACACCTGAATCTTCTTCAAATTCTGCTTCTGGTCTGGCACTGCTTAACACGTATATTGCCCATTTGCTGCTAAATCTGCCTCTCTGATCTGTTCCGCGTATGAGACTGGAGGCTCACATGAGACGCACCATAAGGAATACTCCCATGCAGCCAAGCAACATCAGAGAAAGACTAATCAGACTGTCAAAGTATGCAGCTATCAAGCCTATCAAGAATATCCAGGATAAAGCCACTGAAATTGAGAAAATGTCATGGAAACCAAGAAACAGATGATCCATACAAAAAATGCACACAATAAAAAATCACTCACTGATGTTGCTTCCAATCAAATATCATTCTAGTATAGTAAAACACTATCTTATTGCATTCTCTTCACTATTTATGTTCATTCCATAATAAAATATGTAAATAATATTCTCTTTATAATATAGTCTGTGCTCTGGCAACCAGGTTTTTCTCTTGTTCTTACCCACAGCAGCCTGTGCTCACATGGAATACATACAGACTAGATTCCAGGGGAAGAATGTCCCTTTCCCAGAATATATCCATACTTAAAAACAGCATAATTTGAATAACCCAATTTGAAATTCATCAGACTGTTCATACTGAATTGTCATAATATTTCACCAAAATCATGGAATAAGACATATTTGACTATCCATGGCTTACTAATACATCAATTCTCTAATTCATTTTAGCCATATGCTGCTTCTCCAGTATTAAGAGAAACATGATCTTCTACACTGAGTTATGAACTAAGTTTTTGTTGGTTTTTTTTTTCCTTCTGAAATGAGAGAAAATACTTACTTTTCTTACTTGAAAATAAAGTTAAAATATATTCTAAACCAACATGGCAAGCACTGATTAACTGTTCTCTTGTAACTCATGTACACATAGCAGATACATCATTTTGCTAGCAGCTTTTCCTGTTGTGGCTGATAAGAAGTGGAAAGAAGGTATAAATGCATTTAGAAAAAAAAAAAGGCTCTTCTTGACTGCTATATCTATTGATGATATTAATAATAATTTCATAAAATCTATCTACTTCGGAAGGCATGATACATAAATTAAATCAGTGTGACTTCTTTGTCACTAAAGAGACTTCTGTGACTTAATGAGAAAAAACATTTATGAAGTCTGAGAACTGTGCAAAAAAATGTATGTAGTATCATTATGTTAGAGGAAAAGACACAATAGGGTGAAAGAATTACAGATATTTTAATTTTCACTGGAATAAAAGCATATGAATGTAGAATACACTAAGTTAACCTTGCATTTTAATTTCTTTATGTTCATTAAACACTGATGTGCATAATTAAGGCAAGTCAAATACAGAAAAGTCAGTCTTTCAAAGCTGAAGAACAGCATAGATCATGCTATAAAAATGTATTTAAATTAAGATTGGACTATAAAGTTTGGAGCAAAGAGTTTGACCAAGAATTCTGAAATAAGGGCATGTGGAAAATTGAGGAGGAAATTAAGTTCCATTATATTTTCCAAAAGTAATGTTTTCTTAAATCTATGCTATGTGCCTTGAAATAGAACATACATGTTTATTTCCATCCTTCAAAATAATTCTGGCAGGACTTCAGGCACATGTTTTTGGTTTTTTGGGTTTGTTTGTTTGGTGTTTTTTTTTTTTTTTTTTTTTTTTTTTTAATGGTTGTTTGTATATTCCCATATATACTATTTGCAAGAATTTATACTCAGGCTTATGAGAAATGACAATCTGTTACAATCCATGTGAATGTATAGCTCAGTATGACATTCAGAATTCCCCAAGGGGGAAAAATCAAACAAAACCAAATTATTTTAATATTCAGCCTAGAAATAGCTTTGGAAACAGAATGTAACTTATATTCCATTATCTCATCCTCTAAAATAACCTGGAATGAGATTTTGCCTTAGATATTCTGACGGAAATTTTTCTGTAGATATAATTGTAATTTAGATAGTAAGGCTCACAATATCTCTCTTAAAAATCTAGCCACATCTACTGAAGAAGCTTAATGTAAGATAATTCATTTCCTTATCTAACACTGCTAAAATTTTATACCTTATCTGTGTATTTCAGAAAATTTTCAGGGTCAATATATGTGAATAGATACACGTGGATATGACTATCTTATTTATTATATTGACATATTGAATATTATTTTTCATCTTTAAAATCCCTTCCTACCCAAACCCTTCTGTTATATGAATCTATGATATACAACCATATGCCATGAATATTAAAAAAAATAAATATTTTTCCTTATTGTGGTTAATGTCTTTTAAATCAAGCTATTAATTTTCTTGTTGCTGGCAAAAACTATGGCCATGAGAGCTCTTTATCCCTCTTAAAGTGTTTTGTACATTTCAAAATCAAATCTATTTTTTTGCATTTTTAATCTAATTCATGAGTGTCATTGAAGTCAAGCTATTGAACTCAAGCTACAGAAGTCTTGAATCAGTTAATCCTGGTGCAAGAAGAAAAACTAAGCCAAAAACGTCCTGTCTCAAGTTTTCAGGCCAGCTCCATTCTTTAAAATTAAATCTTCCATGAACAAGCACTGTCATCTGTCACACCATAAGCACATCTCCTTTGACATTCAAAGCTTATTTAAAGGGACTCTCTTTCAAATGTCTCCCACCCGTACACCACACTTCTTTTGTTGCAGACATTTCAAAAAACACTTGGAAAGATGGAGGAGGAAGTGAAATGAAGTTGTAACATATGAAGTGTAAGTATTGCACGCATGCATAACCATCTGTAGGCCAAACTTTGAAGTCCCTGTTTGGCAAAACTCAAGCTTCTTATCCTTATTTCTTCAAATACTCTAGAGAAAAACCACTTCTTTCAAGTCATTCCTTGCAGCAAAAACATTTTGTCCAAAACAACCACACAGCAAGTGATTTAACATGTGCCAGGAAGAATTTGAAAATGGGAAAACATGGTTTTAAGGGATATTTTGCAGTGGAGGAACACTTGGGAAATTATTGGTCTACTCTTTTTTTTTCAAATTTATTTTAGCTTGATTATCCCACTTTATAATGAGCGTAGACACTTTTTTTTCCAGTACAGTACCCCTTATACAGTTTTCACAACACAAGGACAACAGTATCAACATGAAATAAATTACTTATTTAAAGATATAAACACTCTGAAAATACCTTTTCTCCCTAGCCATGTTTTGGGGCTTACCAGTCTTGTTTTGTTTTGTTGTTTTCTTTTGCTTTCCATATAATTAACAGACTATTATTAGTTACAGGTAAGGAAAAATATGATACATTAAATGAAACATTTCATAATTTGCAGACAAAAAATGAAACAATCTACCATATGCTCATATAGCTTCTTTCCAGATTATTTTCTTCACTGAAGGAATGCTATTTCCTTTTTTCCCCCTTTCTGAGTTTCCTGAAATAAGTGTTGCATCAGGAAAAATAAAGAATGTCTGCGTTCTGAATGACTGCCAATGAGAGACTGACCATAGTCTGTTCAGAGCATCCTCCACTGGGTTCAGATTAAAAATATATATTTGGAGCATGTATGTCTGTATATGCATAGAGTCAAACAAAAGAGTGAGTTATATCAGATCTATACTGATGTATTTAGAACTCTTCCTCTGTATAACACACACCTTCTACTATTGTCATTTTACCAAAAAGGTGAAGTTATGTGAAGAGGATGTACATTAGAAACTTTCAGTAAGACACTGTAGCATAAAATATGGCAAATATAAGTGATTTTGTTGTAAATTTATATAGGGTTGAGTAACCAGAAACTTAGGATGAAGGCAAAAAAGGTAAATTTTGAGAACACTCCATTCTATTTTTTTCTTTTCACTCTTGCTCTTTTGATTATTGCATTTTTGTCCTATTATTTAAGAGTGACAGTTAATATCTCAAATTTGACCTATATTTCTTAAGGAAATGCATGTCTTCACAGTAATAAAATATGATCCTTACCCCATTACAAACTTCTCAGAAATGAACAAAAAACTGTATTAAATTAGCTCATTCTCTGAAGAAACCATTGCTTTATGGAAAATGAGACACTGCCTAAATTTTTGGTGCTTTAGGCCATTGTTTATAAACTCATACAAATATTTTTGCCCTGAACATCCAGAATTGTACATGACTGGTCCCTTTGATCTTCAGTGAATCACGTATTTACACCTCACATGAACTTGAAAGCAAAACATTTTAAACTTTGCAAACTGAAAGCTATTCATTTGTTATGCTCCTTTTTTTTAACCCCATGATGGGTTTTCTTCACAACAAAGAATGAGCTTTAAGGGTCTGTCTTGATGTAAACCAACCAACACTGAATCACAGCTATTTGGAATCAACACAGTGTTGGGGGGGGGTGCGGAATTGTGAACACTCTTTTGTCTTACCTAACACAGAAGTCTATATTAAAATTAGATAAATAAAATAGATATAGGACAGTGTGGATACATCAAGGTGAGAAGTAAAAAAGATGCTTTAAGTCTAATGCAAATATTATATATATATATATATATATATATATATATATATATATATATATATATATATAAATGTGCTCAGGTTCATACTGTAGCTCTCTCTTTAAAGATCTGAGAAAAAATTGGTTTGATTTGGATAAATTTGTGACATCAAACACAAAAATTGATACAATATAGCACAGTCCATATACTGCAAAGGGAACTTTAGCCAAGTTGACCGCCTTGTGAATACTTCTCAGAAGCCTTAATTGTGGAAGGTAGTTACAAATTATATTACCTTTTGGGAGCTTGCTTTTTTATTTCAGGCCTCTATATCAGGTTTTGGACTGAAATGCTAACTTGTATTTCTAATGTTGTGGTGCACACTTTCATTAAAAAAGAAAGCAAGAGAAATACAGTCTTGCCATTAAGAACAAGATAGGAAATTATCTGTCAGAAAGAGAAAGGAAATAAAGGAAACTCAAAGTTTGAATAGGTTATTTAGATTTAATATTGAGGAAGGAAAAACAATTCCTAGGGTTAAGTTGTATCGAGGGTGCATCTACCTACCTACATGTCCTATAAAAATACTCTTGAGACTTCAGTCTAAGCTGAAATCCCCTGATTTCTTTTGTAACAAGGTGATGTCTACACCAGCATGAAGTGAGGACCAGTAGGAGTGGATCTGTAGAATGGAACAGCCGGTGTTGAGGCGCTGATGTCCACACTACACATAGTTCACTGATTTTCTTCTTAAAACGATCTCATCTCTGGTTTCATGGACTACATTTTGATATAGTCGTGAATCACATTTTTCAGTTTGAGCACTTTGGTACAATTCCATGGTGCAAATTGAAGAAAAAATATCAGGGATTCAAAATCTCACTCTGGATGAGTAGTGTAGCTTGTCTTATAAGGATTCTGCTGACACATTATGGAAATAAAACAGCCAGGGTGCTGTATCTGCTCCCTCATGTAGTCTTTATGATGCCTGATTTGGACTTTCTCCTTTCTGTGGAAATAATTTTCAAAAGGTGATCATGAAAAAAATCCACTTGAAAAAAAAATCCAGGCACACTGACAAATTATATTAGCAGTTACTAGTGCAGTGTTTCTGTCCTTCTGATACATCCTTAAAGAACATGTAGTTTTTCTTCCAATGGCTAGTGGAAAATATTTATATCAATACTTGACAGTTACGGGGATAAATGGAAAGCAGAATTTTTTTTAATCTCTATCCTAAGTCCAATTTTCTTTAAAGGTGGTATGGTTAAAGAATCTGAAGGAGAAATTTATGTAAAGACAGAAACCAAACTAGCTCAGAATTTTCTAGATTCCATTCCCCTTTCTTCCCTTATTTTGCTCCTCCTTACATTAAGTTATTTAAATTTATTTGACAACATAATGTCGTGGTGCTGTTCCTCGCGCTGATGAGCGCGGCCACGGGCTAGCTCAGTCTCCTGCACCGCGGCAACGTATGAGGTCGGGGTGGCGAGCCGGTCGAGCCACCTCCTCCCTGTGGGTCTTGGTTCCCCTCTCAGCAACGGCCAGCAGATGGCGTATGCAACCCACGGCAGCTAATCAAAAGGCGGACTCCTCTGGGCTCAGTTAAACAGGATTTTATTCAGGGGGAGAGGCAGCACGGGGCTCAGCACTCTCTGACCCACAGCCCAGAAGAGACTCCGGGGGCAGGCGTGCATGAGCTTTTAAAGTGGGGTGGAAACAGGGGTGGTGACAACCGGTCAGCCAGTCACAGGGATCGGGGGGGTTAACCGGGGGTGTGAACCATGGAACTGGGGACCAATCACAAAATGAGGGGAGGGGGTCTCCCGGGCCCCAGCCTATCACTCGGCACCCTTCCCGGAGGATTCTAGAAGCCAGGGAAGGGTCTCTGAGTGGCAGGCAGGCGACCACGAGGAGGGGGGGGGCGGGGATTGATAGCGACAGGTGCAGGGAAGGGATGAATGACAGAAAACGTCGGGTTTTACAATAGACAAAACAACAGATGCAGAAGGGAAAACCAATGCAGAACACAGGGGTGTACAGTGAACTAAACCATTATAAAAATAACTTAAAAATCTTACAAAAATAACTTAATAACTTAATAAAACAATTCTCACACCACCACATCTCCCCCTTTTTTGTTTTTTCAAGAGGAGTGGGACTGGAATGGAGGAGGGAGGTCAGTGATGCTGCGTTGGGTACCCCAGTCCATGCTCTTCTTCATCCGGATTTCGTTCTCCGTCTTCTGGGGTCCCCTCCAGCACCTCTTCCAACTCCAGTCCTTCCTCCTCATGGTCCTCTTCTGATGGCATGGTGACATGGTTAACTGTGGGGGAGTGTGAGGTGGCAGAAACCAAATTATACAACATCTTTTTTGTACACCGAACGCAAGGATAACAAGTAATAAAACAAACAAACACAGCAACCCAGTTTTATCATAGATGAAGCCCAACCGGAGATTCCCCAATTAGAAGGCAGTCCGCCCAGCTAGTCCTTGGTCTCCCTTTTGAGGTTGGTCACTTGTCGGATGGTGGTGTAGTTGTTCGGTTGGTGGACCAGCCATCCGACGACTGGGAGACTCAGGCTGAGCGTTGCCAAGGCTCCGAGGGCTAGGTGGAACCTCCTCGGAGCGGGGAATCCGGCTCGGGTTGCTGTTATGAAAAACTGAAAGACACTAAACAAAGATGTTACTTAAATTTGACACAGCAGGGAAAGGGATGGCTCCGCCCGGAGCTGATGTTCAGCTCTCCTCGTTCGATGTTTTCCTTTTTCGCCTCCACGCTGCTACGGTGACTTGCAGACTGTTGATTTTGCCAGACCCTGGGCTTTTGGGAACATAGGGCCTCACCCACTTAGCTGGAATCCATTTTGGTCCCGTGGGGGTGGACACGCAGGCGTACCCACGTCCCCACGTGACCAGATCGTGTGGCCCTTCTGCCCCTCCAGACCCAGGATCTCTGACCATGACCTGCGGTCGTTCTTTGACCCCAAACAGCGAGCTGGCACCGAAGTGCCGGACGATGGGCGGATTGAGACCTTCGTAAGAACAATTCAGGAAATTAATGGTAAACAAAGCTCTGGCCAGCCTGACCGATGGTGACTCTGTCTTGAGGACCCTCTGCTGCTGATGTAGTACACGCTTGATGGTCCCATGGGTCCTCTCAACCATGGCTTGGCCTGTGGGGGAGTGGGGGATGCCGGTCTTGTGCTCCACCCCCCATTGCTGCAGGAAGCTACGAAGCTCCCTGGATTTATACGCCGGGCCGTTATCGGTTTTCAGTTCTCTCGGAATGCCCATGAAGGAGAAGGCGTGGATGAGGTGTTTTATGGCATCCCCGGCCTTCTCCCCTGTGTGGGCAGAGGCGAACACGGCTCCAGAAA
Source organism: Hirundo rustica (assembly GCF_015227805.2). Classification (NCBI taxonomy): domain Eukaryota; kingdom Metazoa; phylum Chordata; class Aves; order Passeriformes; family Hirundinidae; genus Hirundo; species Hirundo rustica. The sequence continues at coordinate 72,424,323 of NC_053451.1, read as the reverse complement.
AGGTATCTACGGATACATGAACATACTTTTGTCGTCCAAATTGTGGGAAGTGTGTGACATCCGTTTGCCACACCTCACAGCTCCGCAGCCCTCGGGGATTAACCCCTGCATGTAAAGTTGGAACAGCCTGCTGGGAGCAGGATGGACACGCGGCCACGATCGCTCTGGCCTGTTCCCGCGTAAGGTGGAAACGGCGAACAAGGCCAGGCGCGTTTTGGTGGAAGAGCTGGTGGCTGAGTTTCGCCTGCATAAAGATGTTTGGCAGGGGGGCCATCTCAGCGGGGGCAGCAAGGGCATCAGCCTTCCTGTTCCCCTCTGCGATGAACCCTGGCAAATCTGTGTGTGACCTCGTATGCATCACAAAATAGGGTTGCTCTCGGTGGGAGACCAATCTAACTAATTTTGAGAGCAAGTCATAAAGTGCTATGTTGGACACCTCCTGTAAAATCGCCTGATCTGCTCTGGATACCACCCCCGCCACATAGGCGGAGTCTGTGACCAGATTAAAGGGTTCGGGAAACCGCTCAAATGCCCTAACGACAGCGGCCAACTCAGCGACTTGAGGTGATCCTTCCACCTCGGCAATATCAGCCTCCCACTGCTGAGTTTGAGGGTCCTTCCAAGTCAGAACTGACCTGTGGGACCTTCCGGACGCATCTGTAAAAACGGTTAGAGCCTTGAGGGGCCTCCTACTGCGAACCTCTTTGAGTGATAATATAAATTTAGTTTCCGAATTAAAAATTTTGTGGGCAGGCCGATGAATAGAAATTTGCCCAGTGAAGGAGTCCAGAGCGAATTGGAGTGCTTCATTCTCCTGAAGCAAATGCTCCAACATAGCTTTTGAAATTTGGCCCGATCTCAAGCCAATTGGGATGTGAATACATTCGAAGTCACAGCCGGCCAATTCTCTGATCCGGAATCTCGCTTTCCGGATCAGCTCTGCAACCAACTCCTGTGGCCGGGTCATCCTCTTGGACCGATGATGACTCAGGAAGACCCACTCTATGATCAAGAGTGGATCATTCCCTTCACGGTCCTTCTTCGGGATGCTCTTCCATTGAAAGATCATCCCATGGAGGTGTGGCAACTTTCCCATTATTATGAATTTGAAAGGAAGCTCTGGGTCAATTCTGTGAGCTTGCCTTTTGGACATAGCGTCCTGCACCTTTTCCAAAGCCTTTTCTGCCTCAGGGGTAAGCGCCCTAGGAGAACTCAGCTCCTCTCCCCCTTTCAATAAATTAAAAAGGGGGGCTAGGTCGTTGGTGGTGAGACCTAGCCAGGGCCTTACCCAATTCAAACTCCCACACAGCTGGTGGACATCTGCAAGGGAACTTACTTTTGTTCGAATTGCCAATTTTTGGGGAACAATGGTCCGCCTTCCGATTTCGAGCCCGAGGTACTTCCAGGGCGGCATCCGCTGAACCTTTTCTTCCTGTAGCTCAAACCCTGCAGCAACCAGTGCATCGACTGTCAGACCAAGCACATGGGAAAGCATGTCATCATTCGGGGCGCACACCAGGACATCATCCATGTAGTGGTAGATGATGGCCTGTCCCGCGGCTGCGCGGACAGGGGACAGCAAGGAGGCCACATACCACTGGCAGATAACAGGTGAGTTCTTCATCCCTTGCGGGAGAACTCGCCAGTGATAGCGTCTCCTCGGGGCTTCCCGGTTGATGGTGGGAACCGAGAAAGCAAAACGTGGGGCATCGTCAGGGTGCAGAGGAATTTGAAAGAAGCAATCTTTTATATCTATTACAGCCAATTGCCAATTTTGGGGGAGCATAGTCGGGGAAGGCATCCCAGGTTGGAGAGACCCCATGTCTTCGATAACATTATTAATTTGGCGGAGGTCCTGAAGGAGCCGCCACTTGTCCTTCCCCGGCTTTTGAATCACAAAAACTGGGGAATTCCAAGGGCTGTCGGTTTCTACAATGTGGCCCTTGGCCAATTGCTCCTTCACGAGCTCCTCGAGCGCTTTTAATTTAGGTTTTGAAAGCGGCCATTGCTCCACCCAAACTGGTTTGTTCGTCAGCCAATTAAGTTTCTTGGTGGGACGCTCGTCAATGGACGCTGCGGAAATTTCCACTGAGGGGTCGGGTATGTCAGTTTTGACCCCCCATTGTGACATGAGATCTCTGCCAAGCAGAGGCTCCTTATAATCTAAAACAAAAGGACGGATGTTAGCCAATTGTCCTTTTGGCCCCTTAATTTGCACTATGCTCCTGGATTGTCTCGCCAATTGCAACCCTCCGACACCTTGAACGTGTCCAGCCACGTCCTGCAGAGCCCAATGTGACGGCCAATCCTGGGCTGGCACAACAGTCACATCTGCCCCGGTGTCTAAAAGACCAGTGATGTTAATAGTTTCCCCGCCCACCCTGAACTCACAGTCTACCCGGGGCCTTTCTTCAGTGATGGCTTGCACAGGGCAAGCCACTGGGGTGTTGTTCGGTCCCCGGGTAGGGATGATTTGTGCGATCACCTGTCCCTTAGGAATAAATGTGGGTGGATGGGTGCAGCGCAGCCAGAGGACGAGATCTCCGGGGTTGTTGACGAGAACCCCTGGAAGAATCTCGACCTCTTGCGGGGTGTACTTACAGTCCCCGATGATGACAGGCTCCTTTCCTTGGACTGGCCAGGCTCCTTGTTCTTTGGTGTTTATGGAAAGAAAGGTCCAATCCGCCGTCCTCAGATAGAGCGCTTCGGTGAGCCGCAGCCGATAAGGTTCATGCCTTGATGATGTTACTAAAATTGGCTTTGAAAGGTCATGGTCAGTACTGTATGTCAAATTCGGTGTGTCGCGTCCGGTATTATTGTCTGTCTCAGTGAAAGGCAGCGTATCATTGGCGCTAAATGTTTCTTCCCCCTCCCCCGCTGCTCGGTCCACCCTATTTCTATCTTCGCGCCGGGCGGACCTGCGCTCCCCCCTTAGTTTAACTGTCGGGAGCTATCTCCCGACCCTCCCCTGTTCCCACTCCCCCCGCCTTCCCCCCTTTTCTTTTTCAAAGCGTCAACGGCATCCCGCAGTGGGCAGGTGTTCGCCCAGTGCCCGGGCTCCCGGCAGATTAGACACCGGTTCTTCTGGGGCACATACGGTCCGCGTGTCGGTCCCTGGGTGCCAGACACTGCTGAAACTCTCGGTGTTATTGATTTCCCTTCCCGGTCGTTTCCCTGCATGTAGGGGACCTTTAGCTGACACACCCTGAGCATATCTGGAAGGGTCGGAGGTGGGTCCAGAGGGAGACTCAAAATTGCACTCCGGCACATATTATTTGCATTTGCAAACACCATCTCCCTCAAGATCCCATCCCTTACCGCCACTTCCATTACTTGCACCTCGATTGCTCGGGTGAGCCGCTCGACAAACTTAGTGAAACTTTCCTTGGCCCCCTGCATGATCTTGTAATAGGGTACGACCGGGCCGTCTGGCACCATTCCAAAAAACGTGGAGACCGCATGCTCCCTGGCAATCTGGAGGGCTTTGATGGGGATATCTGAGGTTTGGTCCGATGGGTCGGCCCATCTCCCCTCACCCATAAGGTGTTCTAAAGTGAGGGGGTTCCCGTTGTCGTCCACCGCAGTCTCTGGGTCTCGGAGGAGACTGGGCAAGGCCTCCCTGAGTTGCTGCCTCCATGCTGCCACCCACAGTTTGAACTCTGTTGAGTCAAGCAGGCAGGAGAACAGCTGCTTCAGGTCCGCAGGAATAACGACAGCAGCATCGAGATCTGAACGGAGCAAACCCCTGAAATAGGGGCTGTCCCGCCCATAATCTCGATGGGCCTTGCACAGATCCCGGATGGTGGACTGGGGGAACGGGTGATGGATCGCTCGGACCCGCTGCCCTCCTCGGGAGCCCTTATAAATGACTGGGGATACCGAAGGAACAGGGGAAGGCTCATGCATCCCTGCAGGCTCAGGCCCTGGCCCCGCCCCCTCCGGGCCCAGACCGTGGGAACCGGAAGGGGGAGCGTGGGAACCAGCAGGGGGAGCGTGGGAACCGGAAGCCCAGGAGGCAGGTCTTCCGGCAGGGGGCGTGGTTTGGGAACCCGATGATGTCATGTGGGCGTTCCCGTGGGAGGAGTAGCTGGGAGGAGCTGTGGGAGTGGTCTTGGAAGAGGGAGGAAGCATGGGTGGAGTCTTTTGGGGGATAGGAGGGGCTGAGGAGAGGAAGGGGTTGGAAGAGTTTGGGGCGGGAAGAAAATGATTTAGAGAAGAGGAAGAGGGGGATGGGGAGAACCGTGCCATGCGGTCTCCTCCATCTTGGGGATAAGGGGTAGGGGAGCCATTTTGTGGTTGGGGAGTCTCAGCTAGACTAAATCTAACACGAGGTTTATTAACTGGGTAAGATGGGGAAGGGTGGAATTCTTGAGCATCCCAGCCAGGGATGCCCAAGAAACCCCGAGCAGTCTGGCTAGGACTGCCCGGGCGGGGGGGTTGAGAATTCCTGGGGGAGCCTGAGCCAGCAGGTTGGGGTCCTGCTGCTCCCTTCAGAATTCCCTTCTGGGGACAAGGGGAAGGGGAACGGGGACAGGGAGAACAGGGGGAGGTTTGCCTAAAACTGGGCTTTTTCTGCACTCCCTTGGTGGTAGTTGAAGCAGCTGCTGAGAGCTGCACAGCCAGATTAAGGAATTTTGTGGCTTGCTTGTTCCCTTGGAGCACCAGATCATGGATTTTGTTTTGTACAACCCTCCAAAACTTGGGGCTGTACACCTGCTCCGGGGACACACGAGGAAAGTGCAGGAAAAGCCACCTCACAAACCCCTTGAGCTCGCCCCTCGAAACCTTTAACTGGGCGAGCTCCACAACCGACTTAAAACTATAATACACACCTTTTTGGGCAGCGGAGAGTTTTGCGCCCATCTCTCCGAAACCGAAACCAAAATCAGGGGCTCGGGGACACCTAACAAATCCCCCTTGCCTGCTGCCCACTCGATGACACCCAGACAAAAGCAAACTTAACAGAAAACGAACGCGGAGGTCACTCCCCTAAAACCGGGCAAAACCTGAAACCCAAACCCGGGGGGTCCGCACCGAAAAATAAAATCGCAGTGTCTAAAACCCCTGTGGACACTTCCACCCAAAAGACAACTGCCCGAAACTTAAAGTTTACAAAACGAAAAAGAACAAAAGAGCACCCCGAGGAGAGTAATCCGCAGGGGGATGAGGCTAACCACCACCCCCCCGAGCTGCGCAGCCTGGGATCCCCCCCACTCCTGGAGGATCCCTCCCGAAATTAGGGTCTCCACACCGGGAGCACCCTCCGAAAGTAAGCCCCCTCACGAAGAAGGCTTACCCCCTCCTGGGATGCGATAAAGCCTGGGGTCTCGAGATTAGCTGCCTGAAGAGGACCTGCTGGGCGCTTCAGGCTGTCCTCTTCGTCCCTTGGGAGCGTGATCTTACGAAGCCACTCGACCAAGGGTAGCGGGGCGTCCAAGGACTTTTCTTCAGGCTCTTGCAGCCTCAGTCCGTGCCGCGGGGTCCGCCTCGTGTCCTGAGGGTGGGGGCCCCACGTTGGGCGCCAACCGCTGTCGCGGTGCTGTTCCTCGCGCTGATGAGCGCGGCCACGGGCTAGCTCAGTCTCCTGCACCGCGGCAACGTATGAGGTCGGGGTGGCGAGCCGGTCGAGCCACCTCCTCCCTGTGGGTCTTGGTTCCCCTCTCAGCAACGGCCAGCAGATGGCGTATGCAACCCACGGCAGCTAATCAAAAGGCGGACTCCTCTGGGCTCAGTTAAACAGGATTTTATTCAGGGGGAGAGGCAGCACGGGGCTCAGCACTCTCTGACCCACAGCCCAGAAGAGACTCCGGGGGCAGGCGTGCATGAGCTTTTAAAGTGGGGTGGAAACAGGGGTGGTGACAACCGGTCAGCCAGTCACAGGGATCGGGGGGGTTAACCGGGGGTGTGAACCATGGAACTGGGGACCAATCACAAAATGAGGGGAGGGGGTCTCCCGGGCCCCAGCCTATCACTCGGCACCCTTCCCGGAGGATTCTAGAAGCCAGGGAAGGGTCTCTGAGTGGCAGGCAGGCGACCACGAGGAGGGGGGGGCGGGGATTGATAGCGACAGGTGCAGGGAAGGGATGAATGACAGAAAACGTCGGGTTTTACAATAGACAAAACAACAGATGCAGAAGGGAAAACCAATGCAGAACACAGGGGTGTACAGTGAACTAAACCATTATAAAAATAACTTAAAAATCTTACAAAAATAACTTAATAACTTAATAAAACAATTCTCACACCACCACAACATAATACATGAATACCTGTCTTCCAGAAGACTTGTACTACAGCCACTTTAATTCCTGGATCTCAGATTTATGAATAAGGTAATTTTGTACTTCAGTGTTTTAAGTAAAGAAAAAAAAAATCCAATAATAGATTAGTATTATAAGCTTGCCATTTGCCATCATGTCAATGACAGACTCATGCTTGTGATGATCAAGTGTAACTGTTATTTTTTAAGGTGGCATTTGATTTTATAATATATATTTCTTCTGACATAAGAAATTATTTGGGTTTATTTCCTTTTCTGTTCCTTTTCACAGAAAACAGAATGTTCACAAGGTGTTAGTACTGTATTAGTGCTAACAGCATTACTTCAGTTATGATTCTCTCTTCACAAGTCATACAGTGTCAGTCACAAGAGTATCATTAGGACAACTATTTTCTCTCTGGAAATCCAGTGCAAAGTTTTTATCATTTGTATAAGACTATAAATACTCTTTTCCTCACAGCTGCTAGTAGAATATAAGGCAGTCATCGTATTTTCTTCATAATTCCACTGTTTTCTCAATAAGAAATTCCTAGGTGTAAAAAAATACGTCTACTAGACATCTACTAGATTAATTTGGCTATTAATTTAGAATTGGAAGGTTTTACTGACATGAGCAGGCTTAAAAGACTTCAGGAGGACTAAGATGGACTAAGAATTACCAGGAAACTTTGGCCACCCAGCATCTTTATTTCCATCTTAAATTCTCTTCTACTTCTGGTCTCATCACAAGTTTCATCACATTTCAATTCCTTTTGATGAATTGGATCTACAGGTTTACAGGGAAGTATTTATCTAGAATACATTCACCTGCACAGAAGAAAATAAAATCCAATTCCAGCACCTGGAAAACTATATTCTTGCTCATTTCTAGAATGTCTTATTTCATTTTCTTCCTAAGTTAAAAATTAAGTAAGTGGAAAGTGGTCAATAAAGGAAGAAGCAAATGAAGTAAATTCTTTGACTGTGAAAAATTGAGCTTCAGTGACAGACTCATATAATTGTATTTTTTTTATTATTTTATTTTGCCACATAATTATAATGAGTTCTGCCTTCTAAAAAAAAAAAAAAACAAAAACACAAAAACAAAAAAAAAAAAAAAAAAAAAAAAAAAAAACAAAAAAAAAAAAAAAAAAAAAACAAAAAAAAAAAAAAAACCACCACAAAAAAAACCTATGAAAATAGGCTTATATTTGATAAAAAAGATCAGGGTGAGTTTCATGTTTTACCAGTAATCCTCAATGAAATAATCTGGCTGCAATTTCAATAGTTGATCTATTATCAGCTCTAGCAAATGTCCCTTGAGTGATCATAATTAAATATCAGACTTAGAAATGACTGTAGATCTTCCACCAAGAAAATGCAAAGTTTTAATGTAATGATAAAAAAAAAGAAACTACTACAAAAAGTACTACACACAAAAATTATTATAGAAACTTCTTGAAGAACTAGTCTCATGTAAGTCACAAAATTATGAATGTCAAATGGCTTTGTGACTGTTTCACATACGTTCTCTATAATGATACAGTCATTAATTCCCCTCCTTTTGCTGTCACTCTAAAATTACTTTCACATCTGTTTTTGACAAATGGAACTGTGCTTTTACATTAAGCAGGCAAAACTAGAGTCAGATCCAAGAAAAAAAATTAAACTCAGCATAGGTTTTTCATATAGCTGAATTCAGTATTTACTAACTGGATACAATTGGCAAAAGACTGCATAGCAGGTAAATGTGAAGTCATACTTAGCTGGATTAAATCTTCTTACAGTCTCTTTTTGATAGGTCATCTCTTCTCAAATAGCTGGTTAAGGATAGACCGATAGAATTAACTTCTCTGTTTTATTGGATAGAATGTTTTTTGAGATAATGTGGGGAAATTCTTCCATTCAAGACTCAATCACTAAAAATGCTGCAATGACTTTAATTATTTGAACTAGACATAAGGTTGCCTCAGTTTCGTACTTGTTTTGCTTTGACTTTTTTGATTTGCCAAACTGCTTTTGAAGTGATCTACATGTTAGATCTTTCTGGATGCAGTGTTTAAATAGGAGAAAACAATAAGTCGGAATTTAATTAAATACTATTAAATAGGAAAGGTAAGTGGCACTATCAAGGTTTAGTGCACTACAACATGGCATAACCTTAAAGCTGTTCCCAAAAAGCCGCCCAGTGCAGATATGGTCTTCTAAGAAACAATTTACGCAACAGGTTACATTTGTCTAGCTGAACAGGTATTGGTCCAGTCTTGATAGTACTAACCGTTAGAGTCTAAATTATCTGGAAAAAAGCTTCACTAATAATAAAGTTTTAAGTTGTTACAACAGGATCAGATTAGCTGGCGTGGCCAGCTGTCCGTCCATACCTTTTCACGCCACAGTGTCTGAGCTAGCCCCGGCATGCGTGGAGACCACGCTTAAGGCACCACAACAGTGGATGTCATCACCTAGGGTGGCATCTCTAAGAATCTATGACAGAATTGCAAACTTAAATTCAGATTTTGATTTCAGATATTTCCCATTGCATTGGTTGGCAAAAACCCTGACAAACAAACACACTGGTGGTCCATCCTGTAATTTGACAGAAACAGAGATATACCAATAAATGGTATATTAAATATTATTTAAAACATAAAAAACCCACACCTCCTGTCAATGAGAAAAGTTTTGGTTTTTTTTTTCTCTGTGCTCTTTTTAATTTTGTTTATTAAAAGGAAATACTTGCTTAAATAATCTGTGAAAAGTTTTCATGAAATTTATGAGATAATTCTTTATAAAACTGAAAAGAAAAAATGTACAAAAAACTACACATAGAAGGCCTAAAGAAACACTAAATTCAAATATATATACAAACTTTCATATTCAGTTCATACATATTTTCATGCATGGCCTGATCCAAGGCCAACTCAAATTTGTACTTGCTTTCCATTGATTTCAGTGAGCCTCAAAATGTGGTTCTTACTTTGTAACTTCATTGTGTTTTGGCCCAAATGCATTAAATTATGCATTCGCTAAGTGTTTTCAAACTGAATTCCAAGGTTTTAAAACAGCTACTCTGCAGTCCATAATGTAAAAATCTGAGATTTGTATTAATGTTGATTCCAATGAGAAATTATATTACATATGGAAGTATAATCTGTGGCTTTCTCTTCATATTATTGAACATTGCGTAAAATTGTCCTGGCTAAAGTGTGTTATTCAGCATAGAGGAGAAAAGTATCAGCATTATCTCTAAAAAAACCCCCCACAGATCATGTAAAGATTTTTGTCTTCTATCCAAATATACATTTAGACTAAAGTATCCCTTCTATAAAAATAGCTTTACATTTATGATAACTCAAACATTCCCAGATAATTCTGTGGTATGTATTCTATTAGGGAAAAAAAAAAAAAAATTGTGGTAGAAAAGAGATAAGAATCATCTGGATTTGGTTTATAATGGTGGGATAGTAAGTCATACTAACAATGAGAATGATTTTAATTTAGCTAAATCTAAACTGTTTATCCTTCCACTAGATGTCTTGAATAACTGCATAATCATTTCAATGTTTCAATTTTTTTAATAAGTCAAATACAGTAGTAAGAGGCTAACAGTACTGTTTCAGGAACAGTAAACTTAAAACATTTTTAAAAATATAAATTTCATCTTTAAGTCAAGCCTCTATTCAACATTTTACCGTTATTTGTGAGAAAATAAACAATTGTCATCCTATTTAATAAAAAAGGTAACAAAGTGACCCTAAAGATGCTTACTAATAAAAGGAAAATTAAGATTTCTAAAAGTCAATTATGCTTTATTGTTAAAGCATGCTGCCTCATAAGAACAGAAAGGATACAGAGAATTAACAACCAAGTCCTGTTTTCATGAAAAAAACTTATTTTTAAAACAAATACCCTGATGAAATATTTTTAGAAATATCAATGCATGCGCCACCACCTATCTAGGGAGTGGCAGACTGAATCCCAATAGCTCCTTTTTCAGTCTTCTGAAAGTCTCACAATGGTAAAACACTGGAAGACAAGAAAATAACCAGGACAGAAGTATTCATCCTTACTCTTTTCCTTAGGCATATTTATAGGCCTTGTCTGCAGCTGGTGGTTACAACTGATAAAAGAAGTGCTGCCCATTCCACCCTCTGTTCTGTAAAACCTTCAGAAAGAGTAGCCAGAATGGTCCCATGATGTAGGCACAGCAGTGATGGTCAGTTGTGGAGTTATGGAGGTGTCAATCCCTGCCGTGGTGGGACTTTTTTCTTTGGTGGGCAAGGGCTCAGAAATGGCTTTAAGAGAATGAATGACTTTATTTGCTACTGTTGAGTTCTTCCGTGTAGGGCAGGAAATGAGTGAGTTCACCTTTTTCTTCTGGCTACTCTTCCTGTAGGCTTTCCCCTTATAAATTAATGTAAACCATCCAGTAACCTGGAGAGAACACAAATAGTTATGGGAGTCAACACCTGGAAAAAACGCTAAAAGGGAAGGTGTTAGCAGATGAAAAATGTAAAAATTAGGAGCAACATGTAAATACTGAGCAAAGAACCCTTGATGGGACAAATGGTGGTCTACCTAGAGATATGGCCAAAACAATCTCACAAGTCTCACAGTTAGCAGGATCCATTTCTTTAATCTCTTCTTCCTGATGGAACATGGTGTTGTATAAAACTAGAACAAGGCTGGTGAAAATTAATTAAAACAATATTGATTAAAACTGCAGAATGTCTTTCCACTTTGTAATCATAATACAAAATGAAATATGATTTTTCTGAAACAGGAAACACTCAAATCATTTGAGTCAAAGAAATTTCAAAGCAAACCATTTGCTGCACATGTATGGATTCATCAATTATCAATTAATTTCTTGATTGTTACACTTTATGGTGTCCTTTTGGAAGGTTTCTACCCATTTCCAAGCTTTGTTCCCTATTTGTCATTACAAAGGGGTCTTCCTGTCTTTGTCTACATTGCAGGCCCCATACTTTTTATGCCCTGTTTTGTACTTGCCCCACTTAGAACTCCAGGATATGCTCCCAGTGGAGTTTTTCCATACTTACTCTGAAAAAAGAGAACAACTTTTTATTTTGCCTTACTTAGTCACAACTCAAAGGCAAGATAAGTAGGTGGTTTTCACAACTTAAAAAAAAAAAAAAAAAAAAAAAAATGGTGACAGTCATTGCACATGAAGTAAACAATGCAAAAGCAAATGGGTGTTATACCATCTACTGCTGCACCAGACAAGTCTGCTGTGAAAACACAGAATTATCCTGCAGATGACTACAAAACCCCACAACATATACTTCACATGGAATAAAAATGGATGTGAGTCATCCTGGGAACTGCTAAAGGAAAGTACAGCATGGTACAGCAGGGTTTGGCAGCCAAAGACATGAAGAGTTACTAAGTAGGATGGATGAAGTATATACAATCTCGAACTTTTTTTGTTGCAAGCAGTACTCTCTCAATGACCATCTATTCCTCCTCAGAAAAAAACAGATCTTGAACTGTTCAAAATTATATTAGACTGTACTGATTTTTTGGAAGAGATGTAAAGAAAAAAGGACATCTACTGCAAATTCTTGTTCTTAAGAGTCTGAGAGAAACAATTATGGGTTGTTTTACTGCACAAAATTGTTATCTAGTCTTGTTAGCTTCAGTCATTCCTTAGTTTAGCAACATTAGAGAATCACAGAATCCTAGAATTATTTGAGTTGGAAGAGACTTTAAAGATCACACAGTTTCAATCACCCTGCTATGGGCACAGATACCATTCACTAGAGCAGGTATAGTATATTCTTGTCCTTTTTGGGAAGAATCATTATTTAATGTGAGTGTGACAGTTCCTTTTCCTTTAAGAGTTAATATTACCCTTTCTACAATATGCCACCAAATTAAATTCAGATTTTTTTCACTAAACCAAATTGTTTCTTAAAACATGATGTCTCCTCAGAAGTAAAATAAATGTTATATAATGGATAATAAATCTAATATTACAGTTAGAAAAGTTAAATTATTGGCCAGTATGAAACCTTATGTAAAACCTTGTTTATTTAAGGGATAATTAAAGAACTTCTGGAATATATGTGAAGTTTCCTTTTTTAAAACTCTAGAAGCAGCCTTGACTTGTCAAAATTAAATCACTTAAGACAAAATCCTTTGCATGCAAAAGGTTCTGGCTGTTCTTTATGACTTTCAGCATTCACAGTAGAGAAGACTAAAAGAAACATTTTATTCTTGGGTATCTAATTACTCCTATGTTTATAAATAAATTTTCCTTCCTTTCTCAGCTCTACATTTTTTCTCCAGGGGGTTTTGTGACACATTTTTTCCAAGATTTAAGTTTACAACTTCTCCAGTTCCTCTCTGATCCAGGAAATCTCACAGAAGCTCTAACAACTCTTTTTCCCAGAGCTTTCATTTTGTTTTAGTCACAGAATGCTGAGGGTTGGAAAGGACCTCCTGAACTCAGCTAGGCCAATCCCACAACTAAAGCACATTCACCTAGAGCAAAGTGTACAGGATTGAGTCTAGAAGGGTACTGAATACTTTCAGAGAAGGAGACTACACAACATCCCTGGGCAGCCTGTTCCAGTACTCTGTCACCATCATAGTAAAGTTTTTCCTCTTATACACCGGGAACTTCCTCTGTTTCTGTTTGTGTACATTGCCCTTTTTCTTGTGACTGAACTGGTCCTCTTGACACACACCCTCAAAATATTTGTAGACATCGATAACATCTCCTCTTAATTGTCTATTTATTAGGCTGAACAGGCCCGGCTTCCTCACCCTTCTAGCACAAGAGATCCTTCCATCCCCTAAAAATCTTCATAGTCCTCTACAGGACCTTCTCCAGTAGTTGTCTTTCTTAAACTGTGTCTATATTAGTAACTAAAATGTACCAGGGACCATTTACTGATCCTGAGGTAAATGATAGAGCCCAGTCAATGCCAAGACTGCTAAACTCTTATTTTCCCTCACACTTTACCCCTGAAAAGTGTGTGTGTGTGTGTGTGTGTGTGTGTGTATACATGTAAACTGGCACTGTCCTTGTCTAAAATCACACCTGGGAACAAAGTCTGGCTGAATTATGGCAAGACTATGCTCGTGTTTGCAACTTAGCTGAGTTTACACCTTGCTCTCTTGACTTTTCTATTAGAGACATGTGCAGGGATTTGAGGCTAGTCTTTCTTGTTCTTACTGTCTTGGAAAGTTTCTCTTGCTCAGTGTTGCAAAAGTCTCGTTTCCTTCATCTTTCAAGCTATTACATTCTGAAAAAAATCTGCCTGATTGCTGATTGCTCCTGGTTTCACAGCATGGCTCACCAATTTTGCGGCAATTAAGAACTGAGGAAGAATTTGTTTACTCTGTGGGTGATCATGCACTGGAACAGATTGCCCAGAGAGTAGTGGACTCTCCCTCACTGGAGATATTCAAGAAATGTCTGGACACAATCCTGTGCAATGTGTTCTAGAATGACCCTGGGTGAGCATGAAGGTTAGACCCAGACTCTAAAAGAATGTTATCTTTATTTTGGCAAGAAATATTGCTCGAAATGTAATGATGTGCTTGGTGGAATGCTATCAAGCTTACCAATTTGTGAGACTCAAAAGAGAGGCAATATCCATAACTCCTCAAAAATGTAATTAAAAATAAGGAGAATAAACTATAGAGAATTAGAGCCAGTAAGTAGCACGGCATGTGGTTTCAGAAGGAAAATTGAAGAGTTCTCATTGAAATGAGTTACTGTACTCTTAGTCAGTGTGAACACAGAATGAAATGAAGTCTGACCTGTAATTTGACATGATGCTTGAAAACAAAGTTTGAGATTTTTGTATTGCGGCTTTGTAAGGTATGTGCATACCATTTAATATCTACCACGCATTTTAAGTATCAGCAAGTTTCTGATACTTAAAAAGAGCTATAGCCATTAAGTTAACAGAACTAACTTCTACTTAAAAATGAATTTCAATAAATTATTTCTATGAATTCAAATATAGAAGAAGAAGAAGAAAAAATGTAAATTAAATAAACAAAAACAGCACCTATAATCAACTGGGGAAAACCAGAGATACATCAAGTAACCACAAACCAGTTAAGTTTCCCAGTATGTCTAAGGAGTCATCTTACCAGAGGTGTTGGTAACACTTTAAAAAGTTATTTGAAGCACTGTTTAAAATGTTAACCTGTACAGCCAGCCAAGCATGAAATCAAACCATGTTTTCTATTGGACTTTGAGACAGCATTACCCCATGACTTGCTATTCTTTCACCATCATTCCATTGTCACACAAAAAGACTGAAAAGTCTGAAAGATCAGCACTATTTTGCCAAATAACAAGCACAACTATATTAAATATAAGTGGAAATGATGCTTTAAAAATCTCATCCTTATATTGTTTTTGTTCTCTGCAGCCACATAGGGGTATTCTTTAGGTTATTATTTTTAATGAGTATTAGTTCTTATTGTTTCATTATGAAAAATCATTGAATGAAGAAACAAATATTTTGAAGCTTAGCAACAGGGCTGATATGCTAAATAGATGTTTATAATGTTGGCATGATTTGAGAAATATGTCATTTCAATTATCTCTTCAGAATTGTTTCCCAGTTATTATTTAAGACCTCAAGAGCAGCCGTAACAGAATGTTTCTTGACTGATTTTCTACAGTGAGGTCGGTACTCAGATAGCAAAACACAAGTTTTGAATTGAAAGCAGTGAACCAGTAAATAACAAATTAATAAGGGTTAACTGAATTAAAGTAGAGTTTAATTTATGAACTGAAGAGACATATTGGTAAAGGAAAGCAAGTAGGGAATATGTTCCAGTATTCCAGAGCAGAACCAACAATTTTTTTTTTTCTACCATTTGCAACATTTAGTGTAATTTTAGCAATGTTGCTATTAATTACTGTACTGGTAAAAAGTATTTGCAAGATTATAACCCAATACATTTCTATCTTCAAGCTATTAATCTTCCAATAAAAGTAAAGTAATTAAGGTGTTTCTCTGGTGCTAGAAGTCATTCCTCGTCTTTACTTCTTTACTCCACTAGGTGTGGAGAAGATAGAGATGGCAAGAACATTCCATCAATTTAAAGAGGAAAAAGAACCATTTTATTTCTTTCCCTCCCTTTTTTATTTCCTTTCTTATTTTTTTTAAACAAAAGTTGCAGTCTTTGTGCTTAAATTATCTATTTTCCCATCTATTTTCACCAGAAGATGAAATAATAATTTTTCACTTTAAATTGTTGGAATTACACTTGGCATTATTTGACTTTGAGAAGAAAAAACTTACTCCTTTAAATAAAAGGGAAAGGAAGAAATTATAAGTAAGTTTGGAAAAATAATGTCTTAATGCATCAAATGTAATAAAAACATAGACATCTAAACAACATAGGATTTTTGAATACTGTTTTTTTTTATACCTTGAACTGATTGAATCAAAATTTACTGATTACTTCTAAACAATGAACAAGGTCCATGTTATATATATTCCTTATCTGAAATTACACAACTTATTTTAGATCTAGTTTTTTTTCTTTTCTTTTATATATATATATATATATATTTATAAACACCTGAATCTCATCATTCTGGGCTATTTGAAATATTCTTTACGTTGTTTTGACATGGACTAGTCTTTCTATTTACATAGCCATATATATATACACACACACATAGATACACATAACCTGACATACACTAATATGCCAAAATTAACATGGTGAATTTAAGTTAGAGTGAATGCACCATAAAATTAAAATGATAAGCAAGCTTTAATAAGATTCAATTTCATTTGATATAATTTTGTTTGCAATGTGTTTTTTTTTGGGGGGGGGCATGGGTGGATGTTAAACTTCCTAAGATACCAAGCTATTTCTTTTGAACTAACTTATACAGCAACTTGTGCGTTGAGCTGTATTTAACATTCTCTGATAATGAAGCAAGCAAGACAAACAAACAAACAAACAAAACTCTAAGGAGAGACCTTGCCATTCAGTTTTAGTTAATTCCTCTCTTACTCCTTTTCTTCAGTTTATTAGCATGTTGTTCTATGGTTTAGACTGTTATGATGCTGCAGCCAGCAGAGCAGAGAAGGACATCTAAATCAACAGCAAGTGTTTTCTTTAAGGTAAATTCTGGATGAGAAAAAGAGAATGCATCTCATTTAATACATTTTAATTTATTATAATAATAAAGAAATTAATACTTTCAGCAAAAAGATAAGATGCTCTGTTGAATGGTCTGTAATAAGAGAATGAAAACATAGCTTCAAATAGAGAATAAAGTAATAGAAAAATTACTCTATTTTTAAAAAAATTTTACATTTTTTAAATTGTGCTCCTCACTTCTTCCTAGGTATTATAATAATTAATAACTTGACACAAATCAATGATAGATATATAACAGTCAGATGCATATGCCAGGAGAAGTATTTTCTAGAAAATGTATTTTTTCTACAAAATCTCTATATGTTTCATTCTGGTCCTTTTAACAAACAGATTCAAATAGGTCAGTGGCAGTAACAATGAAGCTTGAAATGTAGGCTTATAAATACTATAATTCAAATTTGTCTTTTTATGACATTTTAGTGCTACACTAGACAGCTGTTTACAAATAGGCAGACCTCTGTTTCCCTTCAGAAAGTAAAAAAAAAAAAAAAAAACCAAAAAACAAAAAACAAAACAAAAAAAAAAAAAAAAAAAAAAAAAAAACACACACACAAAAAAAAAAACACCAAAAACCACACCAACTCTAAGTATGGCTTGGGAAATAGCTTAAGCAAGATATTTTAATTTTATTAGTATTGTAAGCAGCTGCAGTCTTCTGAAACCTTGCTTAAAGTTTAGCATGACATGGCAGGTGTGATTCTTCATTTCCATTTCTTTTTTCATTTTACAAAGTTCCTAATTACATGTCAGATTACAACCAGGTAGCAGTTTTTTCCTTGCTAACTTTCAGTGTTGAAAGAATTGCATAAAATAGTTTTTGTTATTCTGTGCAAAGCTCCAGGATTCTCTTGGATTAGGGACAGGCTCTTGAAATAGCTACTCAATCTATACCAAACTGTCAGCAGAGAAAACTGTGATTTAAGAATGAGAAGTAACACCAGTCACTAGCAAAAGCAGATGTCCAGAAAATCTCATGAGCTATTTGAGTCAGCAAAACCAGGCCCTCATGCAGGATAAGAAGGTGATCTGAGATACAGCATTTTTAGTGAACCAGTACTCCAAGTTTCAGTGTAATCACCCAGTCAAAAGTTTTCACAAAGTTTTTTGATTTCTTAATTTTGAAGGAGGCTTAATTAAAGGTATGGCTTATATTTTATTTTTTAAAAAGTATAGTAAGAAGTTTGAAAAGTAATTAATGTATGAATGGTTGTGGAGTTATTTGATTTTGTTTTCTTTAATGAGTCTTACATTTCCTGTCAGCTATGCATTGTTATATATTATTAAAATTATTACTATTGAGATTGAAACAATATTACCTATAGCAGTGTCCTCTCACGCCTGGCAGGCGTGCAGGCTAGCTCAGTTCTGCACTGCTACAGCGTGGATCGGTCAGGGTTACAGGTAGGGCGAGTAACCTCCTCCCGGTGGGTTCTTGGTTCCCCACACCAGCGAGTGGACCTGATGGAATTGCGACAGAAAAAGAGTCGTCTCTCTTTAGGCAGGGTAGAAGGTAGTTTATTAAGGGGAGTCTGGCAAAGAGCTCCGCCTCAGACCACTGCTGCCCAGAGAGAGCAGAGATCAAAGCTTGACAGCAACTTATAAACGGGGAGGGCTGACAACGGGTCAGCCAACCAGGGAACACAGGGGTGGTAACAGGGGTGTCAACTTCTGAACCATTAACAAATCACAGGAGGGTAGGAGGGGATTCCCCAGGCACCAGCCTATCACTCGACACCTCTCCTGGATCTTTCCAGAATCCAGGGAAGGGTCTCGAAGTGACAGACAGGGCGACCACGAGGGGAAGGGGGGAATTGACAGGGACAGGTGCAGGGGAGAAATGATTGACAGAAAATGTCTGGTTTTACCACCAACTCATAAGGGGGGAAAATGATTACAAAACACAGGGGGGTAGAGTGGACTAAACCATTACAAAAATAACTTATAAATATTACAAAAATAACTTAATAACTTAATAAAACAACTCTCACACCACTACAATTACCAAACTCCCCTCTGAAATACATACACAGTACTTGTTTTCTGCTTTCGGTTACTTATTCTGTTCAAACTAGATAAGCAACTTTCAGTCTTATTTGAAAATGTAATTTTGGTGTTCTCTTATGGAGAAAAATGAATGTATATAATAGAAAAAGTAGGGCAATCCAAAATAATATTAAATAACTGTGTACAAGCTTCAATGTCATCATTTATATGTATGTTTTGTATAGTTTACTCATGAGATCTCTATTTCCTTCACCATTACATGTTAATTCTGCTTCACTCTGTTTTACAGCCAAGACAAGCTGTTTCAGATTTTACAGCCAAGAAAAGGGCAATTTGTAATTAGAGGAAAATCTAAGAAACAAACTCTGGAAAAAAATAGAGTTTTTACTTTTACAGTTTTGTCAGTATCAGTTTAAATGGTCACGACTTTGAGGTATTGACATAAATAAGCATTTTGCAAATTTAGGGGAAGTTCTGAACTGAGCCAGAATTTGAAATGCTCATCAGGTTAAAACATTGTGATTTGAGCTACAGTAGTGTTAAGCTGATGGAAGCATTTCAAATAAAATCAAATATATATATATATATATATATATACACACACACACACATATATATATATGTATAGTGCTTCCTGTAATTTCTTTCTATAAGACATTGTTTGGGAGTTAAAAAGAATAAGGATAGGAAATTAAGATCAATGTGGGGGAATCCAGTAGAACAGGAAAAAAAAGATTTTAGAAAACTGAAAACAAAAATAAAATCGAAAGACATAAACTATGTTTGAATGCTCAGAGGTCTGAAAATTCAAGGGAAGAATTTTACTATGCTTCAGTGTGAAGTAAACTCTGGATAAATCTTTCCTTCATGGGAAGAAAAAGAAAATAACTTCACTAATAAAGAGCTTTGCTGTGTACAATAAATGTAAGACAATATGAATAGGCAAACTACTTATTTTGGGAATTTTCACTTGATTCTATACAAGATGTTTCACTAGCGCATAATTTTATATATACAAGGCCTTGAATATTACTTCACTGATATCCTTCATCTCTTCTGGTCACGTTCTTTTTACTTTTAAAAGCATGTTTATATCAAATCATTCTTATCACTTCAAATCTTTGCTTCGCATATGGTATATCACATTTCTTAGGCTTTCTTGTGCATGAAGCTATCTGCCAAATGTTTCAGGGATCCTTTTTATTGTCTCTATTGATGTATTCTGTGCATTCATTTCAGCAGACAGCTGATGTCTGGGAGTGTATATTATAGGCAAGAATCATTATACATATCTTCTTGCACATTCAAAAGAACATTTGGTGAACTAATTAAGAAATGTTAGGCATTGTCATTGGTAAGCTATATCTTTTAAGTAAAATTCACAAGAAATTATTTTCTTATGTTTATTCAATGAAGTTTGCACCTCTTCTGCTACACCTTGCACTACAGATTGAAATAAAAGAACCTCTGATATTTTTCATTTTCACATTGTTTAATATAGTCTAATATGATGCAAATATTGGAGGAATGTGGACAATTTATATATATATATGTATTTAGGATAGTCAAATGTTCATTATATTTAATAGTCAATACACAGACTGTGGCCTGGGAAGTATTCCATGCCAAGTAAGTGGACATGCCCTTAAGGAAGCTGCAACTCATGGACATCCCATACTGGAGCTAGCTGCAATTCTGTCCTCCTGAGAGCATGTTTTCCATAAGCAGTTGTGAACCTGTGGGAGATCCACACTGAAGCAGTCTGTTCCTAAAGCACTGTGCCCCATGTAAAGGGCCCATGCAGGATCAGTTGTGAAGAGCTGCTGCCCATGGGAAGGACCCACACTGGTAAAGTATGTGGAAAACTGTCTTCACAGGTTGGCACTCCATGTTGGAGCTGGAGAAGAGCATGAGGGTGAAAGAACCTCTGAGACAACTGGCTATTAGCTGAGCACAACCTCCACTCCCCCATCCCTGTGTGCTACTCAGGAAGAGGAGGCAGAGAAATCATGAATGAATGTGATCATGGGAAGAACAGAGGTGTGGGGGGAGGGACCACACGGTATTTTTTAACTTATGTTGTTTCTCATCATCCTACTCTACTTTTAATGGGGGGGGGGGAACACAAAAAACCAAAACAACAACAACAACAACAACACAACAACAACAAAAAAAACACCCACAACAACACCACAAAAAAACCCACCTAAATGGAGTTGGGTTTTTGTTTTGTTTGTTTGTTTTGTTTTGGTTCTTTTATATGAAGGTAACTGTTGAGTGATCTTCTTGTCTTTATCTTGACTCACAAGGTTTTCCTTCTCTATTTCTCCCCCTAGCCTGTTGAGGAGGGAGGGTGAAAGAGTGGCAAGATAAAGGGCTTGGCAGCCAGCCAAGGTCAAACTCGTCACAAGGGATTACGCCTTTCACACCTATTTTTCTGGCCTTACTCTTTAAAAGAGTTTTAATTTCTTAGGGAAAAAAACCCCAACCAACCAAACAAAAAAAATTCCAAAGCACTATTTCACTACATACGGAAGCTCACATGCCCCATTTCAGGCTCATTTTTCAACAGTAATAGCAGCACAAAATATACTGAATATACTTGCACAAAATAGGGCCAATTACAGATCCTATTTATAAGTTATTCTATATCCTTAATTTCACAGCCTTTTGAGTTGAAGCTGTCACAGGAAAAAGAGATCAGCTAAAGAGCATCAGTAAAGAAATCTTGTGTAGCCAGTCCAATATTACTATCATGGTATGAGGGCAATGGGGTTGCTGCCAAAAAAAAGAGTGTATGTCTGGTTTATACCACAAACTGCAATTAGGAAAGAATATTTTCTCTTTCAGTCATGGTGATACAAGAGAACTGCCAAGCCTAAAACAGTAATACTCTGTTTCAGTGCACTCCTGAAATACTACAGAATGATTTCCTACTCAGACTATCTTCTACCGTCAGAGAGTAACACCCATTGTGTTTGGATATAGAGGAACATAACACTGATAGGAAAAAAATAACTATAGATAAACTGCTTATGTCTTACTTAATCAGGTTTAAAAAGAAAATGTACAGAAAGGACATTTATTCTGTATAGAGGTAATTATTTACTGAATTTTGTGTGGATTAAATGAGGCTTCTCCAGAAAATGCGTGAACAAAATCTTTATTTGAAGGGTACTGCAGTTTGTAAAAACACCATTCACTTTGCAATAACTTAAATCCAAGGAACTGACAAAATGAAGATAATTTTTAGAATACTTTTATACCCACACACGACATATTCCCTGACAGATTGAATAATTTTCAACAGCAACTTCAGTCTGCTTCTGCCAGATAAGGAAACATTGTATGTATATTCAATCTCTTCCACTGTGTAAAACATTTCCTTAGTTATGCTCCCGTGCTTTCTCTCCAGTCCCAAATGCATATTGCATTGTTTCCTTGAGCCATGCATATATAATAGCAATGAAGACAAATTCTTAATTGTATAGACATAGATTTGAATATTACATTTATGTTTTGTTTTTGTTGGTTGGTTGTAGGTTTGTTTTGTTTGTTGGGTTTTTCTTCAGTTAGAGTTGGGTAGAGTTTGCAGTACTGGAGAAAGCTGCAAAACCAGAATTTGAATAGTTATAAATTTTTATTTGTATAACTAGTTAACCTTATAAGCCTAAAATTGACCAGTTTAATGTAATTAAAAGCAGGTCTCTGATATAAGCACTAACAGAACCTTGGCTATAGGAGATTTTAAATTACAGCATCATCCTGCACGCTACCTTTCATTGCCATATGTAATTTGCTCTGGCAGTCAATGAAAAATAAAATTGTTGGTGGAACTTTAAGGACAATAAAAGAAATATACCAGCTGTAAAGTATACCTTTGCAAAAGAGAGATATTCACAGTTACCAATTCATACATTATTTAGTTACTTATTGTTTTAATAGTAAAATTAAAATTTATTCTGGTGTACACTGTGTTCCCATAAATAAAACTTCATATTTTCTGTTTAGAAAAGCAGCTTTTTACTGCTAGATAATCAAACTAACTCAAGTAAATTTCAGATGTTTGTGGTTTTCAGACGTTTCTCATATGCTGAAATCTGGCTTTTTAAAATCTGAGGGTGTCTGTGTTGTTGTCAGAAATTTGTCAAATAAAAGCTCAACTACTTAAGGCAGCAGAACTAATACAGAAAGTTATGCAAGATAAAGAGTGAACTGGCATATTGCTGCTATGACTTTTGAAATATTATGGACAATGGCTTGGTAACTAGATCAGCCAATTCCCTTGGGGCTCTGGGATACATCTCATCAGGTTCCATAGACTTGTGTAAATTCAGGTTCCTCAGATGGTCTCAAACCTGATCTCCTGTTACAGCGGGAGAGACTTTGCTCCCCCACTCTCTGCCTTGCAGTCCATCCGCTTGAGAGCTGTGAGGACAGAGATAACCAGAGTGTTGAAATGAGAATGTTCTTGAGTACCTCTCTCTTCTCCTTATATGTTTTTATCAGTTTACCATTCTAATTAAATTTATGCTTAACAGCAATTAACAATAATTAATTATTCTTAATATAAAGTTGTATTAATCTACTATATACACTTTAGAGCTTGAGTATTTTTATTAATAATAACTATTAAGAACTATTAATAACACAGAAATTTTTTGTAGATTCAAAAACAAAAATTTGCAACTCATGCAGAAGTGGTAGCAATTTAATAAAAAAATGAAGTTCTCCTTTAGAGCTATTTTCTTAATAAGTCATTCATCACACTAATATGTAAAGCAGGATTCTCACCAACATCGAATGAAACATTTTACAGTCAAGGACAGAATTTGTCCCTAATGATATTATGTGATTTTGCATAAGTTATTCTGTGGATAATGAAGCAGAGAGCTCTGTTTTATGTAGATTTCATTAATAGGCAGTAACTTATTTCTATACTATTATTTTTTTTAAATTTATATTTGCTGTCAATCTTGCAAACAGCATTTCACTTGCATTCATATAGTGAACTATACTAATAATGCAACATGTAGTCCAATTTCATTTCATGCAGTTATTGTTTTCAATTTAGATCAGTAAATATGTGCTGTTCACTTAAACACCATCCAAGCGGGGTCTATAAAGAAAATTGTTGGGAAACCAACTGGACAATATGCTGTTCACTGGAGTCTTAAATGTTTGTTGTTGTTGGGGTGGTTTTTTTCTAAATGAGAACCTTTAAAACACAAGTTTATGTAGGACATCACTCATTCCAATTAATCTCCATGCTTTTTGGCAGGCATCAGAAAAATAACAACTGAAAAAATGCTTAAAAGTTTAATGGGTACAACTTCTTAGTGAAAAGGTCTCATTATCTCGAATGAAATCAAGCGAAAATTAAATAAAATTTGAGGAGCAGCAAGCAGCATATTGGTTATTACACTTTCAAAATGAGGTTTGGGAAATATGAAGATGCTTATGAATATTATTATTTCATTGTACAGAGTTATCAGAGAAACCAGTATAGATTTCAAATGGGGACACATCTCATTTTTTACAATATATTTCAAATCTATCATAAGCAATTTTTTAACTTATGTAGTAGTATATAGGACCAACATTTCCAAAGGACTGTAGATATTGTTCTCGGTCATCTCCATGCCAAAATGAACCAAATTTTAAAAGGAAATATAACTTTATCAGGTATTATTACTATTATTATTATTATTATTATTATTACTATTATTATTATTAATCACATACATAAGATGGATTAGAAATGACAGAGAAACCTGTCAAATGTAGGTAAAGGAGGAATATTAAATAAGTGTGTTTAGGAGAATGACTTTACATATGGTATCACTCAAGAGTGATGGCTATGTTATAATATTTGAAATCTCTGCTCTAGTCTCAAAAACATGAGGAGGCTAATTAGCTGTGGCTTTAAAAGTTAGGGCTGTAGTGCATCACCATGAATGCAGTGTTAAGGCATGAGATGTGGATTATTAGGTGTGTTCACAGCTGTTTTCTCCCATTTAGGTTGAGGATGGCCTCATTCTTACAAATTAATTTCCTGATGACTTTGAGAGACTCTTGACATGCAGGTCTACAAGCATGAAACATCTTTTTAACACATATTTAAATGTAGCCACCCAAATATTGTCTGTTCATCCTTTAATTTATATGATAACTGTCAGTGAGTGACTGGTGTTCATATTCTCCAGATTAAAGAAAGAGAAATAAACAGAATTGTTCACTTTACAAAAGTAAGTATTTATCTACTTTAAATCTTAATCACAAAAAACTATTTAAAAATAAATATATAGATGATGGGTTGTATCAGTTTGACATCCTATCAAAAAAGCATTTTGTTGCACAGAAATGCTCACTATTTTTTTTACCTGTTAGGCTTTAAACATTGTAATTTGTTTTTCTTATGTTTTGAAATACCTGCTGAATACCACAACAGTTCTAGAAGTTCATCTCAAAAAGAAATTTAAAGCATGGGTTTATTTCAGATAGATGAAATAGTATCTTGTACTGTGTGTCTGATAGCTATAAATACAAACAATATTGCTATAAATAGGGTAATAATACACATTCCTTTAAGAACTAAAACATTAAGTTATTAAATCCAAAAGGATAAATAAAAATGTATTATTTAGTAAAATATAGTATAAGCTAATATATTTACATCCTTTATCAACTAATTATATAACACATAATAATATTATAGATTATAAAGAATAATATTTTAGAAAAAGTATTAGGAATTAATTATAAAAATCCTTATTTTAAAATTATAGATTTACATGCTGATTTTACTGCATCTCATATTATTATATTATTATATTTTTCACTATATATAATCATAACACAATTATATTAGAATTACAGTATAATTATATGATATAATGTAATATTATAATATTAGTCTATGCTATATAGTAATGTAATATTAAGAAGTGATTTATTAAATGTTAACAGACAGTAAAGAATGCTTCCTATTCCTCCTACATATCACTAAAATCAACTGAGGCTTATACACATTCTGCTGTAAAAGTTTTTAGTTGTTCTGCTTGCATTAAGACTGGATTTTTTTGTTATTGTAATTTTAATCTGTGGTAAAATCTTTTGTCTATTACAATAAGCCTGGAGCCCTTGTTGTTAAACTTCCATTGCCTTCAAATTATGCTTGTTTTGTATTTTCTTATTCATGTTAACATTTCAGTAACTGCCATAAAATAGCAGTGAACTGCTAGTCCCCAGAGAACAGGGAAGCCTGGGGCATTAGCAAAGAATATTATGGGTTATAAAACATAGTTTCTACAATCTGTATGTCTCCACATGAGCAGGCTTCTATTAACTGCAGCCATAGAGGGACACATGCTCTGAGACAAAGGGACATGACACCTCCTAGGAACCATATCAAGCTCACAGACACACAAGAAAATAGACTTGGAAATGTGTTAAATCATGCTAGAAAAGCAAGAATAACCTTTGTGTGTGTGAGAAGAGAAGCAAAGTAATAAAAAATTTCTTATGTCACCCTATGGCATTACAACTTTAAAACATCTGAGTTAAGAGGACATTTTCTCTTAAGGGATGGTTTGCTTCATATGTTCATAAGAGGCAGAAAAAAAAGGTTTTGGTTTTTTTTTTAATGGTGAAAAGGAAAAACACCTGGAAGATTGGCAGGTGTGGGCAAAAGCCTTTGCTCCCACTAACATACATTCAGAGAAACAGAAGTCCTACACAATGATATTGTTTGCTGCTAGGTGAGAGAGATGGAACCTGCACTTTTGCTTTTTTGGGGAATATTATGCATGGAACACATCAAAACACTCCAGAATTGTCAATAACAATAGATTTTTGAGTCCATGTTTTAGGAAAAGAGCAGCTACAACTTTAGGAATCCTGCTTCCACACAAAACTAAAACACAGATACATGAGAAAATTTTGATTTAATATAATAAAAAATAAAATTAAAAATCCATGAGCCCTCAAACTGGGTTCTTCTTGCTGCTGAAATTCTTGCCAGATGGCATTTTTTAAAGAATAATGTATCATCTACCCTCTAGAGACACTATAACCATATAACCAGCAAGAGCAGATTTACAGGTTTTGCCCTTATATCAAAAGAAGCACATTTCTCTACATGCAGAATCAAGCTAACTGGTTCAGTTCAATAATCACGTCATGGACACATATGGTATAAATATCGTGGGATCATGGTCTGAACAGCATTCTTGAGTTTATTCATGGAGTTTAGAGAGTGTAATCCTCTTTGTCATTGCTTCTGCTCCATACTAGACATAAAGCTGCAAGGGGCTAGGAAATACTCTTCTGTCTCTATCTTCCTTTTTAAAGTGACAGAAGAATTTTCTTGAAAGCACACCCCTTCCTCCCTTCCCCCCCTGTATTTTATGAGATTAGAGAAGTTTCCAGGAAGCCCATGTAAAGAGGAGTTTCTTACTTCATCTGTTTAATGTCTTCATCACTTGAAGTTGATCTTTTTTGCTTGCAATATAAGCAAATTTGGCAATTCTTCACCAGTACTTTATTCTTTTATTCATCTGGGGTTCTAGCCTCTCTTGGCCTTTCTGATCTTCCTCTACCTGGAAGTTAAATATTAAACTAACACAGACAGGAATATGTTGAAGTCATCAGTGCCAAGGCTTCTCTTACCAGCACTGCTCTATTGACTGGAATAGAGATGCTTATAATTGCCACTCATCTTACAGTAAAATGAGAATTAGAATTATTATTCCCAGATATAACTCAAGTTACTTATAAGGAAAATTAATAAGTATAGGTAATGCAAAAAAAAAATCATAGCTAGAATGTAAAAGTCACTCACATTACATTGTCTAAAATACAGCAGATGTTTCTGGTAGTTCACTCTAAGATATATGAGTTTATACTGGAATAAATTGATGCAAGGATTGCTAGAAAAATGAGAAGAGAGGTTAATAGATCTTTGACTGTTTATGAGATATAACTGCAATCTATACATCTACAAATGATGGAAGATAGCTATCTGAACTAAGAGCAATCTTGACACATGAGTAAATTGATATAAACTGTGTATGAATACATTCAGTCTGGAAAGGATGTTTTCCATTTATCATGCAGTGATAATCTATAGTAATTTCACTCTCAGTGAGCTATGAGCAAAAAATGTTGCTATATTTAAGAAAATGTTTGATAAATCATGAAAATAATTACTGATTTTCTTTGAGGGCATGCAACTGACTCAGTGGTTCAAATGCATGATTACTACTATAATCTATATACCAATATTAAGATTTAACTGAGATTCCTGAAACACGGAAGAAGCATTTTCCTGAAAATGATTTAAAAAAACAAAACAGAAACAAGAAACAAACAAACAAACAAACAAATGAAATATATAATTTTCATTGAGAACAAAATTGCAGATCTGTACAAAAACACACTGGAAAACTGATCAGGAAAATAGTCTGTCTCAAGCACCTGAATTGAAATTTTCTCCAGCTAAGCAGACTGGAATTTGCATTTGTACATGTACCTGCGTATGTATGTGTATATGTATATGTATATGTATATATATATGTATATGATTGCTAGTAATACAACATGCTTGACATGTCTTCATCAGGGAAGCAAAAATCTATTGAAATTCTGGTTAGGTATAATATGCTGACCTTTGTTTCATATTATTACTCAAATAGGCTCAAATAATGAGGAAATAATTTTCTCAAATGTAACTTTTTTGTAAATAAATGAGACAATAAGGATATCCTTAAGAAATTCCATACTTGAGAGAAGACTTCTGAAGGAATCTGTTAAATATGAATAGAAATACTTATATCTATCTATCTATACATATTCTGTCAGGTTAGAGTTTTGATAAAATTTCAAGTATAGGAAAAGAAAAAGGAGGTAGCTATACATTTATTTCCACAGGTGTTATTAAATTTCATAGTCTATAAATATGGGGTTTTCATCTTTCTGCAGTATACTGATTGAGTCTACAGTCAGTATTGTATTAGGAGTATTATAGAAGATGCTGTATTTGAGAAACTAGGGTTCATGTTAGGTTTCAGGCAGCTGCAGAGCCTACAGATCCTAGGACACTGGTACTCCAAAGGGCATTGCAAGGGCACTACAGCAAGGTGCCAACATTGCTGACTCCACAGTTTTTATTCTGTGTCATCTATAATTATGAAAACCTTTTCCACAGCAGCAAACTGCTATTGGGGTTAGGGCTGGGGTTAAGCTTGGGGAAGTAAAAGAGTCTACAGATCCAAACCCACTGGGGCTGGAAAAGGCTTGGAAATTGCAAGATAATCCTAGCAGGGCACCAACATTGCTGCTCCTACGTCTTTTCAAACTGGACCACCCATGGTGATGAGCACCTAAGCCCCAGTGACAAGATGACATCAGGATAAGAGTTAGGCTTGAGAGAGGAACAAGGCCTAGATTTCCAGGGATACTGGGGCTGGAAATTTCATGCCAAAAGGATCATGGCAGGCACACCACTTTTTTTGCCACAGCACCTTTCTGATTAGGGTCATGGATGGAGACTGGCACTTCAGTCATTACGCAAAGATCCTTTTGTGTGAAAAACCCAAAAATTCTTAAAGTGAAACCTATGCAATGGAAGGGAAAGGAAAGGAAATGCATCAAAATGAGCCAAAACTTCTTAAAATTGTTCTCATTGAAATCTTGAGCTTTTCTTTCCTTTCATGAATTAAGAAATCAAGGAGTGAAGTGAAATGAAGACAGGAAAGGAAGTGAAATGACATGAAATTAAAAAAAAAAAAAAAAAAAAAAAAAATCTCCTGAGATTAAGTGAAACCATTGAAATGGAACAAAAAAGGAAGTGCATTGAAATTAGCTGAAACTTCATCAAATAATTTCCATTGAAATCTCAATATTTAATTTCCTTTCAAATACTTCAAATGAAGGATTTTTATCATGACAGGGTACCAAGATTGCTCACTCTACACTTTTTGTGTCCAGGCCAGACATAGTGATGGGAGTCTCAGCAGCAGTGTCAAGCTACCCTTAGGGTTTGGGTTAGGGTTCAGAGAGCAGCAGTTTATGGCTCCAGGGTGGAAAGGCTGGGTGTCATCATTGCTGACTCCACACTTTCTTCAGGTAAGCCATGCATCTGGTGGACAGAGAGAGACAACACTCCTATGTGTCGAGGCAAGAAGCTGGCTTTTGTTCATTACACTAGAGTGGCACCATGGTTTGAAAAGGGGTCTGAACCACTCCATGGATGACAATTCTGTTTAATGTGCTTTGTCTGTCTACCACCTGTTGCAAGCTGCATGAAAGTGTGGTTCCCAACCCGAAGGAAGGTAAAGGTTACTCATTATCCATATTTCCTTTTCTTTATCTTAATTTTAAAACAATTTTAATATGCTTCTGTGCCTTTTATATTGAGAACTGGTATGAAACTTTCAAACTCTCTAGTGCAAACCAAATATTATTTATTTTTACAGAAACTTCTCCTATATTCATATAAACTATTTTTCCTGGATATATTTGTATTATTTTTTTCTTGCATGTGATATTGAAGCAGACACTGAAATTCTTTTTCTCTAATAGGCAAGTTGCTGACTCCACTTACTACATGTTATTTATTATGGTAATTGGAAATGAAGAATGAACTGTAGATCAAAAAATTGTTGTGAGGAAAATAATGCAAAGTTCCATACCATTTAGGTAGACAAAATTCATAGTTTTTTTTTCTTTATTTCTTTTGTTTGGATGCTGTTTCTTCTCTTTTTAGCTTATTGTTCTAGGCATGTACTTCCCTTATATTGTTACATTTTTCCTTTTTTTTTTAATTAAACTTCCTCAATTCTCATTTATCATTTCAGAAATTCTTCTTTTTTACTCCTATTTTTTTCAAATAAATAAAACCAGCATCAATTATATGTGCACCAGCAGATGAGCATGAATGAATATATTTGATATCTCTGTTTTACCATAAGGAGTTTAAGATTCCATATGCAGTTTTCTCTTTTCATATTTCTAGGAAGGCAAGAAAGCCAGTAAACGCAGCTGTTTCAATATTAAACTAGACATGGTAAAAATAAGGATATTAGATAAGTCATTTCATAACATATGTCTTCATATGTGTTAAAAAAATCTGTATGTGCTGAGCCAGGAGCCCTAGGAAGTTCTATGGCTCTACCTCACTTACAAACTTTTTGAAGCATTTATTGTAGTTGTCAAGTTTTATCATCACTCCCAACAGTGTAGATTTATAGAGGCTGCAATATGGGGCTTGATTTACGAGCTCAGAGAGTATAGCTTAAGCACGTATTTGTAAAGCTGAGTATTGTTATCTAAAATTATTATCCTAATAATAATAATAGTGCATAAATTATCCAGAAGCTTACATATTTACAGTAAAGCCCATTGCTGTCCTAATTGTTGCTTGTTAGAATATTAACACGACTGTGACTGGATCATGTATAATTTTTTGGCATTTCACTACCAAACTTGTCTGCGGGATCTAATCCAGAAGAAAACTTGACGAGCACCTGCATTCACCAAAGAAGTTCTGTTTGAAAACACACTGGTTTCCTCTCTTTTATTCTTATTCCTTTTATGCAAAATTAAAAATAGTTGCTTGAGATAGAGATTATATGAGTCAAAGCTCTTGCTGCTTAATTAGATCTACTGCATGTGTCCTTCCTTTTTGATGTTGCTGAGTCTTGGTTCTGGATCAAGTATTTAGCTTGCTTATATTTTTAGTGAATAAACCTATCCTTTAGGATAGCTTCAGCTATCTTCACCTTTACCATACTGTAACTCATTCCTTTGGTTAGTCTATCCAAATCAGAAAACATTTCTTTTTCTTTTCCCCCTTTCTTTATTTCAGAGAATTCTACAGAAGTTATGGATGTAGATTATACATCATTCTTGATCTGGATCTGGTTTTGTATTACATTGCATTACAATGGCTTTTTCTGCAACATTTACAACTAAGGTTTTTATTATATATATATATAGTGGGGAAAACAGTTAATCTTGATGCCTGATAAAATGGGTTATTTTCTATCTGCTTTTTTTTTCTTTTTTTTTAATATATATTTTTTTTTTTCCTAAACAGAGGAATTATAATTTTTTACCTTTTTACCTTTCTTGAAAAATCCACTGTACACCTTATGTAAATGATAAAATGATCAGTTAAATCATGTGCATTTTTAAATTATTTTTTTGTGTTTCTGAACATAAAGAAAAACATAAAACATGAGGAAGCATTTCTAACTTAACTGAGAGAATCGGAAGGAGTCTGTTTATGAAAACGATTCAGTCTTACAGATGTACAGCAGACAAAAGTGGGGGTTTTAGTTACTTTCACCTCTAACTGCTTCTCAATCTCAGCCCACACTTGTCTTACTTCTGGAGGATTTTCTCTGCTTTTTTTACTGTACTTTAATTTTTAACAACCTGAATCAGACATTTCAGGCTGTTTCTCCTAGCCTGAGATGCCAGATTTCCTGCCTAGCATGCCAGACTATGTCACAGTGTATGAAAAAGATCACCAAGTAAAATTCATGGTGTCCATCAGTCTGCCTCTTTGAAGTCTGCTTTCATTACATTTGGTGCCTTGCCCATTTAGAAAACCAAGAGAGAAAATTTTCTCCATATTGTTTCATATGACCTTGAAAATGTCTTCTACTCAGTTCCACTCTTTCTGTTGACCTGCATTTGGCAATCATAACAGAACCTCGCTATTGCATACCTTGGCCTGCTGCCAGAACTTAAGGAAAGAAGGTACAATGCCTGTCAATTATTATTTCCTCTGCAATTTGTTGATGAAACAACTCTCCAAATACTTTCTGAATCCATCCACTGAGATTGTCTTTTTTGAATTCTCTTTATTCTCCCCTTTATGTAAATTTGCAGTGCTGGCAGCTGGACTGGCTTTTTCTACAATGCTATTCTGTTTTATAGAGTATTCTAGATTCAGACATATTTTAATTTTTTTCCCCATTGACAAAGATGTGTAAAAATGTGTTTCTTCTGCTTTTATTTTTAGTCAATACTTCAGAGATAAAAATATCCCCTCTAACCCCCCAGCATCCTGACCTTTTAACTTTACAATTATCCTTGTCATGTTATTTTTTAAGAAATTTAAGTTTTTCCTTTTTTATTTCATTATTCTAAGACTTAGGAAACAAGATATTTTCCCCATTCACAGTAGTTTTCATTCTGTAACAACAGTGTTAGCTTGTCAATCTATAAAAGATAAATGCTTCCTGACTTACAATATATAAACGAACCACAGAAATATCATACACTTTCAAGCATCTTTGAGTAGTTACATAAACAGCCAACATATTTCTAAATCCTGAAGAGTGTCAAGTTAAAAAACCCACACCCTAATAATTACAATAGAGAAGACAGAATTTAGTAGAACTTAGCCTGCAAGGATTTGTATATTGGTTACTTTAAAATCATTCTTCTAGTTTGAAAAACATATATGATAAGAAAAATAGGGGATTTGTTTGTATTTCTTCAGAACTTCAAGTATCCTGGATACAGAACTGGGCTTGGTTAGCCTGGAGAAAAGGAGACTCAGGTGAGACCTTATCATGCTTTACAATGTCCTGAAAGGAGGTCGTAGCCAAGTGGGTCAGTCCCTCCTCCCAAGTGAGTAGTTACAGAACAAGAGGACACAGTCTTAATTGGCACCTGGGGAGGTTCAGGTTAGATATCGAGGATAATTTCTTCATCAAAAGGATGCTACAATTGGAATGGGCTGCCCAGGGAGGTGGTAGCATCACTGTCCCCATGACTGGATGTGGCACTCACATGTGCCATGGTGTAGTTTACAAGGTGGTGTTTGGTCATAAGTTCAACTTGATGGTCTTGGAGGTCTTTTCCAGCCTAAGCAGTTCTGTGATTCTGAGATTCTGTGGGATTTTTTAAAATAGTATTTCCATTCTGGTAGACTGATGAAATATATTGTTTTCAACAAATTCTGTCTCTTATGGGTGATTTGATTTTATCAGCCACTCATCAGATTTACTTTTCTACTGTGATACTAAACCCTAGCTTTACATGACATTCCTTTTCTGTGTGGCACACTTACTATGATGCCTGAATGGTTATAGGCTGCAAATTGCAGCTTGCAATGCTTATATTTAGAAAAGGATGATCATGAAAATTCTAGAGATGCAGGGCTTGACATCAGAATTTACGTAGCTAAAACCTTTCTGTTTTAATTTACTTAAACAAGGAAAAAAATTTCATTGAGCAGAAGGGATAAAATTGTTTTCTGAGGAGCTACTGTTTTTTCAAATATGAAGTGAATGACTGATCATTAGTCTGAATCTAGTAAATTGCCCTAAGTAATTTGTGGAAAACTCTATGAAAGCCATGCAAATATATTCACATGCTTTGGGCTAGACTGAAATGATAAAAGAAAAATGTTGTTCTGGGGTGAAAGATGCTGCTTTGCTAAGTGAGATATGAACTAAAGCTGTCTAGGTCAAAATTGTCCACTGGAAAAACAAATAATTATTATGGAAAAAATTACCAAAAAACTTAGTATATGTCTGTGTACAGGAAATAAATAAATTAAAAATTAAAAAATAATTCCTAATGTATTTACATTCTTATTGCATGTTTGGGGAAGGAGACAAAGGTATTTGTAAAACAGACAAAACCAGCTAGTTTGTTTTTTTTTGTAGAGATGTGACCAGTAAGCTTGCTGTCAGCATATGGCTACCATCTGAGTTGGAAAGCAAAAAAACTAGAAAAACAACAGCCATTTGGTGGGAATAAATGTACAGACTACTAAAAACTTGAAGAAGGCTGATTCTGAAGTTGAGCTGCTGCGGGTGATGGCTGGGCTACCAGCCAAATGAGACATGCTGGTGTGTGGGAGTGAGTGTGCTTTTTCCTCAAAATTGTGGTGCTTGCCTGTCACAGCTGGGCCACAGTGCTTTGCGTGAGTTTGTATTCCATGCAGAATGTGGATTTGCTGTAGGATAGAGATCACGGAATATAAATCATAGTTTACTCACTATATGGATATTCCATCATAAAAAATATTTAAACAATAGAATCATAAAATCTTTTGGGCTGAAAAAGACCTCTAAGGCCATTGAATCAACTATTAGCCTGACACTGCCAGTGTCATAGTTACAGGTCTTTGAAAGAACACCAGGGAAGATGACTTAACCATTTCCCTAGGCAGCCTGTTCCAATTCTTGCAACCATTTTAGTGAAGATTTTTTTTTACCCATATATCCAAAATAAAATCTAATATGTTTGTCTGTTGGGGTTCTGTCCTCATGGCTACCTCAAATTAGTTTAATTTTCTCCTCAAAACACCTTAAATTTCTCCATGACACATCTGATTCATGATTTTCTAGTTAAGAAAAAAGGAGCATGTGAGCAGTACAGCTTGCAGTGATACAACACTGCAATACATTTCTAATTCAATACATTGCCATTTCTAATGCTGGATATCTGTAAGGCCTCAGGGCTGGAGCTTATCAGTCCTGCTCTGTCTGAACTTTTGTTCACCTGTCTGCATGTTTGTTTTGCTTGGTTTAGCAGTGACAGAAATTTCCTTATTTGATCATGTGACTACAGATTATTTGCTCTACATTTAGAAGAGCACAACCATAGTTGCAGTAAATAACTACTTTAAAAAATATATACAGCTCTAATAAAATTCCATAAAATGGAGAAATACATATGTGTAGGACAGCAGTGTCCTGGTGAAGTGAATACACAGGACATGGTGCAGAGAAGTCAAGGCATGGAAGTACTAAGAGACAGGGAACAGACAGGACACTGGAGACAATGCAATGGTGAATGAACAACTGGACAATTCACCCAGGGTCAGCTAAAAAAAAATATGGCATGAAGCTGGACAATATTGGGTTTAGCAGTAATAAGGAAAAAAAACCCCATACCTAGAGCATGCAGATACATAGTGAATTTGGATGCAACATGAAGCTTCAGACCAAGGAAGAGAGAAAAAACTGTTAAAGTGTGTTATTAAATGTGCCAACATTATGCCAACTGGTCGCTTAGACAGAGACAGGGAGACCCATCAACATGAACATCATAATCCTTCCTGTAAAGACCTCCAGAAGTCCAAAAGCCACAACCAATCTCCTTGCCTGCAACAGACCCATACAGAGCAGAATGAAAACGCCAACCTCAGGGCCCAGAGGAGCATAGGAAGGGTGGCCATAATACTTGGAATAGGGGCTGAATCTGAAAAGTGTGTGCACAGTGATTTTGTCTGCATTCCTTTTGATGGGAAAAACTAAATCTAGATTAATGAAGAATAGATTCATTATTTCATCTATACCACAATTGAAATCTTTAATTACAAAAAAGGCTCTTTTTGGCTTTCAGCAAGATTAAGTATCTTATAACAACTTCACATTGCTTGATAACCATTGTGCTCTCAAGTAATTTTAGCAGTAAAATGTGCATCTTACTGTCACCAATTTTAAAGATTTAGATGTTGTTATTTTATGTGGCTTGGGAGAAAAAAATACTATAAACCTGTAAAAATAGTTTAATTGGTAACCATCTTCAATAAAAATTCAGCAGGAAGTTTCATTCCAAGATTAACACAGACACTACTTGAAATGATACAGTGGAAGGAAGGAAGGAAGGAAGGAAGGAAGGAAGGAAGGAAGGAAGGAAGGAAGGAAGGAAGGAAGGAAGGAAGGAAGGAAGGAAGGAAGGAAGGAAGGAAGGAAGGAAGGAAGGAAGGAAGGAAGGAAGGAAGGACAAACTGAACCAAACCAACCAAAACCCAGCAAAAAAAAGTAAACAAAAAAACCCCCAAACCCAATGCACATAACCCTATATAAATATTGGATATCAACCTCTATATTAATGGCAATAACTGGGCATTGTAACAAAAATATATAAACAATAAATACAGTCAAAATAGTAATGTCTCTGATTTTCTTGTCTCCACACAGATGCAATCAGTCTTCATGTCCAGGATGAATAGGAGGCTTAAGTGCCACAATGGAGATTTTGGCTGGGTTTTAGGAAAGTTGGAACAGATTGCCCAAAGAAAATTATGAGCCTCCAAAACTGAAGGCTTTTGAGGGCAGCCTGAAAATACATTTGACAGCCATGAGCTAGGTAACTCTGGTCATGCTATGAAGTGGGTGCTCTACAGTTCTTTTCCAGTTGGACTGCACAACACTGTGCCATTTGCTTTGATCTGCTGAATGCTGGCCTGGGAATGCTGGTTTCGTGGGACAGCTTCAGCTTAGTCCATGAGAAATGCTATGTTTCTTTGTTTGCTTGCTACTTAATTTCAGTCTTTTTTTTTTTTTTTTTTTTGGAATAAACCCAGATTTTAGAGAGCTTCCCACAAAGTTCAAAACCTATTATTGAGTCAGATTTAGTGCAGAGCTTATGTCTGACACCTTCCAGGGTAATGACATTCCACAGTCTCATTACTTTTAGGTTTCAGAAACACTTCAGAGATCTTCCCAAAACCACAGTTGGCTTGACACTATTTTCTCAGCAGCTACACAGAAAATAGAGCTCTTGTTACTATTTAAGAACTCCAGAGTTAGCGTGACAGGAAATCAAGAAGTTTATGATTAACAAAAGGTCATTTTAGACACAGAAAAGCACAAAAAGCCCAAATTAGTAGCAAAAGAAATATTTAGATATTAGGGAAGAAGTTTGCTAAGTTACATTTTAAAAAAAGGAAAAGCAGCAGAAAAATACAGGACAATGCCACTCCGAGTATAAGTTTTTCCTGTCCTTTTTTCTGTGAGTTAATCATGGCCTGAGTACTAAAATCCCATGCTACAATCTTAGTTCTGGTAGTGATGCTTGTGTTAGTGAATACAAGAGTACTTTGCCAAGAAAAATAACATCTTTAATTATTTTTAAGGGCTGTAATTCTTGATTTTAATCAAGAAAAAAAGAAATCCATTTTTCTTTTTTCCAAAAGTCATCTTTAAAGGCATTATAGAATTGATCAAAATAAACATCAGTTAGTTACACCAAAGGCTTCATTTTCTTCTCTTAGACAAAATAAGTCAAAAGAAGGTGATACGGATTTTATATATAGCTCTCAGTCTTCACAAAAGAGATGAAAATGAGTTCAGAGACTAAATTTGATATTTATTTGCAGATATGTTACTGATCCATGTCTCTTTTCACAGAGGTAAAATTTGTAAAGTGCTTGCATTCTGTTTCTGTACATACAGATGCATGTAGACACAGAGATGAGTCACGTGCTTTTCTAAGAAAACAGTGATCTAGCATCTTTCAAAGGCCAGTGATGAATGCTAATATGCCTAAAGACAGCAATGTGTACCCTGAATCAGGATGGCAATTGTGTACTTGGTTTTTAAATTCATCTTGTTACACTTATATACCTGTACTTATCTTGGGAGCACTAATGCAAATATTTAAATAAATATAAATGATAGTTAAATATGGCCTTCCATTCTATCAGAGAATTTTATTTCTAAATTCAAGATATGTATCTCTACTAAATGTGATATAAAACATGTGCAGAGAATATTAGGCACAGGATATCATTAAAAGCCCATATAAAAGAAGCCAGTGGCAAAAATGTTTCCTCTGCTCTTTCATTTTGGCCGCTGGAGGTGCCATAAAGACGGATACTCTTCTGATCCTGAACATAATGATTTGAAAGCAGTAGAGGGAAAAATATTTTCCACCTTAATGGGACTTCCACCTTTAAACTTCATCAGTCAGAACAAGCAGGGTGTTCAGAAGCCAACAAGGAAAACTGCTTCTCTAAAAGCAATTATTGTCTTAGAGGGTGTGATGACATGAAGGGTTATCCAACCTACAAGTGTGCATTACATATGTTTTTTTATTCTTTAATATGTAAAGACATGGAGGCTTCATCCTCTAAGAGAGATTCAACTACTCTAAAGCAGGTGGACGAATCAAACTGACCCCAGAAGTGGGCCCAGAGGGAGCACAGGAAAATAACAGCCATCAGATTCACTTTAAACATGATCCATGTAGCGGAGTTTGGAGTCACTCAGGTGTGCCCGGTGTGAGTCTAAGGTCTCATAAAAGGCTTGTGCAGATAAATTGACCTGTTTAAGAAAATAAAAGTATGCACAGCACAGGAAGGTCTCAGAAAGAGAGGCTCCATTTTGGATAAAAATAGTTTTTTGTTTTGTTTTTTATCAAAAAAACATAATAAAGCATAAAACACCTGAACTTCACCATTTTAAGCAGCCAATTCATGCTGTTAATTTCTGTATTTCACCTGGGCAGCCAAATGATGATGATGTTTTCTGTTTTTTCAGAAGAATTTTTTTTTTAAATTGTTTTCCTGTTCTTGGAGCTAGAAAACCAACAGTATGTAGTGATCCTTGCTTTCCCAGGATGTTTTACCCCTTATTAAAAATCAATTTTTAAAATTGACTTTAAAACAATTTGTTGTCATTACAGTTCCTTGTTTTCACAATTAGGTTGTGTGAGTTTCTAGGCACTCTAGCTGTACTTCAAAGATGCCGGGTTTTGTTTTTTGGGGTTTTTTTCAAGCATGTTTCTGGTTCCCAGCTCCAGTTCCCATGCTCATAGTTCCCAGGCTGACAGGTAATTTCTCCATCAGTATTTCAGAAGTCATTTTCTTCTGCTCAGTAATCTTCCCCTTTTAAAAACTTTGTCATTCTGGCTCCTCATATCATAGGGAGAGGGGAAAGGAGCTTTAATTCCAAGATCCATATTATTTATTTGTATTCTGGCATGATCTTACTCCTTTCTAGAAGTGTCTTAATCCAGACAACATGTATGACTCATGACACTGGGAAAAGTGCATAAGAAACACTTGACAAAATGAACAAGGAAGACCCTGGATTTTGTGCATCATTGTTTCATTATGTTTGAATGTCCTTACTGGAAGAGGACTTACCATTTCAACCTAATTGGAGTCCATTATTCAGTATTCATATTTATTAAAATGATATTGTAATGAGAAGACAAAAAATTAATTTTTTTGTTATCTCAAGCTTGCTCCTGAGGCCAGAAAAATAACCATAAGGAAACAGGAGGGTTGGATTGTACACATCATAATACAAGGCCTCATGTATCTAACTGTAGAGCAAAAAATGTGAATTGGAAAGAGAGTGCAGTAGCATGGTTTTACATTACTGGACGTCATCCTCTCTATAGCTGCCAATAAATACCCACCAAAAAGGAAAAGTATCATATTGTTAAGCACAAAACTAGTATGTTTATAATAGTATTTGGATTCTCAGTAATGTACCTACCCTCAGTATATGTTGATACTTAATTTTTTCCAAACTCTGAGTGAAAGGGCTCTTGAGAACCCTTTTCAGATTTGCTTAAAAATATGTTTGTGTCTGAAATCTGCAATTTCTTTTCCTCAAATGGAAATGCCAGGCTGTTAAATTATGCAAGTAAGGTTAAAAAGACTCTGTA
The DNA here is from genome assembly GCF_015227805.2 of Hirundo rustica. Taxonomy (NCBI): domain Eukaryota; kingdom Metazoa; phylum Chordata; class Aves; order Passeriformes; family Hirundinidae; genus Hirundo; species Hirundo rustica. Next base: position 72,384,446 of record NC_053451.1, on the reverse strand, counting down.
CTGCTACTGTTTGTCTTCCAAAAAAAGAAAACTACAAAAAGGGATACTTGGTGATTAACAGTTTACGTTTGATCTTTCAGAGAAAAAAAAAAAATTTTTTTTGAAAAATAGATATCAGCAAGTCTTAGGACTGCTAGCTGTAGTACTATTTATTTAAAAGACAAAACTATAATGAAAACAAATCCAATTAATTGTCACTCGTATGTGGAAGAAGTAAGGCTTTTTGCTCTCTGGAGAATGGTAGATATTACTACTTATGATATCTGTTGTTTTGGATTGGGTTGTTTTTCATGTTTGGGTTGGGGGAGGTGGTTTTTTTGTTTGTTTTCAGTTAATGTTACCTGTGAAAAATTGTCTTAAATTGCATGAGAGTTTGATAATTTGCAGAGTATGTTGATTTGGATGGGAAAGTTGATCTGCTGGAGGGTAGGAAGGTTATGCAGTGGGATCTGGAAAGGCTGGATTGATAAGCCAAGGCTAATTGTGAGAGGTTCAACGGTGTCAAGCACCAGGTTCTGTCCTTGGACCAAAACAACCTCAGGCAATGCTATAGGCTGGAGGATGAGTGACTGGAGAATGGCCCAGAAGAAAAGGATTTGGGGATTCAGCCTACTGAATATGAGCCAGCTGTGGACTCAGATGGCCAAGGAAGCCGATGGTCTGTATCAGCAATAATGTGGCCAGCAGGATCAGAGAAGTGATTGTCCCCCTGTACTCGGCATTGGTGTGGTCACACCTCTAGTGCTGTGCTCTGCTTTGGGCCTCTCACCACAGGACAGAAGAGACACTGGTGAGCTGGAGTGGATCCAGAGAAAGGCAATGGAGCTGGTAAAAGATCTGGAGTACAACTAATACATGCCTCAGGGAGCTGGGATTATTTAGACTGGAGAAAAGAAGGCTCTATTCCTCTGTATCACTACCTGAAATGCAATTGTAGCCAGGTGGGGGTCGGTCCCTTCTCCCAAGTAAGAAGTGACTAGGCAAGAGGCAATGTTGTTCCAGGGGAAGTTTACATGGGATATTTGGAATAATTCCTTTTCTGCACAGGTTGTCTTTTGGAATGGACTATCCAGGGAAGTGGCTGAGTCACCATTCCTGAAGGCATTTAAAAAATTGATAGAGGTGGTGCTTAGGGACATGGCGGTGTTATGTTAATAGTTAGACTTAATGACCTTAAAGGTCTTTTCCAACCTGAAGATTCTATGATTCTTTCAGATAGTTCAAAAGGTGAATACACTTGACAAATTCCCAAATTGTCTGACAAAATTTGTGTGTACTTGAACTGCTAAAAAGAACCTGCAGTAGGCATATGCTGCATGTTATTCTCTGTGTTTAATGAAGGTCTCACCTCCCATGCATCACTCTTTGAAGATCCACTACAAGTTTACTTGTATCACTGAATCTGTGGGGACTAGAGGATATATTTTTGGCATAAAAATAATATATTCATGTTCTCTGAAGGTTAATTATTTGTGGAAATAGGAATGATATCATAATTTATTCTGGGCCTGGTTCCACCATTTTTCTGCCTTTAGAGCTGAAGCCAGAGAGAAACCCAAGTAAATCAGTTAAGTCCCTCATAAATAACATAGTATTGATCTTGAATGAGAATGGAAAAAATCAAGTTCCCTGCTGTTAAATTCCCTTACCACTATTTTGATTTCACCCTTACATTTTGCCCACTTGTTTAATAGTGGCATTTGCTATTGAAGATTCTACACATACATTCATACCACAGTCAGGTGGGATTGCTTATGAGTGCTGAAAATGAGAAATGGTACAGCTGTTCTCTTCCTTCTTATCAAAAATGGCAATTTCAAAACTACAAAGGAATGTATTGTGAACCATGTTGTTTTCTGTTCCTTTGAAATGTTTGCATCGTATTCTGAGTCTCTTTAAGAAAATCACACCAGAAAAAGGAAGAAAAAGGTGACAACTGCCCATTGTGCTTTATTCATATAACATAAATGAAAAGGACACAAACAGTTCTGAATGGAAGTAGAGAAAATGAACAGCAAAAAACTTACAAGAAGAAATTACTGTAAGCCTAGTGGTTAGTTTCTGGTTCTTTTATTTTTTTTCAAAGCAAAGTATTTAGTATTTCATTCTCCTTTAGTTTCAACTGAAAGAATTAAGTTACTATCCTAAAGATATTATAATTAAAACCTGTAATTCTAAACGATTATCAGGAAGCACTGGATATAATGAGGACCAATTTTGGCTCTCAACACATGTACAGAAGCCTGTCAGCTGGAAGCTTGGGTTAGAAATTTAGGCTGCATTAACTACATTTATAATACTGATTTCATATTTTGTAAAAGAGGATATTTATAGAACAGGAAATAATACATTGGAAAAAAAAATCAATGTGAATTCAAAGATGTTTACATAATTTTGAATAGCATTACATACATGCATAAATATCTATTTTCACATACATACCTAGACAATGACAAAATTCCCAGTTCCATTTTTCAAGAGTAGTTTCTGAATTTAACAGTTTATTAGCTGATGAAATTTTCCAGTAGACATCTTTATTATATCATTGTTACTACCCATATTTCTTAAACCTCGTCAGAATCTGCTGCTAACAGTTAGCATAGTCTTAGTTCTCTCCAGTAAATCTTCCTCTAAATCACTATGAGAAACCAACTGAATCGTAAAGCTGCCTCACCTCATGAAGCTCTAATCATTTCAGTTTCATTTAATCTTTAGTAAGGCAGATAGAGAGCAAACTAATTTATTTCATTTCAAGTCTTTTCAGTTTGACATAACTCCAATCCATGCTTGTATTCAAAGCAGCTTTTTTTTACTAAAGTGTCATTTTCATAGCAAAAGAACATTCATGCTCAGAAATAACAATCATGAGAGAAAGCCCTATTATATGTGGTTAGTTTTACTTACAAGCTCTTACAAGCTCCCAATTTCTCAGATATGTTCAACTGCTTTTAACAAGATGTATAATGGTTAATGTCTGTGCTGGTTTAAGAAAGTCAACAGATAAACTCTGGGCTATAAAGTTAAGAAAAAGATCTCTGTGAAATTAGAAATACTCATAGTAGAATTTCAATAACAAAAGAAAGCAGGAAGATCCTTTCTTTCCTGGAAATTATCTTTTAGGATCATTGATAAATAAGAACTGCATTTAAGAAATTCTATTTCTATTATCTATCCAAATTTTTGTTAACATCTGTGATTGTAGAGCTATCTGTAATTTTCATAGGATTTATATGGACAGTGAGTGCTAAGAATCTAAACTGAGTGTGATGAACTGTTTTGTCTTAGGAGTAACACATCAAATGGCATATCTGCTTCTGATACAGCCACACCCACTGTGATAGCCATCTAAATAGGCGAAAGTCCCATAAGTAGTACTAAAGGTAGAGCAGGCATAACTTGCTCACTAAGTTAAAGATTTCAAAATAAAAGTCCTGTCAGTCTCACTTTGAGATTGGATAATCTATTTCTTGAAATGAAGAAAGATTTTTGGCTACAGAGATTGCCAGAACTTGAAAAAATATTATGAACTTTAAATTTGAATGTCAAAATCAAATGTCTACATAGTAGACGCTGACAAGTGGAAAACCGTCCTATGTGCCCATCACAGTCCATGGAAAGTGGCAGACAATTCTGTGTCAAACATGATTTCTTTCAGCAAGGTAATTCTGCTATCTCAGAATTGATGTCAGCTACCATTTGAGATCCCTTAGGAGACTTCTGACATCCACAAAGGGTTTGTAGATAAAGAAACCCAAGATAAATTACTTACTTAATTGGCAGCTAAAGCTCAGGTGGAATATCATTGAGAACATTTAATGTCATTAGACACATGTAAAAAAGTAACTGAATTATCTTGAGGTGTCTATATGAGGATGTGATTAACTAAATTTTACAATAGCTTTTATCAAGGCTTGCAAAGGCAGTCTGTGGTGATTAATTCAAGTAAAGATATCTGCCATGTAGGCGTCTACATCTGATTGGTAAATTACATTGTTTTACCCTGGAGGGGGAAGATAGTGATTCCTAGGAAATGAATACATGAAATGTGAAAGTAACAGAGAGTTGGGGAGGTATAAATTCAATGGAAGAATAAGTCTGAGAGTAAAATAATTACATTTAGGTGTCTCTAGCTTCTTATATAGTTGATGAACCTCTAGTTATTGAAGTAAATGCAGTCCAGGCAATCAACACTTATTTACTTTGCTTTGAAGTATACACTTAAATACTTTTCAGTTCCTGAAATATTTGCACCTTGAGTTCTCAAAGTGTCATTCTAGATGTCTTCATAGGCAGATGAAACAGGTCTAACAGGAAACTATCACACTTCTGGAACTGAAGACCAGAAATCTCAAGTTTACGTCCTTCTACCTAAAGCTGACTATACTGGCAAGTATAGAATTCAGGAGGGACAGACTGTTACTCCAAGTTAGTTGTAATTTGCCACTTAATTATATACAAATTTAACCCATTTGTGTCTATATGGCACTACAATAACGTGATATTATAAAGCCCTGTAGAATATATTCTGATGAGGTGACTAGCATGCTAAATTTGGTGTTGGCAATTGTAAGTTTTATGTTGCTATCTGTAAACATACAAGTAATTAGTTTCTAAAGAAAAGTGTAGGTTAAATAAATTTTTAAAAAAGGACCAAAATATGTAAACCTTCAGTTAGCAAAGCCCAAAAGATGTGGTCTAAGGACTCCACGTATCTTAATTTTGCTCCAAATATCAGCTTTGACAATAACTGGCATTAGAATATATGCTTGTGGTGAAATGTTCTTTTTATCCTTCACATGTGGTCTCTTTATTACTTGCATTTTGTCAAGTATTTTCACAATGTATATACAACCTATCATTGAAATTTTTTCACATTCAATAGCTAAGGCTTTCAGAAAATGGTGAAACCGCTAATGATGTTAGAAAACCAGCCTGGTCTTGAAGGCCAGGAGCACAGATTGCCATCCAGATATTACATTTGCTTTATTAAGTTGAGAAGATTATGATTTTGATGCTACATACTAACAAAACTCTTCAGTGAGGGTGGGAATTATTTCACTTCTTTTTACATGTCTAAATTTGGACTGGTTGCCCAAACCAACCTTGTCAGATACGGTAGGTCTACCTATGAGTTACAAATCACAGAATTAATTAGGTTGGAAAAGATTTTTTAAATCATTGAGTCCAGCCTATGACCAAACACTACCATATCAACCAGACAGTGGCACTACTTTTCAGGTAGTTGTAGAGAGTGACAAGGTCAGCCCTGAGCTTTTTCCTCTCCTCTCCTCTCCTCTCCTCTCCTCTCCTCTCCTCTCCTCTCCTCTCCTCTCCTCTCCTCTCCTCTCCTCTCCTCTCCTCTCCTCTCCTCTCCTCTCCTCTCCTCTCCTCTCCTCTCCTCTCCTCTCCTCTCCTCTCCTCTCCTCTCCTCTCCTCTCCTCTCCTCTCCTCTCCTCTCCTCTCCTCTCCTCTCCTCTCCTCTCCTCTCCTCTCCTCTCCTCTCCTCTCCTCTCCTCTCCTCTCCTCTCCTCTCCTCTCCTCTCCTCTCCTCTCCTCTCCTCTCCTCTCCTCTCCTCTCCTCTCCTCTCCTCCCCTCCCCTCCCCTCCCCTCCCCTCCCCTCCCCTCCCCTCCCCTCCCCTCCCCTCCCCTCCCCTCCCCTCCCCTCCCCTCCCCTCCCCTCCCCTCCCCCCGATAGAGTCCAGGATGTCATTGGCCTTCTTGGCCACCTGTGTACACTTTCTGGTCATGTTCAATGGCTTCTTGATCACGTTCAGGTCCATTAGCACCTCCAGGTCCTTTTCTTCTGGGAAAATATCCAACCAGGCATCCTCCAGACTGTGGCTCTTGTGACTAGAACGCAGGACCTGACACTTGGTACCATTGTTCTCAGCCCATCAATGCAGCCGTTCTAAGTTCCTCTGCAGGCCCTTCCTACACTCCAGCAGATCAATACTTTGACACCACTTCTAGTCTGTGAATTTTCTAGTAGCAGACTCATCCATATCATCAAGGAAGATATTAAACAGGACTAGGCCCTGCACTGATCCCTGGGGGACACCACTTGTGACTGGTCTCCAACTGGATGCACACAACTGACCACCACTGGGTGGGCCCAGCCATCCAACCAGCTCCTAACCCAGTGAAGAATACACTTGTCCAAGCCGTCAGCTGAGAACTTTTACAGAAGTAAGTTATAGGAGACAGTGTTGAAGGCTTTGCTGAGGTCACTGAGTTTGAGCAAACGTAGTAATCTGCTTTAGATTGTGATGACTTGCACTGTGAATTGAACTTTTCAAACAATATTAATAGACTCTGTTCACTACAGAGCAATTGCAGTGACTATTGAGGGATGCTTCACACCATAATTATTGTAGGTCCTATTCAGGTAGAATTTAATGCTTTTTTTTTTATCTACTAGTTTCAACATCTTTATGGTATATAGCTTTTAGAAAATATATTTTTTAGATTGCATGTAAACTTAGCCTGGGTATCTTCTGCAGTTTTGTTTGTGTAGTTATCAACCATATGTTGTGACAATATGTCACTAAATTATACATTTTTCCTTTCAGAGCAAACTGGTCATGATGTCAAAAGCATTCAGATGCACTGATGAGAAATAATGTTATAAAAAAAGTTTAAGGAATACAGACAGTTTCTAAGAAGCAATTATGTCAGAATTACAAGATAACATTAATTTCTTACTATTTTTCATACCAAAGTCAGGAAAGAGCAGTGCTAACCCATATTTTACTTGATCTGCAAGGACAGAAGAAGACACAAGCATGATTGTCTAATTTAAATTTCCAGTTGGATTCATATGAGCAGTCTTTCCCTGTGCACCTGTGCTCCCATTTTGAGTGTTATAAGCAACATTTTGACATGTGCATATAATTTTCTTAGTCTGTTAGGCAGACAAATATTTTGTAATGGCAAAATCTTTGATGAGAAAATTGAATACTTTGGACCATGAACTTGCATGTCATTCTAAATGCAGAATGATATAAACTGTTGTAAACTTGGATGACATGGACAGTCTTGTAATAAACATTTGATTAAAAATAGAATATTAAATTCTCCAGAACCTACCACCATCCATTAGACTCATATTTAGAACTTCTTAAAAAATTAAGAAAAAGGGACAAAACTTCATTTACTTCTGCATTTAAACTTGCAAGACAAGTGCTTGAACTTGCTCTCAACTTTCACCAGCCTCACTCACACAATGAATTATTCTAAATTCATTCCTGGATAAAAGCATAGTCACTCTCTTGATTCATATATTCAAGATATCCAACTGCCCTATTTTAGTAATAGTGGGACACATTCTACCAAGACAAATGAGAGGTACCTTACCTCCAACTTTACAGAGAAGCATCCATCTAAACTTGTGCCCTTTGCTGGAAGTTGCTCTAAAAGCACAGGCTGTTTCGGAATTTGTCTTTCAGTCCTATGGCCAAGAATATTTGACTAACATTTGACTATCACCTTTGAGTTGTACTTAACATTGCCATTGTGTTTGGGGAACTGTTGCATTTTAGCTACATCTGCCTCTTGCTGTGGATCCATGTCTTACACAGTCACTTTATTTCAAGCACCAATTAGTATTTTAGGAGCCTGGAAAGGGGATTTATGCCCCCAAAACTTCCAACTTTTATTTTTACAGCTTAAAAAAAAAAAAAAAAAAAAAATCTGCTGTGTAATCATTTAGCTTTTAATGTCAACACAAGTTCATCCTCTGTATTCAAGGAGAACTAAGTGTATTTTCTCCCTTCCTTCTTCTTCTGCATGCTAATCAATTTCCATAGAATAGAAATGTGTCCAGAAACTCTAATTTGATGTCCCAAACAAGTTCACTTTTTCTTTAAAGGAAAAGTATTAATATATATGTCAATAAATAAAGAATAAATTAATAGATTAGATATGGCAAACATGTTTCCAAACAAATAGTGATCTAAAGTCTTGTAGAAAACATAAAGAAATTAATAAATCACACAGCCTGAAATCTAAGCTCTAAAGTGGTTACATTAGATTATAAATTATTTTGTCTGATGCCTAGGTATTTTCATTTTTCTAAAGAAGACATAAGAGACATTTGCTGATGATGTAGGAGTAGCCAGACTCTGGTAAGGACTTGGAGAAGCAGCAATGACACTAAAAAGCATGCTACCCCTGTGCTGATGGGACTACAGTGAATGTAGCCAGTGTGCTTGACTTGGTTGTCCTTATCCACTAGTCCTAGAGATCAGTGGGTTTAAACAGCCCTGAACAGAGGGGAATGATGCATTAATCATAGTCCCAGTGGCTGATCAAGGCAATGCTGACTAGTTACCTTGCTTGTCACTATGCCGGAAAAATCTGCACCATGAAGTCATGTATCAGAAGAAGTATGCCATAAAATATATTAAAATAAAGAGAGGTAATGAGCCTAGGGAGGAATGTGGGAAGTTTTATGAAAAGTATTAAAGAAAAAAGGGACACAATACTGAAAAATTGTTGTAATTTCATTTCTAGAGCACCATTTTTTCTGAATGTGTTTTATCAGTAAGCAAAAGAATTTAAAAGATAGGTGGTTCAGTGATAATCTGTTTAAGATCACTGCATATTTTTAGAGTGCTCCACTTCCAGAAGATGTTTCTGGATGAAACACTTAACAGGCTTAGGTGACTTATGTGGAAGAGATTCTGAGAGCAATCTTATTAGTTCTAGTGGGAATAACATCCAATTTCATAATTTACACTTATTGACCTGAAACTACAGACCATACAGAAAATTTTCTATGGAGAAAAGTCAATTGGCTTCAACAGTAAGAGCTGCAAGTTGAATTAATATTCATAATTTAAGGTGATTTTCAAAATAGTCCTAAAGGTAAATTAAAGCAAGAAACAACCTGAGTGAGTCAGTGCCCCAAACTTTAGTCATCTTTCTTACGTCAGAAATATTAGATACCTGCAGCAAGTATTTTACTCTGTCTATAGCCAATAAAGACATGTTGAGGAGGAAAATGGTCTCAAAGTTAGGTGCAGCCCTTGAAAGATATTTGCTGTCCCTCATACACTGAACAAAATTTACTTTTTACAGTAATAAGTAAACCAGAACAATTAATTATTTTCCAATAAGCCAAGACAAATAAAATATTACTGGTTTTGCCAATTTTCCCCTGGAGGAAGTTGTCTTTATCATTCCTATGTTTTGACATCCTCTTTAATCAGGTGGTGTTCTTTTGTTCCTAGCTATGACTTTTTTGTGTTAGTGTGGTGGGTTTTTTCCCCAGCTTGGACATCTGAAACAATTTAGAATTTTAGGGCAATTTTCTCGTATGCTGGCTTTATGCTATGACATTCTGAAAACTGAATAATCCTAGCACCATGCCTGAGTGTTGCTTGGAGAAGGATGGTTGCAGCTGTACAAAACAGTCAAACTTGAGCTAAGATTAGGCATACAGAGATTGATTTCTCTTTTTATTCCTCTTTCATTATGGGTACAGCTTATAGTATACACTTTCTTGTTATAGCTTTTTTCCTCCACAAAAGTAAGTACACAGATCGAAATTCAGTATTTAAATTAGCTGGAGTGCATGCCACCTTGAAAATTTAGAAGAGAATTCTCCTGCTATCCTTTGTCTTGTTCTTATACAGTTTCTGAATTGATTCCTGTTCTGAAAGACGACAACTTGCTGAGAGTTTCAAGTATTTGGGACTATATATTTAAAACAGAGTTGTGTTGCATATTTAAATTCCATTTTGTTGTCCTCTGCTTGTGGTAAACTGCAGAATTTAATTTAGAGGCAAAATAATCAAACAAGCTGTTTGGGGAATGAAACTATCTTAGGATAGATATAATGTTGAGGTCAATGTTCCTTGGATGGAATATTAAACAGCTGCCTAATCAAAAAAGAAATAATTGAAGGAATGCACCACACAGATGCTATTTGGTGGGTTGATTTTGAGCTTGTGAATCCAGCCAAACACTTGTCCATGCACACACATCAAATTTAAATGTGGATGGGCAGTTCTTCTGCAGTGTATTTTATCAAAACAAATTTCTTATCCAGCAGAGAACATCTGTGATGGCGAAGGAGAAGAAGAAATTAAGGAAGTAGGCCAAGTCCATTCTGTGTTCATTTACTTTGAAGATTTTAGGAATTTACTTCCACCAGAGAAAAACCTAGTAGTCTAGAGTCTCAGCACTCTCTGGAATAGCCCAAGAGTAACAGATTCATTTTCACAGCTGTTAAAATATTTTTTGCGTGGCCTAGTAAAGCATATTACAATTTCTGTCCTTTGTATTAAGTGATCATGACAATTCTATGTAGTTTCTCTTACAAAAGACTTAAAGAAATAAATTAATTTTGCTCTGCATTTTCCATGGGCATTAAAAAAACCCTAAATGCCACATAAACTACTTTAAGGTTCAAGTACACTACATGTTTTAAAAATCTTGGGGTATTGTTTCATGTACCATCCTATACAGGCAGGGAATGGGATGAATATACTGTCAATTTAGAGGTGAGTATATAATTGTGCAGAAAAAATTGAATTTTCTTCTCAGATACTTTGTTGTTGAAGTTCTTAGCAAAACAATCACATGGAAAAAATCTTATTTTCAAAGCTATTTAAGTGTTTGTGCATAGTCTGGTGGCGCAAGAAATCTGTTTAAATGTAAATAATGAAATGTTAGAAGGTATGGCTATTAGGGTTAAACTCACGAAAAATAAAGACAATAAATTTTGAATGCATGCATTAAGACAAAAATTATGCTATACCTTAATCTATTTCTTTGCTCATATTGTATGTTATATACCCATGGGTATATGGTGGGGTTTTTTTGTACAAAACCATAAATATACAAATGTTTTATATCCTTGTGATGTTTTTTGGGTTTGTTTGGGTTTCTTTAAATAATTAGTTCTACGTACCCTCCACCCAAAATTCCTCAAGAATTGGTTTAATTGGTGTCAACATTAAACTGCATCAAGTCAGTAAAATTTCTTTTGTTAAATGCTTACATTTCATTGTGAACTTGAGTCAGAAAATTAGAACATTTATGTTTCTGAGTAAGTCAAGAACACTTGTAAGGGATTTAAACAAGTCAGGGTTAAACTCCAAGCACTCAGGAAGGACATACACTGGTCTTGTAACATGTAAATTCTCCTTTTGCCACATAATGAACTCTTACAAGTGTCAGTGACTAGAGCATTAATTACATTAATTCTGGTAGGCATTCAAACTTAAAGCTTTATTCCCTTGTCTAGGATTGTCAGAGAGAATATTAGTATCAGCTTATTGTTTCATTTAGGTCTGTCTCTGCCATCTTCTCTATATTCAGTCATTTCTGTTCATACCAAGTAATCCTTCTGAATTGGAGATAGGCCATGGGTTTTAATGTACCAGTGGAACTGCAGTGCAAGGACAGATTTTTATTTCATTTTTAATCAGTGAAGTGACCGAGACACTTTATTCCATATTGTCAATATGGAGGAGCAAGCCTAAAAATAAGGAAAATAGATTGTGAGGAAAGAATACATAAGAGTGTAGGAGAGACTGTCAATTAGGAGACAGGCACGGGGAAAACAATGATTAAAGGAAGCTAGAAAAGCAAAGTTAGAAACAGAAGATTAAAGGCTGACATACTTGATTTACATCATGAGAAAGATAGGACCCTGATGCAAAATATTCAAGAGATATAGCAAAGTTTAATGAGAAGGAATAATTATCTTAAGAAGGATTTTAAATTAAGATTTCCAGAAACCAAAGATTCAGCTCACTAAATGTTACCTAAAAGACTGTTTTTATTTCTAAATAAGATGGCCATGCACTAATGTTTTGAGATCAAGTGCTAACAACTGGTTCTCAAGCACAGTGCTTAAGGCTAGCGCACTTTTTTATCAGATTTTTCTCAAGGATTTTAGGACAGCTTCAAAATGGAAACACTTAAGCAACGTGGGCAATTAAGTCTGCATTTTTCAGCCTCACTTTTCTTTTAACAAGATAGACTTCCCCAAGAGATGTAGAAGGAATGTAAAAAATACTAGAGGGGGGGAAAAAAAGCCCCCCACACCCCCACCATCAAATAAACACTCAAGCAAAAAAATGTTAAAACAAAACAACCAAAAAAAAAAAGAAAATAAACCAAAGGAAAAAGAAAGCAGAAACTGTAAAATGAAAATCCAAATGTACAATAATAGAGTTCAATGGAAGCAGATGAAGGCTTTCAAAAATAATTTACAAGTACACTGGGAAATTCGTTGCCATATGGTGAAACACTTTGCATGCTCTGACATGACTCTGTTCTGACATTTGATTGTAATTTGGTAAAGGATGAAACAGAGTTTCAGCCAGTTCAGATTATGGGACTGGTATCTCTCCATGATATCTGACTATCAGTTGACACAACCTTATTCTGTTGTTTGCCACCGATTATCATGCAGGCAGCTGAGGAAGAATGGGATATTCTGCATTTTTCTGCACGCATGGTTCCCTTTGATACATTTTCTTCTGGAAGTGCACTTAACTCATGTAGCTCCATTAGATTCTACAATCTCTAATGGCTAATTGACTTTTTAAAAAGACACCTGAACATCAGCCCTACTATAAATTAAGACCAGTGATACCCTGAAAACTATGTGAAGCCATGCTGCGCTAGCAAGGATGAGGCAGAAAAAAAAGAGTAAGATGTGCTGACAGTGAAAATAAAACCCTCCTTACCAAAACAAGCAAACAAAGAAAACACATTTTCTGACTTTTACTTGAATGATTTGGAAGCACAGAAATTACTAAGTGCAGCTTATTTTTATATTGACCAAAACCTCTCCCTGGCCATTTGTTAGTCTTTAAATGCCTTACTCAAGTGCTGGAATGACCTGATAAAGACACTGAGCTCTTTATCTTCAGGTAAGATTGTTTCAAAGAATCATTCTGATACTGAACAACTCTTCACCTTATGGACTAAGAATAAGAAGAGAACAGGACAGTTGCATAAGAAGAAATCAGCTACAATCTAGCTGACTGCTGTCATTATTTTAGATTTCACACTGCTGCTTCTCCTGAGGGCAAACCTACAGTCTTCTCTTCCTTTGCTGTTGTAGTTAGATACCCAAAAGAAGCAGATGGATCAAAATTGTTCCATCTGCTTTTTCTGTCATAAACTGGAAAAGGTATTTGGATTTAAGTGAAAGACTCATAATATTAAGTCAAGAATTAAGAAAAACTAGAAAAAATGCATTTTGCTTTTTGTATCTTGTCTCTCTGAGAGGTTGTATACCTTTTGTGTGTTGAGAAGTTTTAATTTGGTGAACAAAGTTTTCTGTTTATTAAACATACTTGGCATATTATTAGCTGCTACTTAATAGTTTTTATGTTCATTATGTGTTGCAGCATTCATATTTTTTTCCCTACAAAATTCCACAAAAATATTATGGCTCAAAAATTTGTGTAAACATGAAGAAAAATTATATTTACTATAAGAAATGCAACAAGCAATTTACTTTTTTTTTTCTTGTAACAAAGAACTGAATATGGCAAAAATATTTGATCATTTTACACAGTTATTAAAAATTAAGAACCAAATGTTATTGCAGTAGCTTGGCACTTTTTACTTGTTTGTACTCCAAGTAACAGATTCCTAAGTGATGAATCCTCAGTGAGGTCTCAGTAAAGGGCTTAGACTTTAGTTCAAGTGTTCATGCAAAAGCGTTATGCAAAACATGGCCCTGAGTTAGATCTACTCTTAAATGTAGAAGAGGGAACTAAATAACTAAATAGGTATTCAAAAAAACAATTCCACAAAACCATCAAGTTGAATAGGAGTTATTCTCAGTACAAATATGTTAGAAATTCTACCTCTCTCACCTAGGAAAGCTGACCCAAACTGGTCAAAGTGATATTTCATACCGTGTTATGTCATGCTCTGTACATGAACTGAGGGGAAATCTGTCTGGAGTCTAGTGCTCAGGAACTAGAGCAGGAGGTAAGCTATTTCACTGTACACCCCTTGTTTTGCATATTACATCCAACTCTTACCCTATACAATTTACATTATGCCTGGGTCCCATACTTTTCAATATATCCTGATTAATCACCATGATTTTTCCCTTAGCCCACGGGCTATCCCTTTAAAATTTCTCTTGACTTCATTTAGTCAATGACTTTGGTCTCCATCTGTAATAGTGTCCTTCAGGGAAAGAAAGATATTGTGTGGTGGTGAATTGTTTTATGCTGAAGCCAGTTTTGGTTCCATCACCACTGCTCTCGTTTGGTTCTATCACTACTATGGTTTCATTATGTCCCATCAACAATATTAAAGTAAAAAATCATTCAAATTAGTAAGGAACACATTTTGATGAAACAAGGTTTTAAAATGCCTGGCTACCTCACTTGGTAGAGCACAAGAGTTTAATCTCAGGGTCACAGGTCCATGCTCCGTGTTGAGTGGCAAAAAGGGATGGTGTAGTTTCATCTATCAAGCAGCTAAACACCACACTACCACTTTCTCATTCTGCCCCCAGCACTGGGACCAGGGAGAGAATCAGAAAAACAAAAGAAAAATCTTTGTTTGAAACAAAGGCTGTTTAGCAGGGGAAAAAAAAAAATAATAATAAAAAAATAGCAGTAATTGTTATTGTTGAATTATAATATTCAAACTAGTGTTGTACAATGCGATTTCTCAAGACCTGCTGACTGATGTCCAGATGGTCCCTGAACAGTGGCCCCCAGACAGCCCTCCCACTAGTTTATGCAGTGAGCATGATGTCATATGGTATGGAATATTCCTTTGGTCAGTTGGAGTCAGTTGTCCTGGCTCTGTCTCCTCCCAGCTTCTTGTAGTTCCAAGCCTCCTTGTTAGCAGAGCAGTAGAGAAGATGACAAGTCCTTGACCACTGGTTGGCAATAATTGAAACATCAGGGAGTTATCAACTTTGCTCTGAATCTAAACCCAAAACACAGCACTGTACCAGCCTTAGGGAATAACATTAACTCTATTCCAGCTCAACAAGGGCAAAAGTAAAATGTGGTGGTGCAGAACTGTTTTATTAGGTTTTTGTAAGAAGTTTATGTTATGGTTCATTTCACTGTATCCCCAATGTTGTAACCCTTTTGTGTTGTCTGTATAATAAGGTGTTTTGTGTCAGTCCTCCCATCCCCCACCTGACTTGTAACATCCCCTCTGCCCCAACCCCCCTCTCTGGGGCAGCCTGTCTATCACTTTGAGGAGCCCTCCCAGGTTGCAAAATCTCAGGGAGAGGGCTTCGGGTGATAGGTAGCCCGGGGGGAATTCTTTTCCTCTAGAGGTAGTTGGTCAGAGGCTTGGGGGTGAGCACACCTTGTTACCCCCTGAATTCCTGATTTGTTGTCTTGTTGTAACCCCCCTTGAACCCCTCCCCCGCTTATAAGGTGGAGGAGGGAGATTCAAATCCTCTCAGCTCAGAGCTCTCAGCCTCTCTGCTCCTCAGCTCTTCAGCTAATAAACATCTTTTAACCTGCTAAGCTGAGAGCCAGCCTTTTCTCTTCTGCTGCCGTTGCTGTCACGATACTATTGGGTCCAGCTGCTAAGCCGAGAAGCCAAAATGAACTGGGAACTTCTGTGGCTGTGTTGACCCGAGCTAGCCAGAGGTCATCTCCCGCCCGGTGCGGGACAGAACCAGACACAGTAAAAGGAGAATGTCACATATTTTTTTCACACTGTGCAAAAAACAGGAGCTCATACTGACTCTATGAAAGTAAGCTTTAGTAATAATAGCAGAATAGAACACAGTTTTAACACAGCAGGATGACCTAGAAAACTGCAAGGCTGGAACCTGAGAGCCAGTTAAGGAGCACATTTCTACTCAGACTCCTTTTCCTTATGCATTTTCATCTGAGTCCTGATCATATCCTTACAAAAACGTGGAAACTTAAAAACTTTGTTATAATAATCCATAATTCCCTTATTCTTCCGTGCCCGTCCTCCAAAAAACCCAGTGCAAAAGTCAGGACACTAGACTCAGGAAACAAACACGAAATGAAAGAGTCCTATACATGTGTAAGTTCTTGTCCCATTCAAGACAAACAGAAAGACATGACTCATTTCAATTTAAAGTTTCATCCACAGATTGCTCCTACAGGTAGGTATAATGTCTCTGAACTCTCTAAGAAGCTGGCAAACACAGCTTACCCCATCTGAAGGTGATATGCACACTTAAAACAGCACAGATGGGTCTAGTAAGAGAGCTGGTGTTTGTACTGCAGCTACTTTTGTGAGAAGAAAGCTGCTGAGCTGAACTAGATAAGAGGGATACTTCTTTCTTTCTTTGCAGAATACCCATTTTACAATTTGATTTTTTTTCTGTTTTCTAATTACACAATCTTAAGATTAAGCACACTCAGTTTAATGTGATTAAGGTAGGGAATTAAAAAATCCTTTATAATTTTGATTTTTTGAATCGCTCTTACAACAGTGCTTTAGACCTTTGGCTTTTTAAAGTTTTTTGAGTAAGATCACAACTAAGTCATACCAAAATGTCATGGAACAGCTGGTATCCTTAAATTGCAGATGACTGGCAGTAAGGATCATCACAGATAGGGGAAATGCTATTCTCTCATTAAAAATCACATCATTCAAGATTTTATAATGCCAAATTTCAGCACATCATTAGATCTGAACAGGCAAGGTTTAATTGCATGACCAGTTTTTTTTTTTTTCATGTGTTGTATCGTGCCACTGTTCTTAAGATAAAGAACCTTCTGCTGTAGATGATAATTTTTATAATCAAGGGAATTGCATCTGTCCAGAATGATATTGACAAAATATCTTTTTTAATGGATAATTGAGATAATTGCAAATTTGGAAGGGATTGTAGAATTACCCCAAACTCCTTTAGAAATATGAATGCAAATTAATGGGCTTCACATTTTTTGAACAGTATTGAGAGGAAATTTCCAGAATTCTGCTGTATTAGTTCTCAAAATAATGTGTCAGTTTTGTGAGTTTGAGGTCAAAAGTGGGCAAAGTCCTGATGAATCCCAACTCTACTGCTAAGTAAGCCAGTAAGGTCACAACACACCAGAGAAAACTAGGAAATATCCTTTTATCAGTTAGACACAGACAGACAATAATTTTTAACTGTGATTATACCAGACCTTTCTTTTAAGATGCAGCATTTTCATATGCTCACAGATCACAATAAGTCTTCCTTCCAGCATAAATGCTCCATGATTCAATATTTACTCTTACTAACTTTTTCCCTTCCTTCCTTCCATGAAAAGTTATGAAGTAAAAAACAAACAAACAAACAAACAAACCTCCCACAAATCAAAACAAAACTACAAAGAAAAAATATTTTTTTTTCTAAAAAGCGACATTCCTAAATGCAATAACAATAGAAATGTTTTCTTCATATATGTGGATATTTTTCACATGTTAAAAAAAAAAATCCACTTTCAATTAGTGTTTTGGATTCATTTGTCATAAAGTTTCATAACTTCATACTTTGAATGTTGATAAAAGGTTGTAGTATTGGCATCAAATATATTTCAGGGGTTTGAGTTGGCATTTTGATGAAAAAATTCTACACTTTTTCAGACCACCTTCATACTACCAACATCATAAAGTCACCCCAGGACAACAGGTAACTGTAGCTGTATATGGTATGGAAAGAATAACTGAGTTATCACAAAGGAAAAAAAGTATAGAAGAAAATCTTTCTCGTCTTCTGTCAGCTCTTAAAACTAAGATTATAACTTTCTTGCAAACCATCATGTACAGAGCTGTCTGTGTCAGTTTTTATAGATTCTTCTGATAGTCTGTGCAGTGATTGACCCAAACCTTTTTCCCACTCAGTTTTTGTTAAAACTAAAATCACGTTTGAGAAAAATTCTTTTTATAATCTTGAAAGATCTGGATCATAAATCATGTGGCTGTCAAAGGAAGCACAAAATTCCCATAGCTTACAGCATAACACAATTACAATACACACACACACACACACACACATAAATAATCAAATTTAAAGAGAAATAGTGCAACTCTGTCTGCTTTGGGCAGTATTATTAACACATTTATGTTCTTTTTAGAAATTATAAATAACATCATCTTACAAAGTACTAACATTAAAGTATTTCAAGAGAGTTTGATGTTGTAGTGCATTATTTGGGATTATCTTGTATTTCATTTTAATATTGGGTTTTGTAATGGTTTCTTCTCTACCACCATGTATCATGAAATTTATCCCGGCTCCTTCTCTCCGCCCATCCTCCCACACTGGAATGTAACCCAACTCTGTTCCACTCCCACCTTGTCCCTGATTGGGTAGTGGCTTGTCCTGCCTCTAGCTCCTTCCCCCTGGATAAAAACAAGGAGACCAGATGGAAATCTCTCTCCCTGTTGGTACTGGGACTGGGATGGGGACTGGACTGAGCAGGACCCCAGAATAAAGCTGTGATTCCCTCCGGACGAAGGGCAGGCTCTTTCCTTTTGCCATTGATGGACTCCTGCTCTCTCTAAAGGAAAAGGTTTGCAGCCTCTGGGATCTTTAAGGTCCTGAGGGAAAATATCCTTTCTGGCTGTGGTTTCTTTCTGAAGCTAGCTGAGGCAAAAACGGAGCCAAGGCTCCAGGAGAGAGAGAGAGCCACATCAGTTTGACACAGTGACTGCTTATAACATCATGAAAAAATGTGCAAAGGTAATTCAAGGTGAAAAAATATTGAAAAAAATTACATTGCATCTGCTAAATTTCGAAGTTACAGCTACTGTCAAGAAAACAAGCAGTACAGAATAGACAATGCCCTTTAATTGTCCATTTAAAATTGCTTATGAAATAACTTTACATTATGTTTCTAATACTTATTCTTCTGCCTGTGTGTTTTAATTTTGGACTGAACTGGTGGAGTGCAATACACTAATTTATAGGACTTATGGGGAAGTCAGCTGGAGGAAACATCCCTCTGCAGTCTATGGAGCACCCCATGCTGGAGCAAGTGGATGGCCCACATTAGGTTGTAACTTCATGAGACATCCATGCCGAAGCAGGTCTTGGAAGTCTGTGGCCTCATGAAGAGCAAAGCCCACACTGGAGCAGGTTTGCTGGCAGGACTTGTGACCTCCTGGAGTACCCATGCTGGAGCAAAGTGTTCCAGAGAGACTGAGGCCTGTGGAAGGAACCCACACTGGTACAGTTGATAAAGGACTGTCTCCCATGGGTGAGATGCTATGCCAGAGCAAGGGAGGAGTGCGGGGAGGAAGGAGTGGCACAGACAACCTGGAGTGAACTGACTACAATTCTCATTCCTCATTCCCCTGTGACACCTGGGGTAGAGGGAGAGAAATTAGGAGTGGGACTGAGCCCAGGAAGAAGGGAGAGATGGGGAAAAGATGTTTTTAAGATTTGTTCTTATTTCTCATTATCCTACTTTGATTGGATTATTAATGAATCTCAGCGTAGTGTACATGCATAGTTCACCTTACTCTCTTCATGTAAACTTGTGCCTTATTAAAAAAGCGTTTTTTACAACTCTATGATACTGCTGAGACACTTGGACTCTTTTTTTTTTTTTTTTTTTTTTTTTTTTTTAATATATATATATATATATATTTTTTTTTTTTTTCTCCAATGGAAACAGAGACCTGGCAGCATGGAATATTTCAAAGTAACTTTTGGAGATTTTTTCCCCCCTTTGAAGTAGTTTTATATTTCAGTTGAAAAAAGAGTTACAAATTGTATAACAATAAAGTCTCTGTAGCCTTGCAGCTATAAGCAATTACAGTCTACCCTGAAAAGAGGTGTACAAGAAAATCAAATTAGAATGTTATAAAATAAAAGAAATATGCTGTGTTTTTCTAAGCATTTTTAAAATTCTGTTTATTTTCCAGTAGCACAATAATTGTAAAAGTTTTTTATTTCCAGCATTTTTATTTCCAGCATTTATTTTTACATAATGAATATTACTTTTTCAGATGAATTATAATATTTAATTTTCCCTATTTTTGGTATAATTGCAATAGGAGAACTTTCTAGTGCTTCAGAGGACCATTATTTATCATTATCACTTTATGATACAGCTGAAATTTTCAGAGATGAGAAAGTTTAAAGTATTTAAAAAAAAAAAAAACCAAAACAAAACAAAACAAAACAAAACAAAAACAAAAACAAAAACAAAAACAAAACAAAACAAAACAAAACAAAAAAAAAACCAAAAAAACCCCAAACCCAACATTGCTCTATTGTGTTTTATTTTACATGAGACAAATTGGGAATTTTGCATAATTTAGGTCATTGATCCACTCAGATTAATATTTTGATTCTATCCTTGATTAGTAGAAAAATAAAAGAAGAGTCTTATTCCCATATTTATATTGGAATAATTTTACTCATCAAGACAAGGGGAAAACAAAAATCTTTTTTTTAATAATGTTCACTTTGGCTTATTGAACAATTTTAGTTGCCATAGGTAGCAATTAACTGTTTGTGAGATTACAGCTATCTTTATTAGCTTTAATTTCTATAAGGATGTACCTTCTCCAAAATGTTTTTTAGACAGTGGCAGAAAGTGACTAAATGTAGCTGTCTTGAGTTTTGTAATTGCTAGAGGTAAACCAGTATTTCCTCATACAGTATGCACGTATGTGACTTAGAGTGTAAACACTATGTCAGTCCAATTTGGAACACTGCTAACAGTTTGCATGCAGTGAATTTGTACTGCATTAGCACTAAATGTGATGCACAAAAGTGAAATATGAAAGTATGAAGGATATAAACTACCAGTTAGTCTCTGTTGCAGCTTTTAATCACAAACAGTTCCATTTTACTAGGACAGAACCATCCAATTCATACAATGACCAATAAGTTGCTGTAGCTTAACAATGCTGGATCTTCCTATGCAGTTTTTCTATTATTTGTCAACCGAAATAGTGTTCCTAAATTATGTAGTTACCACTCTTAGCGGATTTTCTCACTGCAAAACCTCTTTTAAATTTTCCTTTTATGTCCTAATAAAGACTTTTAATTGAGTAACGTGACTATGAATAACATAATAAAATGTGTAATGTTGATCTAAAAACCTTGACTATATTTAAATCTGTGGAATGCTCCCTTTGATTGTAAATCCTCAAAGATCATAGGCTTAGCATGGTATGGAAGTCACGCCCAAGATGCATTGACATGAAATTCCTTGATTTGCAGAACTGGATAAATATAGCTGATCAATTATATAACAAATGACTGGGTTTTTTTAAAAAAAAGTAACTCAAAAATATTGTTTGAAGAGCATCTCTGCTGATGGTTGGTCTCAGTAATGGTGATAAAGTCGCCTAAAACCACTCTACTTATTCTTAGTTTTAAAACTTTAATGATTGTATGTAATATTCAGAGTTCAAATACAGACTTTTGCATACTCCATATATATTTTTAATCTTATCAATAATGAGGTACCTATGCTTGGCATATGGTAAGCATCTGATTGTAATATGTTTTGCTCAAAACCACAGCATGCTAGTCCATTTACTTAAGCTAGAATGCTGCAAGAGCTGAGAAACTGGAATAGAGATTAGTTTTATGC
This sequence comes from Hirundo rustica, assembly GCF_015227805.2. Taxonomy (NCBI): domain Eukaryota; kingdom Metazoa; phylum Chordata; class Aves; order Passeriformes; family Hirundinidae; genus Hirundo; species Hirundo rustica. The sequence continues at coordinate 72,362,918 of NC_053451.1, read as the reverse complement.
ATTAGCATTCAGTCTGTCAGAGGGTTTGTTGTTACTATTTTCCAAAGACAATGTACTCTAGAAGACGTACAGCCAGTCATAATGGAATGTGTTCAGAGTATAATAGAAAATCTGAATCTAGAGTATTTTAATGATTGTTTGCTTTTATTTCCCTGAATGATGCTTCACATGGCAAATTGGTATTAATATTTTCTGACTTAACACTACTTCTACTTCCTAATTTTAATCTGATGTAAGTTTATTTCATTTCTTCTAGTAGCCCCAGGACAAACTGAAATCTTGTTGCTGCTTATAAAGAGAGAGAGAAGAGAACCTGTCCAGTAGACTAATGCTAACATGCTATGAAATCCATAGACACTTTTTCTCCCTGAGGAGTAGGTGTGGTGTTGGTATCATGTTGCTGAAATACTTTTTCTTGAATAAAATTGACAGATATGGTTTGAGCATTACAAGACATTGGGAATGGACTGAGGCAATATTAGACTTGCTGACATTAGGACTGGTGAAACATTGGAATGTCCTTTTTTGGGTAGGTCTGCAGTAAAAATAAATGAATAAAGGACAAACAGTGGTCTCAATTCGAAAATCATTTTCCTTCAGAATTTTTCTCCTACCTGCTATTAATTTGCTGCATAAAATTTCCACATTAGTCACCTGGAAGACTGTTTTTCTTTGGTTCTTATTAGCACAGGTTTTGTTCTCTATGTTCAGTCCTCACCCATCTTGAGCAAAACAACCTTGAGTAATATAATTTTGTGACTCCACTCTTGAGAGAAAAATCACCTCTTGTGTAAAAGCCTTGAGTAAAATCTGATCCTGTAGATTCTGCCATCCTTTTGGAATCAGTATTCCACCTAAACTTTATTTTCCAGTAATTGCCTTTTAATTATTCTTTTTATTTTTAAGGAAAATTGAATTTCCAGTCTCAGAACTGGAGGCTTTGGTAGTTCAGCGTAATACATCAATCCTTTGTAGTTTTGGTAAAATTGCCATTGTTTTTTGCTAACGAAAATCCCTTCAAGTTCCTTCAATTTTTGAAGACAAAATATGTCACATGAAACCTCTTGTTCTTTTCCCTCTCAAAAGATAGGGCTGTTGTTTAGGTGCTAGAAGAAACTGCTCTAATTATTTTCTACAAGTGTACCATTAGCCTGAGAATAGATAACTGTTTTTAATTGCTGGAAACAGCTGGGTAATTAATGCTACCCAATTAGTATAAACACTTTTTAATCTTCTTTGAATCCTCCTGTGACCCTCTTGGGTATCATACCTCAATATTTGAAAACAAAACTGGAGAAGAAATTGTGAAATCTACTATTAAAGGCAGAAGATTTAATTTCTGGCTGACAGAAATTTATACATCTTTCATCATAGTCACTCCCAGTGCTTATTATTATGATTATTTATATAGTAGTAGTTACCATCCATTGTGACATGTTTGTACATTGCTGAGAACAAGTAGCTTGTGTCCAAAAGTGCTCAGAATATAAGACTTTGATTATAGTCCTTAAATCCAGTGATTAGTCCATAAATCTATTTGCCTGTCTGTAGCAAATCTCTGTGGAGATATCTCCAGAAGAGATACAGGCAGTTCAGGCTGCAGGAGAAAAGGGAACCTTTTGAAGAATGCATGGCATGGGGAAGACTTGAGGAAAATATTGTGGGTTTTTTTACCCTAACTGTGAAGGAAAGGAACAAATTAAATACAACACTGTCCATAAAGTTGGGGTTTATTTTGTAGACTAGGTTTCTACCAATGCTCTCCCAACATTTCCTCAGGGTTGTCTGCACTGGATGGTACAGTAACAGAGAGAAGTTACCTAAGTTTTTTGAAAATAATATGAGATTCTGACTATTGTTCAGGTGCAAGAGTAGGTCAGGCTGTGATAAACCAAGAAACTGCCCAAACTAGTCTGTTTCTTTTCTAAGACTAGCTCATGCAAAGCTAAATCAGGTTTGTAGCTAAAATACTCTGTAGTCTGAGCTCTGTGTATGTTTGGACCACACAGTTATGTGCTCATGGCCAAAACACTGAACCAGAAATCAGGAAAACTGTCCTTTCCTGTATATGTTTTATGCTCCTTCAAAAACATAAGGAAAACACTGACTGCTTCACTGGAATTGTCTACTATTTGCTAATGTTAACAATGTATGTACATAAATATCTGAAAATAATTCAGTTACCCTAGGACTCTTTATATTTAGTCAAATACTGATATGCTTCTTGTCTATGTCCAATGGGATGGAGCCCACAGAAAGACCGCACTGGTATGTGGGAAAGAAAGTGATTTAAATATTGTTTGAGGGTTACATATTAGAATGGAAATTAATGAAATTCACAATAACTCATTAGAAAGAAAGCCAGGAAACAAACCCAACTTCTATAATCAATAGCTGGTTAGACTATTACTGACTCATAGAATCCTTATTTATTCAGTGCAAAATTATGTTTGAAGAGGAAATTCTTAGTAGAGAACAAGAGAGGAATTTTCAGAGCCCACAAATTATGAAAAGCTTGGAAATGTAAACAGGATGTTGCTGACTTTTAGTTTGGTTGGCTGGGTTTTTAAATACATTCCTCTGAAATTCCAGTCATCAATGAAACATGTATTTGAGAACAAAATATCTGTGAATGGTGTCAAGTTTATTTCTAAAATTTTTGTTACCTCTTTTATAGACTGACAGTACTGCCCATTAGCATACTTCTTTTATCTTGATTTAAACTACCTTGTCTTGTAAATCCAAGCCTATATTAGGTGAAAGACGAAAGACTTAAAAACATAAACACATAAAATGTTCAGAGGCAGCCACATAAAATGGCATAAATTTGTCAAGAATGCTTACCTCACAAATCCTGCACTCAGTTTGTGAAAAAAATAATCATTTTAACATGCAATTTAAGTACAGAAGCAAAAAAGTAAAACCAAAGAAAAAATAAATTGTGCTGTCTACAATTAGCAAATCAGATCAAGTGTCAGAAAGCACTTTAACAGTATAAATAGGTCTATTGAGTAACAGACAATATAAAGATATAAAGTAGTTGTTTACAAACCTGTAAATTTTATTGTGTTGTAGTTTTCAACAATGTGAGCAGGAAAAAATTATGAGCAGTCTTAATTTATTAGACAACAAGAGTTTTCTGTAATGATATCCTAAGCCAACATAAAGAATAAAGTTTTTGAGTCTACTAACTGTAGGACAAATTCTCAAGAGAATTTAGCGATTAAAAGGATAGCAACCACCTTTTCAAAATTTGCTAAATATAGTTATTATTTCTCATATGTAGAATATACCACTCAAAAATATTTTTTGTGACTCAAAACAAGTTCTTTATTACTGTGACCATTAAAATGGCCAACATTATCCCTGAACTTAATTTCTTTAGTTTTTATTGGAAGAAAAAATACTAAAAAGATTGATCTTGGCTGAATATACTGAAAGTTAGGTAATTCATAATTTCATATTGCTGCTTGCCATTATACAAAACAAGTATTGTGATGAACATGTGACATGTACTGAACCCTTGTAAAACTTAAAAAAAATTTGTATGTTTCCAAGAAGACTGATCACCTTTTTCTGTATTGTAATGCCATTATACATTGCATGCTTTTGTCCTGAAACTTATCAATGACGCACTTCTATCTTGATTGATAATTGGAGAACAAATGCATAGAATGCACCACAGGGGAAATCTAAAAAAAAAACCCTAAAAAAAAACCCCAACACCATCCCCCCCCACCCCCATGTGTTCAATGAATGAACATCTAAAGTTTTAATAACATTTTGGCCACAGTAGTTTAGTCAAGTGATGTTTTTAAACTATTGAACTGGGATAGTAAGACATCTATGATGATGATAATAATAATAAAAATAATAAATATTTTCTCTTTCGTTAAAATCAGATCAGCCTAAAGCAATAAACTTATTAATAGCCAAGACAGTTTTCAGACACAGAGTCTAAGCAACAGAAACAACTTTCTGATACTTGGCTTTGTGACACGTGAATTGTTTGCCTTGTTGTCTTAATTATGCTAAAATTATGATTTTTCACCTTCCTTCAGGCCATCCCTTGCCCATATGTATCCTACTGTATCACTGTAGTACAGAGTATCACATTCTTGGCTCTTTGAGATGTACAGGTAAGCCTAAACAGAGCAGAAAACTGAAAGGAACTAATATCTGGGCATTAGATTAAATTCTAATTTTTCACTAATGATGATGGGAGCTTTAACATATAGACCATTTAAGGAAGACACCTACATTTAGTTGTTTTAGTCTGTCCTAATTTGAATCTGAAATCCATACTCTTTTTTTTCCTTATTTTTCCCAATATCCAGGCTCACTGTAGGAAATATATGGCACTTACTGTTCCATTTTTTCCCTTGAAACACAGAATCTGTCAAATAAGGAGAGGCTGAGAACTGGGACTGTTGAGGCCGAGAAGAAAAGGTTCATGGCAGAGTTTATCAAAGTGTATAAACATCTGATGGGTGGAACAAAGAGGAATCCATACTCAACAGTATCTAGTAACAAGCAGTTACTCTCCTGTGAGAAGCAATAGTCACAAATATAAAATAAATTCCATTTAAATGTAAAAAGCCCTTCTTTACTGCGAGAATGATTGAAAACTGTTATAGATTTCACAGAGAGGTGATGGAATTTCCATTACTAGAATTATCCAAATCCCAACTGGACATGGCCCAGGAGAAACCTGATCTAGGTGACCTTGATTTGAACAGGGGGATTGAACTAGACAACCTCCACAGGTCCTTTTGGACCTCAGCTGCCCTGTGATTGAAAATAGTACACTATTTTAGCAGAAAGTATATATGTAAGTTGCTAAGGCTCATATTGATTTTCAACTGTCCTCTAGGAAGGTCAAATAATCTTTAACCCCTACAAACCATAGAAAGCTAAATGAATTACTGCTTTGTGTTTTAGTTTTGGGGGTTTGTGGATTCTCTTCTTGATTGTCTGGTTTCATTTGGTTCCAATCTATAATGTCAGACAATCCAAAGGAATGATATGTTGGTTAACCGTAGATACTTTAGAGGGGAGGGGTAGAGGAGGAAAAATATCCATTGCATAAGCAGTGTTATCAAGTCTGTCTTGTCTTAATGTGAATACATATTTACTTATGCACTCAATTATTCAATTTGAAGCCTGAGAAATTATAAAAAAATCTTTAAACTGTAATTTCTTTTTGGTTGTATCTGTTAGAAAACTAATAGAAAGATTTGAAAGGGTATCTGAATAAACAGGAGAGTTTAAGATATACCTGTATATAAGAAAATGTGGATAACTATATTGCCCTCTAATACACTTAGTCTGTGACATTTCATATGTAGTTGAAAGTATTACAGAACTATAGGATTGAAACAAATTACCTCATTCTCCTAGTACAACATTTGCCATTCAGTTTAAAAACTGATTGGAAAACTTTTATATCTTTAAGGTTGAAACAAATTTTTGTTTCAATCTGATTAATTTTGAGATTGTCCACTCCATAGTCCATCCAAAAATCATTATCTCTGTCATGGGCAGCTAGCAATTCCCTCTTGTATCCAATTAAATGCTGTCATTGTCCTTTGAGTCAGACACATATTACCAGAATGTTAATCGGTCTTTAGTGGCACAAGCCTTGGGGGCTACCTCAAGCCAGACTTCTAATTTTTCACACAGGCAATTTTCAATAGTCCCTTTAAGGAGTTCTGATCACATTTTTATTCCTGCATACCAAATATATATGTAATGTATATTATATGAAATTTCAAATCTTCAGAACATGAATTGGAAAAGTCTGACTGTATATTGCACAGTTTTTCATTAATCCTTGGTACCATTCAGTCTGTCCGTCTCATCATTGGGTAGTGAGAGCACATTAGAGAGAATTTCACCTTAAAACATGTGTCTGATATTTCATCCTTGTCTTCTTTCACTTGAGAATTACAGTGCTGTAGAACACTCGCAAATCACTGTCCATGCCAACTTCTATAATGGTGGCAAAAAGGGGAATGTAGAAAATGTTTCTGATTCAGCCACAAAGATAGATTTCAAACATGCACCTTTACTCTTCAGCCCATTAACGTCAGAACAATAAAACTTCATCTGTGAATAGTGTAGACCTATTGCTCACTGATAGTTTAGGGTGTGTGCATACTTCTTGTTATTGTAGTAATTTTTCCTTTGAAGTGTTTCTGTTTTCACATGACAAACAGTTACTAAATTTTGTAGGTAGCGTCCCAGCTGGCTTGAACTTTACTATGCGCTTAATTCATGTGGTTTTGTACCTGAAAAGACAAACTGAATCCCAACCACAGCATTGTGATTTTGTTAGAGAGATTCTCTTACAGGACAAAGAATTGTGTGTTGAGTAGTTATCAGTTTAGAGGCGATGAAGTAAAAAAAAAAAAAACAAAAAAAACCCCCCCAAAAAAACCCACAAAACAAAAAAACCACCATCAAACCCATCTGCTCTTGTTTTAGAAGTTAATCTATTGCAGATGCATTTTTTTTCAAACTATCCTTTCATGTGCTTCATCTAACCCTACTTCCTGTGATGACTTATTTATTCAGGGCCTTTTTAGGTTTATGATTCAAAATAGCACCTGATTTCACCTCCAAAACATCTTAACTCTTTCTCACTTTGATTAATAGAAGGAACTGAAAAGTTTCTGTGTGCTGTCAGTTCTCTCATCACATGTGCATAATTAAAAAAGAAAGCTTAAACCAGAGTTTCAATACATTTTTAAACTCACTCTCTGTATACTCTTTCCAACCTAGAGCTCAGAAAAAAAAGGGAGGTGGAAGAAAGATTAATGTTCTTTCCTGCCTGAAAGTACAAGTTCAAAATCTCATCTTTTAACTTAGCACCAGGCTGCCAACTCATAGCACTCATGCTTGAGAGGGTTGGTAAAGCTGTGATACTGCATGGAAGAAGACAAGATCCACAAAAGTAGAGAAAAAGTATAACTTCACAGTGAAGTGACTAAGATTTTCACCTGAGAATAAGTACTCCCATTTTCATACATCTGTCCCCAGTATGCCTTCTGCATTTGCTGTGTATACGTTTAGTTTTTATTGATTTCAATTTGCTCTTATTCATTCAGTCTTGGGAAGTAGTCAGTATGAAATAAGGAGGAATAACCCCTCACCTAGAACAGAACATATGACGGGTAAGTATTTAAACTTTTTTTTAAAGTAATATTTACAATTTGAGGCATTTTTCCATCCTGTGTAATTATTTTGGGACTTAGAGTCATCTGTTATTGTTGTCCATGCTGGACTGGGTGTTACTCCATAACTCCTGATTGTGTCAGTTTGTCCAAGCACTGAGAGGGCCTGAGGGTGCTTTCTGAGCTCTGGAGTATTCAGTTGTGAGGGTGAAAGCATTGTAATAATCTACTCTTGACTTACTTAAACCAAAACAAAACTGAACAAACTAAAAGGCCCTGTCTCCCCTGCTTTGTTGTGGCTGTTTTCTTCGCATGATTTAAAAAGAAAGAAGTATAAATATATAAAGTACCTCCAAACTTCAGCACTAGGGGCTTATTCAGTCCTCAATCATATGTCATCTTCTGTGTTGAGAAATGTTCCAGGAATGTAATATATAAATAACTTATTTTTTCTAAGGCTTTGTGTGGCAGAGGCACACTAGGTAACAGTTAGACTAAGGACTCAGCAAGGACTCAATTCTACATAGCAGCAACATAATTATTTCATAAAGCAAAGTGATTTTCATTCTTTCTCATTTTCCTCGTCTCTTGCAGACAAACAAACAAACAAGCAAACAAAACAAAACAAAACAAAAACAAAAACAAGCAAATAAGACAGATACAGCAAGTGTTGTTAACTAATAGACTGACCCAAAAAGTTAGAGAAGTAGGTTGTTTAAGAAGACAGATTTCAAGAATCAATGAAAAGACAACATTCATAAGAGAAAATATGAGCTAATAGTTGTGTGGACTTGGTTTTTATGCACCATGGATAGTACAGTACTGCACTTCACTTCCTCTCCTGTGGAGCAGAGTGAGTTTTTTGGATATTTTTTCCAGTGGTAGCTGATATCTGAGATAATATTATTTTCCCTTGCATTGTTGCTTCTGAAACTTGCCACAAATATAATGTTTAATGTCGTTCTGAATTAAAACAAAGTTCATAGCTGTGCTAACTGCTGTATAAGAATGGATACAGGATGATAACATAAGGTGTTTTTTAAATTTGTTTTTGATTTTTAGTGTCTTGTAGTTTTCCATGAAACAAAATAAAACCCCCAACCCCAATAGCACCCTAAAACCAGGGAGCTCTTTTTAACTCTAAAGAGAAAGTTTCAGTGCAGAAGCATTATGGCACAGCTAACTAAAATGTAAACCATAACAAATTTGATATGTCTTCATATGCCATTAAACAGCAGTCCTCTTAGGTTGACAGCTTCTCTGATTTTGTATTTAATCCTCTCATCATTCATGACAACCACGTTTTTACATAAACTGTGAATATAAAGTGACAAAAAAAATAAAGTCATTGCAGTTTCTGCACCTCATTTTATAGTAACAGATGTAGTGAACTGAGGACATTAAAACAAATTCCAAAATTACCACAATGGAGTATTCAAGGTAACTGCAAGGATGTTTGACCTAGAGCTCCACCTAGAGAAACTTTCATAAAAAACAAGCACTTGTCTAAATCTCGGTATTTAAAGTTTATGGAGTTACTGTCAGCCACAAGTGCATTTAGCTGCCCAAGCTAATGTAAGGAGGAGGCTTATTTGCATTTTAGAACGAATTTATTTTAATTATCATAGAACATTCCTTCACTTCTTTTCCCTGATGATTTAAGAAGGTGAATAGCCATATTTAGAATGCTATAATTTTGAGACTGCTAAAAATTATATTGGATTAATTTTTATACAGAAATCCTGAATGAACACCCCCCTAAAAGACTGGATCTTTCCTTCTCTATTCTATCTTCATCTTTTATGCTAGTAAGTGATACTTTAGATAGATTTCACATCCAACCATGTTGGCTGTTCTCCAATTAATATTAGACATCAAGCTGAATCATAAGGTCATGTTTTCTGGGTTCTGAGGATGAGTAAGGCATGAATTTAAAACTGAGATTTTATTTCATTAATAATATTATGATCAGGAATGTGCCAGAACTGGTTGTGAACTTCACTAACAGCACCAATATTTTGGGAAAGCAATCAACAAAGAGATTAAGATGAGTGAAAGAAAAAAAATGCTTTTTGCATTTTTTGCCTCTGCTCTTTTCGGTCCTCTATGGAAAGCAAGGGGCAAATAGTGCATCTTATTTGCAAATACTGCATCAACCTGAGGAAAATATTCTGTGACAGTGGTAGAAAGTGATTTATGCTAACATGTAACCAAAAAAAAAAAAAAAAAAAAAAAAGCCTACTGAAATAAGCATATTGGAGAAACATTAATACTGGGAGAATAATTTATTCAATATATAGTCAGGTTATAATTTTAATAGCATTTTATCAATTACAGATTTATTTTTTTTCCAAATGGGCTGCAGATCACCATTAAAGAAACAAGTACTAGATAATGGTGCTTACCATTAGCTCACGCCTTTCCAGATACAGAGGTCAGATACAAAAAGAAGAAATATTTAAACTCTTAAATAACTTTCTATATTGCAGGGAAATAGCAGAATTCTGGTAGTTTGAACACTGAATGAGAGCATGTCCTTCTGAGAAGGTAGGTTGGTGAAAATAAACTGTGAATATACATGGAAGAGCTTTATTTTTGTATCCACACTCAGGAGAAAAGTTTCAAGTTAATATAAAACTTCATTTTCAAGTTAATATAAAACTTAGCTTTCTAGGACTTTGCACCTTTAAGAGTATTTTTATTTGATATTTACCTATATTTTTGTTTCTTTGCCTTAATTTCTTTAAAATACAAGATCCAGTAACCTGTACCTTTCAATTGTCCTGAATTGTCATAGCTACAACAGAGAATGGCACAGCTTGAAAGGGCTAATAGCTGAAGAAGGTTTCTCTTCTGCCACAGTGTGAGGACTCAGGGCATTGTGTGCTGAAAAAAGAATGTGGGTCTGGGATTTTCTCTTTCTGATAATTCTCAAGTGTGGGAAGAAGATGATAGTGGGTGTGTTAATGCTCTGTTTTGTTTCTCCATGTCTTTCACATTGTGTAAAAGAGTAATTTGTGTGGGTGGGAGTACATATATTTGGGTTATTAAGAATGTAAATACAGCTAAAAGGCTTTCTGAGACTGGGAAGCCTGACCTGCAGTGACAGTAAATCCTATATATATAATTTTCACTCACTACTGTAATCCATGGATTTTGTTTACCCGTTTCTATATTTGCCAAAAATAGATTTTATTGGAGGAAGAGGGGCAATAATTTAGATTTAAAAAAGCAAAAATCCATACAGTATATCTCCCTTAAGTAAAGCCTGCTAATGCATGGAATATTGTTGACCAGGGTGTATGGGGGGAATTTTTATGCATATTTACACATTTTAATCCTTGTGCCTTCTTAAGGCTAGCATTCATAATTACCACCAAGTGGACATTATAATCTCTAGCAGAACATAACTGGCAGTTTCAGGGAAGGAGCACATTCAGTAAAAAGGCAAATTCACAGCTCTAACAAAAAAAGCTTCCTTTGAGCAATAGCGTTGACTGCTTCATATGCCCTGCCACTTGCAGCCAGGTTTTTAAGCTTTTGAATGCTCTTTGCAACTCAGACAGTTTGTCTGAAGTAGTGGCTTGTTGAATGTGATTATCTTGCATGTGTTGCAGCTGACCTGTTTGTGCTGTGGGAGTCTGATGCATTTAATAATGTGCCCTGGGGAAAGGCAAGCTGTTTCCTGGGGGCAGTGAGGTAAGGAAAGGTAATAAATAATGGAAAATAGATTTAGAAATTATGTTCGAGGACATCTAGTTAATCCCCTTCTTCACAGTAAATTGCAGAAGCGTATTGTTCCTAGCTCTCAGAGGAGAAAGTTCTGCTGTTACCAGTGCACAAGAACTGTAACCTCGCATGTTGTCCCTAAATTGTACTCTGAAAAATACAGAGATTTTCACTCTAAAGGTGCAGGTAGTTTTCTGTAATTTAACAAGACCAAACAAAGTCCTGCACATGACTCAGGGCAATCCCAAGCACAAATACAGGATAAAGGATGAAGGAGTTGAGAGTAACCATGAGGAAAAGGACTTGGGGGTGCTGGTAGATGAGAGACTGGACATGACCTAACAATGCACACTTGAAACCCAGAAAGTCAATTGCATCTGGGCTGCACCCAAAGCAGTGTGGGCAGCAGGGCCGGGGAAGGGATTCTGCCCTTCTGCCCCGCTCTGGTGAGACCCCACCTGGATTGCAGCTCTGGAGAACCTAACATTGGAAGGAAGTGGAACTGTTGGAGTGAATCCAAAGAGCCATTAAGTTGATCAGAAGGCTGGAGCACTACTCCTATGAAGACAGTCTGAGAGAGCTGAGGCTGTTCAGCCTGGAGAAGAGAAGGCTCGAGGGTGACCTCACCAGCAGCCTTCCAGCACTTAAAAGGGGCCTACAAGGAAGATGGAGAAGGACATGTTACAGGGGCGTGTAGTGATAGGACAAGGGGTAATGGCTTTAAACTGAAAGAGAGTAGATTTTATATTAGGAAGAAATGCTTTACTGGGAGGGTGGTGAGGCACTGGAATAGGTTGCCCAGGGAACTTGTGAATGCCCCATCCCTGGGAGTGTTCAAAGCCAGGCTGGATGGGACCTTGAGAAACATGGTCTAGTTGAAGGTGTCCCTGCTCAGAATGTAGTGATTGGAACTTGATGATTGTTGAGGTCCCTTCTAACCCAAACTATTGCATGATTCTATGGTAACACGATTGCTGTTTCTGCAATATGAATATTGAGCCTAATGTCCAAGGCAGCTGGGGGAAAAGGTTAGAGGGAAAGAGAACAAGAGATGTAAAGATGATGAAAAAGATGAAAAATGGGCTAGGCTTGTCAATAGCAATCAAAAATGTTGCACACAAGGAGCTGTGGAACTGTTTTTGGGTTTGGGTTGAATTTTTTTTTTTTTTTTTTTTTCCTTCTTGCCTTTCTGGACCTGATTCTTTCCATACAGAGTTCTGTAAGATGCCAGTGAACTTCAATACTAGCTTTGCTTTCTGAAAGTGTGAAATTAAGTTGGTGCTGCCACTAAGTATACTAGAGTATTCTGGACATAAACAAAAATTAATGAGAAAGAGGTGTAAAATCAATTTCTAGATATGGGGGGTCCTTATACCTTACTGCTTTTTGAGTGAAGGAGAATTTAACTTCCTATCTTTACTAACATTGAAATAATTGATTTTCTTCATTTCTTTTCCCCTTTTTTCTGAAACAGCATATAGACTATTTCTCTGCAAACACATTGCTGTAAAAACATTCTCTCACTATGACTGTAATAAATAGAGCTTCTCTTGGCTGTATTCTAAAATGTATTTGTGTTAATGTACACTTGGAATCCACAGTCTCAAACATCTAATCACATACTGGGTACCCTCCCAGTTGTATGGATTCTGAAATTCATAGCACTTTTACTCCATTGGGATACCAGAGAAGCTACATCATGTCTGTGGTTTACATTCAAATATCTGACAAATTTAATCTTTTAAAATGCCTTTTAGAGGAATGGTGAATAAATAAAAATATTGGTACATGAGTCTCCATCAAAAAATTTTTGCAGTATGTCAGATATCTAGTCTGAAAAACATTAAATATTAGAAAGACCTTCCTGATACTTTATTATTAATTGCCATTGAATATTCTGCATATCCCAACAACTTTATGAAACAAGGAAGTAGAAAGAAGTAATACAGAATAAAAGTATCCTCAGAGAATAACCAGAAATATTCCTGATTCTAAAAACCCATAGTAAGAACCAGTATACTTACTGCAAAGAGAAAATTTGTCTGCCCAAAAGATAGACATGAAATTACATGCGATGAGATGCGTGTAATTTCCCTGAAGAGGCTAGTTTCACACAAGTTAATTCATCACAGGTACAGTCACTATTAAAATTTCTACCTGATTTAACTGGTATTTTCTAAGAAATATGTTAATACCAGATTTACACTTTTCTGTAAAAAATGTTATCTCTTTTTATAGACAGGAGTATCTGAAATCATGTCATACAATGTCCTCACCTCCAACATCAGCAAAATCATACTAGATTACAGTTTGCCTAGTCTCACACCTGTGGACTTCTCAATAATGTTTCCAATGATATTCAGAAATACAAATGGATTGAAATTTCTACAACTATTTTTCTTTACAAATACAATAAAAATAATAATCTGAAATTTTCCATTAATTCTAGTAGTTTTGTTCATCTCCCTACACATTAAATGACAGACATCAGAGAATTGGAAATATATCTGCTACAAGGAAAAAAATTTCTTGAAGCTTGTATCAAGTAAGAAATGCTTACAGACTATTCAACAGAGGTCTTTTTTGGGTCTCACTTTCTTGTTCTTCCATTCTGCAAAGAATCCTTGATGTTTCTATTCTTGAACTTTCACACATATATGTAAACGGGTGTATGTATTTTCTCTCATATTCTTCATGGTAACATTCTTCAGTAAGATACATTGAACTTGCAAGGTGGAAGATAGCAGATAGAGGTTTGAGTTTCCACAATCAGAAGGCAGAATTTAAAGCAATACTCACTCATTTGTGCCAAAACTAAAGTAAAATAATGCTGCAATGGCTAGGCTAAATATAATACCCAACCTACCTTATTTAGAACTAGCCAATTCACCTTTTTTGGTTTTTTGGTTTTTTTTTTCAGTTTGCATGACTGCCTAACACAGGGATAAAGTGGAATTTAGTTTCAAACAAGACTACTCAGGCAATACGTAATTTATACATGACTTAGTTTTTGTTGGCGTTCCACAGTCATTGAAATGCTTTCTTTACACCTTCCAAGAAACACATCAGTTTTGACAGGGTCTTGGCACCTGTCTCCCAAATAACCCTGAGAATGATCTAGAAAAGTGATGTAGTTCTATGTCTGATTGCTCTACACAGCTTGATCTAATAAGCATGTTCTGCAAACAGTTAGAGATTCAGGTTCTGCACAAATATTGTAACAAACAATATTGTCTGTAAAAGAAACAGACAAGTGAAGATGGAAGTGTCACATCATAAAGAAGGAAAAATCAAGCATCTTGATATTTACAGAAGCACAGAATATTCTGAGTTGGAAGGGACCCACAAGGATCATTGAGTCCAACTCTTAAGTGAATGACCTATTGTTTATACCTATACCTTGGTGTTATTACCACCATGCTCAAAAAAAACTCAGCTAATCTTGGTATTCTCAGAGCCTAAAATTGTTCAAGTGAACTTTTGAAGTTATTTTAAAACACATTACTTTGAACAAAGCTACAACATTGGAGGACTCACAATGGGAAAACATTCTTATTGTGCTTTGTCCTCCTTACATGACTTTTTTATTCATATTACAATAGTTTCCCATAAAACAAAAAATCAGTCAGTCCTAAAATATTTATAGACTAGAAATAAAAAATAAATAGCAAAATAAACCCTTCCACCACTACTATAAATGTTCTTTCACAAAACATTTTTTTCTGTGTACGTTGCAAAGACTACCTAAAACAATGAGTAGCTATAGGAACACTGCAGCATAAGGGCTTGCTCAAATATGCTGCTCAGACTTCATGACTGAAGACATGAGTTTTGTCTGAATATTAATTTTAAGCCACTTTTGTGCCTGAGATAAGCTATGTTCTTTGGGGAGTTTGGGGAACTGTGATAAGGCAACATATATGACGTTCTTGAGCTTTAGGAAGTAGGTGACCTTCTGCACATAATTAAAAGGGTCAGACAAGATTTTGTGGAATAGTCTTTGAAACCCCACAGGGAGGCTATAAAGGCTTTTAATTTTTAATTTTTTTCTGGAGACAGAAAAAGTCACCTTCATCTAAAAACACTGTCTAGTCCAAGAAACCTTCTTTGCTCAGGTAGATTGTAATTGTGCATGACATTTTTTAAATCACAGAGAAAATAAATCTCTTTTTTTCCAGATTTCTTGTATCCATGGTTTATAAGTAGTAGAATAAAATTTGAGGAATAAATTAATATTATCTACAATAATGATTTATCCAATAGCAAAGAACTTTGAAGAAAAGACAACTGACAAGTAGGCCTAAAAATATTCTAGTTTTGTGGGAAACTGAATGGGGGTAAAATTAGATTTAAGAGCTAATCTGAGCATGTTGCAGTAGATTATCTGTCAGGATTGTCCTATTATCAGCTGGGAGACAACTAACACTTAATTAGATTTCCCTCATAGCAAAAATCTCATACATATTGCCACAAACTGTATTGTAGAAATGGTCATAGTATAATAATGGAATTTAACTTATTTGTCTGCTTTTATAAACACTGGATGATGAAGGAATCTCAAAATAGCTTAGTTTTGCATGCAAACAAATGAAATGTTTGTGTTTATTTTTAACTATTATTTTTATAAACCCTTTCTTTAACTTTTGAGTGGCAAATTGAATGTTTCCCCACACACCAAAAATTCCCAAAGAAATAAAACCAGAAAACAAGATAAACTCAACTTTGATCTGTCCAAACCATAGGAATATTTCAGTTTTGCTGAATCTGTTTCAAAATTTGCAACACTGCTGATACCTTAGTGTGAAAATGCAGGACTATAAATGGCAATGCCAGTGATAATTATAGTTACAATAATAATAATGATAATAGTAAAGGGAAAGAGCTTGAATGTTGGCATTGAACAGGTTAATGAACAGAGTGTTTCTCACCTCTGTCCTTTATACAGTCCACCAAATTGATATAGATGCTTTCACGTGCTTCTGTTTTCCAGAAAAGTCTTAACTAAGTACTGAGAAATCATCTCTGCAGATATAATCTCAGGGGGCATTTATGTAGATTATTTGTAGGCCTGCAGTACATATCTCCTCAGAAAGGGAAAAGAAAAGAGCAAAGAGGGAGTTCACTTACTAACACAAGATAGCAAGTAAAAAAATAGAAATGTAAATTTCAGAGCATAAAAACGTCCCAAGATTTCTGATTTTGATAGTGAGTACATACCTTCTGGATAAAAACCCCCACAACACTTTATTAGATAAGAGGAGTTGGTTCTATTACCGAGTATTTCCATTGCTAAACAAAAATTTAAGTTAAAAGAATATAGAATACTTCTGCTTCTTAAAATCAGCATATCTTGAACCTCAAGCAGTGATTATTTATTACTGAGGTGTTTGGAGGCTTCTGATGCATAAATTTATTAAAT
The DNA here is from genome assembly GCF_015227805.2 of Hirundo rustica. Taxonomy (NCBI): domain Eukaryota; kingdom Metazoa; phylum Chordata; class Aves; order Passeriformes; family Hirundinidae; genus Hirundo; species Hirundo rustica. The sequence goes on along the minus strand of NC_053451.1, from coordinate 72,346,595 downwards.
TAACTACATTTAATAAAAGTAATATTACATATATATATTTACATTAATTACTGTCAATAATATTACTTAACTCTATGAAAATTGCTTTTTTTTTTAATCATAAAACTAAATAAGAATTGAAAGTCCAATAAATCCTTTCCCTTTTACTTTGGATTAACAAGAATGCTTAGGAATTTTAAGTTATTATGATTCCTTACAGATTTCTACAATTCTTTAAACCAAATGTTTTTTAGAGCAAGATAGTTAAAGATACCAAAGATTAGCCACCAGCACCTTTTTGTAAATTAAATTTAAAATTTTATTTTTTTTTAGTTTTAAATTAAATTAAATTAATTAAATTAAATTAAATTAAGTTAAAATATTCTCAATGCAAAACACCTATTTTTTCAGTTAATGAATAGAAATAGCAACTCTTGTTAGTCCAAAGATAATAGTTCAGTGAAAAAGACCCAAACAGTTAAAACTGGTTTATCCACACTTGGCTTCTAGCCCTGCCCCTGCTGCTATGCTCACCCTCTTCTACTCCTCTGGACCTTAAATCTGGTGGCTTCATTCTTATGTATGTGGGGAGGAAGGGGACCGGATATCATTATTTACCTGCAGTTCTTCACACAGGGAGACGTGCTGGTTATGTCAACAATTTCTTCTTTCTCAGTCTAGGATTCACTTGGGGTTCTCCTTCTTCTCTTTAATACCCTTCTGTACTTTGGCTTGTCTTTGTTGGTCTGTAGCTCCTTTTTAATCCAAATTAACAATTTGTAGTGTCTTTTACATATGTGAGACACTTTGTTCATTTTTGAAACCAATTTTGACGAGCTTCTGGTCAGCACTCCTTTATGAATGAATTGCTCACACTTGTGATGTCTCCTGTGCTCCATCTTTTATCACCACCTCATGCCTGTGCTCCTATGCACCACATTCTGAGATAAGTCTCTGATGTGCATATACTTGAAATTTGTGCTTTGGTATATGTTCCATTCTCCTTATGATCTGGAGAAAAAATGTGTCTTAAAAAACAAAATTAGCCTTGTTTCTTCATTAACTAAAAAACATGCATTAAAAAAATGCATATCTTAAACACTTTATGCTTTTTTAAAAATATAATTAGTTTCAGCTGTGTCCATGATTATCACAGTAAAATAAACTCTATGAACAACAGGGAAGAGACTCAAGATTTTGAAATTCTCAAAGGGTAAAGTATCATAAATAAAGCATATAGTTCTATTCTTAAACAAATCACACTAACATGAAAAATTCCAACCCTCTGCTGAAAACTCAATAAATCTTACCTTATAATAAATACAGGAATGTTCATTAATACTTAAGTGCCTTTTAAGAAGTATGGACCTTTCACAAGAAAGACCTCTAAACTTGACCTGATAAAGATTTAATTTCAATTATTTAACCTACAGATTATAAAAGCCAAGTAAAAATCCTTTACTTGATGTTCACTTACTTATGAGGTAAGCTTATAGGTTGAAATGTTCAATATATATATCAGAGGACTTAAAACACATAAACAGGACCTTATATTGACATCACACATTTCTCAAAAAAATTATAATATTGAAGTTTTACTAAAAACCCCTCACACTATTATTACAGAATAAGACATATGAATATTAGTTATGTATTATTTATTACCACTTATTTATTCTGTCCAGTACAACTGATAAGATGGTCATAAAGGAATGACATTTCTATTTTCAACAACTTTGAATAATCTTTCTTTGCATTCTTTATGGACTCCTTTCTTCCATTTCAAATAGATTCAGTCTATGCATAATCCCCTTGTGTTTCTACTCTCCTTTCCAACATGAAGGGGTTTTTTTTGTTTGTTTCTTTTCTGACAGCATCTTAATTTCTTGTGTTTGTATTCAATTAACTCTGACATGCTTTTCAACTGCAGCATTTCCAAAACTATGCATATATTATTTATACCATCTAACCAATGTTTTTGAGATGTCTATTTTTTAAGAGTAAACACTAGTTAATGTAAGTTAAATTGAGTCAGAAGGAACAGTTAGAAGATGGAACTAAAAAGATGAGCTCATCTGGTTCAGAGGAAATAAATAACCACTAGACAAGCATGTGGTGGTGCAAGAATTGTTTTATCAAGTTCTTAAGTAATTTTGTTAAGTTTCATAAGAAGTTTTATGTTATGGTTCATTCCACTGTGCCCCCATTTTCTGTAATGGTTCCTCCCCTACGAGTTTGCTGTATAGCGAGTTGTTTTATGTCAATCATCCCACCCCCTCACCTATCCTTGTCAATCCCCTCTCCCCCCTGCTCTGGGGCATCCTGTCTGTCACTTTGGGACCCCTCCCTGGACTTGGGAAAGTCCCAGGAGAGGTGTCAAGTGATAGGCTGGTGCCTGGGAAATCCCCTTTTCCCCTCTTGTGAGTGGTCCGATGTTTAAAAGTGGACACCCCCTGTTATCCCCCCGAATTCCCTGATTTGCTGACCTGTTGTTGCCACCCCTGAATCCTCCCCTGTTTATAAGTTCGGGGAGGGAAATTCAAAGGCGCTCTCTCTGGGCAGTTTGAAGAGTGGCGGAGCTCCCGCCACTCTGACTTTAATACACCATCATTAAACCTGCCGAGTAGAGAGTCGACCTTTTGTCCGCCCCCACAGTCACGACGCAATCAAGGCCAGCCGCTGGCTGGGAATCGAGACCCACAGGAAGAGGTTGCTTGCTTGCAACCCCGAACGGAACGCTTTGGCCGCTGTGCAGATCTGAGCCAGCCAGGGGCCAGCGCCTGCCAAGCATGGAAGGACACAGCTACACAAGCACATGCACTTTTTAGTCAAGAATAGGGGTGCTAGCACCACTTTAAATAATATTTGGTCTGAATATTTTGAAGGACTTTTGGATATCATTAGGAATTTTGTCAGCTGAGATTAATTATTTTTGTGCAGATCAATGTGTTCTGCAAAGCATGATCTTGTGGTCAGTATAGTCCAAGAGGCATGGAACACACTGATGTACTGCATGTGCCCCTCTAAGTATAGGACATGTGAGAACATTGCTTGACCTTGTTCCCCCACACTTTTTTATTTAGCAGAGTACACACATAACAAAGGGATTCTACATGGGCACAGGTACCTATGTTTGTTTGATTAACCCTGTCTAGGTATAGGAAAATGAAAGCTTTCTGTTGTCAACACCTGCTATATTGTTCAAAGTGACTAATATTTGATTGGAGAGATTCTTTCTTCTTCCCCTTTAGTTTCAGGCTCTTTCTCTCTCTGTATTAAATTAACCTTGAAATGTTCTGATACAGTGATTAACAACTAATCATCCAGAGGAATATGAAATAGTATTTTCCTTAGCATTACCAGAGTGCATGTCTGCTCTCAAAACTTTGATTCTGACTAATAATTTGTAATGGCTAGTATCTCAGAAAATAAATTTAATGGAGATTTTGATAAATTTAATTTTGAAATTTATGGGGCAAACTTTCCTTTAGGGAGTATCAATTACTTTAGGGAGTATCATATTATATATGTATATAATACTTTCTTTTTTTTCCTACACTGTATGGACAAAACATTAGAATTACCTTTTTTTTTTTTTTTCCTTCTGGTGTAAATATAGAGGCCTAAACTGAAGCTCTAGATTCAGTGCTTCATAATTAATCTGGAATAAAGCAGAGATTTATAAAATGTATGCACTCTTTCCTTTAAATGAATTAGAAACTCAAGAGCAGACATGTCATCCCTGTTCTTAGGCCTCATTGCAACATTCTTCTGTTTAGAATTTTAAAGAGCCTCTTACTGAGGGGAACAAACAAACAAACACACAAACAAACAAACAAATTTAATCATCCTTGTATGCCCAAATTACAGTTTATTTGTCATCTACTCATAATTACATAGTCTAGTTGTGAGTAGTTATGCTTAGATTGCAAAATTACAAGAAGTCTCAAAAACAGAATTACATTTATTTGGCCAGTGTACAATAGGATCTAGTTAAACAATTACTGCTGCTCCCTCAGCACTTCGCTGTTGGGAACTACTGGTATTTTAAAGCTTCTGACATGAGGACAGCTGACTGAGTACAGATTTCTTTCTAGTATTATGAACCATCTTCTGAAGGATTAGAGAGGAAGAATCTCATCTGTTGTAATGCATTAATTGGGTTTATATTTCATCGGATTTGTAATGTTCCCTTCTATCTGTCCCTGCCCAGCAGTGCCCATTCCCCTCAAACCTGATCCTGTTTCCTCCCACTCATCACAGATTGGGTGATGCCTCTGGGTCTTGCCTCTGGGCCCTGCCCCCTGGGGAAAAAGCCACGGCAGGGGAGGGGCCAGCACTCTCTGGCATCAGCGAGTCACCGGGAAAGGTCTCCAGCAAACCACAAGACTTAAGAATAAAAGCTGTAATACCCAACCCGGTGCCAGAGAGTCAGACTCTTCTTTTGCCATTGGCGGCCGTCTAATCTCGTGGGGGAAACTACACTCATCCTTAATACTTAAAACAACAACAACAACAACAACAACCAAACAAAAAAACCCAGTGCCTATGTGAATTTACTGCTTCACAGACTTTAGGAAGCATATAGCATAAAGTCATAAATTTTTGTGCAGTTGCTAAAAGGTTTTTGACCATCTGAATATATTAATGCTTTTACAGATGATAACAGATCATTAGGAAAAGAAACAAACTAAACAAACTGCTGGACGCAAATACTCAAACTTTCCCAGAACTGTGCCATTTATTCTCATTCAGTACTCCCCTGGAAATTTCTAGGAGGTAATTTTTTCATATGTCCTCTTGTTACACTCCAGGCCATGCAATGTATCTTGTTTCCTGATATAAACATACTTCTCTGATAAACTGAGACACTGCCTTCCACTGTTTTGAATGTTTTGAATGTTCTGAATGGAAAAAACAAACGGCACCTTAGTCTCAGAAGGCCACTATGTGGACTTCAGGAGAAAAGGAAGGACAAATAACAGTTGATACTGACTTGACTGACCTGCTATAGGACTAAAGTGTTTACTACCATCACAATGTTTGTTTTCAAACCGGCATAAATTGATTACGATATCCACACTTTGCAAAAAGAGGGGTTTTTAAATGTTATCAAGATTACTTGGTCAATCCTAAAGAATATTAATTCTGTATTATTTTTTATAAACAATCAAGTTCTAGGATATTCAAATCACTATGATATATTAATACAAGATTTTAAATTTCTCAGAGAAGAGGAGAAATAAAAATATTAATCTGATTATACAGCACACTGTAAAAATGTCTGCCATCCCTCTTACTTTTAAGCTTTATGTTCCCACTGAATATGTATCTGTTTATCCAATTTTTCTTTATACTTCTTACACACTTTTGTTTTTTTCATGGATAAAATATTAAAATGAGGATGACAATAAACTGAAAAAAATTGAACAGGAGATCAGGACAGGTATAAATCTTCCTTTAAATCTACTATAATATAACATATGTCTTATTAAATGTATAGTATCCTAAAGTGCAACAATTTATGAAAACACTAAATCAATAAATGTCATCATAAAAATGGTTGAAATTGTATATATAGAAGTATTGAAAGCAGATAGGAAATTAAATAAAGAAAAATCCGCAACACACACCCAAAAGAGTATGAAGAGATTTGAACAATACAAGAATACAATAAGCTTGTGGTCATTATCAAACAGAGTGGATAAAATACTAGAAATTTTATTGTTGAATACCATCAGTGATAGAAAGGAAGGAAAAGTACTCCATTGCTTGTCCTTGTTTCTTGCTTTTGTTTTATAAATTATTGAAATTACCTTGGGTTTTTACAGTAAGACAGCATAAGTAAGATGCTTTCCATTGGAAAACCAGCAAATGAAACCCATTATTCAGGGGAATCATGAGAAGATTGGTGGGTTTTTCTGGCTAAAAACATCTGTTATTAGTTCATTAGCATGAACAAAGTGAACCATCAAACATTGATTACTCTTACTTTTTGTCAAGTAATGGATTATACTCTTTTGTATCAGGTAATGAAAAAACAATTTATGGAATTTCACAGTATTGATGCATTAGTATTGCTACTGTTGCCACAAAACATGCTAGTTTCTTATTTTTATGTTACATAAGGGTTGAAGTATTCTAAACAATTCTCACCATGCCATATGCAAACTCTTTATATCTCTGTAAACTTTACTATCTATTATCTATCATTATATTTTAGGATGTCCAGGATATTTTGTTTACTTAATGCCAAAACCTTCCGTAACATAAAACGTCATCTTCTTAAATCCTCAGGGAAAGTCTATGTGAAACAAGAGCTTTTATGGTGTGAGTAAATCTTATAAAGGTTAGTCTGCACAAAGAGAATTCAAGTACACAAACATGACAAAAAAGTTTCTGTATTCGTATAGAAAGACTGAATGTCAACATTTTTATTTCCCATGTTCCAGAATCATTGTTTGAATCCATCATTCACAGCAACTTGCATGACATGTAGGCTCCACAGACCATTGCAGAGTTAGCAGGAAGCCCCTATGACAGATAATTTTGTTTCCTTTTCTAATTGTTGAGTCTTCGGATATATGTGCAGCAAGTGCAAAGCAGCACAGCTGCAGAGTTACTCAAATTTAAAAAAAAAAAAAAAAAAATAAAATAAAAAAAAAAAAAAAAAAAATTGTCCAAGTGGGAAAAAAAAAAAAAAAATCTCAGGAAGCCTCCTAGGCAAGCAAATAAATGCATTTGCTTTAATGATTTCTCTAATTTTATTGAAGAAAATAACAATCACCATAAGTAAAGCTTCTCTTACTTCATATATTTCTGTTAGAATTAAAAACCTGGATTTTAAAGTTGTTAGAAAGAAGGGTAATATTTTCTTTAAAACATTCTTCTTATCTGATATATATAAAAACACTGAATGTGTATAAGAGCCAACTTTTCATTGTCTGAAAGCCCATACATATGCAGACAGCAAATTTTTTTTTTCTTTTTTTCACTGCATTTCTTTATGTGTGTATTTATAATTTAAGTAGCTACATTACTTTTAAATTTGAAACCTGGAATTATACAATCTACAGACTTCCTACCAGCCCAATGGCCAGATTAGTAAAATATATCATGTCTTTAGGCACAGATAGTATAAAAACTATCTTCAGTCTGAGCAACTTAACATCCTTCTCTGAGGGACAAACATTCCCTCCTTGGATCATTCATATCAGGTAATTTAACATCCTCATCAACTGACTTGTAGACAGGAATATCCTTATAAAAAACCAGTGTGGTTACCCAGAGATTAGCTTCTAATGAATCCCTTGGAAGTTTGTTTTCACCTCACACACACGCACTCCTCTCTAAGAGCCTCATAAAAATTATTGAAAAACTTGTTACATAAGAGAGTTTTATTGACAAATGTAAATATTCTAGACAGCAATTCTTTTAAGAAGGCCTCCCTTACTGCAATGTAAATCAGGTTAGGGCAACTAAGCAAGGAATACTCACTGCTGGATTCAAACTGGAATTAGATGAGAGAACTGTTAAGATGCTCAAGCTTGGTCAAACTCATTCATGGTCTAAGGTGGAATTGTCTCAAGAACTAGGGAACCTCTAATTCAATGGGGAGAGATGTAAGAAGTCTAAGCATTTCCAGGATTTGCTGGCAGCTACCTCAGGGAATTTTTTGTTTGTTTAGAATTGCGGTATTAGTATGCACAGATGTTCAGTCAATGATGTTCTAATTGTCTATACTCAGTTTCACTCTGCTCATTATAAGACAGTAATATATGCTAGCCATTTCTTACCCCTCTGAATTTTTTATAAATAAATATTAAGGAAAAAAAAAAATTGGGAAACATTACTAGTAATTAATTAGATGGACAGTATCACACCAGAAATAATAAACTTTTTAAAAGAAAACTAGAACTGAAATCAGAATCAGTGGCACATGAGAATTATATGAACTTTTGATTGCTTGCTACTGCAATGGAACTAGCAGTATCAACTAAGGCTCAACAGACACCATTGTTGAGGACAAGGAAAGCAGAGAATATTATGCAGATTAATATCACAGGATCTGGATTAAGTTTCTCTGTGTTGTAGGCTGAATATTTTAAACTTTTAATAGGAAATCAAAAACTCTGGATCAATCACATTAATTTAAAAATTTCAGATGAAACTATTAATGGAGTTGACTTGAAACAACTTTTTGTATCAATAAATAAGAAGGAATAAATAGCTTTGAAAGGAATGCATGAAATTGAAAGATACACAATCTGATTGAATACTCCCTAAAGTCTTAAATTGTATCAGATTGCATAATTAAAACTTTTGCAGAATCATAGAGTCATAAATGGTTTGGGCTGGAAGGAGACCCTAATGCCCTGTGGGCAGGGACACCTTCAATTAGACCAGGTTGCTCAGAGCCCCATCCAGCCTGGCCTTGAACACTGCCAGGCATGGTGCACTCACAGGATCCCTGGGCAACCTTTTCCAGTGACTCACCACCAAGTAAAGAATTTTTCTTAAACCCACTCTATTTTAGTCTGAACCCATTCCCCCTTGTCCTGTTACTACATGCTTTTGTAAATAGTCCCCTTGCCACTGCTGTCCATCGGGACTAAGCCATTGGACACTACCCTCTGGATGTGACCATCCAACAAATTCCCAATCCACGTAACAGTCCACCCATCAAATCCACCAGTCTCCAGTTTGGAGAGAAGGATATTTTGAAGGACTGTGTCAAAAGTTTACAGATGTCGGGATAAAAGACATTTGGGGCTGTAAATACAACATGCACTTTCTCCATCATAGAAAGCCACTGGGTTGGACAGACAGGATGTTTCTTCAGTGAATCTGTGCTGAAGGAATTACATTCCTCAAATTACATTCCTATTCTCCATGTGCCTTAGCATAGCTTTGAGGAGGATCCATATAAGGATGCTGATACAAGAAAACAATTATTTTAAAGGAGAAAAAGAAAAAGAAAAGAAAAAAAAGGAAAAAAAAAAAAAAAAACAAACACAAAAACACAAAAACCCAAAGCCAAAACACCAAAACCAAACCAAACCAAACCAAAAAGCAAAAAACAAAAACAAAAACCAAAAAAAAAAAGGATAAGATTTTAACATGTTCAGAAAGGCAATACTTCACTGTGAATTTTAGGCCAAAGACCAACACAATTCATTATCTTGGATTTCAGGATAACAGAACTAATTGTTTTTCCTCTTTTTCATCCACATAGCTTTTTTAAACTAATATTTCTTAATATAGCTGAACTGACTAACGGGAAGCTCCATAAGAATCAAGTACAAGAATTTTTCTGCTGTGAAGATTTTACCCCCTAGATTTCATGTACATTTCTTCAACATTTTTTTTAAGAGAATGACATCAGAGATCTGTTATTGTGATGTAGCAGATGTGTGAAAACACACGTGAAAACACACGTGAAGCCGCTCTCCCTCTCCCCTCAGAGCCCATGTTCTGTTTCAGCTAGCTTGAGAGAGAAACCACTTCAGAAGGAAACTTCCTTCAGGGTCTTAAAAGCTACCCAGAGGAAAACCCCTTTTCTTCAGAGAGAGCAGGCGTCCATCGATGGCAAAAGGATAGAGTCTGCTCTCTGTCTGTGGGGGATCATGGCTTTATTCAGGGGTCCTGCCCCTGCAGAGTCCGGAGCTCAGTCTGGTCCCCGTCCCTTGTCCCCATCCCAGTGCAAGAGAGGGAGCCCCTGGCCGTCCCAGGGCTTTTTCCCAGGAAGGACAGGCCTAGAGGCAGGGACAAGCCACTACCCAATCAGGGACAAGGTGGGAGTGGAACTGAGTTGGGTTACATTCCAGTGTGGGAGGATGGGTGGGGAAAAGGAGCAGGGACGAACCACATGATACAGTTTCCAGGGGGACAGGGTGGTACAGAAGAAAACATTACAAAACCCAATATAAAAATGAAATACAATATAAACCAAATTAATGCACTACAACACACAAGAAGGGACTTAACACACATAGGAGGCCCCAAAAATAAAATAAAATAAAGGCTCCATGTCCATATTGATGTTCACAGAACTATAAAACAGCCCATACTGGAAAGGACCTTGAAAGAATGACTGGTCCAAACTTCCACAGTAGAGATGAGATTAAAAGAATATATAGATGGGATTATCTAACTCCACCATGTCCAGTTTAATTCTGTTTCATAGCAACATTTATCTCAGCAGCTACCAATATCAATGTGCTTTGTTGGCAGATGGGATCATGGTGCATCCTACAAACCCTTCTTTATTAAAAGAAAAACATTGTCCCTATGTATATAAAAGTCCAACTTTTAAACTTCTTTTCTTTTTTATTTTTTCCATCAGTGCAGCAGAGTAGTAAAGAGAATATTCTCAGTTTGGTACTTTGATTATGAGGTTGGGGCACTTTGATTATGTGGTTGATTAATCATAATCTGCCAATCAGTAGCCAAATATTGCCAATGCAGTGTCTAAATACCAGCTCTGTCATCTATTGCAATGGATTATAGTGTCATCAGGTCTTGGTCCCTATTGTTGAATCATGAGGTTTAGTGAGAAACTCTTGCTTTCTAAATATCTCAGAGAGATCTAGGTGTAGCTTGGTCTACCTAGTCTCAGATATGGTCAACAGTTTATGTCTATCAGGTTATAAAATAAAAAATATACCTACTTATTGACCTATTTTTTGGAAGTTATATTAAAAACCAAACTCCACTGAAGAAAAAAATCTTTGTAAGGGCGGAAGTGTATCAACTGATTCACAAATAGGTTTCTTTCCTAAATGAACTGTAGGATCTTTTGGTTATTTTTGCATTTGAAATGGCTTTATGACCAAGGGGAATTTCTAAATATGGGAATATTATAAATGTCAGACTGGCATATATGACAAAAGACACTTAACCAGCTGTTAAATTCAGTGCTGCATTTTCAATTTCTCTCTTCAGGTAAAATCCCACTTCTTTTAGTGCTTGAAACTCCACATTTGTGGAGCTCCATCCTATATATGATGTCAAATAATTTTCCTCAGGAAAACACAGTAAATCAACTAAATTAATACTTTAGTGTGCATATTTTTTAATTTTATCTAAGTACTTTTATCATTTTCTTAATAAAATATATGATAGTTAACTTGATCTACCCATAGAATATAGAATGTATAATATAATGAATCTTGGAAGAACTGCTGTTCACTGGATATTTGCTGCCATCTGCAGCCAAAATGTGAAAAATGTTTTTCTGGAAATAAAATTCTGATATTTAATATTCAGTGACCTCCCAACCCCAAGAACTTGTTTGTTCTGATTATAAAATTGTTAACTGAAAGATATAAGTGGCTACAACTATCAACAAGAATAAATTTCTGGGAAATCTGCTGAGCACTTAATATTTATTTGGGTAGCTTTTTTTTCTATGGGGATTTTTGAAAGTATTTTTATTTGGAATAAAAATTGAGCACAAAATTAAAGACAAAAATTACAGAGGGCTATAAAGGTAGGTAAATGATCAGCTGTAGCTCAAATCTGGTTCCATTCAAACCCATTTTAATAATTATACAAAGCTTTCTTTTTTTTTTTTTTTTTTTACCCTTGGGCTATTCTAATGTGCTTGGAACTTTGCTGAAGTATGTCACTTTAGCTCTTCCCAGCATGGACAGGAGTAAAGAGCAGTTTTAATATTTTGGTCACATTTTGTTTCTAAATTACTACTGAGGCATTAAATTTGGCCCCAAAAAAGGAAAAAAAAGAGAAATATTTAATGAAAGCATATATCAAAGAAAGTTTTAGTTATTCACTCTCATTGTTACATAATTTCATATATATATTGTCTTTTTTTTCAATATAATTTTCAGATAATATGCACTCTATTTCAGTTTCAGAAATAACCATTATTTGTGAAGATGAGTTTTTAGGTTGTATTGATTAAATTTCTCCACTTTATATTGAGCCTTTCACAATAATAAAATTACTTGTTTATAAAAATGCAGTAAATCATGTAGGTCATATTTATAATACATGTTATTTTATTCTCTTTTTTTTTTCTTCTACTTTTTCCATGAGAGGATAAGGGTATTGGAATGGTTTGTTTTGGAAAGCACCTTTAGAGGTCATCTAGTGTTCAGGGACACCTTCCCCTAAACCAATTTGCAGGTATCAAAGCTTCATCAATCTCTCTTGAGCACCTCCACGGATGAGGCTTCCATCCACAGCTTCTCTGGGAAACGTGTTCCAGTGCCACCACCCTTACTGTAAAAAAAAATTCTGCTTTATGTTCCCCTTATAGTCTCTTTTAATTATTAAAAGGGTGCAGTAATGTCTCCAAAGCAAAGGTGGAGATGGAAGCAAGAATATGGGTTTTTTATTATTATTTCTGCATAATTTTGAGGCAATTATATTTTCTATTAAGTTGATGCACTGAAGTCAGTAAGATTATTTTTCATAAAGTTGGAATGCAGTTAAGAATCTCAGGCCATGTCTTTAAGAGGATTTCATATCTAAATCATTGCAGTTTATTTACTTAGAAAAATCCTCTGGTCACAGAGTCCTCTTTGAAACTAAAGTTGTAAAAATGCAAATGTGACTAATATTTCTGTATTTAGACCTTCTACCATTCCCCTTTCTCTTCCCAAACCACAGCCCTCAAAACAAAAACAAGCAAACAAACAAAACCCCCAAAACCACCACAACAAAATGAACAAACAAACAAAAACCCCCCAACAGCAACAAAAAAACAAGAAAGGTTTTCCATACTGGGTATTGCATGTAAATCTTTGTGATTGTTTTGAATTGCTGCACTACTGAGCTGCACAGCTTAATAATTCCGTTGGGTGTTCATCTCTCAAAAACATGTGATGCTAGTTATCATGCCAAAATGTATTTTTAAAGTTGAAATTATATTTGGTCTGCAGTGCGTTCCTTTCAATGAGTTCAGCTGCAGCCTGTGCCTTGCTCTCTGTCATCTGCATTACAATAGTAGTGACTTCCTTGCCTCTGTGGGCAGTCAGCCAGAACGACAAAGTAACCCCAGTGTCTCCCTGTGCTTTCACTGCCACTTCAATGGACTACTGCTGTCAGCAGTGGAAATACAATAAATTGAGGCTCTTTCTTCAGTAGAAATCCTAAGACAGAATTAAGGCATACTTCAGTATTTTACAAGAGACTGAGACCATCTGTTAAGGTCCAGCTGGATGGCTCTTGGTCTAACAGAGTGGAAATGGATCTTGTGACTCTCTATTTAGGTGGTTTCTTCAGCTATCTTTCCCATTGTTAATGTTTCAGTAATCACATTCTGTGTCACGGAGCGGTCAGAGCAATTTCCTCCCTCAGGTCAAACCTCAGGGGTTATGCTTTTAATTTAATTAATTAATTATCAACTTGCTGAGTTCAAGTCCTGTTAATCTTTACAGCGGGGGAAGAAAAACAGGGAAGGAAAAGAGGAGGAATATATGAATGGAGAAAACATTTCCATTTTAAAAGGCAAATTTAGGAATCAGATGTCATACCAGCTAAGAGAGCAACAGAAAGGTTAGGAGACACTGAAAGTTATTCTTTCCGGGATATTCTGTGATCCCCAAAAATGGACTGTTTATTCACCAAGCTGTAAGTGTTTTACATTACCCATAAATCTTGAACACAGGCTTCATTAAGGCTCATCCCATTTTTTAACTTTTTTTTTTTTAAAACACATCAGAAGCATTGCCAAAGGTAGTAGGAAATACCTGTCCACCTCCTTCAGGTCAATGGATTTGATATCCTGGTGGTCATTTATCTACTCATAAATTAACTCAGAGAATTAAAGACTGAATCACATTCTGCTTTGTACTAAGAGACTTAATATGTATGAAAACTGTAGTCTCTTCCAGCTTCCAACTGCACGTCCTCTGACTTATAACCTAGTTTTCACTTTAATGTATCACAGCAAATGCAGTTGTTGAACTACATCCTGAACTGTATAAAAAGTGCATATGGAAACTGGTTGAGAGAGCTGGGTTTGTTCAGCCTGGAGAAGAAGACTCTGGGGAAATCTGACTGGAGCCTTTCAGTGCATAAAGGAGGCATTTTACCAAGGCCTGTAGTGACAGGACAGGGCACAGTGGTTTGAAACTGAAAGAGGATAGATTTAGACTGGACATAAAGAAGATGTCTTTTAGAGGGGTGAGACATTAGAACAGGATATCCAGAGAGCTAGAAGGGGCTTCATTCCTGAAAGTGTTCAAGACCAAGTTGGATGGAGCCTGGTTGAGTGGAAGATATCTCTGTCCATGTACTAGATGATTTTTAAGGTCCCTTCCAGATCTAACTATTCTATGGTTCTACCATGCAGAATGCATTTAGAGAAGAGTTAGAGACAGAAGCAGAGAAGCAAAAACAACTTTTTCTCTTTTTTTTTTCCTTGAAACGACCCCAAAGCATAACCCCCATATACCTTATCTAAGTTTTCTTGCTGATATTCTTTAATTGAAACTTTTAAAAGGTATCTTAATAGAATGCATTAGTAACTAACTTTTCACATTTCAAAGAAAAGATAAAATTGAGGACCAATCTTTCTTTAAAGAACAGATATGAAAATTTACAGAATTTAAGTAATACACAGCACAATAACTGTATTGTACTCATTATATCATTGACTCTTCTTTCAGGTGACACAAAAGTGTAGTCTATTCATTAGAGTTCTTATATTTTGACAGAGCAAACTTTTTGTTTTGAGAAAATTTGTAGTTTAAAATGACAAATTGTTTGCAACTTCATCACATTTTCAAGTTTTAGTAATTTTTTTTTTACTTTCAGTAAATCTACTCAGACAGAAAAAGTACAAATTGCTTGCAATTTTTTCTTCCTATTTAGCTAGAATAGAACAACATAGCTTTTGAAAAATCTGCGTGTTAATGTACAGTCTCAGACATGTTTTGTGCAAATCAAACTAGATACAAAAGACAATGTTAAAAGCTAGGTCATCTCAATGAGCACTTAGGAGGATGGGTAAGTAATGCCTCAATCGCTCTGCGTCCTTCTAAGAAAGGTAATAATGTCATAGACACCAAGGGAATTTGTGCTCTCACATTCACATCGCATACACTCTATATACTGTTTCAGTATTTGGGCGGTTGTTTTGGATGAGGATGATTTGGACGGGGTTTTTTTTATTGGTTGTTATATGTTTTAGTTTATGGGGGTTTTTTTCTTTTCTTTTTTCTTTTGTTTTGTTTATGCCTTGTTAATTTAATGGACACAAACAGCCAAAATCCACACAAACTTTCAGTAGGCAGGTAAATTAAGTTAAATCTCATTTAATTAATCTATTTAAAATCCAGTGGAAGACCAGGCCTACTTATTTTAGTTGGAATGGACAGGCTGGAATTAAAAGCATATTCAGAATTCCATAATCACAACACAAAATTCAGTAAATCTGTGACTGTTTAAATTTGAATTTGAAATTTACTGGTAGAAAATAATTTAACAGAACCAGCAGACTATTTTACTTTAAAAATCCGTGTTTTATTAGTGTTATTCAGGTATTCAGCAATTGATTGTTTATGTAAGGAAGACATTTTAAAGAATTGTTGTAAGCCTCTAGACAATACCAACAGGCCAAAATTAATGTATAGTAAGAGACAGTTCTGTCCAAGAAAGTTTAATAAATCAAAAGAATTTATGCAGTGAGTGAGAAGAATTACAGAACCCAAACAATTTGCAATCAGGTGACAGATGAAAAATGCATACGATGACTTGACTATAGGGCCACTGCTCTAACCTGGTCTCCTTTGCCTTAGAGGTATTTAACAATCACTTATCTTGTGTCCATTGCATCCCAGGGATAGCCTAAATTGTTAATGTGAAACACTACCTCATAAAAAGAAGTTTGATTAAATTTAATGACTTTTTCAAGTGACTGTTGTGAAATTGAGCTCCCCATTATCTCTTCTAATGATTTTAAATATTTCATATGGATTAACTGGATAATTAAATCACTAAATGACTAGTTTATGTTTCTTAAATTATATGTCAAAGGTTACAGGAAAGAAATTATATTGTCTCTGAACTCTGTTGGAGGACAGAATAGTTTTACAAAAATGTGTGTTCTGAATAGAGACCAAAAGGAATCATGTTCCTGTCAGTATATTTCTTTCAGTTAAAACCAATGCTATTGTTCTCTTCAAGGCATTTGGGAAGAAGAATATGGTTGTTTTAATATTCATATTTTCAGAGAATCCTTCTGTGATTATCTATTTTTTTTGCGCTACACAATATTGCTTTCTCACCAATGCACTCAGAATTAAACTGCATTGAAAATTGAATAAATTTCTGACAAATTATTGGTTCAGAGAGGAATGTAAAATAATAATAATAATATTAATAATAATAATAATAATGCAAATTTTAATTTAGAATTCAGTGTGCTTACTGGCATTCTGGACAGAAAAAAACTTAAACACAAGTCTATGTGGAGGCACAGTTTGCTCTGTTTAATTGATCAGAATAAAATGTGTTCATTGTTGACTTTTCCATATCAGTTAAAGTCCTTGCTAATCTTTTAACTGTTCAGAGATAATTTATTTTGTCCCACGGTAAAATACAAGCTTGGAAATGCTATGAACTTATTCCTGCAACAGATTCAACTGTCACATTTTTTGAGTTTAAGTTATCATGTGCAAACACATGATAAATACATAGTCTGATTTCAAAAATCATTTCAATTCTGCTAAAATTCTACTGTTATAATACATGATAACTTGTTGGAGCCAAGGATTTCCTTTGAATTTCTGAGCTGATAAATTCTTAGGGTTGAATGCTTTGCATGAGTAATGCAACACAGATTTATTAAAACTAGAGGAAGTAGGTAAATTTACATAGATTTGGGATCTGTCCCTTCCTATTTAATCTAGTTTTCATACTAGTTTTTCTGATTGCTCTCTATATTCAGCTTTAGAGATATCTGGCAGTTCCAGTAGGATGGTTATCAAGTATTTAATTAAATTACGAAGTCACAGATATATTTTATTTCAAAATATTCCCTAACATTTTAAACCAATTTCTTCAATATTGAAACTTTAGACACTGGAGGACCCAGATTCTTGACATATATCCGTTAGTATCATTCTGTGAAAGTAAATGAATTGTACTACTTCCAAGTCTGCTCCTGTGTGGTGATGCAGAACTGTTTTATTAGATTTTTGTAAGAAGTTTATGTTATGGTTCGTTTCACTGTATCCCCAATTCTGTATCCCTTTTGTGTTGTCTGTATAATAAGGTGTTTTGTGTCAATCATCCCATACCTCACATGATATGTAACATCCCCTCTGCCCCAACCCCCCTCTCTGGGGCAGCTTGTCAATCACTCCCGGGGTCCCTCCTGGATTGTGAAATCTCCGTGAGAGAGCTTCAGGTGATAGGTAGCCTGGGGGAAATTCCTTTGGCTCTGGATTTTAGTGGTCTGAAGCTTGGGGGTGGGCACATCTTGTTACCCCCTGAATTCCCTGATTTGTTGTCTTCTTGTGTCCTCCCTGGGACCCTCCCCCGCTTATAGGGGGTAGGAGGGAGGAGGAAGCTCTCTCAGCCGCGGGGTTCTCAGCCTGGAAGCTCTCAGCCGCTCGCCTCGGAGCTTGGAGATCTCTGCTAAAAAACATCTTTTAACCTGCTAAGCTGAGAGCCAGCCTTTTCTCTTCTGCTGCTGTTGACTGTCACCTTTGGGTCCAGCTGCTAAGCCGAGAAGCCAAAACGAACTGGAAACTTTGTGTCTGTGTTGACCTGAGCTAGCTGGGGGTCAGCTCCCACCCGGAGCGGGGACGCAACCGGACGCACTCCTGAATCAGAGAACAAGTAATTTCTAACATTTCTTCCTACAGTCATTGATTCTTTGTAAATTTTTTTATTGTTTCCAGATTACTTCAGAGGCAAAATTATTCTTTTTTGAGAACTATCAAAGTTGCTTTTCTGTAATCTATGGTGCTTTGTTCATTTTGCCTTCACCAAGGAAAAAAGTTAGAGACATTTATGATTGTTTTAATTGGACTTGAGAATAGAATTGAAGAGTCTATACCATTTAAGCAAAACTCTGGAGGCAGAGCTGTTCTAATACAAACAGAAAAGCAAAGTAATAAAAAATCCTGTTAGTGCACTACTCCATAAGCAGAAATTTTTGTGTATCGGATACAGAGCTGGTAAAATTATTCAACACCATGTTTCAATGTTACCCCAGTCTTTCACTGTGAACAATGAATGCTTTTCTCTGTGTAGTAGGCTCTCATTTATCAATAATGACATGAAAGTAAGTTTGACCTGAAGAAGGATATCTTAATTTTTTTTTTTTTTTTCCTGGAAGAAAAGCTCAGCTAAAAATCTGGTCTTTAAGAGCAGTTAGAAAGACTCTAAGAAACTAATTGTTAGCAAAGAAAAAATTATAATAATTATTTAAACTCTCAATACAGAGTCTGGCATTCTTGGGTCAAGTTTAAACAGATTGTCTAGTCTCGGTGATGATGAAGTTCAGTAAAATAAGAGATTAAATCAGTGGAAATAAAATGAAGTGATGCTTTGCTGTGAATTTATTGAGAGATGAGCTAAGCCTCACACGGACATTTAACTTGTTGCCACATGGGAGAGAGAGGAGGATTAAAAACAATTTAATAAATAAAAGAAAAATATGAAGAAGAAATTAAAAAAAAAAAAAAAAAAAAAAAAAAAAAAAAAAAAAACTAATGCAAATACAGTAGTTCACCACTCAAAAACTCATGCCTAGTCACTTCCTGAGCAATGGTAACCTCTGGAACCAACTGGAAAACTCTTCCCAAGATTTTACTTCTGAGCACATTGTTAGGTATATCCCTGTGGTGGTTTCAGGCAGATTTTGGGAGAGACCCTCCCACGGGGCCCCCCTCCCCTCCCCCAACCGGTTCGGGAAAAGACTTCCTCAGAGAGAAGTGGAAAAAACGTATTTATTAAACAGGCAAAGCACTCCCAGCACAATACCCAATGACAAGAGCTTCGTGTCGCTTACGGAGGGATAAAAAACTTAAAGAAAGTCTCCTCTATAAGACAGTCACTGTGCTCCACCGCTCCGTCTCCGCTGACGCTGGGAGAAAAGGAGATGTGCAGGGCTGGTCTTGGTGGGGTGGGTCCCCTGTGGAGGCCCCCGGTGCTTCCCCAGGTCCTTAGTCCGGAGAGGTTGGAACAGTTCCGAGGAGAGGGCAAAAAAAGCAACAAGGAAGGGGAAAAAAAAAAATAATAAAAAAAAAAAGGCAAAAAAGCTTCAGCTATTCTACAGCGTCTAACTACGCTAGCACTAAACTAACTAACTGCCGGGGAAAAAAAACAACAGAGCTTCTTTTGTCTTGCCGTGTTTCAACTCCCCCGCTTCAAGGTCACTCCGATGAGCAGAGTTTTCCTGGGGAAAACAAACGGTGCTTCCCTCCCCCCTGCACCCAACAGACGATTGGGGATACACAGTCACCCTAGGACTTGGGTCTGCTGTCCTGACTGTGTCCCTTCCCACTTTCTTCTGCATTTCCAGTCTACTGGTCTTTGGTGGGAGGGACAGAGGTGTGAAAAACAGAAAAGGCCTTGATGCTGTATAAATATTGCTCCACAAGTTCTAAAACATTTGTGTCTTATCAAAACTGTTTTGATCAAGGGCAAAACAGACTTATCTTAGGGAAACTTCTTTTTTTCTTCTCAAAAGGCATTTTTAAAAGATATTTATGAAGTTTTTTGTCCCCATGGTTCTTCTAGTCTGCACTCAGAGTCAGAATATCAAACAATCCGAAATATCTTAGTTTCTGGGTGGATATATTAATCTCTGGTTGACGTTTCCCTTTTAATCTAACAAATACTTGGTGGTTTATACAAACTAAAACACCATTTGCAGAATATTAGTGAGGGCGTCTTTCGATGTGAAGCATTCCAGTTGATGAATTGACCTGACTTAGTAACACACTGCTCTCAATCCTTAATTTAACTTGGGGATTGAGTTCTATCAGACATGCGTTTTCACTGATTCTTGAGGCAGATTACTTTCTTCATAATGAGTGCATTTTATCAATATTGTGCTATAGGATTCAACAACCATTTGAATTAAAGATAATTAACTTTTTTTCAAAGTGAAAAAGAACTGATAAAATAAGTTGTGAGAGAGTACTTCAGGAACAGAAATCCTGAAATTTTGAAAGCACTCTCCTGAATGTCTATTAGGTTAACATTTCTATTAGTTTTGTTTTAGTTGCTAATTATTTGAAAACTAATATTTAATTTCCTTGTAATTGACCTGCATTGAATAAAGCAAAATACCAAAGCATGTTTTTTCTAATGAGATGAGTCCCTCCAGACCAAGAATGCTTTATTCCATGTAATCTTTACTAACAGAAAAACTGCAAGTAACAAAAAGAGGTTTCAAAGTGTCTCTACTCTCCAGGAATAAACCTTTAAAACTTTTCAGCAGCCACTAGTTGACTCTGAACAGCCGGAGAAAACAATGTATGTTATCACTATATACACTATCAGTAGTTTACAAGGATCAGAGAAGACAATTTCTCCTGAAACATACAAGTGTGATTGTCACAAGGGGGAGAAATAATTCTTCCACACTAAAGTTTTATTTTTCACAATAAAGACATTTTTATTGTAGGTTTTAGTTCTGTGGGGTTTTTTTTAGGGGGGGGGAGGTTTGGAGGGGTTTTTTAGCTTCCATATCTCCACATAGTTAATCTCCTAAATCATTAATCAGTCTGTAATACCTGCAGCATATGTAACTTACTGTGTCTGACTGAACAAAATTATTGATTCTCAGAAACTAACAATCTGTTTTCAGGTTTTTTTGTTTCTTTTATGTTCTTTAGCATTTTGCCAGGGTGTTCGCTTAGATATTTGTAAAGCTTTTTCTGCCATATCTGTATCCTCAGCATGGTAGAAAGCCTGAAATTTGCTATTCATAAATTCTTTCTAGACATTGCCTAGAGTTTTCTGTATCCCCATCAACAGATAAATCTTACTCACATAAAATATTCATCTAGTGATTTGATTGAACTTTTAAGAGGGACATTACAAACAACAAAATACTATCACATACAGAATAAAACATATTGACAAATAGAATATGAAACAAGCATGTTAGTAATTTTCTGTTTGATAACATAGCTTACAAGGGGGAAACTTTTCAGACAAGGTCAAATACAAATGAACTGGTGAGTGGAAAACTGTACATAGCTGTTATAGTTAATTTCTTTCCCTATCAGGGAATCAAGTGCCAAATCCTGTCTGGCAGTCAACAGTAAATTTGCAGTTCTTTTTAAAGTTGGGGGTTTTTTTTGTTTTTGTTGGGGGTTTTTTGTGGCACAAAGGTGGTGAAGTCTATGCAGCTGCTTCCTCCCAAGAGCTACAGTTCCTTTCCTTCAACACAGCACAAGGAGGGCATCCTGAAACAGACTTTCACAGTTAACATTTATGTGTTGATAAAAGACTGAGTTTGAAAGGCTGAAACCAGTGGTATATCCTAGATCCCACAGACAGAAAGTAGACTCTTGATTTCCACCCTCCCCTTTTTAACAAAATGTGTTTGAAAAAGCACTAAGATCACTGACAGAATATGCTTTCTTTCTGTTTGCTGATATATTTACAAACCTCTAATCCCAGAATCGCAGTAGTCCCTAAGAACAGGTAAAGGCTACTGAAGCTGCAAGTTTTAAACTTGTAGTCTGTCTTTTTCCTTTTTCACATCACTTGTGGTGGTGCAGAACTGTTTTATTAGATTTTTGTAAGAAGTTTATGTTATGGTTCGTTTTACTGTATCCCCAATTCTGTATCCCTTTTGTGTTGTCTGTATAATAAGGTGTTTTGTGTCAATCATCCCATACCTCACACGATATGTAACATCCCTTCTGCCCCAACCCCCCTCTCTGGGGCAGCTTGCCTATCACTCCCGGGGTCCCTCCCGGATTGTGAAATCTCCGGCAGAGGGCTTCATGTGATAGGTAGCCTGGGGGAAATTCCTTTAGCTCTGGATTTTAGTGGTCTGAAGCTTGGGGGTGGGCACACCTTGTTACCCCCTGAAACCCCTGATTTGTGGTCTTTTTTGTATCCTCCCTGGGACCCTCCCCCGCTTATAGGGGGTGGGAGGGAGGAGCAAACTCTCTCAGCCTCTGGGTTCTCCACCTAGAATCTCTCAGCCTCTGGGTTCTCCACCTAGAAGCTCTCAGCCGCCAGGTTCTCAGCCTGGAAGCTCTCAGCCGCGGGGCTCTCAGCCTGGAAGCTCTCGGCCGCGGGGTCTCAGCCTGGAAGCTCCGAGCCGCTCGCCTCGGAGCTTGGAGATCTCTGCTAATAAACATCCTTTAACCTGCTAAGCTGAGAGCCAGCCTTTTCTCTTCTGCTGCTGTTGACTGTCACCTTTAGGTCCAGCTGCTGAGCCGAGAAGCCAAAACGAACTGGAAACTTTGTGTCCGTGTTGACCCGAGCTAGCTGGAGGTTAGCTCCCACCCGGAGCGGGGACGCAACCGGACAATCACTGTTACTTCAGTAAGTGAAAGTAGGTACTAAGGACTTATTGCTTTGACTTCTTGGGAAAGTAGATGATTTTCCGAATAGTATCCCTTAAAATGTTGTGTTTATGAACCTATCTTGTCAGACATCATACTTTTTCAAAAAGCATTATAATCCCTTTACAAAGAAGCGGCTCCACATTTCTGATTAATTTTGTAAATTTCACTCCTGTTTTGCACCTAAGGCAACATCACTTAAATAAACACCACACTTCAGTTCTTGTAGTTATGCACACAGAGAAATTTTATCTGTACTTCTGAAGGGACCTAGATATGAAAAAAAAAAAAGGTTGTTAAAACATTTTTACAGAAAAGAAAATGTCATCTTTTGTATACCCTGTATATGAGAAAAATGACTGTTCTCACAAAAATAATTTGCAAGCAAACTAAAAAAAAAAAAAAAAAAAAAAAAAAAAAAGGAAAGAAAGAATGAGAAAGAATCATATGATTTGAATGTGTTTTGATAAATTTTGATCTTATTGCCATTATTTTAACGTCTTTCAGCAAGAACATATTTCATTTAGAGGTAATATCAACCATGTACAGAAAGGTAAAAAGGAGAGAAATGTCTTGAAGAATGGATGAATTCATCCATTTTTTCTCCCAGATGAAAGCATGAACTCAGTCTGCACCACTCACCTCTTTTAGTATTTTAAAATAAGAATTGGCAGTGAGTCTTGCTGTTTTATACAATGAAAATGAAAACAGGATTTCAGTTGTTACCGGGTTTGGGTTTTTGTGGTTCTTTCTTTAAGTTTTAATTTAAACATGAAAGTTATAGTCACCAATTATCCAGGACAAAAGAAATAACAATTATATAATGGCCCTTTTATTATTTAAGGGAAAGCTGGCAGAACAACAATAGGAAGTCATTACATGACTCATTATTAGGTTTCTCTTTCTTTCAATTTCATGACTTCTTTTGAAATCTGTGTGTGTGTGTGTGAGAGTTTGTGTGTGTATGATATAATTTAAAATACATATACTTTCTTTCTATATAGGTCACCGTTACTTTCCTTAAAAAGTTGCTGTATATTTCAAACAAATTTCTGACACTTTTGAGTAATTTAAGGTAATTAATTACATTAATGTAATGTATTCCTTATACACACATTCATACTTCACACTACAGTTTAAAACAAAGTATTATGAGATTCAGTGGCTAGAATACCTATTTATAAATAAAATATATCTCCTGTAACTTACAGAGTTTATAACATGTTAATAAAAAATGATAAAATGGTTATGGCTGGAAGAGGACATTAAAGAACTTCTAGCTCCAACCCCCCTGTCATGGGCAGGGAACTATCTACTAGACTATGTTGCTCAGAGCCCCATTTAAACTTGTTCTGAACACCTCCAGGAATGGGGCAAACACAACTTCTTTCAGCAACCAATTCCAGTACCTCACCAACCTCACAGTAAAGTATTTCTTCCTAATATCTAACCTAAACCTATCCTCCTTTATCTTAAGGCCATTACCCTGGTCCTATCACATGTCCTTGTGAGAAGTCCCTCTCCAGTCTTCTTGAAGGTGTCCTTTAGGTATTTGAAGGTTTGTCTTCTCCAGGCTGCAAGGTTTCCCTGAAGGCTTGTCTTCTCCAGCCTGAACAGCCTCAGCCAATTTTCGTAGGAAGGTTATTCCAGCCCTGTGGTCAACTTAGCGATTCTCCTGTGGAATTGATCCAACAGGTCCACATCTTTCTTGTGTTAGGGAACCCAGAGCTGGATGCAGCTCTCCAGGTGGTTTCACCCCTCATTTGATGCAGCCCGGACTGTATTTGGCCTTTTAGGCTGCAAGCGCACATTGCTGAGCTCTGTTGAACATTTTGTCCACAAACACTCCCAAGTCTTTCTTCCTAGGGTAGCATCCATTCTCTACACAGCCTGTACTTCTTTTTGGGATTGCCCCAATCCAGGTGCAGAATATGAAGTGCCATCAGGGCTCATACCGCCTCACACTTGTTAACTCAGGCATCCTTGTGGTTGAATGTACTTTAAATATCTTTAAGTTTTGTGCTGCAAAATCACCACTGCAACAGTTCTGATTTTATTTCACATACTCTAGGTATAAAAAAGCCCCAAAATACATGAGATTATTTAAATAGCACCTATTTTTTCATTGCACCTCAATGTTTATGAAAAGTGCATATTACAGAAATAGGAACAAGACAAACTGATTTTGTGCCCCAATAAGCACAGATCTTAGTCTGCAGGTACTTCATGCTTATGGAAAAAGTGAAATAGAAAGACAGATAGTGTTAACATTCTGGGTTTACCATCTCTCTTTTTTCTTTCATTTTGTTGTTCTCTCTCTCTCTCTCTCTCTCTTTTTTTTTTTTTTTTTTTAATAAAAGAAGGAATATAGTAGCTCGAATTGCCTCCATCATCAGGAGGAAACTTCGGTAAGCAGTAAAAAAAATATGAATTTAAATTTCAGGTGTAAAAATGGGGTATGCAATGCTATAAAGAATGTTACTTTATTCGCTGAAATAATTCACCTCTAGAAATTAAGAGATGCCAAGTATCTGCCTCCACACACTCTTCCATACTTGTCAGAGAAAGTAAAGCAGCAAAGAATAGTGAGAATAAAGAGAGCAGAGGCAGCAGAGAAAGGCATCAGCACAAATACTGCTGTAACCTTGCAAGTACAAGGAGAACAAATTCAAAATTATAATATCAATACCATTCGTAATGACCCGTGGCTTTGCAAGCAGCCTCACGGACACTCTGCCAGCACATGCCTCCAAGCATATTAAGGTGAATGTGTTTTCTGAACATGGTGAAAACTCCAAGGCATGCAGAACCCCACATATTTTAGGAATGACCTTCATCTGTACCTGCAGGCTGCTGACTGGACAAACCAAACCTGCTCTTTAAGGGCAGTCAAACACAGCACAGTCAGATAAAATGTGTCTTGCAATATTTCTACAGCTGAGTTAACAAAGCATGTCCTTGCTCAGGGCAATATCTACTAGAATAGTAGATCTATAGTAGATCTACTAGAATCTACTAGTAATAATTTACACTATCTAACAGTATAGTTTAAGTGATTAGGCAGGCTGGTCTCTAATTAAAGAATTAACATGTTGCATTTCAGATTATTTTATACTGAAGCATTTTATCATAGCTTCTGACTGTGTCTTCATAATACTAAAATAAATTGAAATTCTGGTTGAAAATTTTCAAAGGAAAAAGAAGGTTTGAAGATTGGGAACTGAAAAAGTACAGTCAGGTGTGAATTTTACATGGCTTCAGAAATCTGATTATTATAATACTTTTCAATGTTTGTGAAAGTTTAAAAGAAGATTTTTCCACTTCCCATTCTCTGATGAACTTATTGGATCTGTTCTAGCCCTTAACATATTCTATAGAGCCTTGAGCAAATCTTGTGGTTTCAAATAGAATCAGTATGAGTAGGGGAAACTGCTGCTAGATCATAAATGGGCAGAAACACCAAAGTTATAACTTGCAAGAAAAAAAAATATAAAAAAACAAAACAAATTTTGAGTTTGGATAATGAAAAAAAAGATCCATAAAGGGACATAAACTGCAAAGAAACCAAGTTATCTCCAAGGTTATTTTCTCTATGTTTCAGTACAATCAGTTATTTAAACATTTTATATTTTGCTTAAAAATAAATGCCTTTTTTTAATAGTACTTAATTAATAATGGTGAAAAATTGTGCTTTTTTATCAGTCTTTTTTTTTATCTTATGTTGTTTTGAAATATATATTCATATGTTACAGCTTAGCAGCAAATAAATTCTATTGATTTATATTTGGGAAGTCATGGGAGTAATATTCTGTAGAAGAAGTAACAGCCATGGAACCATTAAGGTGTTGCACCTCTGGAGGATAATGATTGGGGAATGACTAAAATTCAGCATCATTGGAAGGAAGCAAGTGTGTGAGTCTGTGTCATACAGAAGTCCTGTCTATTCTTTTATAGTCCCTGCAGAACTGTTTCATGAGTGTTGATGGAAACACACAGAAGCATCATTTTCACCCAGTCATAGAATGGAATCACTTCAGTATATATATGAACTATTTATAACTTATGCTGATAATTTTCTTCTGAATTCATTGAGAGAATGGATTATTTCACAACAAATTAAAGGCAAAGACATCAGGGAGTATTACTTGATGTGATGATGCATGGCAACTTCTGGGATCCAGTACTATAATACAATGTGATATTTGCAGCATCTCCTGGCTATAAATTGGTTCCTTAAGTCCTTGAAAAGGTCCCTCACTTCCTTGAAATCTGTTTGAAGTACCATCTCCTCTCTTTACATCTACCTGGGATCTGTAACAGAGTTTTATTGCCAGCAACTTCAGCCATTGCTTTATTCAGGGTAAAGACAATAGGAAAGTAGCTGGCCTTGTGCCATTTAAATTTTCTCTGCTGGTGATGACATCGGTTAAGTTAAACAATCTTTAGCTATTACATATATGAATGCATGAGTCCATGCATAACTAAAAAAGCTAACCAAGAGCTTTTGAAAGAAAAATCTGATTATGGTCTGCACATCAAAAAGTGATTAGAAATAATACCCAAATGGAAGACAGAGAGAAAGTGGAGATCTGCCAACTACAGCTATTTATGGAAACATGATGAAAGAGAATTTTAATAAAAAACATTGCTTCACAAAGACTACAGTATCTTGCTTGAAATATTTTCTCAGAAGTCATTAGGAGATTGAAAGCAGAGTTAAAAAATTCTCTGACTGGGTTCAGGGTGCTGCCATACATCATGATTTTTTTCTTCAATACACAGGTTTGAGGCAGCAAACAAACAGGTCCTGGACTGCCTAACACATGCTGCACAGCTTCTGGGTCTTAGGCTTCTTCTGTGGCTTCTTCATACTAAGACCCCAGAAAAAAGCTTCTTACTATAATTTTGAGTTGCCTGATACAAAGTCAGAAAGTCTGGGAGCATAACGCTCTAGGGAAACAGTGTAGTACCAGTCCCAGAGAACACATAATTAAGTAAAGGTTATTGACATAATCATCAAAACATTTTACAAAATATAGTTGTTAGATATCTTGTAAGGTGAACAGAATATTCTGTATCTAGAATAAGGTGTAGTCTGAGGTAAAACTTCAATAAATAAGACTGCCTCCTTTCATTCTGTCTCTGTATAGCATGTTAGCTATTTATATATATATATATATATATAAAAATACCAGTTTTCAAAGCTGTGAACTAGAGCAGGCAATCATGGTTGGATGTTCAGGGTTTCTCTCCACATCAGAGTGAAGTAGAAGTTTAGCTATTTAGTTGTCAGTTCTATAAGCTCAATTTAGATACAAGTAGTATTTTTCAACTGAATGTTAAAATGTAAGATCTGTGTTTAATTGCTATTAAAATACTCAGACTTTGCTCAGGCCAATATTCAGATTATAGAAAGGAAGGTGTCATAATTATATTTCTTCTTAGATTATTCCTAATGCAATTTTTTAATTGTTATTCATCTGTCATGATGAATATCAATCACTTGAATTTACTTAGGAGCAACGTGTTACAATATCTATATAAACTGTAATAACTCATTAATATATGAAGCCACTGAAATCACCAAAGTTAAATTAAGAACAGGTTTTTTTCCCATTTGCTATAAGTATAGTATGTTCAGAATACAAAAGGAATTGCACAAAATATTCTAAGTGTTTATATCTGCCAAGTATGCAGAAGTTTTCTTGGAAAAAAGAAAAAAGAAAAAAGAAAAGGATATTTTTAAAAATCCAAGAAACAAGAGCAACTCAAATGTAATGTATTGTCTTACATATAATAAACCAGTAATTCAGTTCTAAATAAGTTTTTAAATAACCACAATACTATATTATAAAGACAATCAACCAACTAATTGACATATAGCAATATTTATAAATGTCAATCCTTAGTATTCGGCCTAGTTTATTTAAACATTAGATGGGCCTCTAAAATAGGTCATTCAGCTTTCAAATATAAGCAGAAGTCTATCTAATCAGGGCAATTAAATGTGTATTATTAAGGGTTTATTCAGTTCTTTTAATCATTATACAGCTTATAAGTCAGTTTCTTTTATCTTTAACTTGGATCCTTGAATACAGACAACTTGAGGGATTGAGCATCATTTTCTTTGAAGTAAAATCTTCAGTCTTTTGCAATATAATTCCATGTTAATTTAAATCACTGTTCTGCTTACTTGTAATGAGTTTGGGGTGGTGGTTACAGCATTTGACTGTAACTGTGAAGTACAGACAAAACAGATCCTGAAGTCATGAATTGGCACAGGTCTAATTGGCACAGTATGTAGCTGGGTTTTTGTTTGTTTGTTTGTTTGTTTGTTTTGATAGGTTTGGTTTTTTGTTGGTGTTGTTGTTTTTACTTTACTTTGCTTTATGAAAAAAAAATGCTGCTGGTATCTGCATTTCTTATAAAATGTTTCATTCTTTTCCTAGGTTAGAGCTCCACTTGGTGGTCAATAGGGCAACATGCAAGATTGTCATTAACCTCATTTTAAAAAGAATTACAAGTATGCTTTATGTTATTTTTATAATATAAAGCAGTAATTTAAAAAACCCAAATTTCAACCCTAAGTAATGTGTTCCTTGATTGTACTATAAGCTAAAAAGTGCACTTTACTTTTTTAAAGATGGAAATACACTGTTCCTTAAAGTACATGCTGACAAAACTTAATTAATTCTCACGGATTTATCAAACTGTATAGCAAAATAATCTTATTTGTGCTTGGAAGATATAGAGCAGACGACACAGGAACTGAAAAAAAAAAAAAAAAAATCCCACAATGATAAAGAGGGGTGATTTTGACTTCTTTCTGGGATTCCAAGAGCGTATTGGGAGGGGAAGAAAAGGAAAATGGTTGTTTTTTAAACCTCATGTGCAGTTAATTTGTTAAAAGTCTGTCTTTGTCAGATAGCTAAAGACTATATCAGTATTCCCCCATCTAATGAAATCTACACTAGACAAAATTTTCAGATTCTGATATTTATAAATATAAACAAATAAAGTAATGTTTACTATTCTGTTTTACAAACAAATTTTTGCTCTCTAGAAAATTTTCAAAGGGAAAATATTCTTTCTCATCTCAGTGGTTTTGGTATCAATTAACTCTTTCCACGTCATCATGAACTTTTGTGACAGCAACTTAAAACCACACCCCCAACAGCGTCTCCTGATTCTCCCCAGTAACGTTCATGTCTGATTATCTTCTAAATGAAGAAGATGCATAGCCAAATCATGTCCATAGTGCTTTATTTAGTATTTATCAATAGTCAATGGTCACAAACTGAAACACAAGAGGAAAAACTTTTTTATTCTACAAGTGACCAAGCACTGACACACACAGCCCAGAGAGGGTGTGGAGTTTCTATCTTTGAAGATTTTCCAAAGCCTTCTGGACATGATCCTTAACAGCCAAGATCTAAACAACCCTACTTGTGCAGGGCTGTTGGGCTAGACCAGATGTTCTCTGGAGGTATCTCTCAAACCCAACAATTCTGTCATTAGGTGTTTCTGTGATTTTGCTTAAAAGAAAAATCTCTATTTTATGAGGATAAAAGATATTTTAAATTGTGAAAATCCTTATGAATCCTTGTTGCTTCTACTGCTGTTTTTAATTTTTCTTCATAATATTTTTCATGATCAGGCAAAACTAGACTGTTACAGTAACTCTCTTTTGGACGTTTACTGAGCTTTTTACTGAGCTTTTCAATGCAGTTCTTCAAAAGCTAGAGTTTGGAAAAGTCAGGTAAAAATATTTTCTATAAATTCTCTCAAGCATCTTTACTCTGCATAATACGTTTTTTAAATTCCTGGCCGATGGATGCAAAGCGTTTTAGCATGAGTTTATAGAGAATTTAAAAATGGATAACTCAGAAAACAAACAAACAAACCACCAAGCAAATCTTTTTAATGGACAAATTTTGGCATAACTGTGGCATTTTTCAACCGTTTACTGAAATTCCTATAGCCCATAAATTTACTATTTCTTAGTCTGTTAAAAGGTCCATTATTAGATGCACTGCTATTTTGAAGAAGAAAACATACATGATTTATTTAATGCACACATAAATACCAATACCTTTATAAAGCTTTGTAATCATGCAAGATTTCTTGCACCTAGCTTTAGTCACCTAAAAATCATATATGTCTGACCTAGCCTTATTGTCAATGAGGGAAAACAGACTGGTTTAGAAATAGATTGAATAAACCAGTCCTATGCATCTACCTAAGAAGAAGGTGAACAGTCTTGGGGAGACACCTGTTTGTCTCTGAATGAGAGACTGAGTCTCCATCCAGATCAGTGAGCCTATGACTGTTCTCTGGCCCTGAGGCTGAGTGACAGAGTCACATCCATAAAGACTTTAGGGAACAATATTTTGCACATATTCACTCCTGAACTGTTCTCAGATAGTCTTTGGAAAAGGCTGAGTTGCCTTAGAATGAAACCATGCCAGGGACTGTGAACTAAACAGGAGAAATGATTGTTTATACCCAGGAAAGTATTGTGGCACTAATAATTTACTGAATTTGGTGTAGCTTTGAGTTTTTACTTTCAACTCAGATGCTTTTCATGCAGCTCCACCAACTTATACAAAGAACTGCTACTTCTGATGTTATAATACAGTGTTTCTGAGTGACAATTTTCCTTTTTTATAAATGTGGGAACCTCCTGATAGAGTCAACTTGCATGATGAATCAAAAAAGTCAAAAAAAATTTAAAAACACTGGTTTTTACTAGAAATCCTTTATGGAACTTTATGGCACAGAATTACAGAGAAGCCTAAATGTCTCAAAATGGCCTTCATCTAAAATATAACTTTCATAATACTTGCCTGAGGAACATATAATTCTGAACACTCTTGAAGTGAGATGTCAGCAAAGATTTGCTCTCTTCTCTACACATAGTCATTGCACTAGAGAATTAAAAGCTAAAACTATAAAAGATTACAATAATTAGGTATCAATTGAGGAGTAAAATACCACCAGGGTTTATGTGTGAATTAGAAAAAAATGTTGAAATTAAAAACTAGTAAACTAGCAGGATTATCTTTATATATGCACCAACAATATTTCAAAAGGAGATAGGAGTTTGGTAATATATTAGAATTTTTTAACTTTTTATATTCAGTTCAGAATAAACAGTAGGTAAAATAGAAGTGAAGGGCATAAGGATTTCAAAAGACTATTGATAGATTGACTCAGGAAAAAGATCCCTTAAAACTAAATCATATAGTGAAAGACTAATAGAGTTTACAATCTGGTTGAAATATGAGAAACAGGAAAAAAAAAAATCATATTGCTAATCCAGAATGTTTCTGTTTGCAATGAAGAATATGATCCTTTTTAAATTATTTAACAATTAAAATGTTTTCTCACCATAGCCATTTCCATAACTATTTCTGCAAGCTGAGTGGTTTAAATAGAAAATCAAGAATACAGATGTTTGAAAAATAACCATTGCACTTTTTCATTAATATTTTCATGCAAGTTCATCATCATATCTTAGTTTCTGATTAATACCAGTTTTTCAATATGAGAGTAAGGAAAAGAAAACCAGATTCACAGAGTTAAACTAGAATGCTAACAACTGGATTATAAATAGATTTGACCACAAATTTAAGTTATATTTTACTTCATGTGAAAATAAAGGCGAAGAAAAATATGTACAAAATTATATATCATAGAGGGAACACATATAGATATATGTTTTATTTCATAGTATATAAATAATTTAAAGCAATACTTACTATATTACAAAATAAATTAATTAAGTACTAGCAAAAGGGATATTGTTCATCTGCACAGGTATTGGAACCCAGAAATCAGAAACATATTGTTAACTATAGAAGATAATATGGAATAGGTGATATTTCATAAACATATTTACTGTTTTTCTTTCTCTAAATCATGTAATACTTGGCTTACAACTTTTTTTTCAGGACTAAATCAATGAAATCTCTCATATTTCAGAGGCACACACTGTATTTTAGCTGTCTCATGAGAAATTTTATACAATTTTTTATTTGTCACAGGGAGATAATGCCTTTCATGGGATATCTTAAGCTTCTTCTATTTCCCTATAATTTTTTTTTACTTCTATATATTTTTTTTCCCCCTGGAGACTGGATAAGTCCATGTTTCACATGTTGTTAGACATGTGTTCTAGTCCATTCGGCATTTTATTAAAAAAGAGCAACAGTCATACTGCAAAATGGTTCATTTTTTCTCTCTGAACAGGGCCAAATGGAAGGTTATAAACCAAATCCACCCACAGGACTTTGTTCTTTGCTTCACAATCTTTCCTGCTGTGCCATTGCCTGAGGTCAGATCTGAAGTAAAAAAGACATAACCAGCAATCTGGAAAGTCCAGCGCCACTGTGTAGTTCAGTCTGTGAGTGTGTGCATGTACATGCCTCAAAAAGAACTACCATACACAGAGAGTTGTGAAGCATCAGTTTTATGTTTCACTAAATTTTAACAATTAGATTGTTGTTTTGTTGGGTTTATTTTTTCTTTTTGCATTTAGAGAAAGCCTAAAAGGATTGCTTAGCATTAAGTTAAGGAACTAACTAACAGCTCTCTCCCTCTCCTCTATGACTTTTCTGTTTCTCAGTTTCTGCTAGCATAGGTTTTGTGTGGTTTTCTTTTTGTTTCTATTGTGGTTGCAGAAATCTAAGCCTTGTTGCCTTCAGTATCTGGGATCTTACTCCTTACAGTCCTCCCAGCCAGGCAATATGCCATCTCCCCTCTTCATCCCAATGCTCGCACAACCTTGTCTTGTGAAACAGACTGTCCCCTCACAGTAACTCCCTTAGTTTTCTCTTTTTTATGCCCTGAAGTCTTATCATCATCTCTGGAGGATCCTCCTTTGCATTGCAAAGTGAGGCATAATCCTCTAGATCATAGAATCAATAAATCACGAAACATCATAAACAAGGCTGGATGGGACCTTGAAAAACCATCTGGTCCAAACATTTTATGGAAAAAGGAAATTAAATTAGATTATCTAGCAACATGTCCAGTTTTGTCTTGAAAACCTCCATGGATAAACACCCCATCATGTCCTTGAGGAAATTATTTCAGTAACAGATTTTCCCCACTGTGTGTTGTTTTGGGTTTTTTGGGGTTTTTTTTTACATCAATATGAACCTCTGCTAACATAACTTGCACCCATTGCTTCATAACCTTGTTGTGTGGCTCCTTAAAGGAGAGAAATTTTCCTCTCTGTAGCCACTCTTGAAGTACTGGAAAACAGTGATGAGATATCCCTGAGCTTTCTCTTTTACAGTGCTTTACTCTTGCTCCTGTGGTCTTTCCACACAGGGCAGATTCTTAAGCCCTTTGATCCCCCCTGTGGCCTTCTTTTGAATGTTGCCTGCATCTTGGTCAAATTTTGGGGAACCAGAAACAGACACAGTACTCCAGGTATGGCCTTGCAAGTGCTTAGTGGGATGATCATGTCTCTATCTCTGTTAGTAATAGCTCCATGGATGCAGCCCAGGATCTAAATTTGTACTTTTGTTTTTGCTGCAGAGGCACACTGCTGACTCATTGTCTGCTTGTTGTCCACCAGGACTCCCAGGTCACTTTCCTTAAGGATGCTCTACAGCCACACAGATCCTATCCTGTACTTGTCTCTGTGATTATCATCCAGGTGCAGGAGATGCCACTTCATTAAACTTCACAGAGTTCTTGCTAACCCACCCTTTCAGCAAGTCCAGGTCTCTCTGTAAGAGACCCCCCGCTTCTGACATTCCACCTCACAGTTTGCATCATCAGACTTGATGAGGTCATTTTCAGTCCCATCTTCCAGATAATTTAGGGAGAAGTTGAAGTGTCAGGCCCAGTATCAGTCCTTTGGTGATCTCACCTGTAAAAGCCATAGATTGATGTCCTCTGTCTGTGTTTTATTAACCAATACTCGGTCTGTCTCACAGACCAGCTGTCCATTCTTGCCAGTTTGTTTAGGAGAAAGCAACAGGCAAGTGTCCAGTTCTTTGCTTAAGTCCAGCTAAACAGAATGCACTCCTTGCCCCATATCCACAGAAAACCCTGCTTTGTTGTAGAAGGTGATCAGGTTGGCCAGGCTGCCAGATGTTTCCATATGACACACTGCTTCTTAAGAGGGAGTCACTGGGCATGTGTCCAGAAGTATTTGTTGAAACTCTTGAAATTCTCATTGGCAAGGTGTACACTGACATCACTAGACATCACTAAGAAATGAAAAGTGCAGTCCAGGATCTATCTCTACTTAACAGACTAGAAAAATGGACAAAGTAGAGCAGAAACAAGCTCCACAGAAGGCAATCCAGGCTGCACTGTGAGTGAGCCCAAGAAGAGAAGCTAGCTCACATGCTTTGCTGTAAAATATTGAACAGCAATGACTTTCCTTTCACAGTACAGTTGTGCAAATTGATGTCATTAGCTGCATGAATAGGCACTGAATTTATAAGATAGAAGTAGGCTGACTCTATACATTCCTGCAGAAAGGCTCGTGGAAGAGTAGTAAACATGATCATGAACTAACAGTACTTAAGATTTTGTAGAATTGGTTCTGAGGAAAAGAAAAAGCAAGGAAGGAGGTTTATACGATTGATTTTTTTTTTTTTTCTTTGATCTGTGTTTCAGATTTGGTTTTGCTAGGTGGGGTTTTTCGTTGGTTTGGTTTTTAGGGTTTTTTTTGGTGGTTGTTATTGTTGTTGTGTTTTTTTTTTTGTTTTGTTTTGTTTTTGTTTTTTTCCTTTTCTCCCCCCCAGATATTCCTAACAAAGATTTTAATCGAAAATACAAATAAATGCATTTTGACTATTTTCAACAGAGGACTTGAGGGCTGAAAAGAGAGGAAGTTTCATCAGAAATATTTAGACAAAATGAGAAGAGGTAGGAAGGTGAGTGCTCCTTAAGGTTTTCAAATTTTTTTTCTGAGAAACAATTAAGGATGGAGTTTTAAGTATCAATTTTTATTCTTTGGGGGAAAAAAAAAAAACAAACCCCCCCCCCCCCCAAAAAAAAAAAAAAAAACAAAAAAAAACACAAAGAAAAAACAACAAAACCCTCATGTGAAATATATTTTTTCTAAAAAAAAAAAAAAAAAAAAAAAAAAAAATCCTGTCACAGTTTTGAAAAACGTTGTGATGGGTGAGCATTATTTCAACCCCATTTACCCAGGTAATACGTTCTATCTGAAGTTTATTACACCTGCCTTTCCAAACAGGCACAGCTGCATTTTTAGACAGCTCCTAAATCCTTCAAAGGAGCTGTCACTCAGTCGTTACCTTGCCACTTCTGGTGAGAGCGGTGTGCTTCCCGCTGCCAGGCTTTGCCTAGGATTAAAGAGAAGCACGGCGTGGCCGATGCCGTGCCGCCTCCATTCCCCTGGGCGGCACTGCTGCACCGGCTCTGCAGTCCCGCCAGCGACACAGGGCACACCCCTGCAGCGACACTGCTCTGCACAGAGAAGGACATCGCTGACAGCACCTAGGGACAAGAGCATCCCTTCGGACTGAGCATGGGAAATAGCTCTGCGTGCCTAGAGAGGAGACCGAGCAGGACCAGTAGAGATGTGCTGGTAGAAATGTGGCTTAAATGAACTGCAAAGACTGTAGGATTTGGGTCACTTGTATCAGTGATGATGCAAGCAAACAGGCTTAAATGCTGTGCTGATTTTGACAGCTTTCATTAATCCCTTTATGGTCTTGCCCAAAGAACTTAGTCTGTGACTAGATTTTTTAAAAAGGGTTTTACTGCACAGAGTTGCAGTATTTAAAGTATAGGTACTAAGTTTCAAGAGTAGGATCCATAGTACACAATTTCTAATGCCTTAGACAGTGTTATTCTATGGAAGAGGAACAGACATTTATGGCATTCACAAAGTAAAGCCCATTCAAAGACTAGATACGCAACAGAAAATATTTACAGAGAAAGTATAAGTGCCAGTCATTCAGAACTGTGGATCTTCCCTTGTCAGAATGTAATGGTTTTCATTTAATAAAACCAGGTAGAAACACTAATTAATGTAGGGATTTTAGTGTTAATATTTTTGTGGGAGGGAGAGATTAGGAGAAAAATAAACAAAGCAGGCTTAAGCTTAAAAATGAACAAAAATTGGTTTTATTAACACACACACTAAAAGAATAAAAGAGAAAAAAAAACCAAAAACAGAATGAAACTTTAAAAACACACTTCTTTCCTTTTACAAACTATTAACTTTCTTATTAAACAACATAGAAAGACACAACTTAGGATTTTCAGTCAGTTTCACTACTTAGACATAACTACACATTATCTTAGGAGAAGAGTCCTTTTAAGATCTTTCATGAAGATGTTTGCTACAAGACACAATCGTCCACTGCTGTTACACATCTGCTGCCGCCCGGAGTTTTTGCAGACTGTGACATTCTATCCACAGAGCTTCTCAGTGTATTTGGGGTATTCTTTACGAATACTTCTTATATAAAAATTATCTTTGTCTCAAAAGGTTGAGACCTCCTTTTTGACCCAGGAGCGGGGATTTTCAAAGTTCCCAAATAAATCTCTATTACACCAGTCCTTAATTTTGATTAGAAGCATTCAACCCAAAATAATACTAAGAATGCTGCAAAGAACAGTTCATTTCTTCATAATTTACCTTAGAAGAGTCCGGTTAAAAATGTCCACTTCTTCAATCCTATTCCAATATTATTAGTTCTTTCACTTCTCATCTAACTGACTTCATGCAGTGTCTGTTCCATGTACTTTCTGTTTTCTTCTTTCTCTCAAGGAAGAATTGTGCTTTAAAAGTTCTGTGTTGCTAAGAAAGGGTTAAAATTTTTGCCCGGGCTTGCAAAGCCACGTGCACACGCGGAGCTGGTAGAAGAAACCAACAAATGTCCTTTTTTTCTACCCCTCAGTCTCATTCAAGGCAGTCTAGCTCAGAGCTATCACTAAGCTGCAAAGAAAGCCTGCATCCGTGCTGCTTTCATGCAAGCAGCAGTTTTTAGAGGGCTCGGCCGGGCCTGGCCCAGCCGCCCAGAGGCAGAAGGGCCTGACCTGGGCCTCCCCCCCACAGCTGCATTCAGGCAGCAGTCCTCAGAAGCCTGGCCGGGACCAGCCCAGCCAGCAAAGAGGGGGCTAACCTGTGCTCTCCCTGCCCTCTATGCAGGCAGCAGCTTCTAAAAGCCCAGCCGGGCCCTGCCCGTCCACCCAGAGGGCAGCAGAGCCCGACCCAGGCCTGGCCCAGGTCTGGACCAGGCCCCGGCCCCGACCCACGTTGTTACCTCCTGGCCTATCACCGAAGCAAGAGAGCCGGCAGTCTCAGCAGATTAGTTTTAAATTTTCCTTCCAAAGTTGCACTGACACTTCTCATTGGTCAACTTAGCTGTCAATATCGCGACCTGCTTTCTGATAGGTCCTTGTCCTCCCCCTCCCCCAACTTAAAATGGGTTATGGCAGGGAAAAAAAAAAACAACCACGTTTTACATTTCTCTATATCTAGAAAACAAAATTGTGCTAACCTATGATACAGAAGCAGAAAGAGCTCTGAGGCCAGCAAAGCATTTAGAGTGGTGAAGGCTTTCAGTGTTGACTTCCAAAATCAATGAGCTTTGGCTGCTTCTAATGACTTTAATGAAACCTGCTGTTCCTCCATAAGTTCCATGAAGCATTTTCACACACTGTCGGCCCAAAAAGCTCAAGAGATATAGTACATTAAGAGGTAATCCAGATTAAAAAAAAGCAAGCAAGCAAGCAAAAACAACCCCCCTACACAGTGTAAGGTACACATAGGGTAAACATGAATAATCTGGTTACTTTGATTAGGAACTATCAACATTGTATTTCTGATGTGAATGAGGATAGATGTCACCATTAACTGTATTTTCCTTCAAAGTAATCCCAACGTTTTTGCAGTTGTTGATCCTCTTTTATACATTATTCTCTTGAAATGCAATTGTATCATAGCAGAACTGTGAAAGAGGAGTGATGCCTGATTGAAAACACACTTAAAAAGAAGCATGCCACTGTGGCCAAAACATCAGGTGCTAAAGTACACACCAGTATCAGCTCCTCAGGAAGTATTCCAGGCTGGCAGCTGTGCCCTGCCCTTCTGTTTCAAACTCCCATGTCTTCTGGTAACATGTTGCAGATCCATTATGTTATAAATAAGATGGACCAAATCTGATAAATCAAAATTTGGAATTTTATTGAGAGACAAAATGACAGTCTCGGACAGCCACAATTAAAAGGACAGCGTCGAGCCCGGGGTCGCCGCTGGGTGAACACTTGATAACATACTCTGTCGGTCTGTTATCCCCCAAGTTCACATTTTCGGTTTGCAGCAGTCTCTTTTTATACACTGGATCGCGGAGAGGGACTCGGGATTTTGACGGTCCTTCCTCCAAGGCATCTTCATTAATCATGCAGGTTTTGGTTCCGAGAGTCTGAATAGACCGGCGGAGGAGGACAATACTGTTAATGGTTGGGTCCAGGTGTGGTGTGGAGATGTTAATTTCTGACGGAGATGATCTAGATATTGATCTAAGGTAATCATCTGGTTCTCTGGGCTATCATCTCCGTTTTCTGTCGCCTTTTGTTCCCTTTCAAGGATTCCCGGCAGCGGCATTTCTCGTCCCCCTTTCTGGTAATTCCAATCATGTTTTCCTCGTGTCCCTCCCATGCCTTTTCGGGCTAGAGAAATTCCTGTATTTTGTTGAGCCACCTTCCCCTGAGTTAATTCACAATATGCTAGTTTGAACAAAACTTAACTTGTAACATGCTAGTTTATACAAAACTTATATTTATATGGCTTGTATTATATTTTATATCCTATTAACACGAATTAACTTTAGAACATATATCACAATTATATATTTTGCAAAATATATTTTAAAAATTTAATCTTGAATAACTCACAACCTGAGTTCATTATAGCTAACAATTGACACAAGGAAGTCTAGATTAAAAAAAAAATATATTTTTAAAAAAGCATTAATGTTGTTAATACTTAAACTTATGCTCCCACCATTTCTTGTGTGACATCTAGCTCACTGAATATTTTTACAGGATGAGGAGTACTTGGACTAAAATCATTGTAATTCAGGCCAAAAAATGAATAATTGCACTGCAGCTGACAAGATTTACATCATTTGCAATGATTGCTGCTCTTAAGCAAGCTGTGATCTAAAAAACAAAACAAAACAAAACAAACCCACACCCTAATTAAAACATAGATATAAATTTTAATAATAATAATAAATCTAAATAAAAAATAATAAAATAAAACTGGTTTATTTGTAAAAACAGTACCTTTAACTTACCCATGATTTTTCTCACCCACTACTACCTAGGGGAGGAAATTATGCTGCTCATTTTACTTTTGGTTTATATTGACTCATGTCATGCCTGTTCCTAATACTCTGTCTAGCTTCTATAAAATATAGAGCTATAAATTATCTGCATCTCCTTCCAGAAGAAACATAATCTTGGAAACAGTAGGATTCTGTAAGGGACTAACAATATATTATTTTAAAAATCCACATATTAGGAGGGGAAAAAAAGTAGTCCTATTTTTATAATTGCCTCATTTCCTTAGGAAGAAACAAAGGATGGATGGCACATTAAGGATTTAAAAGAAAGGCTGTAAAGAGAGTAAGGGAAAATGCTTTTATCAGGAGCTTAGAATCTCATAATAAGTGACAGCGGATTCCACAAACAAACTAATTAATGATGGTCTGATGAGAGGAAATGTCCCCTGGAGAAGAAACAACACAGAACAATGACAGCATTAGAGAGAAAAAGTGAAGGGTAAGAAGAAGAAAATGTTGTGGTATTAAAGCTCTGTATTTAAGTAAAAACAAAACTCAAGTTCATTAAACAACAATGCTTATGCATCTTGCAATAACTTCTACTGTTTCCATGGTACCTGTCACATTTTGGGGAAACAAACTGTACCTTTGGGAAACATGAAGTTATATGCTTTGGCAATAATTAGAGAATTTTGGCTTGCTTTGCAAAAATAAGAGGAAAAATGTCTTTAGTTTTTTGGGGGTTTTTGGCCATGTTGTGTTACTGTTCATAGGAAATCAAACCACAGATACAGCAGATAAAATTATTAATATAGTTGTGATTACTTGAATTGAGCAGATGTTACAGAATCACAGAATCAACCAGGGAAAGACTTCTGGGATCATCAAGTCCAATCTTTGATTAAACACCACCCTGTCAACTAGACCAGGTGCTGCATGTAGTCCTTCCTCAAATGTCACCAGGGATGGTGACTCCACTATCTCCCTGGGCAGCCCAGTGCAACATCTAATCACCCTTTCTGTGAAGAAATTCTTCCTAATGTCCAACCTGTACCTCCCCTGATGCAGCTTGAAACTGTGTCATCTCATCCTGTTGATGGTTGCCTGTAAGAGGCCAGCCCCCACCTGGCTATAATCAGTGTCCCTCTTTATGGAGCATTTACTTATATAAATTGTCCAATAGGCTGGTTTTTCCTTTTTTTTCTGAGATGCTGCAGAGAAATGCCTAATGTTTTCCACCCTTCCCTCCATATCCTTGGACATGAGCCTTGGCAACAGATTCCTATTTTTCCTGCCTCCTGCTCACCCAAGATTCACTATCGTTGTTTTGCAATCCTGCACCACCATTTTATAGTGCTTTGAAATATGCCACACCTCACTTGCATGCCCTATCTACATTGACTGCATGGGGAAAGTTCTTACATGTGAGATCATTGAGTGGACTCAAGTTCAAAACTTTCACATGTCAGTCTTTTCCTACTCTTTTCGATAAGGTTTAACTCTGACTCTAGAGCACACAG
Organism: Hirundo rustica; assembly: GCF_015227805.2. Taxonomy (NCBI): domain Eukaryota; kingdom Metazoa; phylum Chordata; class Aves; order Passeriformes; family Hirundinidae; genus Hirundo; species Hirundo rustica. Next base: position 72,305,285 of record NC_053451.1, on the reverse strand, counting down.
AGGCAGATATGCAGATAGTTCTCTTTTTTAAATGAGATCATCTGCTTTGAACTGAAGTGTTGCTGCATAGAGCAGGAATGTGGTCTGTCCTCCTCAGACTACAGGAACAAGACATGAAGGCATGTCCTACAGACATGATCCCTCATGGCCCAGGCACTAAATGCCCTTTCCTTTTGCAAGGTCCATAAAGACCAAAGTGATTATTGTGCAAGGGAAGGTGGCATGCCTTTATTCAGGAAACAAAGCACATGGTCAATCTTACATATTTTACTTATGGTTTGAACTCCAGATCTTCACTTTTAGTTTATCTTGTTTTTTTTTTTCCCACAGGAAAGCTAAAGAAAACAGTGATCTTTCAGACACCTGGAAAAGAAAACCAGATTCTTCCTATGTGTTCCTTTGGTTGCCATTGAAGAAATTTACTGGAGAGACCATGTCTCTTGGTCTCGCTTTCAATGCACAGAAAACAGTCACTTGACAGGGATATGAGCTTCTCTTGCATGGGCTACAATAGGAAGAGTTTGATGGTGGATGACACAGGAAACTTTTCCACTTTTTCTGACTTTCCAGAACCCCAGAGGTTAATGTTGGCTGTGATGAGAGCAACTGGTGTTAAGTTACCATCAGACTGAAAAAAATCACAGGCATTTACACTTGGTGATGCAGGCGAGGGTCTGCCTACCTCTGCCTTCAGGCATCTGGCCTGAAAAATGCAGACCAAGAAGTCAATCTTTAATGGAAAATTAGTTCAGATAACAGCATTATGTTTATGCTCTCCATCACCCCTATGAAACGGAAACCTAAAAAAAAAAAAAAAAAGTTTTTTTAAACCCCTAATCTCCAGCACATATTAAGAGTGACTTTTTGAGTCAATTAGTTGTCAAAACCAGCATCCCTGTGTCAAGAATCTGACCTGTTGTGGAAAGGAAGATTAAAATCACCAATGAAAGGGTTATCCAGTCTAATCTCCTAACCTGCTAGGTTTGCCACCAAAGCCAGTGATAATAGATAAAACAACAGGTGTCTGAATAAACAAGCTTAATTGTTCTGCAGAAATTTAGCTCAAATGTCTCTGCAGCACTCTGAAGTACCAACATATGTCAAAACTAATGATTTTTTTACAAAAGACTTACTAAATTTATAGGGGTTTTTTTTGGTTTTTTTTGGTAAGGATCCCACATTTTTGAGTCTACTTCAAGAAATTTCCTCTTAAAAAACCAGAATATCGGTATTTATTATAATATTAGAAAGATTTTGAAGATATTTAATTTCTAGATTTCTAGATGATGAGAATTCATCCTAGGCAACACAGCCAAAGTGTTTGCTTTTTTCAGGTGTTAACACTTCTAAGTATTTCTTTTATTTAGCCTTTAGGGGTTTTTTTCCTTTTTCTCCATGCCACCCAATCCACCCAGTGGTTAAGATATTATTTGTAAGGTTGAGCAGTAAAACCAATTAATTAATTAATTAATTAATTAAACATAGCATATAGATATATGGATATATGGATATATGGATATATGGATATATGGATATATGGATATATGGATATATGGATATATGGATATATGGATATAACTCATGGGTACACACAGTTGTCTGTATGCAATTTGTACATCGAATATTTTGTAAGAAGGAAAAACATGGTTAAGGAAGAAACCTGCCTAGTTGTCTTGCTTTGATGACCTATTACTGAGTTGAGGTTGGGAAAATGATCCACTATGATTAAAACAACATGCTCAAGTAGGATAATTTTTGTATTAAACAGTAGAATGTGAAATTTGTTAAGAGATTGGCTTCTGTGAAGAAAAAAATATCTTGATACCAGGGAGGGGATCCTGAGCCACCTTCAGAAGTAAAAGAGATACACTTCTGAATAAAAGATTTTTCCCAGGAAGAAAAAGAATCCCATCTGGGTTTTATTACAATACACAATGCCAAAAAAAATTGCTTTGAAAAGCAAAAACAAAACAAAAACAAAAAAAGCAGGGAGAAGGAAGTAACTGTCAGACACCTTTTAATATCAAGTCTGTGTCATTCTGCAGGCACAAATTGCTGGGTTTTAAGATTTAATATAGTACAATCTCATAATTTACAAAACTTTACAAATGAGGATTAAGGCTCTGAATAATTCATCAACCTATTTCTGACAAATGTGGTACTTAGTGAAGAGTTCTCTCATGTTGACTGCACCAATGAATGTAGAAACCAGGGAAAATTATTATAATGATCCACCTTTTGTTTTGTTTTTAAATATCTAAACAAGCAGATAAACGTCAGTTTACATGGTTCAGTTTTAAATTAAAACATTTCAATGCATGTATCTGGCACTAATTCATCTACTTCATCTGCAGTTTATGTAACATATTAACCCTTGCAATTAGAAGTTGAAGTTTTCCTGACACTTTGTCCTATAGCTTTCACATCTGTCATGGCTTAGGAATGGTACTCCTCAATTTAGTGCTCCTACTGAGCTTCTGCAAAACGTGGGTTGCTCAATTGCTCCCCACTTCCCCTGCAGGTGGCTGGAGAGAAGAATTGGAGGTACAAAAGGTAAAACTCATGGACTGATATAAGAGCAATTTCCTGGAAACAGTAATGAGATGAGAAAGCAATGAGTAACATCAACAGTATTAACAACTAAATGTACAAGATAGGCAAAAAAAAAAATCACATGTGATAGCTCTGAATCAGCATTACCCTACTAGAAGGAGCCCCTTCATGTTGTTCACAGCAAAGCTGTTGTTTGGTACAGAATAACCTGAGCATAGCCCATCCTGGTGACTACAAAAATTAACCCAGTCCTACCTGGAACCAAGACAACATCTTAACATTCAAAAGCTTACTATTCCTGCTTTCTCAGAGCTGCAGTGAGAAAACATTTACTGCCCAAGAAACAATCAGCCAGCAATCTTCACTATTTCCTGCCATTCTATTTGGATTCTTTCTTTGTTTGAAGATACAAGAAGGCTGAGTGAGTTGCTGTTCCTAAATATTTTGTTAGTTCAAAGTTGAAAAACACATCCAAGCAGATTACTACATACTTACTCAATCCCTTATATAATAACATGTCACATTTTCATTTTTCCAGCAGTATTTATCTCTTTTGCTATTCAACAACAAAATGAATCAATCTCTGTAGAATGATAATCCACAAGGAGTTTGGTATATGAGAATGTGACAGTGTCACTGCAGTTAAAGAAAATGTATCAGCAAATGTCAGTGATGTGTAAAAATTTAGATTAACTCCATAGAGGTTCATGGTCTTTCTCTGAACTTAATAACAAATGCTAGTTTCTGGACTTGAACATAAATACATTTAAGCTAATCTTCAAATTTACTAAATTCAGTAATTTTACTCTCTTAAAAAAAAAAAAAAAAACCAAAAAAACCTTACAAAAATATTTGTAATAGTCTTTAATGTGATTTTTTTGTTTGTTTTAATTTCTTTTTCATTAAGTATAAATTCATGATTGATTGCTGAAGTTTCTGTATAATTGGAGTTAGGAAAGATATAATATTATTTTGCAACCGCTTATCCTGAGCTGGTTTTCCCATGGTACCTCAGCATAATACCTCATTGTGAAATAGGAAGATTAAATATAGAGCAGGAAGGGGGAGGGATTTTTTCCTTTTTTTTAAATGTCTCTGAAATAGCCAGAAGAACCATTAGTGCTGTGAATTGCTATTCTTTGAAGGGAATATGAATTTAATTGTAAATATAATTATTTGACTTGCTTCATAAGAATAAAACTAAAAGCAAAATTCCATTTAACAACAATAGTCAGTCTTTTAACAGTGAAGATACAGAAATACTTTGAATCACTTCTCCAATTTTGAGAATCATATGGGTTACACATAACAACTGAATATTTTCTTCTTTTTCTCCAAACCTCCAAAAAGGGAGATTTAGAAGACTACTTTAAAACATTATGCTTTTTTCCAGATTTGACCAGGTAAGTTATTTCTGTAAACAATTTTTCTGGCCTATTGGATTTTGGTTGTGAGAGAAGGAGAAACATAAAAGCCACATTATCCCTCTATTTCCCCATCCTAAGTAGCATTTAACTTAAAGCACTAGAGGCTTTCTCCTCTTTATTTCTCTGGGAGTTATCCTATTGACTTCATAGAAGTGAAATGTAGGTTACTAACGGGTGCTTTCAGCGTGTTTCAGCAATACATTATGTCAGTTTTATTATCTCCAGGATCTTGTATTGTCACTTTAAATCTTAGTAATCTGTATCACAACTGACATAAAACTTTGCTATATGAAGTCTGCCATTTTGCATTTATCATATAAACTGGTAATTCAGCTGGAACTGCTGCAGGGATGTAAAGCACATTTTGTGACCTTTGCTTCTCACCTTGGCCACTGCCCTGCACGCCAGCTGCACATCCCAATGACCTGTCAAGCTGAAGCAGGTTCTCTTCTGTTGGGAGAAACTAAAATGCCACAAGGTGCCTTCCTCTGGGCATATGCAGGGCTACTACTGGATCTTTGTTTCGTTCAGGCAAAGATAGAATGGCTACAGCCATCCTGTTTTGTCTCCATACAGATATTTTTACATTTTTTCCTAACAGAAATATACCCCATCAGAAAATAACTTTCAAGGAGTGTCACACAGAGGACACAAAGAGTATCACTGTAGCTAGATAGACTAAGTGAATTTTAATTTTTAACCTGAATACATTATAGTACTTTAAAAACTTTGATGGGTACTTTAGGGAAAGATAACTGAGAAGAAATCTCCATTTGTATGGATGAGAAGCACTTATCTTCACTCACTTCTATGTATCCTACAAAAAGTAAAGAAGATAAATGTATTGAACTCATAGGCTTGCAGGATTCAATGATGCAATAGGATAATCTAGGACCACTTTACAAGCCAGTACTAGAAAACTCAGGAAATTACCTGAACATACATAAGGTTTTATAGCTCTAAATTTTGGCACCTTATATATTTTTTTAATTAATAACTATACATTAAAGACCTCCTCAACATCAAATAAAAGTTTATAAATATATTTTTTAGAAATAAGGATCTTAATTCACTTAAAAAAGTATATATGTCTTGTGGTTTGGTTATTACTGTCTTTACTATCTTTCTGAGAGGGTAAACAAGGGTTAATACAATGTCAATTCACTTTGGCTTTGTCCTGAAGGTTTCAGGGGCAGGGAAGTAAACTATACTCAAAGTGACAATGGAGATTTTAATTTCGTTGAACCATTCTGCAGTGATCATGTGTCAGGAAACATATCTTATCATGAACTATGAAGGAAAAGAATGAAATAGAGAGATCTAGTCTTTAGGCTAGAAAGCAAAGGATAAGGAAGTAGATAAAGGCAGAGTCTCTGGAAGGGAGACACTGAAGCTCAGTTTCACTCCCTCCTGTTTCCCCCTCAGATTTATGCACTTGGCCATGCACTGAAGTGAAGAGTCATTTCCACAAGGGATTGAGAGATGTTCTCACCTGTACTGGTTCTTAATCTGAATGTAGCATTTTTAGTTTGTTATTTGAAAGGAAAGGACACTATTTCATTAATTTTCATTTACAGATCAAACAAAAAATTGGAACATTACCACTGGTTAACAGTATTCAGTCTGTGTTTAAGATGATGTTTCACACTACATGAATTTAGTCTTGCTGATAAAAAAAAAAAAAAAAAAAAAAAAAAAAAAAATCCCTCAAAGGACTAATATATACACTGAAGAAATAGAACCAGAACAGCGAAGTAAAATAATACATTAAGAACCCATCAGAAAACTAGCCTTAGAATAATCAGTAGGTTGTGCATCTTAAGTCCATACTGTGTTCTTTTATTTCAGTATCATTTTATTTGTATGAAGTTATTATTCATTATGTTGTCCAAAGGTAATAGAAACCATATTTCATTGGTAGTACACAGTGAGGAAGAGAGTCCCTGCTATAATCTCCAGCAAGAGAAAATACAAAGGGGAATCAGAAAAGTGTACTTCAAGATCTAGATTAAAAAAAAAAAAAAAAAAAAAAAAAAAAAAAAAAAAAAAAAAAAAAAAAAAAAACCAAAAAAAAAACAAAACACAAACCAAAAACAACCCACAAAACTTTCTCATTATTCCATTTCCTTATCTCTTCCTGTACCCTTCCTCTTAAGCTTTTTATTCTGTTTGGACTTTTTTTTGTGAATACAGAGAAAGTCTGAAGGGAAAAAACCCCATGCCATTTCAAAGCATTTGTTGACTTGAGTACTTAGAAGTCACCAAGCCTTCTGTGGCACAGATAAATGGTGACAGATAAATATTCCTGAGGCACTGTTTAGGGAAAGATGCATTTTATTCAGAAGGTTCAGTCAGAGTTTGCTCCTCTGTGAATGTATATATTAGGATTCAAATACACTTGTGATACATGTTTTGAGATAAATTTGTGTTTTATGTGTTATAACCTATAAACTGTATTACAAGCAGAAAGACTAATTTGCAATTGTAGAGATTCCAAACAATTTGTAAGGGGCGAAGTCCAAATTAACAACCAAAAGGAATGGCCAAACAGGAAATGTCCCATCCATCAAGGGAGGGTCCACTGCCTTCTCCAGGGATTAACACATATACCAATCTAGAAGTGGAAAACCCAAGAGATGTCACTATCAGCATCCCAATGCCCACTTCTCGGAACCCCATTCAAGCGCTCGATTCTGCCGGAAAGAAGCATTCGGACCCAAGCGGCCAGAGAAAGAAAATACATGAATATGCCCAGCAGACACAAACTAACAATAAAACTGCCTCAGGGAAGAAAAACTGTATAAAGCCTGCCCACTGAATCTAGGTGATTGTGAACGGGGAAGACTGGTTCCATTGTGACCGTCTCCACGTTCACCCAACTTCAATAACCTGGGATTGAAGTTTTCTCTTTCATTGTGGCTATTTCAGATTGTTATTTTTAAAATGGAAAAAACAAAAAACAAAAAACAAAAAACTTTATATTAAATTGGCTATTGATTGTCCACAACACACTTACAAGAGAAAATTATGTAATCCAAACCAATAGACTGTTACAATTTTAACAGAATTTATGAGAATTATCTGCTACTTTACAGTTGGGTTTCTCTTGCTTTTCATTAAAAACAACAACAACAACAACAACAAAACCCAAAGAACTTCTTTAAGAAGAAGCAGAGAAAAAAACCTGTAGTACATTTTGAAAATATATTAAAAAGTAAAGCTTGGAAAATACATTAGCTATTACAGCTACCTAATAGCTGAAATCTGCTCTACGATCTACAAACACATTACATTACCATTTTGAAGTCTTTACTGTTTTTCAATGAGATCTGTGGGAATTTTATTTAACACTTTTGACAGTTTTAACAGTACAACAGTGTTTCAAAAATGCTTACAGAAAAAAAGGTTGGTTTTTTTTGTTGTTGTTTTTTGTTTGTTTGTTTGTTTTGTTTTGTTTTTAATTGTGTTAATATTTTTCGTTGAGGACGGCATGAAGGTCCAAGTATTTTAGAGTAACCTGACAGATTTTTGGTTCCCCATGCAAAGGGCTGGTATGATCCAATGGCCCTTTAGTGACACTACAATGAATGACAATGGAAATTACATTTCTAAGAGATTATTTATTAGATTTGTGTTAGGAAAATTAATCCAAAAACACCAGAGGTTTATGTCCAAAAAGGAGACAGAGAAGTCCTTTTACTTTATTCGAATAAAGGGAGAGGCCATGGGGCATTTCCCTGGGGTCTCTCAGAATTTCGGACGATGCAACCTCCTTTTTATCCTATTTTCCCGGTCACATTTCCCTCTCTCTTTCCCCATTGGCTGAGATACTTGAGAGGTACAGACTTCGCAAAATGCCTAACACCTAAGATTCTCCTTTTAAGGTATAACCCCTCCCTAATTTTTAATTCTTATGGCATTTATGGATTTTCCCCAATGTTTCTTTAATCTTTTAATATGGTTTGTGTGTAAAGGCAAGTATCTTCTTTTCCATTCATCAATCAGTAGACTCTTTCCCATTGTTTCTCTTATCTCTCAGTGCTAGTTTTATCTACCAGCAGATCCAGGGCTTGTTTGTAAAGACAAATCTTGTCATTCCTGTAATTTGTAAATGTTTATTACATTTTGTGTGGTACTGGCACTTTTGTTTACTTTTATTTGTGTTTAATATCTGTGATGACAATGTTGGCAATACTGTGATAGAGGTCAGGTTCAGGTGGGAATGCCCAGGTACCTCCCCCAGGCAGGGAGTTTCACACTGAATGATGTAATGATGTGAATTCTTCAGGAGTCCTTGATGGTTTAAGATTTTCCAACTGCCTTTCACCTCAGCGCAGCTGAGTCAATTATGGCCCATTTAAAGGGGTGAATAGGCTATGGTGAACATCACAGAGTTTTCCCAGAGGGGAGTTTTCACAGCTGAGACATTTGTGCAAGGACTTAGCATCATAAAAAGCATTACCCCACCTCCCAGGATCTGCCTCAGCCTCTTTCCTTATCTTGTTCAGCACCAAGCTGTAGCCTGAGG